>NC_136429.1:168870476-169512976 GCF_052849685.1 Lactuca virosa
ATCATAATAACCAAATCCGGATGATATTCTCTCCCTATTTTTGATAACCAATGACCGAATATCAAAAATCAACAAATCATCGGATGGAGAGTGTCGGATACCAAGAGCTAACAGAGAAGCTCTCCCTAGATGTATGAAGGGTCTCGATAAGAAACGAGAAAGAGTAAAAGCGATACTCTTGCGGTCATGATGAGGAAGCGGGTGACATAGTTGCTGAAGCTGTGCTGAGAATAATCTGTTGTGCCAAAAGTATATCTAAATATCCAAACTGCGGTGCCGGAACACTTGAAGTGGTCTTCAATAGAGAATAAAGTCCACATGCTCAAGATACATGATTCGTCAACCAAAAATCAAGAGCGACAAGTCATAAAATCCCATAAAGTGAAGAATGCGAAACAACTTTGTTGATCAATCGCCGTTGCGGTGCAAGCATCACAAAAAAAATAATATGAAGTCCGACTGCGGTAGGAGTATTCTTTCAATAATAACCAGCATAAAATGAACAAATGTGACAATCCAAGGTTCGGTTGTGGCAAAAATTGGTGTTAAAAAAATAATTGGTGTAATAAAAAAAATTGGTTTTAATAAAAAAAATTGGCTAAATAAAAAAAATTGGTGTAAAAAAAAATAATTAGCTGAATAATAAATAATTGGCGTTAAGAAAAAAATTAACTGAATAAAAAAAATTGTCGTTAAAAAAAAATGGCTGAATAATAAAAAAAATGAAGTTTAAAAAAAATAAGACGGTTAAAAAAAAGAAGGGGGGGGGGCTGATGAGAGGGGAGAAAAAAATAAAGGAGGGGAGGAGGGGGGAGGAATAAGGAGGAAGAAGGAAGGGAAGGGGAGGAGAAGGAAGAAGGAAGGGGGGGGGGGCTGGAAGGAGGAGGAGGGAGATCTGAAGTTGAGAAGGGCATTGCGGGTTAGAAGGCGATGACTGCAGGTCTAGAAGGTGCTGATGGAGGGAATGGTGGGTGCGGTCGAGTCAAGCTGCGGATGGACACTGCTGAATGGATGAAGCACTGACTGCGGTAGCAGTGAAGAAGGTACTGCGGTCCGAACTGCGGATAGCAGTTGCGGTGCGAGAGGAATTCAACGACTGCCTGCGGACGAGGGCTTCGGTCCGAGGCTGCGGTCCGAGCCAGCAGCGATCCGAACCGAGGACAAGAGAAAATAGATTGCGGTTCTGACTTCGGTTCATCAGCAAAGGAGGGTAGGCTGCGATCTCGGCTGCGGACCAAGGCTTGAGAGGGGCTGCGGGGAGGCCTCTTAGGGGGCTCCGGTAGGCAGTTTTTGGCTGCGGTTCTGGGCTCCGAGAATGGCTGAATATATGACGAAAAATGCTATTTTCCATGAAAAATGGTACCGCAAATGCCATTTATTCATATTTTAATAAGGAAATCTTTTTATAAAGCATTTTAAGTCGACAAATGGTCTTGGGAAGGCAAAAAGAAGAGTGTGCAGGAGGTTTTTTTGGGACAAAAGGTGATGGGATTGGACAATGTCACATGGTTTTTGCTTGGGAAGGCAAATATGAGTGAATTACTCTTTACCCAAAAGAGCAAAAAGGACAAAATGCTTTTCACAAACATAATTTACGTCCAAATGGTCTTCAACATTAGATTCACAGTAGGAAAAGTTGGAAGAATATAAACTTTATACCTCTTGTGAAGAAAAAGTTGGTAGGAAAAATAAAATTCACTTCTCTTGAAAATAAGCCCATTAAATTTGTGTCTTCTCATCCAAGAACAAATACCTCCTGGAACAATTTCTTCAACATTTTGGAGACAACAAAAATAATTTCTTCACCAAATATTCTTCATTTCTTCAACAGCAAAAATAATAATCTTTTAAGAACATCTTTTTCAGCAACAAATAGAACGAGCAGCAGCAGCAACAATTTATTTTATTAAGTAAGAATCACCCAGAAAATAGAACTAAGAACGAACTTCATAAAAAAAATTCCGGTAAGAAACCCGAAAATTTTTCTTGCAGAAACACGGAAAAATCACAAGATAATCACCGAACGGGAGTCGTTCCCTTGAACTAATCGTGATATCTTCAAGGTACGGCTCTGATACCAATTGTAGAGACCCATTTTTATAACGAACGATGAATGCGGAAGTAAGATATCTCGAGATTAATTGTGTTTTTGTAAGTATGAACACGAAGAACATATTATGAGTTCATGGAAGAAGACTAAGAACAAAGAGAGAATAATATTGATATTCATGAAGACCATGGTAGGAGAGAAACTCTCCCTGGGTGGGAGAACCCACCAACTTTTTCTCTCTCTAAAGATTACATGCTGAGAGGTGCATTCTCTAACTAAGAAAAAGTGAGCTAGCTTAAGTAATAAATGACCAACTCTCCCTTTATATAGGAGGGAGAGTATTTACACCATAAATACAATAAAGGGAAAATACAACATAATAAACACTCATTATTTGTGGAGCATTTCCATGCACCAACATAAAGCAAGTAAGAAGACATACCTTTTGTTGTAGTTTGAAGCCTTGGACCTTTAAGAACTTAGTGCCCCAAGTGTTTCACCTCAAATGGAATCACACAACACCACCAACAATTGGAATAACTTGAGAGAAGACTATATTGTACCAAAATCGGCTAGCCCTCTTGTGTTTCCACTAGTGCCAATTTCATGAGCCTTGGGGTTTCTTATATAGTGTGCACATTAGGGTTACACCATGTAACTCATGACTTTCCACATTCCTCATGATCTATGGGTTTTAACCTCCATGGAGTATCCATGGGTCACCACATGGGTTTAGCCCAACATGAAAAACTATGGATCATAAGCCCACTTTATAAGAATGAATGATTTACCAAATCAATCATCGTTTATTTAATTAGTCTCTTTTGATCACAAAATTAATTCCAAACTAATTCTTGATCAATACTAATTAAATAATATGATTTCATATTAATATATTAGAACTTATAATATATTAATAAATCATAAATATCCTCTTCTCACAAAAGTCTATCCAAATTATTCCGATGCCATGCAACCCAAATGGACCATGCTACATCGGGTAAAGTACATACCAATAATAGTTATGGGCTTAGACACATAATCCAACAAAAGATAATATACCCATGATAGCATCTGAAAAAATCCTAATCTCCTATTCCTTCCTAAGTACCTGCGATGGAACTTGAGTTGCCCAACCACTAAGCGTGGGCAATTCACCCTAATATGACCAGGCTGATGACAACGATGACACAATTCTACCTCCATGGTGAAATCTTGGCGGAGGTGGTCCTTCTGTTAGCACCTGCCGCACTTAGTCTTGTCGTGCACATACTCATGTGCCCATTCATCCTTCATGCAAACATCAAGCCCCCTCGGGTCTCTATCACCAGCCATGGCAACGTCCAACTGCTCAGATCACCGAGTCGGACCATGAGTCCGCTTCCTCTTCCCTAGTTTCCTATTCGAACAAATCTCTTGCTCTTGGGTTACCCCGACCATCCCATCAACCGTATGAACAGCCAAGGTTTGACCCTTGAACCTGGCGACCAATCTATTAGTGACACGCCCAATGATGTCGGGTAACTCTTCACGTAAAGCTTGCGAAACCTCTGTGGCAATCCAATTATGGGATCGATCCCCATGGAAACATGATGCATAACCTACCCCCGATCCTAGATGACAAGAACTAGCAATAGGATCCTCCTTCCTGAAGGATTCTAGGGCTCCATAAGCTTTGGGCTCCAGATGAGCCCCTAAATGCCCCGCTACAATCTCATTCTGAAAAGCCTCGAGACGACCATCCAAGAGCTTCAAAATTCCCACCTTGACCGAACCAAATAGGAGACCATTCCAAAATACCGTGGGTAACCTCCGATGAGATGAACTCCCACATGCACTCATTGATCGACCCAACACCTGCACCTGGGCCTGAATCCGAACCCGAACCTCCTTCCCGAGTGCTCATCACCATTCTGAAACACAACCATATAAATGATCAAAACATATCTAAAAATCCTCATCCCATAAGCTTCCTATATTCTCTAAGACTCTCTCGGATTCGATTATGGATCTTATGCTTTCAGTAGTATAAGCCCAATACTACCTTCCACACATATCCATACTTTCCTCGAGAATCAAATAGAATTCTCTAAGTCACCTTCTCAACTGATACTGCAATGCTCGCTAAAAAGTGCAATTAAACCCGCCGAAGCACTTCCTAGGTTTTTCTAGGTTTCCAACCTCACCCTGCCATCAACACGAATAGTAACATCAAAGTCAAAAAAGCAATTTGTAGTGGGACATAAAATAAACAAAAAACATCAAATCTAATTAAGAACGAGACCATAAAACCAATAAATACTTATTAAAACAAAATAAAATTATTTGCAAGATGAAGAAATATAGACATATCATACTTAGTAGGAGCAAGAGAGGATCGAATCGCATTGATAGGGTTTCGAGAAAAAATAAGAGGCATGGAATGCCTCCCTTCTTTGTGCAGAGCAACCATCTTCATTCGATTTAGAATTGGTTTTTGCTTTAGAAATTCAAATATACACTCTTCTGTAAATTGTATACATGTATATAAGGTGGATGTCGATTTTATCAGGAACAACGTTGTTGATGTCAATTTCATCTGACTGCATAGGGTTCTATGGTGGTTGCGGTAAATTAGGGTTCGAAAAAGAGAGAGTTCCAGGGTAGAGGAGGCGGGTACTTCAAAATTTTTAGGGATTTTGTTTTCCCCCTTTAGCTATTAAGGAAGGTTGAAGCATGTTTTTTTAATATATATATATATATATATATATATATATATATATATATATATATATATATATATATATATATATATAAAGGACAGTTTTAGGACACACAAAATGCATGTGTGTCCTAAATCCGTCAAATTTTGGATTAGAAGACATTATTTGTACGACACATACTTTTTTGTGTCATATATATATATATATATATATATATATATATATATATATATATACACGCATAAAATAGCCATAGACATTTTGTGATGATGTGTGTGTTGATTTGTTAAAATGGTTGTAATATTTATTTTTCCATATGGTATGTAATAATTAAATAGACAATTTTTATTTTGTGTATTTGTGTAAGTAGTAGAATAGTTTATTTCTTTTAAAATATGATAATAATGAAGATGGTCGCCATTTTGAAGATTAAAAATTCATGCACTTAATTTAATTAAAGTTTTATAAAATTTTTAAAATTATTTTTATTAACTTGCTACAAGGTGTTGAAGCAAATGGGAGTATGAAGACATCATAAGAAGATTTGGTTCCTTTATGTCCCTTAGTAATGGAATTGACATTTTTGTGATGACTCACAAAATGTCACTAGTTTATGGTTGGTTTATGCATATATATTTTTATTCTTTGTGATGCTTATTCTATGTATATTATGCATATTTATAAAATTAAATTTTAAAATGCTAGATACTGTTTTATACATAAAATGATCACAATGAGTTTGGTTTTAATAACAAATTTCATTTAACATAAGAGGTAAAAAAAATTTAAAAATAAAATGAGATTTATTGTTTAAAAATAGCTAACGACAAATATATAAGTTTAATATTTAGAGACTTATCAAACTCCAAAGCTTATATTTTAAAGGGAAGGTTTATTAAAAATTTATAAATGTTCTTTAGTGCTCAAACGTCAAAACTTAATACTAGATATTATTTTAAATTTGACCGCGTCAATTATATAAAATTTGATTTTATAAAAGAACATTGCTAAAATGTGATTTTAAATAAAAGTATACCATGACTTATTGATGTGTACAATAACCATAATATGGTGCGTTTCTTTTAAAACTATAATTATAAAAACATTAAAATATCTTAATTGTCCACTTTGAAAGCATGCACGCATCACCTATGTAAGCTAGTGGGATAATGGTCACCCAAATGCTAGTGTTATCTTTTGATGTTCGATGTCACGATTTCTATAACCAAGTTATAGGCCGATTACATATGTTTCTCAAACTGGATGATTTGATCAAAGATCTTTGTTATAAAGGCCACCTAAACAAAAGAGTTCGAGACATAGATGAGATTATCTATCAACATAAACTGTTAGCGATCTCATAACTCTAGGAATTGTATATTAAACTATTATTGATAATCACTATCTACCTAGTTGAATTAAATATTATAATATAATTGATAATCAATATCTACCTAGTTGGATTCAATAAATGGCATACAGGTCACCTAACCATCTATTTGTTTTGAAATTTGGATCCTAGACTTTGATAATTAATGTTTTAGATACATAGAGGGTATCTTTTGACGGTCGATGTCACGATTTCTATAACAACTATTAGGCCGATTACACATGTTTCTCAAACTGAATGATTTGATTGAAAATATTTTGTGATAAAGGCCACCTAAACAAAAGAGGTATGAGGCATAGATAGGATCAAACATATATCAACATAAGTTGTTAGCGTTCTCTCACACTAGGAATTGTATATTAAACTATAACTGATAATCAATATCTACCTAATTGAATTAAATATTAGAATATAATTGATAATCACTATCTATCTAGTTGAATTAAATATTAGAATATAATTGATAATCGATATCTACCTAGTTGGATTCAATAAATGGGATAAAAGTCAACTAACCATTTATTTGTTTTGAAACTAGGATCCTAGACTTTGATAAATAATGTTTTTGAAACTTAAAGGGTATTAATTATTAAAAGATTTAAATATTGAAAATACTAAATGAATTCTATTAAAATTTTGTAGATGAAAACAAAATTCGATCTCATTACCATGCATCATGTTTCTCTTGCTCATCTTCAAGAGATAATAAAATTCGATGTATATAATTTAAATGAATGGATTCGTACCTTGAGGGACAGTCTCAGGAGATTTCCAAAATTGTGTATTCTTAAAATCCCTATTCCTAAACAACCTCCTCTGAGCAGTATACCTGAACGTGATACCTGATGTAAGCATCACCGTGATGTTGAAGATGTTTCTGACATCATACTGGGAACAATTATTCCTAACCTTCGGAAAGAATTGGAAAAATTAGAAACATGTCATATATTTTGTCACGTGAAGTGGATATTTCATAAATACAATGTTATTTGGTTTGAACCAGCTCAAACACTGGAAGAATGCAAAGCTGAAAAGAGTCACATTGTGTGCTCTGAGAGGCCCTTAAAATACTTGTAGTGTAAAACAATGTTTGTCGTTGAACAATGTATGTTATGAATTTAGCTTGGCTATATATATATATATATATATATATATATATATATATATATATATATATATATATATATATATATATATGTATGTATCTTAGTTAGTTGATTAGCTGATTGATTATTTACTTCATGGTTTTTCATAACGATTAAATTATATTTTTGAGAACTAGATATCTTAATAGATTTATAAAGTATATATCAATGTTCTCAAAATAATTATTTTCGTGCGAGCATAGGAAATGAGATCCGTGCCTCGACCCATACAACACTAGATCAAGTTGATGACTGGTATCCCCAATGATCCATAGCCACCGTCCACACACAGTTCACATGCACTTGCATTGTGGCCTCCTGGTTAATGATCGAGAACACGTGAAAGGAAAAGTCGTGTGTCATTCGATGACACTAGAGTGACGACCGACAACCTAAATGATCCACATCCCCGACTTTAAGCATGTAGCCCTGCTGCAAAACCATGCATTGTCCCCTTACAAAGAACATAAGGAAACAAGTCATGTCTGGGCCTATTAGCACATTGCGCTCATGATGGATGCACCTAAAATGATAACAACCCATACACAAGACCCACATGCATCCCCGCAACATGGTCCCCAGGGTGCGAGTATAAGAAAGGAAATTCATGGCTCGGCTCATACGACACTAGATCAAGCTGATGAACAGTATCCCCAATGATCCATAGCCACGAGCCACACACAGTTCACGTGCACTCACAACGTGCCCCCTAGCTGATGATCGAGAATATGCGAAAGGAAAGTCGCGTCTCGTTTCATGAAACTAGAGCGATGGACGACTACATAATGACCTATATCCCCGACTTTGAGCATGCAGCCCCGTACCCGTCCCATGCATGGTCCCCTGACAAAGATCATAAGGAAACAAGGTGTGCCTCGGCACGTGACCACACTGCGGTGATGACCAATGCCTCCAAAATCACATCAAACTATATACATGACCCACACACATCCCCAGACCAAGGTCCCTAAGGTGAGAGAATAGGAAAGACAATCAGTGCCTCGGCCTATACAATATTAGATCGAGTTGATGACCGATACCCCCTGATGATCTTTAGCGAAAACGCACACATATTTCATGTGTACTCGTACTATGGCCCCTGGCTGATGATCGAGAACATGATAAAGGAAAGCCGCGTCTCGTTCCATGACCAGTAGATTAATGACCGACAACCCTAATGATCCATATCATAGATGTTGAGCATACAACCCCACACCCATACCGTGCATGGTCCCATAACAAAGAACATAAGGAACCACGACGTGTCTAACCCATCACCACACTGGGTGATGACCGATGCCCCAAACATAACATCAACCCATATACATGAACCACATGTTTCCCGTACCATGGAACCCCAAGGTGCAAGCATTATAATTTAAATCAGTGCCTCGGCCTATACAACACTAGATAAATCTGATGACCGGTACTCCTCGGTGATCCATAGCCATGGCACACACACATTCATGTGCACTCACATAGTGGCCCCCTAGATGATGATCAAGAATATGAAAAAGGAAATTCGACTCTCGTTCCATGACACTAGAGTGACGACCCAATGAGCTATATCATCGAATTTGATCACACAACCCCATACATATGCCATGCATCGTACCTGACGAAGAACATATGGAAACAAGGCATGTCTTGGACCATCACTACACTGAGGTGATGACCAATGCCCCTAAAATGACATCAAACCATTTATATGAACCGCACGCATCCCTGCACCATGGTACCCAGCTTGCGAGCATTAGAAAGGAAATTCGTGCCTCGTTCGATATGACACTAGATCGAGCAGATGAACGGTACCCCACGTTGATCCATAGCCACAACTCACAAACAATTCATGTGCACTCACATCGTGGCCCCATGGCTGATGATCGAGAAGACACGAAAGGAAAGTTACGTCTCGTTCCATCACACTAGAGTGATGACCGACAAGACCAGTGATCTGTATCCTCGACTTTGAGCAACAAACCTTGCACCCATACCATGCATGGTACCCTGACGAAGAACAAAAGGAAACAAGGAATGTCTCGGCCCATGACTATACCGTAGTGATGATCGATGCCCCTAAAATAGAAACCAACCCGTATAAATGACCCACACGCATCCATACACCATGGTTCCTAGGGTGAGAGCATAGGAAATGAAATTCTTGCCTCGGCCCATACGACATTAGATCAAGCTAATGATTGTTACCCCAGGTGATCCATTGTTATAGCCAGCAAACAATTCACGTGAAATCACATCGCCCCCACATGGTTAATGATCAAGAGCATGCGAAAGGAAATTTGCGCCTCGTTACATGACACCGGAGTGACGACCGACAACCGTAATGATTTATATTGGGGACATTAAGCACGTAACCCCGCACACATACCATGCATGGTCCCTAGACGAAGAACATAAGGAAAAAGATGTGTCTTAAAATGACATAAAACCGTCTACATTACCCACACACATCCCCGCACCATGGTTCCCAGGGTGCAAGCATAGGAAAGGAAATTCATGCCTCGACCCATACGACACTAGATCAAGTTAATGATTGGTGCCCCCTGGTGAACCATAACCATGGCCCACAAACAGTTCACGTAGACTCGCACCGTAGCCCCTAGCTGATGATCGAGAGCATGTGAAAGCATAGTCACGTCTCGTTCCACGACACTAGAGTGATGAACGACACCCCAATGATCCGCATCCTTGACTTTGAGCAAGCAACGCTGTACAGACACCATGCATGGTCCCCTTATAAAGAACATAAGGAAACAAGGCGTATCTCAGCCCATGACCACACCACGGTGATGACCGATGCCCTTAAAATAATATTAGCCCGTATATAAGACCCACATGCATCCCCACCCCATGGTCTCCATGGTGCCAGCATAGGAAATGAAATATGTGCCTCATACCATATATCACTAGATTAAGCTGATGTCGGGTATCCCCAGTGATCCATAGCTACAACCTCCACACAATTTACGTGCACTCGTATCATGGCCCCCTAGGTGATGATCGATAACACGTGAAAGGAACGTCGCGTATCATTACTTGAAACTAGAGTGACGACCAGAAATCCCATGATTAGTATCCCCGACTTCGAACACGCAACCCCATGCCCATACTGTGCATGGTCCCCTGACGAAAAACATATGAAAACCAGGCATGTATCGACCCATCACCATACTGAGGTGATGACCGATGCCCCTAAAATGAGATAAACCTGTATACATGAACGATACACATCCCCGCACCACGGTCCCCATGGTGCAAGCATAAGAAAGGAAATTTATGCCTCTGACCGTACGACACTAGATCAAGTAGATGACCGGTACCCCTCGGTGATCCATAGCCACATACCACACATAGTTCGCGTGCACTAGCACAATGGCCCCTTGGTTGATGATCGAGAACACGTGAAAGAAACGTCAGGTCTCATTCCATGACACTAGAGTGACGACCGACAACCCCAATGATCCATATACACGACTATGAGCATGCAACCCGACACCTATATCATGCTATTGTATTAAGGTGTCCAAGCCAGTAACTAAATTGTCATATTGTTATAACTTGAAGTAAAGTCATTTTTGGGTTTCCCTCATGACCAGAAATAACTAGAAATGATATTAGGAGAGAGAAGTATAATTCGTTAGATTATTATACGATTAATAAACTAATTGGAAATTTTGGGAAAATGATTTGTTAATATATTATGTGATTAATATATTAATTGGAAATAGACAGTTGATTTGTTGATTTATTATGTGCTTAATAAATCAATCTGAGATCAATTGTTAAATAATTGATTTGTTAATTTTTATGATTAGTAAACTAATGTGAAGTCAATTAGAATTGATTAATTATTAATCAGATTTAGTCTAGATTAATTCGGGATTAATTAGAATTAATTAAAGTTGCAAAGGGTGAATTGTAATTGTTCAATAGTTGAACAAAAGAATGAATTCTAGAACCCTCCATGGCATGGATGGTTTTGGACGGTTTCCCAGGGTTTCTGGAAGCCTCTTGATTGCATAAAAGGAATGGATTTGAATTAGGATTAAATCTATTATTTAATTCTTTCAAATCTTGCTTTGGATGCAAGTTACCTAAACTATAAATAGGATCCCTTGGCTTGAAATTTTCGTTCACCACATTACCTAAAGGCATAGGAACGAAATTCCTTTCATATATCCTCTTCCCTCCTCATTCTAGGGTTTCTGGTTTTGGGTGTGAGCAATTAGAGGCATCATCCTTTCGGTGCTTGCTTTCCAAGGAACATCAAGAGGATTTGATTTGGTTATTTTCTATAATAATCAAAAGTTATGTAACCCTAATCTTTATGTGAATTTTGATTTTCATAGTCTCTCTCTAGGGTTTCTTGATATTTATAGGTTATTGCTATCAATAGGGAAAACATGGATCCTTTATAGGTTGCACGTGAAGTTAAGGGTTTAAGCGTCTTTCCAACACATGATTTTTTATACCCTAGCAAACCCATCACATGCGTGGTCCCTTGAAAAAGAACATAAGGAAACAAGGAATGTCACAGACCATCACCACACCGAGGTGATGACTGGTGCCCTTAAAATGACATGTATCCGTATACATTAACCACACGCATCCCCGCACCATGGTCCCCAGGGTGCGGGAATTAGAAAGGAAATTTGTCTCTCGTTCCAAACGACACTAGATCGAGCTAATGACCGGTTCCACCCCATGATCCATAGCCATGACCCACATGTTGGATAAGGTGTCTAAGTCCATAACTATTTCTGGTATGTACTTGACCCGACCCGACATGGTCCATTTGGGTTGCATGGCACCATACAATTGGATAAACTAAAATGAGAGAAATAACACTTATGGTTTATTAATATATTATAAGTTCTAATATATTAATAATATTATTTAATTAGTTTGATCAAGAATTAATTTAGAATTAATTAAGTGATCAAAAGATAACTAATTAAATATATGGGTAGATTATTTAAATCTTCCATATCTTATATAGTGGGCTAAGAGGCTCCATGGATTATCAAGTTGGGTTCCACCCATAGGATGCTCCATGGGAGTTACAAACCCATGGGTCATGGAAATGAAGAGTCATGACACATTAGGGTTTACATGGTGTAACCCTAGATGTGTCAACACTATATAAGAAACCCATTCTCCACCAAAATCGGCTACACTAAGAAACAAAAGGGCTAGAGCCGATTTTGCAAGTGTAAGATTCTCTCAAAGTTTACTCCTTTGCATTTGGTGTTGTGTGAAGCATTTGAGGCATCACACTTGGGGTGCTAGGCTCACAAGGTTTCAAGGATCATAATCAACAACAAGGTAAGTTATTCTATCTTTCATTCAAGTTAAAAATGTTCCCCATGTATGCTAGATAGGAATATAACCTTGGAATTCAACTTTGCATGATTATTAGACAAACATAGATCCAAGGTTATTAGGGTTGCATGTACACTTAGGAAGTGTTAGAATGCTCAAAACCCCATCAGTGGTATCAGAGCCTAGGTTTGTTTGTTGTTTTTTTTTGTGTGCAAACAGCTTGAAAAAAATCGTTTTTCTGTTTTCTGCTCGTATGAAAGTTTGCACATTTGTTGCTGGAAATGGACTAGAAACATTACCCTAAACTGTTTTGATGTTTTAAAGCTTGTTTTAGATGGTGTAATGTTTATGCTAATCCATTTACAATGGCAATTATTAAAATTACAAGTTTTTTTAAGTGTAATTTTTGATTCTTGAAAGTGTTCATATTCATGTTCTTGAACTTATGAAGATTAGATGATCATAGGAATTGTTTGTAACCTTCATGGTAGTTTAATTCATGATCATAATGTGTTTTAATGGAGTCCATAACTTGTCCTCAAGTTATGGAAAACCAAAAGTCTCACTTTTATTAAAGCCATTAAAAGAACACAAGAGTTATAAAAATGAAGAGTCTTCATTTTTATTACTCAATTAATTCATAAGTTATAAGAAATGAAAAGTTTTGGAAGTTTACAAAACTTGCCCTCAAGTTTTGGAACATGTAAAGTCTTGATTAAAACTTTAGTTCCAACCCTTAGAATTTTAAAAGTTAAAATTCAACCCTTATACTTTATAATATTATAAGTTACTAATATATATATGTATAACGTCAAGTCGTCTTACCGCTAGTACGCCTCATTCACGAAGCCGGTCTATAAGGGGGGTATAAGGTTGTTGCCTATAAAATGGCAACTTAATGGGTGTCCACTCTCACCCACCGCTTCCTTGATCGGTGGAGGGTCGTTAGCCGAACGGGTAAGACAAGGAATTATAAATTCTCATTAAAAGTATGATGAATATTATAAAGTAACTAAATGCTTTTATTAAATTCCCAATCTTAGTTACTTTAGGAAAATGTGAATAAGGTGCTAATCCATGAAATTACACTTTACACTTTGTTTAAGTCGTTGGTGGAGCGTGTGTGGTTAACCGGCACACTAACTTGGACTTAACAAGGTAGGTAAAGGGTGACTTAAGGTTTACCATAGCATCGGTGGAGCGTGTGTGGTTTACCGGCACATCGATTGAGTGATAAACCTTGAGGGTACCAAGTGATTTGCATGGTTACTTCACACCTCGTTTTGTGATCCTCGGTATCCCAGTCACAAAACTTGGAGGGCACACTCGAGATTGAAACCTGCATTTGAAAAGTTCATTGAATCTCAAAAGAATCTAGGAATTTCTAACAACCAATTAAAAACCTAATTTATATTTCGTTTTTCATGGTGGAAATTGGTGAATCGTCATTCACCTACCTTTCAAATATGTTATAGCTTGGATTACGGCATACCTCTTCTAAGTTATAATATATTGTGATTGGATCCTAGCCTTAATATTACATTTGGGTGTTTTATTAAGGACTCTCTTAATATCTAAACTAATCTTGTTCTCTTCTTTCAGATGTCTTCAAACAATGCTGCTTCTGGCTCTAATCCTAATGGCTCCTTTACCCTTATGAACTTGTGTGGGAAAGTCACTTTTGATGGATCCAACTTCAATGAATGGATCAGAAACATCAGGATGATTACCCGCTACGAGGACAAAGAATATGTCCTTGACAAGGAGCTTAAGGAGATTGATGAGACCACTGCAACTCCCCAGGAGATCGCTGACTTTCGGGCACATGAAAGGGATGCTACAAAAGTGGCATGCATCATGTTGGCCACCATGACAGCGGAACTCAAAAGTCCTATGAGGACTTCTACCCTTTTGAAATGCACCAAGATCTGATGGAAAGATACCATCAAAGTGCACTACAAGAGAGGTATGAAATCATATGCTCTATCATAACAACCATGATGAAGGACGAGGAATCCGTCACGAGCCACATGCAGAAAATGCAAAGGTATGTGGATCGGTTGCTGAAGCTTAATGTGAACTTCCCTGAGGAGCTTGCAATAGATATCATTTTGCACTCCTTACCATCGTGCTATGATCAATTCCGCATGACATATCACATGAATAAGGAAGAGGTCACACTCAGCAAACTTCAGGGACTCCTCAAGACCGCAGAAACAGGTCTTAAGGGTAAGTCGGTTGTTAACACTCTTACTCCAAACTCCGCCCCGGTTTTGGCAATCGGGAAAGGTCGAGGGAAGAAGAGGAAGAGCTCTTCGAAGGGTACCAATGCTAGGACCCTTGATGGCTCTTCTTCAAGTGGAACCAAGAAAGGTTTCGTCACTCCTTCTTCTGACCCAAAAGAGGCTGAATGCTTCTATTGCCATGAAAAGTCACATTGGAAGCGGAACTGCCCAAAGTACCAGCAAGATGTGAAGGATGGGAAAGTTAAACCCAACCATGCAGGTATTTACACTATCTTATCTAATAACTCACCCCATTCTAACTCTTGGGTCCTTGATACCGGTTGTGGTATTCATATCTGTTCTGATTTGCAGGGACTAAGAAGAAGTGAGAATGTGGAGCATGGAAGAATAAACTTAATCATGGGGAATAGGAAAGCTTTACCTGTCACCAAGATTGGAGTTTATACTTTATCGCTAAGTAGTGGGTTTAGTTTAGATTTGAATAAATGTTGTTATTCGCCAGAAATGGCAAGAAATATTATTTCCTTTCATGCATTGTATAAACAAGGTTTCACCTTTTCATTTGATAATGAAGTTGGTTCGATTAACGCTTTCTTTAATAATGTTCTTTATTTTAAAGCATTACCTTGTGATGGTGTGTATGAAACTGTATCTGTGGTTGATAACTTAGGAAATAATGTATTGTGTATTGATTCTGTTAAAGATAATAACTTGGATAAAGCATCATTATGGCATTGTCGTCTTGGACATATAAGCAAGAAACGCATAGGCCAACTCCAAAAGGATGGAGTATTGGAGTCATTTGACCTAAAGTCAGATGATAGTTGCGAATCATGCTTACTTGGAAA
Source organism: Lactuca virosa (assembly GCF_052849685.1). Classification (NCBI taxonomy): domain Eukaryota; kingdom Viridiplantae; phylum Streptophyta; class Magnoliopsida; order Asterales; family Asteraceae; genus Lactuca; species Lactuca virosa. The sequence goes on from NC_136429.1 coordinate 168,886,198, forward strand.
AATGACAAAGTCACCCTTCACAGGTTCTTGTGAGAGGGGTGAAGGTTTGTTGGATCTTATACACACGGATGTGTGTGGGCCCTTCAAACATGCCACAAGGGATGCTAATCGTTATTATTTGACTTTTACTGATGATTACAGTAGATATGGATATGTCTACTTAATCAAGCATAAGTCAGAGACTTTTGAGAGGTTTAAAGAGTTTAAACAGGATGTCGAGAATCAATTGGGCAGGAACATTAAGATGATTCGATCCGATCGAGGTGGTGAGTATCTTAGTTCAGAGTTCCTCGACTATCTTAGGGAATGTGGGATTGTCTCACAATTGACACCTCCCAGGACACCACAGTTGAATGGTGTAGCTGAGAGGCGTAATCGAACCTTGTTGGATATGGTTCGTTCCATGATGAGTCGAGCTTCGCTACCAATCTCATTTTGGGGGTATGCCTTAGAGACTGCCGCCCATATCCTTAATCTAGTTCCCACAAAGAAAGTTGCCAAAACTCCTCATAAGATGTGGACTGGTAAAGTACCCAAACTAGACCACATTAAGATTTGGGGTTGCGAGGCTTTCGTGAGACGCGAGACTCATGATAAGCTCGAACCTCGAAGTGAGAGGTGTATTTTCATCGGCTACCCACAGAAATCCTTTGGTTACCTCTTCTACAGACCTAGTGAGAATGTGGTCTTTGTAGCTAGGAGGGCTTTCTTTTGAGAGAGAGAGAGTTCATAAGCCAAGGAGACAGTGGGAGGCAAGTTGACCTTGAAGAAATTCAAGAGTCAAGTGGTGAAGGAACTTCAAACCCTAGCACTCAACTTGAGGAGGAAACTCCTGTTGAGCCAATTGACAAGTCTGTACCTCTGAGGCGTTCCACAAGGGTTAGGAATGCACCTGAGCATTACTATGGATTCCATATTACTGCGGAAGGTGACACTTATCAGTGATGAGACACTGATAGGTCTGGATGAACCTAACAGTTACGCGGAAGCCATGGCAGGCCCTGAGTCAGCCAAGTGGAAAGAGGCAATGGACAGCGAGATACAGTCCATGTATGACAATCAAGTTTGGAACTTAGTTGAGAATGTACCAGGTCGTAAGACTATAGGGTGCAAATGGATCTTCAAGAAGAAGACCGACATGGATGGTAATGTACACACTTATAAGGCACGACTGGTTGCAAAGGGTTTCTCACAAACTCCGGGAGTTGATTATGATGAGACCTTTTCTCCAGTGGCCAAGATTAAGTCTATTAGGGTTCTGTTAGCCATAGCTGCATTTCATGACTATGAAATATGGCAAATGGATGTCAAAACTGCTTTCCTTAATGGAAAGTTGGCTGAGGATGTTTACATGAGTCAGCCAGAGGGTTTTGTCAATACAAAGTACCCTAATAAAGTGTGTAAGCTTGAGAAATCCATTTATGGGTTAAAGCAAGCACCTCGCAGATGGAATCTTTGCTTTGATGAGAAAGTCAAAGAATTTGGCTTTTCTAGGAGTGAAGATGAATCTTGTGTATATGTCAAGGCTAGTGGGAGTATAGTTAGCTTTTTGGTATTGTATGTGGATGACATACTACTCATAGGAAATGACATCCCAACTCTGCAGGAAGTTAAGTCCTGGCTTGGGAAGTGTTTCTCTATGAAGGACCTAGGAGAAGCTGCCTATATTCTAGGGATAAGGATCTTGAGAGACCGGAGTAAAAGACTAATTGGACTTAGTCAGAGTACCTACTTGGATAAGGTGCTGAAGAGATTCGGCATGCAGGACTCCAAGAAAGGAGAGTTACCCATCCAGAGTAACGCCAGATTGAGTAAGACACAAAGCCCTAGTACTGAGGCTGAGATAGTAGAAATGAGTCGAATACCTTATGCTTTGGCTGTATGATCGATCATGTATGCTATGACGTGTACTCGACCTGATGTAGCCTTTGCTTTGAGCATGGTTAGCAGGTATCAGGGGAACCCTGGCAAGGCACACTGGACTGCGGTAAAGAATATCCTCAAGTACCTACGGAGGACTAAGGACTGGGTCCTTACCCTCGGTGGGAGTGAAGACTTGAGAGTTGTAGGGTATAGTGATGCTAGCTTTCAGACTGATAGGGATAATTTCCGCTCTCAGTCAGGCTGGGTCTTTACCTTAAATGGAGGAGCAATTTCTTGGAAGAGTTCCAAGCAAGAGACAGTGGCTGATTCAACTTGCGAATCAGAGTATATAGCAGCTAGCGAGGCAGTAAAGGAGGCGATATGGCTGAAGAACTTCATTGGAGACCTTGGAGTTGTACCAGCTATTAAAGAGCCAATGGAAATTTTCTGTGATAGTGAAAGTGCTGTTGCCTTAGCCAAGGAACGAAGGGATCACGGGAGATCCAGACACATCGACAGAAAATACCATTTCATCAGACATTGAATAGAAGAAGGACTCCTCGTGGCAAAGAGGGTATCATCGGATGAGAACCTAGCAGATCCCCTCACGAAGGGACTGACTCGGGTTAAGCATCTCCAGCATGCTCGGAGCATAGGGCTGAAGGATGATATTAGATTTAGTAGTTAGATAAGCTCGAAATTTGTAAAGTGTAATTGACATTAGATGATGAATAAAAGGTGTTTTATTTATGAGTAAAGTGTTGCTATCTCTTGTCGATCGTTTACTATATTTCTTTTGCATGTTTTGACTTCCAGAATAATTATGTTTGGTATATCATATTATTCGAACGTCCACAGTCGGTCATATGTCGGAAGTAGGTATGAATCAAGACTGTCATGATTGATTGCAGAGGTCTAAGGTGTTGGACATGGCTACAACAATCATGAGTGCTCATAAGTTCTGAGCATTGGACTCAACCCACGCTCACTGGAATCACTTCATGGAATTTATCTCGAGTGATCGTGAGACGGTAATATCATATGAGTCTTCAAACCTAGAGATATGATTTGTTACTTATGAGTTGGTTATGCAATGATTGTACGAAAACGCATTGGTAACTCGATGTTATAAAACGTGCTCTTGTGTATAATTCAATGAGTGGTAGAACAAACATATGAGTCGAAGTTTATCTGTTCCTTCTTGGATTAGAAGCTGATATCTGGGCCCCTCGATGATTTTGTTTTGACCTATGTACCGGGCCCGGTCAGAACTAAGTTGATGTGTTCAATTATGTTCTTTGTCAAACAAATAGGAAATCGGGAAACAAACTGCTGGACAATAAGTAAGACATTGTTCCATGTATTTGTCCGGCTGATATCTAGAACAGAGGATTATATGATCACTTATCTTAAATGACGTATCATCATCTTCTCAGTTCCGAGAGACCTTGAAAGAGCTACGATTGCCGATCGGTTCCTGAAGTATTTCAGTTATAGTTATTAGACTTATCCAAGTGGGAGACTGTTGGATAAGGTGTCTAAGTCCATAACTATTTCTGGTATGTACTTGACCCGACCCGACATGGTCCATTTAGGTTGCATGGCACCATACAATTGGATAAACTAAAATGAGAGAAATAACACTTATGGTTTATTAATATATTATAAGTTCTAATATATTAATAATATTATTTAATTAGTTTGATCAAGAATTAATTTAGAATTAATTAAGTGATCAAAAGATAACTAATTAAATATATGGGTAGATTATGTAAATCTTCCATATCTTATATAGTGGGCTAAGAGGCTCCATGGATTATCAAGTTGCGTTCCACCCATAGGATGCTCCATGGGAGTTACAAACCCATGGGTCATGGAAATGAAGAGTCATGACACATTAGGGTTTACATGGTGTAACCCTAGATGTGTCAACACTATATAAGAAACCCATTCTCCACCAAAATTGGCTACACTAAGAAACAAGAGGGCTAGAGCCGATTTTGCAAGTGTAAGATTCTCTCAAAGTTTACTCCTTTGCATTTGGTGTTGTGTGAAGCATTTGAGGCATCACACTTGGGGTGCTAGGCTCACAAGGTTTCAAGGATCATAATCAACAACAAGGTAAGTTATTCTATCTTTCATTCAAGTTAAAAATGTTCCCCATGTATGCTAGATAGGAGTATAACCTTGGAATTCAACTTTCCATGATTATTAGACAAACATAGATCCAAGGTTATTAGGGTTGCATGTACACTTAGGAAGTGTTAGAATGCTCAAAACCCCATCACCACACACATTTCACGTGTACTCATGTCGTGGCCTCTTGGTTGATGATCACGAACACGCAAAGGAAAGTCAAGTCTCGTTCCATGACACTAGAGTGAGCAGTGACAACCCTAATGATATGTATCATAGACATTGAGCATGCAACCCCACACCCATACCATGCATGGTCCCCTGGAGAAGAACATAATGAGACACGGCGGGTCTCGGTTTATCACCATACCGAGGTGATGACTAATGCCCTTAAAATGAAATCAACCCATAAACATGACCCACACACGTCCCCACACCATAGTACCTAGAATGTGATCATTGGAAAACAAATACGTGCCTTGGTGCATACAACTATAGATCGACCTGGTGACCGATGCCCCCCAGTGATCCATAGCCATGGTCCACAAACAAATCATGTGCTCTCACACCATGTGCTCCTGGCTAATGATCGAGAACACACAAATTGAAAATTGTGTCTCATTCCAGGAGACTAGAGTGATGACCAGCTAACCCGATGTTCTCTATCCTCGACTTTGGGCATGCAGCCCCGCACCCAAACCATGCATGGTTCACTGATGAAGAACATAAGGAAACAAGACGACTGTTGGCCCATGACCACACCGCAGTGATGACCGATGCCCCAAAAATGACATCAACCCATATACATAACCCACATTCATCCCCACACCATGGTCCCCAGGGTGCGAGCATAGGAAATTAAATTTGTACATCGGTCCCTACAACACTATATCGAGCAGATGATCGATAACCCTCGATGATCCATAACCATGACCCAAACACAGTTCACGTGCACTCGTACTGTGGCCCCACGGGGTGATGATTGAGAACACATGAAATGATAGCCCTTGACGAAGAATATAAGGAACGAAGGTGTGTCTCGGCTCATGACTGTAATGAGGTGATGATAGATGCCCTTAAAATGACAACAACATGTATACGTGACACACACATATCCCTGCACCATGCTTCCTAGGGTGCAAGCATAAAAAGTACATTTTTCGTCGACTCATACGACCCTAGATCAAGTTGATGACCGGTACCCCCCGACGATTCATAGCCACGACCCATACTCATTTCACGTGCACTTGCATCGTGGCCCCATGGATGATGATAGAGAACACGTGAAAGGAAAGTTGTGTCTTGTTTCATGACACTAGAGTGACGACCGACAACCCCAATAATCTGTATCCCTAAATTTGAGCACACACCCCGTATCCATACCATGCATGGTCCGCAAACAAAGAACATAAGGAAACAAGGCGTGTCTCGGCCCATGACCACACCATAGTGATGACCGATTCCCATTAAATAACATCAACTCGTATACATGACCCATGTGCATCCCCCACCATGGTCCCCAAGGTGCGATCATAGGAGAGGAAATTCGCGCCTCAGCCTATACGATAGTAGATCGAAATGATGACGAGTACACCCCTTGTGATCCATAGTCACAACCTACACATAATTCATGTTCACTCTTACCGTGGCCACCTGGATAATTCCCAGGGTGCAAGCATAAGAAAGGAAATTCGTTCCCCGACCCATATGACACTAGATCGAACTGATGATTGGTACCCCCTGGTGATCCATAACCACAAACCACACATAATTCATGTGTACTACCACTGTGTCGCCCTGGCTGATGATTGAGAACTCAGGAAAGGAAGGTTGTGTCTCCTTCCATGACACTAGAGTAACGACCGACAACCCCAATGATTCATATCCGTAACTTTGAGCATGCAACCTTGCACCCATACCATGCATGGTCCCCTGATGAAGAACACAAGGAAACAATATGTGTCTCCGCCCATGACACTAGAGGTGACAACTTGAAACCTGAATCATCCATATCCCCAATTTTGAACTTTGTAAAATATCACTTTGACCCCTAAACTTTTTGAAAATATCCCATAAAAATATATTTTTAATTTATTAATTAGAAAATTCTTTTTTATGTATTTTTAATTTTTAATTTATGTGTTTATTATTGATGTTATTATTTTAATTTGTAAGTGGAAACATCAAATTAACAAGAGGGAAATATCAGTTCTCTTATATTAAATTCAATCCATAATCTTAGTTCCCTCTAAATTCAAAAATAAAAAGGATTCAAATTATCCCGAAATTTCAATTGCAAGTCTCTCTCTCTCTCTCTTTGTTTACATATATATATATATATATATGTATATATATATATATATATATATATATATATATATATATATATATATATATATATATATATATATATAAAGAGAGAGAGAGAGAGACTGGCAATTGAAATTTCATATATATATATATATATATATATATATATATATATATACTCCATGTAGAAAAATTCATTTTACATAAATAATAAAGTCTCTAAACAATTCACCGATTCGTTATCTTCGTCATTTTTTGGTTTCCTTAAGCATATTTTTTTTTGATATGTTGCTCATATTTCTACTCTAATTTATGCCGTCGATGATGAAATGCAATTCGATAACCATGGAAACGAAGATGAGATTTTAAGAGGTGACCCAGTAACAAGCGAAGATGATTCATCGTTCGTTGCTGAAAGTACTGATGAAATTATTGCAAAGAATGATGAAGGTTGGTATAATTGGTATGTACTTGACCCAAGAGTAGCATGATCCATTTGGGTTGCATATCACCAGGACAATTTGATAGGATAAACTTTTGAGAAGAGGTTATTTATGATTTATTAATATATTATAATTTTTAATATATTAATATGAAATCATATTATTTAATTAGTATTGATCAAGAATTAGTTTGGAATTAATTTTGTGATCAAAAGAGACTAATTAAATATAAGTGGTTGATTTGGTAAATCATTCATTCTTATGGTGTGGGCCAATGATCCATGATTCCTTAGGTTGGGCTAAAACCATGTGACAATCCATGGATGATCCATGGAGGTTTAAACCCATGGAGCCTAAGGAATATGGAAGGTCGTGCTCATTAGGGTTTACATGGTGTAACCCTAATCATGCCACACTATATAAGAAGTCCCTTAGCATCCAAAATGGCAAACTAGTGATCATTGGAGTTACATGAGCCATTTTTTGGTTGCAAGAATACTCTCTCAAAAGTCATCCTTTGTCCTAGGTGTGTTGTGATTCCATTTGAGGTGCAAAACTTAGGGCACTAAGTTCTTAAAGGCCAAACTCAAGAAGTTCTACAAGCTACAAAAAGGGGTAATTCTATAACTCTCTTTTATGTTGATTATGTCATTTGTATGCTAGTGGTAGGCTTAATGCTTTGGAAACGATATTGCATGTATAATTAGAGAAAACAGAGATCCAAAACATTTAGGGTTGTATGTTCACCATAGGATGTTGTAGTATACAAAACCCATCAGTGGTATCAGAGCCTAGGATTGTTTTCTTTTATATTTGATGCAATGTGTTAGTTTTCAAAGCTGAAATTGCTGTCTGACAGCCCAACTCGGCGAGCCCATTCTTGTACTTGACGAGTAGGTTGAAGTTTGCCTTGGACTCGTCGAGTCCAGTATGGGGCTCGACGAGTTGGCAGTCCAGACAACAAAATTTCAAGTTTTTTGGCATGTTTTGGATTAGAATCATTACCACAAAATGTTTTTGTTCATAAAATTTGATTTTGTTGTTATGGTAATGTTGATTCTCATTCAATTCAAAGATAATTGTCAAAGTTTCATGATTTGTATTAGTTTATATGATTAGGCTAATTTCTTGAAACTTGTTTGATATGAATTATCTTGACTTATAAGTTTAATTAGATCATAGACAAATTGTTAATTTTGTTAGTTAAAATATTTGATCTAATTATTTTTGATGAAATCCATAACTTGTCCTAAAATTATGGAAAGTGAAAAGTCTCTTTTTTAAATGTCATCATAAAATGGTTTTAAGTCTTCCACAACTTGTCCTCAAGTTATGGAACTTGAAGAGACTTTTACATAAATGTTTTTATGAACTCTATAACTTGTCCTCAAGTTATGGAATGTCAAGAGTCTTTTCATAAAACCTATATTAAACTCATAAGTTATGGATACCAAAAGTTTTTGAATAGTTCAAAACTTGCCCTCAAGTTTTGGAATTTGTAAATGCAAAGTCTCACTTTGAAACATTTAACTCCAAACCCTAAAATTTTAAAAGTGTAAAATTCAACCCTTATACTATTATAATATTATAGGTTTAATATTTATATATATGTATCAGAGTAAAGTCAGTCTTACCGTTAGTAGGCCTCATTCACGAAGCCGCTCTATAAGGGGGGGGGGGTATAAGGTTACTACCTATAAAATGGCAGTTTAATGGGTGTCCACTCTCACCCACCGCTTCCTTGACTGGTGGAGGGTCGTTAGCCGAATGGGTAGGATATGACATTAATTTCAGTTAAAGGTATAATGATAATTATAAAGTAACTAAACTTTTATTAAATTCCCAATCTTAGTTACTTTAGGAAAAATGTGAATTTGGTGCTAACACATGAAATTACACTTTGCACCTTGTTAAGTCGTTAGTGGAGCGTGTGTGGTTAACCGGCACACTAATCTGGGACTGATAGTGCGTGGCAAAGGGTAGTTTGATGTTAATCATAAATCAATGGAGCATGTTTTGTTAACCGGCACATTGATTAGGTGGTTGTAACATTGGGTGCACCAAGCTAATTTGCATGGTTATTCACACCTTGTTTGTGATCCTCGGCATCCCAGTCACAAACTTGAAGGGCACAATCGAGATTTAAACATGCCATTGAAAAATTCAATGAACCTCAAAGGATCTAGGAGTTTCAATCCATTTAAAACTTAATAATCACTTTCGTTTTTCATAGTGGAAATTAGTAAATCGTCATTTACCTACCTTCAAATATTTTGCAATTTGGATTACGACATCCCTCTTCCGAATTGTAAAGTATTGTGTTGGGTCCTAGCCTTAATATTTCATGTTGGGTGTTATATTAAGGACTAAAATCAACTAAACTTGAATTTCTCCCTCATAAATGTCTAAGTTCAGACAACTATGGTCTTCCTGAATCTTAAAAAAAGCTTTCTTTATAAAGATGATTTTCCACCAGGCAATCAAGGTGAAAGATTAATCCCATCTTCGTGTTATAGGGGAACTTCACTTCCTCCACCTCCTCCAATAATTATCCCTAACCCACAAGTTCAAGGTCACTCAAAGCCCTATTGGCAAGAAGGAAAGTATGTGTGTGCTTACGTCTTGGAGATGAAGTCACATATTGACAGGCTGAGAGTATTGGGTGTCGTTGTCTTATGGAAGTTGGCTGTTGACTGGGTTCTTCAATCACTTCCTGAGTCGTATAGTGAGTTTATTGAGGACTACTATATGACAAATCACGACATGACCCTTATCTATCTTGCCTATTTGCTTGTTGTTGTTGAATCAGCAATGATTTGGCGCACTGGTAAAGCAAATTTGATTGGAAGATCTACTCCCCAAACTTCCATGGATATTGAAAATGGTAACATTGGAAGTCCAGAAAAGCTTTCTCTTCCCAGTGGAAAGGGATTGGCCATGGTCAAGTCATTTGACCAAATGGTAAAGAGAAAGGCAAAGTCTGAGATAGTCCTGTGTACCATTCCAAAGAGTCTATATGTTTCTACTGCCAAGAGAAGGGGCATTGGTTTCAAAGCTGCCATATTTACTTGAAAGATCGTAAGGATGGTAAAGTCAAAAAGTTTCACTTTGCTTCAGGTAAGTCCACTATCCAACTCTATTAAGTTCCTATTTGGAGATCCTTAATACATGACGTAATGTAATTACATTTTGATGTTTTGAAGGATCAAAGAAGAGAAAGGAAGCTTAAAGGAAGAGTATGCTAAATGTGGTCGCGAAGATGGATTTTAATCGCATGGTTCGATGATCGGATTCTTGAGCTGCTGCTTAAGAGTTATGATAGATTACTTAGAAATATTTAGAAACATAGTTTTCATTTTTAATTGTATTGTAAGGAAAAGTTTTTCCGCATTTTATAAAAAAAATAAAATTTTGTTTTATTTTATTTCCTTGCAATGGCATTCGTGAAAATTAATGTATGTATATTTCTATGTAAGCAATATGAATTTGATTCTTTCGTTTGTAGTAGTGTCTAGAATTTTCCAAATAAGGAAATATTTTCATCACCCAAGTTTCATTTGGATAGAAACTTGGAATCATGCAACTTGTAGTGTGTGATGAATGAGAACCTTTGTCTTTGGGAAATTAAGGCTAATTCCTTGTTCACATGAATATGTGAGTCAAGTGAAGGACTAGGGGATCGGGTACACTGGGTGTGCGCTGGTCAGGTCCACCACAAAGAACGATAAGACTATTCGTCATGATTTACTAAGGTTTAGTAAATATGGTTATGCTTACAAGTTTAAGTATAATTCTGAATCATTGGAAAAGTTCAATGTATGGCAGAACGAATGAGAAGAATCAAATTAGGTAGAAAGATAGAAGTTTCTCCAATCTGAAAAGATAGGAGAGTACTTGAGTATCGTGTTTAATGATCATCTTAATGATTATGAAAACCATGTCACAATTGATCCTCTAAGGATATCTTAGTGCATTTGTATAGCTAAGAAGAGGAATCATGAATTGTTGAAATGGTTAAATCTAGAATATGAGTCATACTTCGTTCCAAAAACAAGTCTTAGAGTCATACTCTAAGATTGCGCCTTGAGTGACATAATCTTAATAAAGGCTATAACACTTATCAAATGTGGAATGTTTCTTACTCTTGTACATTTGAAATTGGTAAGCTGTGATGACTTGGTAAGGACAAAGACCAACTGTGACCAATTATGTGAAGTATTTGTCTTGATAAGAAACCGCACTAACTCTTGAATATGTGTTTGTCAAGGAATGGTTCTTGATAGAGAATTTTATATGTCAAGAGGTCAGTATGAGTCTTAAGGATCTTGACAAGTTTCAAGAATAAAACCTGTTGTTTATCGCTAGCACACGACTTGAGGTTTGTAATCTATCGTGTTGACATATTCTTGTGTTTGTGCCCATTCCAGTTAAAGTTGACTATGCATGTGAGTTCTATGAGTTCTCAGTTGTTTGCATAACAACCTAGGAAGCAATGGTAGGCCCTTGTGCTGCCAGGTGGCAAGAAATTAAGATTAAACAAGTTCAGTCCATATGAGTTTGGATTTGTCACTAACCTTGTCTTGTGATTATGGTTATGACAAATTCACATGAATAGAAACACATACACTATAAATATATAAGTTTCATAAGGTTTCTCTACAATTCATGAAAATGATTGTGAGGAAACGCTTTCACTAAGTAGATTTTAAGGAGATAGAATTTGTGATATTTGCATTCTCAAATTCGATTATGATTATGACATCCCTCTTCATAGTTCGAATTGTGAGAAATGGCAGAAGGTCTCAACATTTGAGACTTATTGATGTAAGTTCTAAAATTGTTAAGACACACATGTGAGTTGACTAAGGAAATCTGAACTTTGGTAAGAAAGTCAATAAGTATTGATTTCTAGAAGTCCAGCTGATTTCTGAGTACATGTCAAAGATAGTGGGAGTATAAGTGTTATGCAAATAAGAATGTAATTATTATGCTAGTGGGAGCACAATTATTACATTAAGTGTTGCAAGTTAGCAATGTTAATTATAGAAAACAAAAGTTTCAATTCTCAAAGTTGCAGGTTTGAAAAGTTGTTTTGCTATAATTGAGGGAGAGGAAATTATACTTCATTTCAAAATATAAAAGATTAGATTGAGTTTTTTAATAAAATTTAGTCAAATATATATGAATGTTATGTTGGAATGGTTCAACATAAGGAAATTATATATATGGAAATGTTAATTGCGTTCTCAAATTTTGATTATGATTACGACATCCCTCTTCATAATTCGAATTGTGAGAACATGACAAATAGAAATATTATAGCAAAAGGCTGATCAAGTATCATGTCTTTATGTTAGACATTATGAATCGCATCCCATATTCTTCGGGTATAGAATCGATTGCATATGCTATAATATTCTCGTGTTGTAATTTTCCAAATGCCTAGGGTATTAAGAGGGAAAAAGGAATAGAACCGGATATGACTAAAGCGGTTAAACAACTGTTAAGGACAATCTAAGGTTCGCCAAGGATTGGTCGCTTAAGGACAGTTGGAAGTATAGTAATGGATGGACCATATTGACATTATTATGAATAGACAAGATTTTACTAATAATGAGTTGTCGTATGGAAAATATGGAATGTTTCCATATTGGGAGTTGAAGAATAGATGAGAAAGTTAGAAACTTTTATGCAATAAGGATGTTCAAAGGAATGTACTTTGAATCTGAGACTTCATTTCCATGAAATTGTCTTGTAACAATCTCCAAAGGAATAATTTTGTAATATCGTTGGTCAAGTCTCTGTGACTTTTGGTACCTAGACATTACAAAACAATATTGCATAATAGTGTTCTAGCAATGACAAGAATTTGGAATTCTTACACTTGCAATAAGGATTTGGAGTTGTGAAATGAGCATCATTGGAAATATTTTCAATTGATCTATTTCACAAAATAAAAGACAATAGAAAACATAGTTTGCATGCTTGGAGCATGGGATAACTATTGTTTTAATTCAAATATTATGTTGATTATACGAAACATTATACAATGAATAATGAGTAATCAATATGGCACTCAAAAGTTTTGGGCCATATAGGATTAGTATTATTCTTGTGTTTCACTTAGTATGTTTTGACTTCCCGAATAACTAGGTTATTCAAACCATCCACAGTCGATCATACTTTGGAAGTAGGTATTGAGGCAAGACTGTCGTGAATGGGTCTGTAGTTTGTCTAGGTGTTTTAGACATAGCTGCAGTGTTCATGAGTACTCGTGGAATAAGATTCGAGTATTGGATTCAACCCACGCTCATCTGAATCACTTCATGGATTTTATCACGAGTGATTGTGAGACGATAATATCTTATATTCTTGAAACGGAGACGTGTGAGTTGTAGTTGCAAGTCGGTTGCACATTGACATATGTAAACGCACCAGTAACTTGGTGTTATAAAACATATTGTTGTGTGTAATTTGATGAGTAATTACAAGCAAGCATTTGATTCGAAGGTTATCCGTTCCTTTTACCCCATGTGGTTAAAAGCGATATCTGTGGGCCCCTCGATGATTTAGTGATGACACCCGAAGTGCTTGGCCAAGCCTGGACTGATTGATTTGTTCAATTAGTCAGTCGTCATAAATCGGAAATCGGGAAACAAAAGATGGACAGAGAGAATGATTAAAATCCATGTCTCAGTCCATATGATGTCTAGAATTGAGGAATATATGATCCGTTATCAAATGGACGCGTCATTGACTAGGTTAGAGTTCGACAACGGCTTTTAAGAGCTACGATTGGTAGTCGGGATTTTTAAGTCGTACTTGCAATAATAGTTATTAGACTTATCCAAGTGGGAGACTGTTGGATTAGGTATCTAATCCCGTAACTATAATTGGTATGTACTTGACCCGAGAGTAGCATGGTCCATTTGGGTTGCATATCACGAGGACAATTTGATAGGATGGACTTTTGATTAGATGTTATTTATGATTTATTAATATATTTTAAGTTCTAATATATTAATATGAAATCATATTATTTAATTAGTATTGATCAATAATTAGTTTGGAATTAATTTTGTGATCAAAAGAGACTAATTAAATATAAGGGGTTGATTTGGTAAATCATTCATTCTTATGGTGTGGGCCAATAATCCATGATTCCTTAGGTTGGGCTAAAGCCATGTGACAATCCATGGAGGTTTAAACCCATGGAGCCTAAGGAATATGGAAGGTCGTGCCCATTAGGGTTTACATGGTGTAACCCTAATCATGTCACACTATATAAGAAGTCCCTTAGCATCCAAAATGGCAAACTAGTGATCCTTGGAGTTACATGAGCCATTTTTTGGTTGCAAGAATACTCTTTCAAAAGTCATCCTTTGTCCTAGGTGTGCTGTGATTCCATTTGAGGTGCAACACTTGGGGCACTAAGTTCTTAAAGGCCAAACTCAAGAAGTTCTACAAGCTACAAAAAGAGGTAATTCTATAACTCTCTTTTATGTTGATTATGTCATTTGTATGCTAGTAGTAGGCTTAATGCTTTGGAAACAATATTGCATGTATAATTAGAGAAAACATAGATCCAAAGCATTTAGGGTTGTATGTGCACCATAAAATGTTGTAGTATACAAAACCCATCAATATATATATATATATATATATATATATATATATATATATATATATATATATATATATATATATATATATTGTGACATCCCCAATTTCTCGGCCAGAAAAGACCGATTTAGTTTATGCTTTTAAAATAAAATCAGAGTAATCTTTTTAAAAGATGTTGCGGAATTCGTCCCCAAAACAAAACATGATAAAAATTTATCAAAACCTTTCTTAAAGAAATATATATTTTCATTTTATATCAAAACCTCCGGATGTCATGTTCCGATACAGATCAAAAGCATAAATAAGACATTATAAGCCATACAACAGTTATTTACAACTACTGGCCTATAATCTAAAAATCTTTCATCATCATCCGACTATGCTCGGGGTCCACTACCTGTAATACAAAAAGCTGAGTGGGTCAGGCTTGGTTGCCTGGTGAGCATATAGGGTTTTCAACCCACAAATAATAATAAATTTATTAAATTCATCAACCAACAATAACCCTGATTACCCATTCCCGTTATCCTCACTTTACGTCCGTAAACACCTATCTGTAACTCATCTTTTAATTAATACAAATTAATAAGGCATGTAATCATTATCACGTCCCAAGGTTTTGTGGCCGAGATACTAGCAAGGATCAAGGGCTTTCCTTGTAAACCACTTGTGCCCACTCTTGATTTGTTCATTTCTTTCGATTACATCATCACAGCCTCTCATACAATTTGGTTGATTTATACTCGATTAATTTTTTACTAAAACAATTTGGCGCCCACTGTGGGGCCGTGGTGTTCGTAATCATCAAAAAAAATTCTACACAACCAATCCTTTCTTCATACTCTATTCCCTATGTTCCTCTGAAAAATCTCCCACCTCCTCCAAGCGTTCTACCTGGCCAGAGAAAACTTTCGATGCGCCGAAGAAAAATACTCCTCCGGTTGGTCCAGGATCTCTGGGATTCCAAGATCCTCCTGCATCGGTCTCCAATATTGAACTTTTCTCCATGATGAAGGCATTGACACATCAGGTGAATCAACAATAATAGTAAAGATCCGCAAACCTCAGGAGGTGACACCTTCAATCTTACACCCGAGGATCCTGAATATTGACAATCCAGGATCCCTGGGGAAACACCCGAAATTGATAGTTCTAACATCCATTACTACCTCAACTGGGAAAACAATCCCAAACATCAAAACTCATGTGACCATGGATCTTGATGAAACCTTCAATACTCCTAATAACAAAAATACTGGTAACTTCTTTAATAGTAACACCACCAATACTAGCTCTATGGATCATGATTCAAGAATAAGTCCAATAATTGCCAAAGAACTCTAATAGCCGAGGGAAGTGATCTCAAGTGTATCGGGGATAGTCCAACTTATACCCGGAGTATCTCCTGCCAGTCACCGGATCTCAATACTTACTCCTTCGATAGCAGATACCGAAACCCCAAAACTTTTCTAGACTCCCAGGGTGAAACTTTACATTAATACTACAGATCCTAAACAACATATGTCACAATATAGAGAAATAATGGAGATCATCCCTATTCCCTCACATTTGAAGGAAGTTGGCCTATTCAAGGGTTTTGGTTCAACCCTCACAGGATCAGCCTTGAAATGGCTACTTAATGTTCCTCCTTACTCTATTTCTTCATTTACACATTTAGTTAATCTTTTTAACAATCAATTTTCTTGTAGCATAACTTTTGAAAAGATCACTAGTGATCTTTATCGGGTAATTCAGGATCCTAAGGAATCCCTTAGGGACATTGTCAACAAGTTTGGTAGGGAAGCCTTGACTATCCCCAAAACTGATATGGCCATAGAAACTTTCAAAATGGGTTTGAGTAAGGACTTCCCTTTTTACGATGGCATTGTAATGACCCCATGCAAAAGGATGGACGATGACAGGAACAGAGCATTAAATTTTCATCAGGCAGGAAGAGGACAAATAGGTCCAAAATAGGAGGTACCCTCCTAACTTATAT
Organism: Lactuca virosa; assembly: GCF_052849685.1. Classification (NCBI taxonomy): domain Eukaryota; kingdom Viridiplantae; phylum Streptophyta; class Magnoliopsida; order Asterales; family Asteraceae; genus Lactuca; species Lactuca virosa. Next base: position 168,902,572 of record NC_136429.1, read on the forward strand.
AATAACCCCGATAGGAAGACTGCCTCATCACATGGTTAACGCCCTTGAGGATGAAGGGGAGGAAGATGACTTTCCCAATATCTCTAATTTATTGTTTTTCTGTGGATATTTTAGGTATAATCTACGTTATACATGTTCTCGGCGACAAATTAAGGTGGCCAAAGAAAGGAGAAAAGTCCACCAGCTGGAAGGATATGTCTAATTGGTGTGCATACCACGAAGACTTTGGCAACCTTACAGAGAATTGTATAGTTCTTAGGAATGAGATCAGATACCTCCTGAGTAAAGGATATCTCAAAGAAATCATAGGAAGAAGAAATGAAAGATGCAACGAGAAAGATCAGGATCAACCTAAGATCCTAGAAAAACCAGGATCCCCTCCTGCAGACGCCAAGGTAATCAATGTTATATCCAGAGGTTCTGACATTTATGGAACTTTGTATTCTGCATAAAAAAACATGCCAAGATTTCAAAGACAGAAATGGAAGAAATGCCCTGGAAGAATATGTCGGTTACAAATGATAAAGAAATCACATTCGATGAAGCAGATAGGGAAGACATCCAGGATCCCCACCAGGATCACTCTCTTCGTCGCCAACCAGGATCACTCTCTTCGTCCTAGAAAAGAAATCACTTAACTTCATCCTAGAAAAACCAGGATCACTCTCTTCGTCGCCAACCACTTTGTCAAAAGGATCCTTGTCAACAAAAGATCCTCAGTCAACATCATACTCCTAGACACACTGAAAAGGATGAACATCCCATAATCTGAGATAGTTAAAAGATCCTCGATGCTGATAGGATTTAGTGGTGAAAAAAAGCACATGGTTCGGGAGATCAAGTTACCTATCTACATTGAGGGGGTAAGTTCTATACAATGATTTTGTGTAATTGATACCTTCTCTTCTATAATATTATATTAGGTAGCACATGGATCCACGACATGAAAGCAGTACCATCGACGTACCACCAATGTGTAAAGATGCCCACTCCTTAGGGACAATGAAGATCATAGGTGATTAACAAGAATCTAAGGAATGCTACAAGACCTAGATTAAATTTTTCAACAGTACCATGAAATGCATAACAATTAAAGTAGGAGGCATGAGGTGTGATAGAAGCAAGAGAGAAATATGTGCAGGAAATGCCCTTAAACCTCGAGGATCCTGAAGCCAAAGTCCTCATAGGATCCTAAATACCAGAACAAATCTAGAAAGAACTAATAATGTTCTTAAAAGACAGAAACAAGACCTTTCCTTGGAAGCATGAGGATATGACATATATATATATATATATATATATATATATATATATATATATATAACTCATAAACTCAATATAGATCGTTCTTTCAGGCCTATACACCAAAAAAAAGGAAATTTGCACCTGAGAGGAACCAAATAATTCAAGAAGAAGTCGAAAAGCTTCTCAAAATGGGAATGATTAAAGAAGTGAAGTTCCCAAGATGCCTAGCCAACGTAGCTGTGGTCAAAATGAAGAATGACAAATGGAGAGTGTGTGTGGATTATACGGATCTCAACAAGGACTGTAATAAAGATCCTTTCCCTTTGCCACATATAGACTCGATGATAGATTCCACGGTAGGACATGAGCCACTGACGTTCATGGACGCTTCAATTTGATTCCAACAAATACAGATGGAACCATCCGATCAAGAGGATATTGCCTTTGTAATTCCTACATGTATGTATTGACATATTGACATGCCTTTTGTCTTAAAAATTCTAGAGCAACATTCTTAAGGCTAGTGAATCGAATGTTCAAGGACAAAATGGAGGACACCATTGAAGTCTATATCGATGATATGGTAGTCAAATACAAGAAATCTGAAGATCACCTTAAGGATCTTCAAGGAAATTCAAAGACTAACAGGAAGAGTAGCAACCCTAAATAGGTTGATTTCAAGATCCTTAGAGAGGTGTAAACCTTTCTATGAGATCATGAAGAAGAACAAAAGATTCGAGTGGACCAAGGAACACGAAGATGCCTTCCAGGAACTTAAAAAGTATTTAAATTCAACACCCATATTGGTAAAACCATTAGATAGAGAACCAATCCTACTCTATCTTTCAGTATCCCCTAATGTTGTATGCGTTGTCCTGGCCAAGGATCTTAACGGGGACCAACATCCCTATCTAATATGTAAGTAAAAGTCTCTTGAATCCTGAGACCAGGTATTCTCACCTCGAAAAACTAATACTAGCACTAGTACCAACTTCCACAAAATTAAGACATTATTTCGAAACACATCCTATACATGTAAGAACTATTTATCCTCTTAAGAATGCTATGATAAGGAAAGAGGTGTCAGGGAGAATGGGAAAATTTTTGGTAAAGCTCAATACATTCGGTATAAAGTATAAGCTAAGATCCGCAATAAAGTCACAAGCATTATCAGATTTGGTGGCTGACTTTAGTGATGATCTACAAGTAGAAGTAGAGATGGAAACAAGGCAACTCCTATAAGATCAAAATATGGGAAGATGGGAACTCTTCACCGATGGAGCATCCAACCGAAGGGGGACACACTACCCCAATCCGTTAGCTATGAATTCGATGCAACCAAAAACAGAGTAGAATATGAAGCACTGATAATGGGACTGCAACTAGCCAAGGATCTTAATGTCAAAGATCTTCATGTATTCTTAGATTCGTTATTAATTACTAACCATTTTAATGGACCATATGTAGTTATAGGTGAAAGACTATCATCATATCTCCAAATTCTTAAAAATTAGTCTTTGAATTTGAAGTTTTTACCCTAAACCAAGTTCCCAGGGAAGACAATGTTGAAGCAGACGCATTGGAGAAACTGGTGTTGGATTAGTGTCTAAGTCCATAACTATAATTGGTATGTACTTGACCCGACTCGGCATGGTCCACTTGGGTTGCATGGCATCGGAACATTTGGATTGACCGTTTCTGAGGAGAAGACATTTGTGACATATTAATATATTATAAGTTCTAATATATTAATATGAAATCATGTTATTTAATTCGTATTTATCAAGAATTAATTTGGACTTAATTTAGTGATCAAAAAGAGACTAATTAAATATATGGGGATTGATTGTGTAAATCATTCATTCTTATATATGTGGGCTTATGATCCATGATTCCTTATGTTGGGTTTAACCCATGTGGTGATCCATGGATACTCCATGGAAGTTAAAACCCATGGAGCATAAGGAATGGGTAAAGTCATGGGTTACATGGAGTAACCCTAATGTGCACACTATATAAGGACCCCTTTAGCTCAAGAAATTGACACTAGTGATACATATATGAGGGCTAGCCGATTTGAGCATGAGTGTCTTCTTCTCATGTTTATTCCATGTGTTGGTGATGTTGTGTGAACCATTTGAGGTGTCAGACTTGGGGCACTAGGCTCTCGAGCTTCATGCAGTCAAGCTACATCAACAATGTATGTATTTTCTATCTAGTTTATTACCCAAGTATCTAAGATTGTATGCTAGTTAGGGTAATACCTTGGAATATTCATATTTGCATGTATAATAGAGAAAACATAGATCCAAGGTATTTAGGGTTGCATGTACACTTAGGAGTGTTAGAATGCTCAAAACCCAACAGTGGTATCAGAGCCTAGGCTTGTTTTCAATTATACTTGATGCAAAGTGCTGAAAAATGCTGAAAAAGTCGATTTTCGGGCTGTCTGGGCACTACACTCGACGAGTAGGAGCCCCTAACAGCATATTTTCGACTTTTAAGTCTGGAATTGGACTAGAATCATTTCCCTAAGCTGTTTTTGAACCTATAAACCTGTTTTTGATGTGGTAATGTTCATTCTAATCCAATTTAAAAGATAATTGTCAATAGATTCATGTTTTGTATTAGTTTAATGGTTAGTCTAATTACATGAAAAAGTTTGATTGAATTATCTTGTTCTTATGAGTTACTTAGATTAATAGGAATGTTATGTGAAATTGTTGTTTTCAATCCAAATTAATCTAAGAGTTGATTCTAAAATGTGTTTTTGTAACTTGTCCTCAAGTTATATGAAAAGTCACATTTAAGTTTCATAAAACTCATAAAGTTTTCATAAGTTATGAATAAGGAAGAGTCACATTCTTTTAATGGTTTAAAGTCTTCCATAACTTGTCCTCAAGTTATGGAACTTGAAGAGTTTTTTAATTAAAACTACTTTAAACACATAAGTTATGGAATTGAAGAGTTTTTGAATAGTTCAAAACTTGCCCTCAAGTTTTGGAATTTGAAAAGTTTTCTTTCATGAATACTTTAATTCCAAATTAAGCCCTTAGGATTTTAAAAGTTAAAATTCAACCCTTATACTCTATAATATTATAAGTTAATAATATATATATGTATAAGAGCAAGTCAGTCTTACCGTTAGTAGGCCTCATTCACGAAGCCGGTCTATAAGGGGGTATAAGGTTACTGCCTATAAAATGGCAGTTTAATGGGTGTCCACTCTCACCCACCGCTTCCTTGACTGGTGGAGGGTCGTTAGCCGAATGGGTAGGGCAAGGACTATAATTCTCCCTTCATTAAAAGTATTAATGATAAATACTAAGTAACTAAACACTTATAAATTCTCAATCTTAGTTACTTAGGAAAATGTGAATAATGTGCTAACCCATGAAATTACACTTTGCACTTTGCTTAAGTCAGTTAGTGGAGCGCGTGTGGTTAACCGGTACACTAGCTTGACTTAACAAGGTAGGCAAAGGGTAACTTAATGTTTGTCATAGTATTGGTGGAGCGCGTGTGGTTAACCGGCACATCGATTAAGGGGTAAATATTAAGGGTACCAAGTAATTTGCATGGTTACTTCACACCTTGTTTTGTGATCCTCGACATCCCAGTCACAAAACCTGAAGGGCACACTCGAGATTGAAACATGCCATTGAAAAGTTCAATGAATCTCAAAAGATCTAGGAGTTTCAAATCCAATTAAAACCTAATAAATTATTTTCGTTTTCATGGTGGAAATTGGTGAATCGTCATTCACCTACCTTCAAATATTCTATAGCTTGGATTACGGCATCCCTCTTCTAAGTTATAAAATATTGTGTTGGGTCCTAGCCTTAATATTTCATTTTGGGTGTTATATTAAGGACTTTAGATCAACTATCTTGAATATCACCCAAAAGATGTCTAGTTCAGACATTTATGATCTTCCCAAATCTCTTGGAACTTCACCTCGTCCAATTATTCTCCCTAACCCACAAGTTCTTGAAAAGTTTAAGGTCACTCAAGCCCTATTGGCAAGCAAGGTCTATGTGTGCTCACATCTTGGAGATGAAGTCACATATTGACAAGCCGGGAGAGTTAGGTGTCAAAGTCTTGGGAAAGTTGGTTGTTCAATCACTTTCTAAGTCTCATAGTGAGTGTCCTTTGGGACTACTATGTAAAAGACTATGACATGACCCTTAATGATCTTATCTAGTTGCTTGGTGCTGCTGAATCAGCAATGATTTGGAGCATTGGTAAAGCAAATTTGATTAGTAGATCAACTTCCCAAACTACAATGGACATTGACAATTGGTAACATCGGATGTCCAGAAAAAGCTTTCTCTTCCCAATGGAAAGGGATCAGCCATAGTCAACTCGGTTGACCAAATGGTAAAGAGAATGTCTAAGTCTGTGATAGTCCCGTGTACCATTTCCATAGAGTCCATATGTTTATATTGCCAAAGGAAGGGGCATTGATTACAAAACTGCCTATTTACCTGAAGGATCATAGGGTTGATCAAGTCAAGATGTTTGATTCTACTTCAGGTAAAGTCCACTATGTAACTCTGTTAAGTTTCTATTATGAGATTCTTATTACATGATGTGACTGGGTCACATGTTGATGTTTTAAGGATCAAAGAAAAGTGAAGAAACTTAAAGGAAGTATATGTTGATTCTGATCGCGAAGATGGATTTTGATCGCATGGTTCGGTGATCAGAATTTTGAGCTACTGCTTAGGAGTTATGATATATTGCTTAGGAATAGATAACAACAAAGTTTTTCATATGCTTTTTCACTGTTAGGATAAGTTTTTCCGCAAAGTTTTAAAATTAAAGGAAATTTTTGTTTTTTATTTATTTCAAGTATCCTTACAATGGCATTTGTGAAAAATTGTTGTTTATATGATTCCATTGATAGCAACATTGGAAAATGAATTTGATTCTGTCGTTTGTGGTAGTGTCATAATTTACCAAATAAGGAAAGATTCTCATCAACCAAGTTTCAGTTGGATAGAAACTTGGAATCATGCAAGTTGTATAGTATGGTGAATGAGAATTTTTCATCTTTGGAAAAATTAAGACTAATACCTTGTTCACATGTATATGTGAGTCAAGTGAAGGACTAAGGGATCGAGTACACATTCGTGTGCACAGGTCAAGTCCACCATAAAAGATCGATAAGAATTTTCGTCATGATTTACTAAAGTTTAGTAAATATGATTATACTTACAAGTTTAAGTATAATTCTGAAACATTGGAAAAGTTTCAATGTAAGGCAGAACGAATGAGAAGAATCAAATTAGGCAGAAAGATAAAAGTTTCTCAAATCTGAAAAGATGGGAAAGTACTTTAGTATCATGTTTTGTGATCATCTTAATGATTAAAGAACCATATCACAATTGGTCTCCTAAGGACATCTTAGTGCATTCTTATGGCTAAGAAGAGGAGTCATGAATTTTTGAAATGGTTAAATCAAGAAGATGAGTCATATTTCGTTCCAAAACAAGTATTAGAGTCATACTCTAAGATTGTAGCTTGAGTGACACATCTTAAAGAAGGTTTATTAACACTTGTCAAATGTAAGAGTAAAATGTGTTCTACTCTTGTACATTTGAAATTGGTAAGTTGTGATGTTTTGGATAAAACAAAGACCAACTAAGGCCAATTGTGTGAAGTGTTTGTCTTGATAAAGAATCCGCACTATCCCTTGAATATTTGACAAGAGAGTCTTATATGTCAAGAGGACAGTGGGACTCTTAAAGGTCTTGAAAGTGTCAAGAACTAATCAAGAATAAAACCTGAGGTTCTTCACTAGCACACGACTTGAGGTTTATAACCTATCGTGTTGACATATTCTGTGCCCATTCCAGTTAAAGTTGGCTTTGCATAGGAGTTCTGAAAGTTCTCAATTGGTTGCATAACAACTTGGAAGCAATGGCAGGCCCTGTCCTGCCAGGTGGCAAGAAGTTAAGATTGCATAAGTTCAGTCCATATGAGTTTGAATTTGTCACTAACCTTATCTTGTGATTATGGTTTTGATAAATTCACATGGATGAGAATGCATACACCATAAAAATCTAAGGGTCATAAGGTTTCTCTCCGATTCATGAAAATGATGGTGAGGAAACACTTCCACCAAGTAGATTTTAAGTAAGATAGCAATTGTGATATTTGCATTCTCAAAGTCGTTAGTGCAGCGTGTGTGGTTTACCGGCACATTAACATGGACTTGTGAGGAATGGTAAAGGTCAAAACAATTGAGACTATGATTACGGCATCCCTTTTCATAGTTCCAGAAATTGTTTAGACACACATGTGTGCTATCTGAGGAAAGGTGTATGATCTTGATAAAGTCTTATCAAAGCAATCTTGTGTCAGAAATCTGAACTTTGGTAAGAAAGTCAATAAATTATTGATTTCTAGAAGTCCAGCTAATTTCTGGATACATGTCAAAGCTAGTGGGAGCATAAGTAATATGCTAATAATCATCATGTTAGTGGGAGCATGATAATTATGATAAGTGTTGCAAGTTAGCAATGTTAATTATAGAAAACAAAAGGTTTCAATTGGGAAAAAGTTGTTTTGCTATAATTAAGGGAGAGGAAATTATACTTCATTTCAATTCTAAAAGCTTAGATTGAGGTTTTAATTGTTTTTTAGTCAAGTGTATATATATATATATATATATATATATATATATATATATATATATATATATATATATATATATATATATATATATATATATATGAATTTTATGTTGGAGTGGCTCAACATAAGGAAATTCTATATATGGGTTCATTATTTGCGTTCTAAAATTCGATTATGATTACGGCATCCCTTTTCATAATATGAATTATGAGAACTTGGCAAATAGAAATAGAAATATTGTAGCAAAAGGACTGGTCTAGTATCATGTCTTTATGTGAGACATCATGAATCGTGTCCCATATGCTTCGGATATAGGATCGATTGCATGTGCTATAATATTCATCCTTTCTAAATTTTCCAAATGCTAAAGGCATTAAGAGGGGAAAAGTCTAGAATTGGATGTGACTAATTTGATTAAGCAATTGTCGAGGACAATCTAAGGTTTACCAAAGATTGGTTGCTCAGGGACAGTTGGAAGTATAGTGTTAATTTTGTAAGGACCATATTGACATATTCTGAAAAAAGGCAACTCTTGTTCAGAAGTGATAGTCAAAATGGGAATATGGAAATGTTTCCACAGGTGGAAATTATTCAATCTGTGTAAGATTAGAAAAACTTAATGCAAGAAGGATATTTCCATGGAGTTGATCTCCATTCGAATACTCTGTAATGTCTGTTGACAAGTCTTTGTGACTTTGTGCATAATCATTACAAGAGGATCAATGCATATAAGTTTATAATCTAACAGATTTTGGTAAATGTCAGGATTTGGAATTCTTCCATTTGCGGTAAGGAATTGGGATTGTGAAATGAGAATCATTGGAATTATGTTCAATCGATCTATTTCACAAAGTAAAGATCATAAACAAACTTAGTATGCATACTTGGTGTATGGCATGACTAGTGTTTAGAAAACATAGTGTATATGCTTCGAGCATGGGACAACTATTGTTTTAATTCAAGTATAAAGTTGATAGTTTGAAACAGTATGCAATGAATAATGTGTGATCAATATGGTGATAAATAAAAGGTGTTCTATTTATATTCATAAGTTCTGAGACCATATTGGATTTGATTATTCTTGTGTTTCACTTTGCATGTTTTGACTTCCAGAATAATTAGGTCGTTCTTCCTGAATGACTAAGTTATTCAAACCATCCACAGTCGGTCATATGTTGGAAGTAGATATGAATCAAGACTGTCATGAGTTGGCTTGTAGAGGTCTAAGATGTTGGACAAAGCGGTGCTACAACACTCATACGTGCTCATAAGTTCTGAGTATTGGGTTCAACCCACGCTCATTTGACTCACTTCATGGATTTTATCATGAGTGATCATCAGACGATAATATCTTATATTCTTCAAACCTAGATATGAGTTGTTACTATAAGTTGGTTGTACATTGATTGCGCGAAAACGCATTGGTAACTCGATGTTATAAAACGTGCTTTTGTGTATGATTCAACAAGTAGTAGAACAAGCCATATAAGTAGAAGTTTATCCATTCCTTTTACCTTCGGGATAAAAGCGATATATGTGGGCCCCTCGATGATTTAGTGATGACAAATGTAAGTGCTCGGCCGGGCCTGGACTGATTTGATTTGCTTAATTAGTCAGTCGTCGTAAATCGGAAATCGGGAAACAACAAATGGACAAAGAGAATGATTTATAATCCATGTCTCAGTCCATATGATATCTAGAATGGAGGAATATATGATCCCTTATCTAATGGACAAGGTCAGAGTTCGACAACGACTTTTGAGAGCTACGATTGCCAATTGGTTCCTGAAGTCATACGCAATAATAGTTTTAGACTTATCCAAGTGGGAGACTGTTGGATTAGTGTCTAATTCCATAACTATAATTGGTATGTACTTGACCCGACTCGGCATGGTCCATTTGGGTTGCATGGCATCATAACATTTGGATAGACCGTTTCTGAGGAGAAGACATTTGTGACATATTAATATATTATAAGTTCTAATATATTAATATGAAATCATGTTATTTAATTAGTATTTATCAAGAATTAATTTGGACTTAATTTAGTGATCGAAAAGAGACTAATTAAATATATGGGGATTGATTGTGTAAATCATTCATTCTTATATATGTGGGCTTATGATCCATGATTCCTTATGTTGGGTTTAACCCATGTGGTGATCCATGGATACTCCATGGAGGTTAAAACCCATGGAGCATAAGTAATGGGTAAAGTCATGGGTTACATGGAGTAACCCTAATGTGCACACTATATAAGGACCCCTTTAGCTCAATAAATTGACACTAGTGATACATATATGAGGGCTAGCCGATTTGAGCATGAGTGTCTTCTTCTCATGGTTATTCCATGTGTTGGTGATGTTGTGTGAACCATTTGAGGTGTCACACTTTGGGCACTAGGCTCTCGAGCTTCATGGAGTCAAGCTACATCAACAAGGTATGTATTTTCTATCTAGTTTATTACCCAAGTATCTAAGATTGTATGCTAGTTAGGGTAATACCTTGGAATATTCATATTTGCATGTATAATAGAGAAAACATAGATCCAAGGTATTTAGGGTTGCATGTACACTTAGGAGTGTTAGAATGATCAAAACCCAACAACTGGGACCTTCTATTAGAATCCCATCAGAGACAAGAATTCCAATAATCCATGTAAATATCCCAACGATTGAAGATCCCAGTAACCATAATCAGACAGCCAACATCGTTATGATTCAGGATCCTGACCCTCAACCCATTCATAAGGATCCTAGTAGAAAAAATAATCAAGATACTCATAAACGGGATCCACCAAAATCCGGGGATCAAACCCATCATGAAATACCTCCAATATGGCACAATTCCAAAAGAAGGAAAAGGGGATAAAGGATTCAAGATGAGAGTCTCATGCTTTGTGATGATCCGCGGGAAATTATACAAAAACTCCATGGCAGGTCAATACCTAATATGTTTGGAAGATCAAGAAGCTATAGAAGTTCTAAAAGATATACATGGAGGAGATTGTGAAAAACATATTGGGGGCAGATCCTTATGCTCCAAGATACTAAGGACATGATACTATTGGCCAACAATGAAAAAATATGCCTTCTTTCATTCACAAAAGTGTGATGCTTGTCAAAGATATAGTAACATCGTTCATCAACCGGCAAAGCATCTATACCCCATCATTTCCTCCTGGCCATTCATGAAATGTGGAATGGATATAGTTGGAATATTACCAAAGGCCCTTGGAGGAAAGGTATTTATGCTATTAATGACAGACTATTTCTTAAAATGGATAGAGGCTGAAGCCTTTGTTCAGGTAAGAGATAAAGAGGTTGTCTCATTTATTATATGTAATATCTTGACTAGGTTGGGGATCTCAGCTGAAATCATATGTGATAATGGATTCCAATTCATAAGCAAAAGGACTAGAGACTTATGCACCAGTTGGTGAATTAAAATTATAGTTTCTACTCCTGCTCATCCCCAAGCTAATGGTCAAGCATAATCTAGCAACAAAATCATAGTCAATAATCTGAAGAAAAGGCTAGATGCGAAGAAAGGAAGATGGGACGAAGAACTTCCTTTCGTCTTATGGGTAGATTGATGGGTTTTGAGCATTCTAACACTTCCTAAGTGTACATGCAACCCTAATAACCTTGGATCTATGTTTGTCTAATAATCATGGAAAGTTGAATTCCAAGGTTATATTCCTATCTAGCATACATGGGGAACATTTTTAACTTGAATGAAAGATAGAATAACTTACCTTGTTGTTGATTATGATCCTTGAAACCTTGTGAGCCTAGCACCCCAAGTGTGATGCCTCAAATGCTTCACACAACACCAAATGCAAAGGAGTAAACTTTGAGAGAATCTTACACTTGCAAAATCGGCTCTAGCCCTCTTGTTTCTTAGTGTCGCCGATTTTGGTGGAGAACATGTTGCTTATATAGTGTGTCACATCTAGGGTTACACCATGTAAACCCTAATGTGGCATGACTCTTCATTTCCATGACCCATGGGTTTGTAACTCCCATGGAGCCTCCATGGAGCATCCTATGGGTAGAACCCAACTTGATAATCCATGGAGCCTCTTAGCCCACTATATAAGATATGGAAGATTTACATAATCTACCCATATATTTAATTAGTTATCTTTTGATCACTTAATTAATTCTAAATTAATTCTTGATCAAACTAATTAAATAATATTATTAATATATTAGAACTTATAATATATTAATAAACCATAAGTGTTATTTCTCTCATTTTAGTTTATCCAATTGCATGGTGCCATGCAACCCAAATGGAACATGCCGAGTCGGGTCAAGTACATACCAGAAATAGTTATGGACTTATACACCTTATCCAACAGTCTCCCACTTGGATAAGTTTAATAACTATAACTGCAATACTTCAGGAACCGATCGGCAATCGTAGCTCTTTCAAGGTCTCTCGGAACTGAGAAGATGATGATACGCCATTTAAGATAAGTGATCATATAATCCTCTGTTCTAGATATCAGCCGGACAAATACATGGAACAATGTCTTACTTATTGTCCAGCAGTTTGTTTCCCGATTTCCGATTTGTTTGACAAAGAACTTAATTGAACACATCAACTTAGTTCTGACCGGGCCCGGTACATAGGTCAAAACAAAATCATCGAGGGGCCCAGATATCAGCTTCTAATCCAAGAAGGAACAGATAAACTTCGACTCATATGTTTGTTCTACCACTCATTGAATTATACACAAAAGCACGTTTTATAACATCGAGTTACCAATGCGTTAACGTACAATCAATGCATAACCAACTCATAAGTAACAAATCATATCTCTAGGTTTGAAGACTTATATGATATTACCGTCTCACGATCACTCGAGATAAATTCCATGAAGTGATTCCAGTGAGCGTGGGTTGAGTCCAATGCTCAGAACTTATGAGCACTCATGAGTGTTGTAGCCATGTCCAACAACTTAGACCTCTACAACCAATCATGACAGTCTTGATTCATACCTACTTCCGACATATGACCGACTGTGGAGGTTCGAATAATATGATATACCAAACATAATTATTCTGGAAGTCAAAACATGCAAAAGAAATATAGTAAACGATCGACAAGAGATAGCAACACTTTACTCATAAATAAAACACCTTTTATTCATCATCTAATGTCAATTACACTTTACAAATTTCAAGGTTATCTAACTACTAAATCTAATATCATCCTTCAGCCCTATGCTCCGAGCATGCTGGAGATGCTTAACCCCTTCGTGAGGGGATCTGCTGGATTCTCATCCGATGATACCCTCTTTGCCACGAGGAGTCCTTCTTCTATTCGATGTCTGATGAAATGGTATTTTCTGTCGATGTGTCTGGATCTCCCGTGATCCCTTGGTTCCTTGGCTAAGGCAACTGCACTTTCACTATCACAGAAAATTTCCATTGGCTCTTTAATAGCTGGTACAACTCCAAGGTCTCCAATGAAGTTCTTCATCCATATCGCCTCCTTTGCTGCCTCGCTAGCTGCTATATACTCTGATTCGCAAGTTGAATCAGCCACTGTCTCTTGCTTGGAACTCTTCCAAGAAATTGCTCCTCCATTTAAGGTAAAGACCCAGCCTGACTGAGAGCGGAAATTATCCCTATCAGTCTGAAAGCTAGCATCACTATACCCTACAACTCTCAAGTCTTCACTCTCACCGAGGGTAAGGACCCAGTCCTTAGTCCTCCGTAGGTACTTGAGGATATTCTTTACCACAGTCCAGTGTGCCTTGCCAGGGTTCCCTTGATACCTGCTAACCATGCTTAAAGAAAAGGCTACATCAGGTCGAGTACACGTCATAGCATACATGATCGATCCTACAGCCGAAGCATAAGGTATTCGACTCATTTCTGCTATCTCAGCCTCAGTACTAGGGCTTTGTGTCTTACTCAATCTGGCTTTACTCTGGATGGGTAACTCTCCTTTCTTGGAGTCCTGCATGCCGAATCTCTTCAACACCTTATCCAAGTAAGTACTCTGACTAAGTCCAATTAGTCTTTTACTCCGGTCTCTCAAGATCCTTATCCCTAGAATATAGGCAGCTTCTCCTAGGTCCTTCATAGAGAAACACTTCCCAAGCCAGGACTTAACTTCCTGCAGAGTTGGGATGTCATTTCCTATGAGTAGTATGTCATCCACATACAATACCAAAAAGCTAACTATACTCCCACTAGCCTTGACATATACACAAGATTCATCTTTACTCCTAGAAAAGCCAAATTCCTTGACTTTCTCATCAAAGCAAAGATTCCATCTGCGAGGTGCTTGCTTTAACCCATAAATGGATTTCTCAAGCTTACACACTCTATTAGGGTACGCTGTGTTGACAAAACCCTCTGGCTGACTCATGTAAACATCCTCAGCCAACTTTCCATTAAGGAAAGCGGTTTTGACATCCATTTGCCATATTTCATAGTCATGATATGCAGCTATGGCTAACAGAACCCTAATAGACTTAATCTTGGCCACTGGAGAAAAGGTCTCATCATAATCAACTCCCGGAGTTTGTGAGAAACCCTTTGCAACCAGTCGTGCCTTATAAGTGTGTACATTACCATCCATGTCGGTCTTCTTCTTGAAGATCCATTTGCACCCTACAGTCTTATGACCTGGTACATTCTCAACCAAGTTCCAAACTTGATTGTCATACATGGACTGTATCTCGCTGTCCATTGCCTCTTTCCACTTGGCTGACTCAGGGCCTGCCATGGCTTCCGCGTAACTGTTAGGTTCATCCAGACCTATCAGTGTCTCATCACTGATAAGTGTATCACCTTCCGTAGTAATATGGAATCCATAGTAATGCTCAGGTGCATTCCTAACCCTTGTGGAACGCCTCAGATGTACAGACTTGTCAATTGGCTCAACAAAAGTTTCCTCCTCAAGTTGAGTGCTAGGGTTTGAAGTTCCTTCACCACTTGACTCTTGAATTTCTTCAAGGTCAACTTGCCTCCCACTGTCTCCTTGGCTTATGAACTCTCTCTCTCTCAAAAGAAAGCCCTCCTAGCTACAAAGACCACATTCTCACTAGGTCTGTAGAAGAGGTAACCAAAGGATTTCTGTGGGTAGCCGATGAAAATACACCTCTCACTTCGAGGTTCGAGCTTATCATGAGTCTCGCGTCTCACGAAAGCCTCGCAACCCCAAATCTTAATGTGGTCTAGTTTGGGTACTTTACCAGTCCACATCTTATGAGGAGTTTTGGCAACTTTCTTTGTGGGAACTAGATTAAGGATATGGGCGGCAGTCTCTAAGGCATACCCCCAAAATGAGATTGGTAGCGAAGCTCGACTCATCATGGAACGAACCATATCCAACAAGGTTCGATTACGCCTCTCAGCTACACCATTCAACTGCGGTGTCCTGGGAGGTGTCAATTGTGAGACAATCCCACATTCCCTAAGATAGTCGAGGAACTCTGAACTAAGATACTCACCACCTCGATCGGATCGAAGCATCTTAATGTTCCTGCCCAATTGATTCTCGACTTCCTGTTTAAACTCTTTAAACCTCTCAAAAGTCTCTGACTTATGCTTGATTAAGTAGACATATCCATATCTACTGTAATCATCAGTAAAAGTCAAATAATAACGATTAGCATCCCTTGTGGCATGTTTGAAGGGCCCACACACATCCGTGTGTATAAGATCCAACAAACCTTCACCCCTCTCACAAGAACCTGTGAAGGGTGACTTTGTCATTTTTCCAAGTAAGCATGATTCGCAACTATCATCTGACTTTAGGTCAAATGACTCCAATACTCCATCCTTTTGGAGTTGGCCTATGCGTTTCTTGCTTATATGTCCAAGACGACAATGCCATAATGATGCTTTATCCAAGTTATTATCATTAACAGAATCAATACACAATACATTATTTCCTAAGTTATCAACCACAGATACAGTTTCATACACACCATCACAAGGTAATGCTTTAAAATAAAGAACATTATTAAAGAAAGCATTAATCGAACCAACTTCATTATCAAAATGAAAAGGTGAAACCTTGTTTATACAATGCATGAAAGGAAATAATATTTCTTGCCATTTCTGGCGAATAACAACATTTATTCAAATCTAAACTAAACCCACTACTTAGCGATAAAGTATAAACTCCAATCTTGGTGACAGGTAAAGCTTTAAGTTTATTCTTCCATGCTCCACATTCTCACTTCTTCTTAGTCCCTGCAAATCAGAACAGATATGAATACCACAACCGGTATCAAGGACCCAAGAGTTAGAATGGGGTGAGTTATTAGATAAGATAGTGTAAATACCTGCATGGTTGGGTTTAACTTTCCCATCCTTCACATCTTGCTGGTACTTTGGGCAGTTCCGCTTCCAATGTGACTTTTCATGGCAATAGAAGCATTCAGCCTCTTTAGGGTCAGAAGAAGGAGTGACAAAACCTTTCTTGGTTCCACTTGAAGAAGATCCATCAAGGGTCCTAGCCTTGGTACCCTTCGAAGAGCTCTTCCTCTTCTTCCCTCTACCTTTCCCGATTGCCAAAACCGGGGGGGAGTTTGGAGTAGGAGTGTTAACAACCGACTTACCCTTAAGACCTGTTTCTGCGGTCTTGAGGAGTCCCTGAAGTTTGGTGAGTGTGACCTCTTCCTTATTCATGTGACATGTCATGCGGAATTGATCATAGCACGATGGTAAGGAGTGCAAAATGATATCTATTGCAAGCTCCTCAGGGAAGTTCACATTAAGCTTCAGCAACCGATCCACATACCTTTGCATTTTCTGCATGTGGCTCGTGATGGATTCCCCGTCCTTCATCATGGTTGTTATGATAGAGCATATGATTTCATACCTCTCTTGTCGTGCACTTTGATGGTATCTTTCCATCAGATCTTGGTGCATTTCAAAAGGGTAGAAGTCCTCATAGGATGTTTGGAGTTCCGCTGTCATGGTGGCCAACATGATGCATGCCACTTTTGTAGCATCCCTTTCATGTGCCCGGAAGTCAGCGATCTCCTGGGGAGTTGCAGAGGTCTCATCAATCTCCTTAAGCTCCTTGTCAAGGACATATTCTTTGTCCTCGTAGCGGGTAATCATCCTGATGTTTCTGATCCATTCATTGAAGTTGGATCCATCAAAAGTGACTTTCCCACACAAGTTCATACGGGTAAAGGAGCCATTAGGATTAGAGCCAGAAGCAGCATTGTTTGAAGACATCTGAAAGAAGAGGACAATATTAGTTTAGATATTAAGAGAGTCCTTAATAAAACACCCAAATGTAATATTAAGGCTAGGATCCAATCACAATATATTATAACTTAGAAGAGGTATGCCGTAATCCAAGCTATAACATATTTGAAAGGTAGGTGAATGACGATTCACCAATTTCCACCATGAAAAACGAAATATAAATATTAGGTTTTTAATTGGTTCTTAGAAATTCCTAAATTCTTTTGAGATTCAATGAACCTTTCAAAGACATGTTTCGATCTCGAGTGTGCCCTCCAAGTTTTGTGACTAGGATACCGAGGATCACAAAACGAGGTGTGAAGTAACCATGCAAATCACTTGGTACCCTCAAGGTTTATCACTCAATCGATGTGCCGGTAAACCACACACGCTCCACCGATGCTATGGTAAACCTTAAGTCACCCTTTACCTACCTTGTTAAGTCCAAGTTAGTGTGCCGGTTAACCACACACGCTCCACCAACGACTTAAACAAAGTGTAAAGTGTAATTTCATGGATTAGCACCTTATTCACATTTTCCTAAAGTAACTAAGATTGGGAATTTAATAAAAGCATTTAGTTACTTTATAATATTCATCATACTTTTAATGAGAATTTATAAGTCCTTGTCTTACCCGTTCGGCTAACGACCCTCCACCAATCAAGGAAGCGGTGGGTGAGAGTGGACACCCATTAAGTTGCCATTTTATAGGCAACAACCTTATACCCCCCTTATAGACCGGCTTCGTGAATGAGGCGTACTAGCAGTAAGACGACTTGACGTTATACATACATATATATATATATATATATATATATATATATATATATATATATATATATATATATATATATTAGTAACTTATAATATTATAAAGTATAAGGGTTGAATTTTAACTTTTAAAATTCTAAGGGTTGGAACTAAAGTTTTAATCAAGACTTTACATGTTCCAAAACTTGAGGGCAAGTTTTTTAAACTTCCAAAACTTTTCATTTCTTATAACTTATGAATTAATTGAGTAATAAAAATGAAGACACTTCATTTTTATAACTCTTGTGTTCTTTTTAATGGCTTTAATAAAAGTGAGACTTTTGGTTATCCATAACTTGAGGACAAGTTATGGACTCCATTAAAACACATTATGATCATGAATTAAACTACCATGAAGGTTACAAATAATTCCTATGATCATCTAATCTTCATAAGTTCAAGAACATGGATATGAACACTTTCAAGAATAAAAAATTACACTTAAAAAAAACTTGTAATTTTAATAATTGCCATTGTAAATGGATTAGCATAAACATTACACCATCTAAAACAAGCTTTAAAACATCAAAACAGTTTAGGGTAATGTTTCTAGTCCATTTCCAGCAACGAATGTGCAAACTTTCATACGAGCAGAAAACAGAAAAACGATTTTTTTTCAAGCTGTTTGCACACAAAAAAAACAACAAACAAACCTAGGCTCTGATACCACTGATGGGTTTTGAGCATTCTAACACTTCCTAAGTGTACATGCAACCCTAATAACCTTGGATCTATGTTTGTCTAATAATCATGGAAAGTTGAATTCCAAGGTTATATTCCTATCTAGCATACATGGGGAACATTTTTAACTTGAATGAAAGATAGAATAACTTACCTTGTTGTTGATTATGATCCTTGAAACCTTGTGAGCCTAGCACCCCAAGTGTGATGCCTCAAATGCTTCACACAACACCAAATGCAAAGGAGTAAACTTTGAGAGAATCTTACACTTGCAAAATCGGCTCTAGCCCTCTTGTTTCTTAGTGTCGCCGATTTTGGTGGAGAACATGTTGCTTATATAGTGTGTCACGTCTAGGGTTACACCATGTAAACCCTAATGTGGCATGACTCTTCATTTCCATGACCCATGGGTTTGTAACTCCCATGGAGCCTCCATGGAGCATCCTATGGGTGGAACCCAACTTGATAATCCATGGAGCCTCTTAGCCCACTATATAAGATATGGAAGATTTACATAATCTACCCATATATTTAATTAGTTATCTTTTGATCACTTAATTAATTCTAAATTAATTCTTGATCAAACTAATTAAATAATATTATTAATATATTAGAACTTATAATATATTAATAAACCATAAGTGTTATTTCTCTCATTTTAGTTTATCCAATTGCATGGTGCCATGCAACCCAAATGGACCATGCCGGGTCGGGTCAAGTACATACCAGAAATAGTTATGGACTTATATACCTTATCCAACATAGATAGGACCACATCAAAGACAACCACAACTCAAACTCCATATTAGAAGGTATATGGAACAGAAGTTGTGATCCCAACCGAGGTGGTGATCCCTACAACAAGATACCAACTCCAAGATACGAAAAAAAACAATGAGATCCAGACCTAGGATCTTGACACTATTGATAAACTCAGAGATCTTTCCAGCATCCGCATTGTATCTCATCAACAAAGAATTTCAAAAAGTTATAACAAGAACATAAAACTCAGAAGATTCCAGGTTGGGGACTCGGTTCTTAGGAATGTGTTCCAAAATACCATGGATCCTAGTGTAGGTAAGTGGGAACCTAAAAGGGAAGGGCCATATCTCATCGATTCAAAAGTAGGAAAGGGGAATATTAGTTTGCCACACTGGAAAGGGACATCTTACCAAGATCCTATAATGCCATACACTTGAAAGCATATTTCATGTAAGTTTAAATCTTTTATATTCCAACAAGATCAAAGGTACATACTCTTTACCCTTTACTATTGTCTAATTCTTTTATTTACTTTTTCGAAAAACCATTACTGATTTAAGCATCGGAGGGGCGTTAGCCAAGCTAACGCCCACCCCATGGTAACATTTGTAACATGTAGTATCAACTACGAAAAAGACTGATCATCTCTCTTACTATTAAGGGTACTTAATCCTCTTCAAGGTTTAAAGACTTAATTACCTCTTTCACACAAGTTTAGGATTTTACACCTCGCTTGGACGCACGATATCTAACTATGGGATGTGAATAAGGGGATCATTTCACGCTATAGTGACTTGGAAACCCTATTGTTTCTAAACATATGTTAAGATCCTAACATTTAAATCTAAGGTTTATAACATTTACATGTTATCTTAAGTTGGGATCTTCCCCAGTAATTTGCTAAGGTTTATAACATTATCATGTTTGGATTTTCCCCAGTTATTTTCTAAGGCGGGATCCTCCCAAATTATTTTCTAAGGCGAGATCCTCCCTATAATTTATTAAGTTTGGATTTCCCCAGAAGATCGTAAGACGAAATCTTTCCTAAAGTTTCCTAAAAGTGGGGTTTTCCCCAGTGAAAGCAAAGTAAGGATCTTCTGTAAGGTCAAAATTTATGATCGGATGAGTCAAACACATGACACGCTGATTTATCAGCTTCACCGTCTACATGTCAACAACGCCAGCGTATCAAGTTCAAATGCGTCAGCTTATAGTATAATTATCAAATTGTAATCTTTTGTATATTAGGTAGTTATTATAGATAAATATAGAATAGATATAAGATCCGTAATCTTTGTGATAAGGATCTGATCATTAGTATAGACTAGATACAATCCTGTTAATCATGGGAGATACATGTATAGATTAGTATATATACAACATTAGGGAAAACCCTAAGGTTGTGAATTCGTGCAACACGGCTTTGTGTCAATCGTCTTTCTGGCAAACCCGTCTTCCTTGTTAAGACAACCTCTTTTCTTGGTGAAAGGAACAATTTGGAGAACTCCTCTGTTATTTACTTTATGTCGATTATTTTGCTTAGATTAGTTTTGATTTTCTTATTCATGTATGAAATGTATCCGATCAAATATAAACCTTCAATTGGTATCAGAGCGGGTTTGTGATACACTCAAGTAATCATCTCGTCTTCCTTAGTTCCTAAGACATCTCTTTGTAACAAGATTCCTCCGTTTGACCAATACAACTTCTCTCATTGGAATCAAAGGCCATGAAAGTTCTAGAGTGCATGGATTTCGATATGCTCAACATCATCAACAAAGGTCCTATATCCGATTTACGCCAATCATCAAATAATGGTGCATTTGGTTGTAAGCTGAAAGGGAAGTCTGTTCCCTTTCATAGCAAGGAAGAGAAAAGGATGCTGAATCTTGATGTAAAAGCAAGAATCACTATTGGAAACTCACTTCCTTTTCCCGTCTATCGTTTGGTCCAAAACTTCTCAACTGATCAAGAGATGATGGTCACTTTATCATCTACTTTTGAGTAGGAAAAGTCTTCAGACGACGAAGTTAAGTGTCTCATGGCCCAGACTGTTGAAGGTCATGTTGGCACTTCACAAGACAACATTGGGATTCTTAATGTTGATTCTCCTCATACTGCAGATAACCTCAAGTCAGAATGGGACGATGCATTAGCATATAAGGTAAAAATGATGGGTTTTGAGCATTCTAACACTCCTATGGTGTACATGCAACCCTAGATGCTTTGGATCTATGTTTTCTCTAATATACATGCAAACTTTCAAAATTCCAAATCATCATCCTAACTAGCATACAATGGAGTATCTATACTAAAAAATTCTAGTTAGATGACATACCTTTTAGTGTAGTTGAAAACCTTGAAGATTTAAGAGCCTAGCACTAATAATGTGAATGCCTCAAATGGAACCACAAATCACCACCAACAAATGGAAGAACTAGAGAGAGAATTCCTTGATTCACAAAATCGGCTAGCACTCTTCTAAGTTCACTTAGGTGCCAATTTTGGTAGCCATAGGGTCTCTTATATAGTGTGGCAAACTAGGGTTACACCATGTAAACCCTAATGACCTCCATATCCCTCATGCTCCATGGGTTAAAACCTCCATGGAGTATCCATGGGTCACCACATGGGTTTATCCCAACATAAAGAACTATGGATCATTAGCCCACTTTATATGAATGAATGATTTACCAAATCAACCCCTTATATTTAATCAGTCTCTTTTGATCAGAAAATTAATTCCAAATTAATTCTTGACCAATAGTAATTAAATAATATGATTTCATATTAATATATTAGAACTTATAATATATTAATAAATCATAATTATCCTCTTCTCATAAGTCCATCCTTCAAATTGTCCTGGTGAAGTGCAACCCAAATGGACCATGCTACTCTCGGGTCAAGTACATACCAAATATAGTTATGGACTTGGACAACTTATCCAACAAAAAAATCATGTTCATCTTTCTTCTATTGATAATATCGAAAAATATGACATGACCGATCTCTTACGTTTTAATTTATTGATCTCAAATAAAGAAAAATCTTCTCTCAGTCTTGAGCTAAAGATTCTCAAAGAAAAACTTTTTTCTCTAGGAAAATCCCTTATTATTTTAAGAAAGGAAAACACTTGTATCTCGCTTACCAATAATTTTCTTCATACTGAAAAAAAGAAAAGGTTGTTGATCATGCTAATCTCACTCAACTTATTTTGAATTTTTGGGCATCCTGTCACTTTAATGTCATAAGAATCATTAATGCTCAGATTCCATATCAGTGTAAGAAAATTCTTGGATGTGATATAGAAAGTGTTGGATCTTTAACCAAAGTCAAAACTAAACAAAACTTTTATAAAGCTAATCGCTAATCAATACTCACTACTCTATTGATTCTAATGGCATTTGTAAATGTGTTACTAAATTTTCTGCTCTTGATCCTTATCTTCAACCTTCACATCATGTGTATGTTCTTCCCCTCAGATCCAAGGAAACGTAATAGCTGCAAAACCTCTCACGTTTGACAGTGTCAAGCGACTAGCACAAACACTCGTGGACCATGGGGTCCGCCAAGGAATAATGACCCCCGTTCCTGAACCACCAAAATGGGGGGGGGGGCATAAACGAAGATCTGAGAGTAGGAAAAAGGGACAGCCAACTCAAGAGCCCTCGAAGAAACAACAGATTGTTGCTATTCATGCTGTTACAACACCTACCACGCCAACGCCAGCACGACAATATGCGAGGATTCGCCCAAATTGCAACAAGTGTAACTTCCATCATCATGGAGCCTTCCGAGAGTTACACTGCAGAAATTGCAACAGGAAGGGGCACACTGCCCGTTTCTGTAGAGCGCCGACACATCCCCTCAACCAAGTCCCCAGTATTGGAGTAAACTCGACATGTTATGAGTGCGGTGAAACTAGACACTTCAAAAGGGATTGTCCAATAATAAAGAATGCTGGCGGAGATGGAAGAGTGCTAATGATTACCGCAGGAGAGACTGTCCCGGAACCCCTGTGAACAGCTGTACGTTTTCCCAATAAATACATTTAAAACATAAAACTTTTTACAAATAGTTATAAATTACACTCTCGTCCGAGCAAAACACATCATTCATATAAAAACTAAGGATCCTTGCAGGTGAGCTATGATGGCTTAGTGTATACATTAGGGTCATTTATAATTAAGATTTGAAGGCATAGAGTGAGTGATTTCGCGTTATTTCCTGTTCCTTGTCTGGTTGTGGATTTAGGGCAGAGTCACTCAGTCGATTGTCTTTCCAATCTTAATTATACATGACTTGTATACACCAAGCGATTATAGAAGGACCTGGTAGGGATTATATTATGAAAGTTAATTATTTTCAATTATCAGAACACTCGTACTGCTAGTACTCGCTAAATACAGTACAAATTTTCGCAGTAGTAATAACAAGGATAAAACAAATAACACTAAAGACATAAACATAGAAAGTACTACCACTCTAACAAACACTTCTTCCTAATCGACATAACAACCGTTACGATAAGAAGTTCTGATGTCATCCTTGAAAATGGATTGGCTTGGTCCTCACCATACCAATTTCCTGTGCCACGTAAAAACCCTTCGCCTTAAACGACCGACTAACGAAACTCTCGTTGCACATAACGAAAAATCAGATACGAACCTCAGAATCCTCTCCCGTTTCAAACCTCCGAAGTACTCATACAAGGGGTACTATATCCTTCCCTAACCCTCCCGAGGTATCCCCAGTAGATCTCCTGAGAAAATCACTCGTACAGCAAGTCAAGTTCAAAGAATAAAGACTAAGTACCCATGCGGCTAACCTATCACTGTTGAGTGTATACACGAGAGTGGTATATAATTAAGATTCTACAGACTTAGGATGTATGATTCCACCCTATCTCCTGTTCTTTGTCTGGTTGTGGACTTGGGGCAGAGCCACCCATCCAACCGTCATTTCAATCTTAATTATATACGACTTGTATACATAACGTGATGGTAGGTGAACCAAGTATGAGTCTTACTATGAACATCAGGAAAATGCTGCCAAGACTACGAAAGAACATGCTACCAATCAGATGAACATAGACAAGTAAGTCAAACTCGCACACTCTCCACCAATCAAAACATCAGATGCTATAATGAAGATCCACTCAAACGCCATGTGAGGATCAGAATTCACTTGGGAACAAGAAGATCATATGGAACAGAAGTACCCACCTCTTTCCCTAGTTCATGAGTAACCACTTAGGAGTTGAATTTCGAGACGGAATTCCATTTAACGGGGGGATAATGTAACAACTCGAAATTTTTAGACCCAGCAAAGCTTAAACCCTAACCAAACACAAGTGAAAACCACATTGCAATCCATGTAGCATTTTACCATCTATAGCCTTAGGGCTTGTTTAAACAGTTAACAAAGAAGTAGGGATTGAAACGTAAGCTAAGTTAGGAAGGTATAATCCAACACTTGGCAAAAGATTAAGGTTTAAAACATAAATAACCTCCATATTGGAGTTTACGGCCAAGAACTTATGAAGAAAGGAGTTCACAGCCTAATGTGATTAAAGGGAAAAGTAGTTCACGGTTTGGAGATTCAAACCAAATGAGTGTTCACGGTTTGGGATTCTAATTCACAAAGATGTTCACGGTCCAAAGATCATTTAGTTCATGGCCTTAAAGTCTAAAGTAAAGGAGTTCACGGTTGGAATTAAAAGGATAAAAGGTGTTCACGGTTTTGGAGTTTAAGGATCAATGGTGTTCACAGCCTAGGAATAAATTAGCATAGAGCTCACGGCCAAGGTATGACCGTGAACACAAACCAAAGATCATTTATTTGGGCGTAAACCCCTTAAATATCTCATATCTTATCCTAATCCAGCATATCAATGTGATAGGATTCAATTACCAATACAACTGCCTCATGAATTCCTTCATACTTAAGTTACTTCATATATAAGCCTCGTATAAGATCAATTCTTTCATTCTACACATCCAGTTAACGAAAACACTCACCTTTCTCTCTAAAACATCAACCATATGCCTTTCATCCATAAAACAACTCCTGGAGTTTTTCTTCAAGTCATTTCCATTTGGAAATCATATTAAGTCTTTATAGTCTAATGATATACAATCATGTTTATAATTAGCTCATATTATTCACACACTATTGTGTGTTTAAAATCATTAGGATCACGACATCTCTCCCGTATTTTAATCTGAAGGTCACCGCTTTCGTCTCGATATCTAGTCAAAACCGCACACAAGGTGAGTTCATACCCCCATATTTTCCAAGATTTTTCAATGTTTTAGGGGGGAGGGGGGGAATACAAGTAAAACACAAGAAATCTTGTGTTTAACCAATATGATTTACTTATTATTTTTTCTTACGGTTAATAGGTATTTATACGTAAAAATTGTTAAAACGTGGAAATAAACTTATAAACTATAATAGGTATAGCTTATGGAACAAAGGAGCTATTTTACAAAGTTACATGTTATTTACTAAAAGGTTTTTCACTTTATGTAAACTAGTTAAAACAGGATTGTGAACCGGTTGATGTACCAAATATGGTACCCGTTAAAAACCTAATTATAACCAGAGTCTCCTGTGTTGGATTAGGTGCCCAAGCCCATAAATATAATTGGTATGTACTTGAACCGAGAGTAGCATGGTCCATTTGGGTTGCAAATCACCAGGACAATTTGATAGGATGGACTTTTGAGAAGAAGTTATTTATGATTTGTTAATATATTATGAGTTCCAATATATTAATATGAAATCATATGATTTAATTAGTATTGATCAAGAATTAATTTGGAATTAATTTTGTGGTCAAAAGAGACTAATTAAAGATATGGGGATTAATTTGGTAAATCAATGATTCTTAGAATATGGGCCAATTGTTATTGAGGATGGGCTAAACCAATATGGTAGTCCATGGATAGTCCATGGAGCTTTAACCCACGGATCCTAGGTAATATGAAAGGTCATGGGCATTAGGGTTTACATGGATGTAACCCTAATCTTGCCACACTATATAAGAAGCCCCTTAGCATCCAAAATGGCACACTACTGATCCTTGGAATTCCATGAGCCGATTTTAGGTGCAAGAATACTCTCTCTCAAAAGTCATCCTTTGTCCAAAGGTGTGTTGTGATTCCATTTGAGGTGCAACACTTGGGGCACTAAGTTCTTAAATTCCAAACTCAAGAAAACTACAAGCTACAACAAGGAGGTAACTCTATAACTCAATTCTATGTTGTTTATATCAATTGTATGCTAGTTGTAGGCTTAATGCTTTGGAAACAATATTACATGTATAATTAGAGAAAACATAGATCCAAAGCATTTAGGGTTGTATGTGCACCATACAATGTTGTAGTATACCAAAACCCATCAGTTGTATCAGAGACTAGGATTGTTTTCTATTATATTTGATGCAATGTGTTAATTTTCAAAGCTGAAAATGCTGTCTGACAGCCCTACTCGGCGCGTCCACTCTTGTACTCGACGAGTAGGTTGAAGTTTGCCTTGGACTCGTCGAGTCCAGTATGGGGCTCGACGAGTTGGCTGTCCAGACAACAGATTTTCGAGTTTTTTGGCCTGTTTTGGATTAGAATCATTACCACAAAATGTTTTAGTTCATAAAATTTGATTTTGTTGTTATGGTAATGATGATTCTCATCCAATTAATAGATAATTTTCAAAGTTTCAAGACTTGTATTAGTTTATATGATTAGGCTAATTTCTTGAAATTTGTTTGATATGAATTATCTTGACTTATGAGTTTTATCTAGATCTTAGAAAAATTGTTTGATTTTGTTGGTTAGAATATTTGATCTAAATGTTTTGATGAAATCCATAACTTGTCCTCAAGTTATGGAAGGTGAAGAGTCTCCTTTTAACAGTCATCTTAATTGGTTTTAAGTCTTCCATAACTTGTCCTCAAGTTATGGAACTTGAAAGGTCTTTCATAAATGTTTTTTATGAACTCCATAACTTGTCCTCAAGTTATGGAATTCAAGAGTCATTTTCATAAAACCTTTATTAAACTCATAAGTTATGAAAATCCAAGAGTTTTGACAAGTTTCTAAACTTGCCCGCAAGTTTTGGAATTTGTAAAGTTTTACTTTTGAATACTTTAGTTCCAAACCCTAGAGTTTTAAAAGTTAAAATTCTACCCTTATACTTTATATTATTATAAGTTTAATAATCATATATATGTATAAGACAAGTCAGTCTTACCGTTAGTAGGCCTCATTCACGAAGCCGGTCTATAAGGGGGTATAAGGTTACTGCCTATAAAATGGTAGTTTAATGGGTGTCCACTCTCACCCACCGCTTCCTTGACTGATGGAGGGTCGTTAGCCGAACGGGTTTGACAGGACATTAATTTTCATTAAAAGTATAATGATAACTATAAAGTAACTAAACTTTTATTAATTTCTGAATCTTAGTTACTTTAGGAAAAATGTGAATTTGGTGATAACCCATGAAATTGCACTTTGCACCTTGTTAAGTCGTTAGTGAAGCGTGTATGGTTAACCTGCACACTAATCTGAGACTGACAGTGTGTGGCAAAGGGTATCTTGATGTTAATCATAGATCAATGGAGCGTGTGTGGTTAACCGACACACTGATTAGGTGGTTGTAACATTGGGTGTACCAAGCTAATTTGCATGGTTATTCACACCTTGTTTGTGATCCTCGGCATCCTAGTCACAAACTTGAAGGGCACAATCGAGATTTAAACATGCCATTGAAAAAATAATTCAATGAATCTCAAAGGATCTAGGAATTTCAATCCATTTAAAACTTAATTATCAATTTTGTTTTTGGTGGAAATTGGTAAATCGTCATTTACCTACCTTCAAATATTCTACAATTGGATTACGGCATCCCTCTTCCGAATTGTAGAATATTGTGTTGGTTCTTAGCCTTAATATTTCGTTTTTGGGTGTTATATTAAGGACTTAAATCAACTAACTTGAATTTCTCCCAAATAGATGTCTAGTTCTGACAACTATGGTCTTCCCAAATCTTCTGGAATAAGCTCTCCTCTTGAAGATGATGTTCCACGGCTGGATCGTGGAAGTGGAAATCATACTTCATTTCCTTCACCTCCTCCAATTATTCTCCCTATCCCACAAGCTCAAGGACTTGAAAAATTCAAGGTCACTCAAGCCCTACTTGCAATGAAACATCAAGATGGAAGACTTGTGTGTACTCATTTCTTGGAGATGAAGTCACATATTGACAGGCTGAGAGTATTGGGTGTCGTTGTCTCAAGGAAGTTGGCTGTTGACTGGGTTCTTCAATCACTTCCCGAGTCATATAGTGAGTTCATTAAGGACTACTATGTGATAGACCGCGACATGACCCTTATCTTACCTATTTGCTTGTTGCTGCTGAATCAACAATAATTTGGCACACTATAAAAGAAAATTTGATCGGAGAATCTACTTCTCAAACTTCCATGGAAATTGACAATGGTAACATTGAAAGTACAGAAAATATATCTCTTCCCAATGGAAAGAGATCGACCATAGTCAACCCGGTTGACTAAATGGTAAAGAGAAAGTCTAAGTCTGTGATTGTCTCATGTGCCAATGCAAAAAAAGCCATTTGTTTCTACTGCCATTTGAAGGGACATTGGAAGCGAAGCTTCCCTGACTACCTGAAAGATTTGAAAGAAGGTAGAATCAAAAAGTTTGACTATGCTTCAGGTAAATCTACTGTCTAACTCTATTAAATTCCTAATTGTTGATTCTTAATACATTATGTGACAAGATTTCATTTTCATGTTTTGTAGGATCGTGCAAAAGGAAGGAAGCTTAAAGGAAGAGTATGCTGAATGTGGTCGCGAAGATGGATTTCAATCGCATGGTTTGATGATCGGATTTTTGAGCTGCTGCTTAAAGAGTTATGATAGATTGCTTAGAAATATGTAGTAACATAGTTTTCATTTGTAATTGCATTGTAAGGAAAAGTTTTTTCGCATTTTATAAATAAATAAAATTTTTGTTTTTTTTATTATATCTCCTTGTAATGTCATTTGTGAAAATTGATGTTTGTATATTTCTATGTTAGCAATATGGATTTGATTCTTTCGTTTGTGGTAGTGTCAAGATTTACCAAATAAGGAAAGATTCTCATCACCCAAGTTTCAGTTGGATAGAAACTTGGAATCATGCAACTTGTATTGTGTGATGAATGAGAACCTTCGTCTTTGGGAAATTAAGACTAATTCCTTGTTCACATGTATATGTGAGTTAAGTGAAGGACTAGGGGATCGGGTACATTGGGTGTGTGCTGGTCAGGTTCACCACAAAGAACGATAAGACTATTCGTCATGATTTACTAAAGTTTAGTAATATGGTTATGCTTACAAGTTTAATTATAATTATGAGCATTGGAAAAGTTTCAATGTATAGCAGGACGAATAAGAAGAATCAAATTAGGCAGAAAGATAAAAGTTTCTCCAATCTGAAAGGATGGGAGAGTACTTGAGTATCGTGTTTTATGATCATCTTAATGATTATGAAACCACATCACAATTGATCCTCTAAGGACATCTTAGTGCATTTGTATGGCTAAGAAGATGAATTATGAATTGTTGAAATGGTTTAAATCTAGAAGATGAGTCATACTTCGTTCCAAAATCGAGTCTTAGAGTTATACTCCAAGATTGAGCCTTGAGTGACATAATCTTAATAAAGGCTATAACACTTATCAAATGTAGAGTAAAATGTTTTCTACTCTTGTACATTTGACATTGGTAAGTTGTGATGTCTTAGATAAGACAAAGACCAACTAAGACCAGTTGTGTGAAGTGTTTGTCTTCATAAGAATCCGCACTAACTCTTGAATATGTGTTTGTCAAGGAATGGTTCTTGATAGAGAATCTTATATGTCAAGAGGTCAGTACGAGTCTTAAGGATCTTGACAAGTTTCAAGAATAAAACATGTTGTTTATCACTAGCACACGACTTGAGTTTTGTAATCTATCGTGTTAACATATTCTTGTTCTTGTGCCCATTCCAATTAAAGTTGACTATGCATGTGAGTTCTATGAGTTCTCAGTTGTTTGCATAACAACCTAGGAAGCAATGGTAGGCCCTTGTGCTGTCAGGTGACAAGAAATTAAGACTGAACAAGTTCAGTCCATATGAGTTCGGATTTGTCACTAACCTTGTCTTGTGATTATGGTTATGACAAATTCACATGAATAGGAACACATACACCATAAAAATCTAAGTTTCATAAGGTTTCTCTCCAATTCATGAAAATGATTGTGAGGAAACGCTTTCACTAAGTAGATTTTAAGGAGATAGCATTTGTGATATTTGCATTCTCAAATTCGATAATAGGAACACATACACCATAAAAATCTAAGTTTCATAAGGTTTCTCTCCAATTCATGAAAATGATTGTGAGGAAACGCTTTCACTAAGTAGATTTTAAGGAGATAGCATTTGTGATATTTGCATTCTCAAATTCGATTATGATTACGGCATCCCTCTTCATAGTTCGAATTGTG
This sequence comes from Lactuca virosa, assembly GCF_052849685.1. Classification (NCBI taxonomy): domain Eukaryota; kingdom Viridiplantae; phylum Streptophyta; class Magnoliopsida; order Asterales; family Asteraceae; genus Lactuca; species Lactuca virosa. The sequence continues at coordinate 168,933,497 of NC_136429.1, forward strand.
AGAAATGGAAGAAGGTCTAAACATTTGAGACTTATTGATGTAAGTTCTAAAATTGTTAAGACACACATGTGAGCTGTCTAAGGAAAGGTGTATGATTTTGAGAAGCCTAGATAAAGTCTTATCGAAACATCTCGTATCAGAAATCTGAACTTTGGTAAGAAAGTCAATAAGTATTGATTTCTAGAAGTCCAACTGATTTCTGAGTACATGTCAAAGCTAGTGGGAGCATAAGTGTTATGCAAATAAGAATGTAATTATTATGCTAGTGGGAGCACAATTATTACGTTAAGTGTTGCGAGTTAGCAATGTTAATAATAGAAAAAGAAAAGTTTTAATTCTCAAAGTTGCAGGTTTGAAAAGTTGTTTTGCTATAATTGAGGGAGAGGAAATTATACTTCATTTCAAAATCTAAAAGCTTAGATTGAGTTTTTTTAATAAAATTTAGTCAAATATATATATATATATATATATATATATATATATATATATGAATGTTATGTTGGAATGGTTCAACATAAGGAAATTCTATATATGGAAATGTTAATTGCATTCTCAAATTTTGATTATGATTATGGCATCCCTCTTCATAATTCGAATTGTGAGACCATGACAAATAGAAATATTATAGCAAAAGGCTGATCAAGTATCGTGTCTTTATGTTAGACATTATGAATCGCATCCCATATGCTTCGAGTATAGGATCGATTGCATATGCTATAATATTCTCATGTTCTAATTTTCCAAATGCCTAGGGCATTAAGAGGGAAAAAGGAATAGAATCGGATATGACTAAAGCGGTTAAACAACTGTTAAGGACAATCTAACGTTCGCCAAGGATTTGTCGCTTAAAGACAGTTGGAAGTATAGTAATGGATGGACCATATTGACATTATTATGAATAGTCAAGATTTTATTAATAATGAGTTGTCGTATGGAAAATATGGAATGTTTCCATATTGGGAGTTGTAGAATAGATGAGAAAGTTAGAAACTTTTATGCAAGAAGGATGTTCAAAGGATTGTACTTTGAATCTGAGACTTCATTTCCATGAAATTGTCTTGTAACAATGTCCAAAGGAATATTTTTTAATATCGTTGGTCAAGTCTCTGTGACTTTTGGTACCTAGACATTACAAAACAATATTACATAATAGTGTTCTAGCAGTGACAAGAATTTGGAATTCTTACACTTTCAATAAGGATTTGGAGTTGTGAAATGAGCATCACTGGAAATATTTTCAATTGATCTATTTCACAAAATAATAGACCATAGAAAACATAGTTTGCATGCTTGGAGCATGGGATAACTATTGTTTTAATTCAAATATTAAGTTGATTATACGAAACAATATACAATGAATAATGAGTAATCAATATGGCACTCAAACGTTTTGGGGCCATATAGGATTAGTATTATTCTTGTGTTTCACTTTGCATGTTTTGACTTCCCGAATAACTAGGTTATTCAAACCATCCACAGTCGATCATACTTTGGAAGTAGGTATTGAGGCAAGACTGTCGTGAATGGGTCTGTAGTTTGTCTAGGTGTTTTAGACATAGCTGCAGTGTTCATGAGTACTCGTGGAATAAGATTCGAGTATTGGATTCAACTCACGCTCATCTGAATCACTTCATGGATTTTATCACGAGTGATTGTGAGACGATAATATCTTATATTCTTGAAACGGAGACGTGTGATTTGTAGTTGCAAGTCGGTTGCACATTGACATATGTAAACGCACCAGTAACTTGGTGTTATAAAACATATTATTGTGTGTTATTTGATGAGTAATTACAAGCAAGCATTTGAGTCGAAGTTTATCCGTTCCTTTTACCCCATGTGGTTAAAATCGATATATGTGGGCCCCTCGATGATTTAGTGATGACACACGAAGTGCTTGGTCAAGACTGGACTGATTTGATTTGTTCAATTAGTCAGTCGTCATAAATCGGAAATCGGGAAACAACAGATGGACAGAGAGAATGATTAAAATCCATGTCTCAGTCCATATGATGTCTAGAATGGAGGAATATATTATCCGTTATCTAATGGACGCGTCATTGACTAGGTCAGAGTTCGACAACGGCTTTTAAGAGCTACGATTGCTGGTCGGGATTTTTAAGTCGTACTTGCAATAATAGTTATTAGACTTATCTAAGTGGGAGACTGTTGGATTAGGTGTCTAAGCCCATAACTATAATTGGTATGTACTTGACCCGAGAGTAGCATGGTCCATTTGGGTTGCATATCACTAGGACAATTTGATAGGATGGACTTTTGAGAAGAGGTTATTTATGATTTGTTAATATATTATAAGTTCTAATATATTAATATGAAATCATATGATTTAATTAGTATTGATCAAGAATTAATTTGGAATTAATTTTGTGATCAAAAGAGACTAATTAAATATATGAGGATTGATTTGGTAAACCAATGATTATTATAATATGGGCCAATTGTTATTTAGGATGGGCTAAACCAATATGGTAGTCCATGGATAGTCCATGGAGGTTTAACCCATGGATCCTAGGTAATATGAAAGGTCATGGGCATTAGGGTTTACATGGATGTAACCCTAATCTTGCCACACTATATAAGAAGCCCCTTAGCATCCAAAATGGCACACTAGTGATCTTTGGAGTTCCATGAGCCGATTTTAGGTGCAAGCATACACTATCTCAAAAGTCATCCTTTGTCCAAAGGTGTGTTGTGATTCCATTTGAGGTGCAACACTTGGGGCACTAAGTTCTTAAAGGCCAAACTTAAGAAAACTACAAGCTACAACAAAGAGGTAACTCTATAACTCAATTCTATGTTGTTTATATCAATTGTATGCTAGTTGTAGGGTTAATGCTTTGGAAACAATATTGCACGTATAATTAGAGAAAACATAGATCCAAAGCATTTAGGGTTGTATGTGCACCATAGGATGTTGTAGTATACTAAAACCCATCATCCTGGAGGGAGAGCGTGAGTTTGTGTATAGATCTATACGGGACTGACAATCCTGCGCCCTGACTGTTAGCTACAGTTGGAACGGAAGTTTAGGGGTGACAAATTTCATTAACTTTACGACGCCTGAAGAACGTCTTGTAGACCACTAGTCATATTAGTATGGTTATAATGAATATTCACAATAAGTATTAACTAATTATTTAGGTAAAGATATACTTTTACACAATCTTAAGGGGAAATAACTCTGTGATTATTTAGCGCTTACATCAAGGTTATATAAAATTAATGTCCGATAGACAGTGTACTGTGTGATTTCCGCCTCATTTCTTGTTCCTTGTTTGGTTGTGGGATTAAGTCAGATTCACCCAGTCGATTGTCTATTTGATCTCGATTTTATATAACTTGTATGTACTAAGTAATCATAGAAGGGTATTAACTTCATATTTAGTTACAGTGCAAACACGTCTTCAGTTAGTTTTATTTATGAATAAAACTATGTATCATTAAATTAAGTATGGCAATAATACTTGTACTTTTCGGTTTTGGAAGGTTTAAAACTACAATTTTATTTTATGGAAAATATATGATTTTCCAGGATAAACATCATTATTTTACAAAAGGTTCAACACTTATTTACAAACTAGTATAACACAAAGGACCTTTAATTGTTAATTCTATGATTTCTTTAGCTTATACATCAGGGCTATATATAAATAACATCTGATAGGCAGTGGAATGTGTGACTTCCGCCTTATTTCTTGTTCCTTGTTTGGTTGTGGGCTTAGAGCAGATTCATAAATTCAAGTATCTGTTCGATATTAGAATATATATAGCTAGTATAAACTAAAGTGATCGTAGAAAGAACTATTGTGGTCACCATTTTACTAAGAAAATATAGGGTTTTCTGAAGGAAACACAATCATCATATCTAAAAGGATCATTATTGTTAATTCTGTAATTTCTGGGCGAATACGTTAGGGTTATATATAATTAAGATCCGATAGGCAGTGGAATGTGTGACTTCCGCCTTACTTCATGTTCCTTGTTTGGTTGTGGGCTTAGGGCAGATTCACACATTCAACTGTTTATTCGATCTGGATTATATATATAATTTGTATTTACTAAGTAATCGCAGAAGGAATGGGTACGGTCATATTACTCATTAAGAAAATATAGGATTTTCTGGAGGAACAAGCGAACTTTTCCAAAGAACAAAGAATATACTTTTTATAACAAAAATACTTATGAACTCACCAACTTTAATATTGACACTTTTTCAAACTACTTGTATTCTCAGGAACGTTAGTAGACAGGTACCCTCTCAGGTGTTGCGAAGACGGAGCTTTACGTTTTATCTTTTGCTATAGTTTTAATGTAAATCATGAAATGTTTTGAACACAATGTAAATTATATATTATTAATACAATGGTTGTTGTTACTTTGATTACTATTATACAATTGTTGTGATATTGTACATGACGTCCTCCGCTCCCAAACGTTTCCGTCGTTTCGGTTTGGGGGTGTGACAAAAAAAATGTTACCAGTGGCCATAGAAGCAGTAGTGGAGGAACCCTCTTAAAGACTGGAATATTCATGCCTGAACGACCTCTCCACCGCAGGGAGTGTGAGGAATTTGGATATCTTGTCTTCAGAATCGCCAGCGGCAGGAATAAGCACCTCAAACCTAAACGCTGCATCAAAACAAACAAAATAAGTGAAGTAAATTTCAGGATCCTTGATATCTAAATTTGTTTCCTACCCTTTTTAATCCATGATCTTGGCGGGGAATCCCCCTTAGGAATCGAATCGCTCCTCACGAAGAAATATTTTTCTTTCCAAGCGCCATCGTTTTGTTTAGATTTCAGAATGAGGTGGGGTTTATTTGTCTTAACTCTTAACAAGAAACGAGAAGAACCAAAAGTAGAAAGATCATAGATGGAGGCCAACTCAGGTAATCCAATGTTCATATTTTTGGACTGATTCAGGCGATCAATCCAAAAGAGGATCCTCCAAACCACGGGCATAGTTTGGATATAAAAGATTTGGGTACACAAAAAGAAATCACGAACAATACCATTAAAAGGATAAGTTAAACCTAGAGTGAATGGATATTCAGTTGAACAAACCCATGTTGGAGACACAAAATCAGGTTGAACGGTAGCCTCGAAAGGAGGAAAAAACACATCAGAAGGGAAAGCCCCGATGGCTTTCAACGATTATGTGTCTTCATTGTCAAAAGAACAAACCTCGTCATAGGTTAAGATTCCTTGATCATTAAAATCGTTCTTGGAAGGAATAACAATGCCAGCTCGAGAATGACTAATTTTCTTAGCCATGACAAGGAAAATCAAAACAACGGAAGAACGAATGAAAGGAAAAAAGGATTACCTTCACAACAAAGATGATGGAGACTTGGAAAAGTAACAAGAGGAGTTACCGAAAGCCCTCATTTATAGCTAGAAAAAGACGACGGGGATGATTTGACCATTTCTCGATTATCTCGATAAAGATAAGACTTATCCCTTAAAGACTAAATTCAAATTCTTTTTACCTACTTACTTTAAGTTATTCCTTCAATATTTACAAAACTAACCCCAATATTTTTAGGAAGATAAATTAAATTGCTTCCTACTTTTTATGCCTACAAATGTTCTTACCCAATAAAATTATGACAAGTGTCATCATTCCATATTCTTTTAACTAACTCGTTAAGGCTATATTAGGAATATATCAAATAAAATTAAATTGAATGGTGATTTGTCATAATTTTAGTAGGTAGGAATAATCGTAGGCATAAAAGGTAGGAGTAATTTAATTTCTCTTTTAGGAATAACTTTGGGGCAATTGTTAGGGCCAGGATCCTTACGATATTCAGGATCCTCAAATATCCAGGATCCTCAGCTACATCAGGATCCCGGCTAATTACCGTTATTATTTTTATTGATATTTATGACGGTCATATTTTGTCTATAACTAACACGTGTGCAGAAGTAGTCAAGGGAAGACCAATTCTCAACGAAGAATCATCTCAACTATGCTAAAGACCCGGAATACTTTGTCAAATAACGTTCATGAAGCTGATCATAGAGGATCCCAGAAATATCGGACATCTTGTTGGCTAGATTAGACTATAAATTGACACTTGTAATCTGCACACAAGACACTGTTCTTTAGCCTAAGCTTACTCTATGAAATTTTCTACTTATTATTACTAAGAACTCACTGTAACCTTCATTTTATATCAATAAAATCATCTAGGCAAGTGATCGTTATCACCTCCCAAGGTTTTATGCAAGATCCTAGCAAAGATCAAAGACTTTCCTTGTAAACCACTGTGTCACTTTCTTTTACCACTTGTTAGTACACAATCTAAACATCACAGTCACTCATTCAATTTGGTTGATTAGTACTTGTGTAATTTTTTAGCAAAACAAAGTCAACATGAAAATAAAAGTTGAAGGAGGTGAAAAATGCAATCCTTTTCAAATCAGGAATTTGGTTATTATATTTTATTTTGAATATAATTATACTGATACTATTATTATCGAATCCGTAAAGAATGTTGTGACATCTTTTAAAGAAAATAATAAGTATATTTGTAAAAACATATTTAGAAGGCTAATATTAAGCAGGCTAATGGCAGGGGCTTTTGTGTATTTTTATAAGAAAATCTAATATTTTGAATATATTTGTAATGTTTCACTATATCAATATATATTTTTTATTAAACTCTCTAACTAAATAAAATATTTCAATTTAAATAATTTCCGTATCTTAATTTTTAAAAACATATTTAGAAGGGCTAATATTCCCGAGCACATATTTAGACAGAGCATCCCAGCATCCCCTAGTCTTTTACAAAACATTAATATCATAAAGAAAAAAGAAAATAAAAAGTCACGAAAGAGGGTCAAACTATTGACATAAAAGAATCACTTAATGGGCATGTAGGGTTTGAAAAATATCATGAAGCATGCTTTGTGGGACTTGTTGGTGGGAGATTGAGGTTGGCATCACAAGCCCTTTCATCTCACTTAACGTGGCTTTTGCACGCAACAAATGAGAGATGGATCAACTTGTAATTATATCTAATGTAAAACAATTTTTTCAAGTTTTAATATACTAACTTTTTATGTATTATAGTTGATATTTTACTGTTTCACTTTTTCAATAGGTTATATATATATATATATATATATATATATATATATATATATATATATATATATATATGCACGTTTAAAATATCGCAAAATCCTTTTTTAGCTTGGATCTCTCTTAGACGCAAATTTAGGAGTCCAATGACGGTTTTGGTTTTGAAAAATTATAAGCAGATTAGATGTTCTTGAGTTCTCACAAATATATATATATATATATATATATATATATATATATATATATATATTTGTGTGTGTGTGTTAGGGCCAGGATCTTCAAAATACTCAGGATCCTCAAACGTCCAGGATCATCAGCTACCTCAGGATCCCGACTATCACCGTTATTATTTTTATTAATATTCATAACAGGTATATTTTGTTCATAACTAACACATGTGCAGAAGTAGTCAAGGGAATACCGATTCTCAACGAAGAATCATCTCAACTATGCTAAAGACCCGGAGTACTTGGTCAAATAACGTTCGTGAAGCTGGTCATAGAGGATCCCGGAAATATCAGACATCTTGTTGGCTAGTTTAGACTATAAATTGACATTTGTATCTCACACACAACACACTGTTTCTTTTTCGAAACTTACTCCATAAAATTATTCACTTGTTCTTACTGAAATATTCTATGTAGTCGTCATTTTACATTAATAAAATCATCAAGGCAGGTAACTATTGTCACCTCCTAAGATTTTGTGCCGGAGATCCTAGTAAGGATCAAGGGTTTTCCTTGTAATCCATTGTGTCACTCTCTTTTATCATTAGCTATTGCACAATTTGAACATCACAGCCTCTCATACAATTTGGTTGATTAGTACCTGTGTAATTTTTGACCAAAACAATTTGGCGTCCACCGTGGGGCCGTGGTGTTCAAAATCTTCGGAAAAATCATGTCTACACAACCGATCCTTTCTTCCTCCTCCATTCCTTCGATTCCAACCAAAAACCTACTGCCTCCTCTGAGTGGGCCCCCTACTCAGAGGAAAACGCCTGACACTTCTAAGAAAAGCACCCCTTCGGTCACTAACCAAGGAAGTTCGGGATCTTCAAGACTCCAGGATCCGACTACCTCGGTCACTACTATAGAAGTCTTAGCTATGATGAGGAAAATGACGCAACGGGCGACCCAGCAGAAGGAGGAGAATAGAGCACTGCTCAAAGAAGTGGAGAGGATGAAGGCGGAATTTCATAAATCCTAGGAAACAACGCCTACAGTTGTACAACCAAGGATCCTGAACTTTGATAATGCAAGATCCTCAAAAAACCACCAGAAGAACACAGTTCCTACCACTGTGGCGTCACCCTGGGGGACAACTATGGACAACCGCGCATCCATGATCAATGATCTCAATGAGCGTTTCAACACTCCTAGAAACCTTGATTTTAGTAACTTCTTAAACAGTAATACTATTACTACTAACTATACTAATGTTGATGCAGGAATAAATCCAAACATGGCCAGGGAACTTCAACAATTGAGACAAATGATCTCAAGCGTACCCGGGGTGGTCCAACCCATACCAAAAGCATCTCCAACAAGTCACAGGATCTCGAGATTTGCTCCCGCGATAGCCGATACCGAAGTTCCTAAGCGCTTCCAAACTCTCAGCATAAAGCTTTACGATGGAACTACAGATCCTGAAGAGCACATAGCACAATACCGAGAAAGGATAGAGATCATTACCATCCCAGGGCACTTGAAGGAAACTTGCATATGCAAAGGCTTTGGTTCAACCCTTACAGGATCAGCTCTCAAATGGCTGCTAAACGTTTCCCCGTACTCTATTACTTCATTTGCACACTTAGTCAGTATTTTCAATAACTAGTTTTCTTGCAGCAGAACCTTCGAGAATATCACTAGTGATATCTATCGAGTGGTCTAGGATCCAAAGGAAAGACTTAGGGATTTCGTTAATAGGTTTGGTAGGGAAGCTCTAAGCATCCCCAACATCGACATGGATACTATTGTTCAGGCCTTCAAGATGGGACTAAGGAAGTATTCACCCTTCTATGAAGACCTTGTGATAAACCCATGCAAAAGATTGGACGAAGTCAGGTGTCGAGCGTTGAGGTTAATAAGGCTTAAATAGGACAAAGAAATCCAGAAGAGAAGCATCCCTTCAAGTCAATATGAGAACCCCAACAGGAAGGTCGAATCCTCAACCCCAAGATCCTATAAATCGAAGCCTTATTCCAAACCGGATCATCACAGGGTCAATGCCCTCAAGGATGAAGGAGAAGAAGAGGAACTTCCTAAGATCACTGACTATTGTTTTTCTGTGGATGTTTCAGGTCTAATTCATGCTATGCAGGATCTTGGAGACAAAGCAAGATGGCCGAAGAGGGATAACAAGTCCGCCAGTTGGAAAGACAAGTCCAAATGGTGTGCTTACCACGAAGACTTCGGTCACATGAAGGAGGACTGCATATCCCTAAGAAAAGAAATCAGCTACCTCCTTAGCAAGGGACACCTCAAAGAAATCCTTAGGAGAAAAAAAATCCAAGGAGAAGAGCCAGGATAGCTACAAGACCCTGGAGAAACCAGGATCTCCACCCTCTAACACTAAGATAATTGACGTTATCTCAGGCGGGTCTAACATCTGTGGTACTTCTTATTCTCGGGCTATATGACACACCAAGGTCTCTAAAACAGAAAAGGAAGATAGACCGCAGAAAAATACCATGGTTAGCAGTGAAAAGGAAATCACATTTGACAAGACGGACATGGAAGGGATTCAGGATCCTCACCATGACGGACTCGTGATAACACTGTACATAGCCAACCATTTCTTCAGAAGGATCCTTATTGACAGAGGATCCTCAGTCAACATCGTACTCCTAGACGCACTAAAAAGGATGATCATCCCAGAAGCAGAAATAATCAAGAGATCCTCGGTCCTCATAGGATTTACCAGGGAAACAAAACACACGATTGGGGAAATAAAGCTACCAATATACATAAAGGGGGTAAACTCTATACAAAATTTATGTGTTATTGACACCTTATCTTCTTATAATGTGATACTAGGTAGACCGTGGATCCACGAGATGAAAGCGGTTCCATCAACATATCATCAGTGTGTAAAATTGCCTACTCTGTGGGGAATAGTGAAGATCGTGGGAGATCAACAAGAGTCGAAATAATGTTATAAAACCTCTATGAAATCTACGACCAAACCTCAGCAAGCATAGCAATTAAGGAAGGGGGAACGACACGTTCTAGAAACGAAGGAGCAAGATGTGAAGGATGTGCCCCTGGGCATCGAGGATCCTGAAGCTAAAGTCCTCATAGGATCCTCAATGCCTGAGAAAATTGAGCAAGATCTGTTAAACATATTAAGAACCAGAAGCAAGGCGTTCGCATGGAAACACGAAGATATGACAGGTATAGACAAGAATATTATCACTCACAAACTTAATATTGATCCTTCTTTCAAACCAATACACCAAAATAGAAGGAAATTTGCACCCGAAAGGAATCAGATCATCCAAGAAGAAGTAGAGAAGCTCCTCAATATAGGAATGATTAAGGAGGTGAAGTTCCCAAGATGGCTAGCAAATATGGTTGTCGTACAAAAGAAAAACGGCAAATGGAGAGTATGTGTAGACTAAAAAGATCTTAACAAGGCTTGTCCTAAGGATCTTTTCCCTCTAACGCATATTGACTCTATGATAGATGCAAAGGTCGGCCACGAACTCCTAACCTTCATGGACGCTTCAACAGGATTCCAACAAAGCCAGATGGAACCTTCCGATCAAGAATATACAACGTTTATAACACCAACAGGTATATACTGTTACACCGCAATGCCTTTTGGTCTGAAAAATGCAGGTGCAACATATCAAAGATTGGTGAATCGGATGTTTAAAGACAAGCTGGGGGACACCATGGAAGTCTATATTGACGACATGGTGGTGAAGTCAATGAAAGCTGAAGATCATCTCATGGATCTTAAAGAAGCATTTGACATCCTAGACGAATACAATATGAAGTTGAATCTTCTCAAATGTCACTTTGGGATAAAGTCAGGCAAGTTCCTTGGGTATATGGTAACCAAGAGAGGAATATAAGCAAGCCTGGAGCAGATTAAAGCAATCATCAAGCTGAAATCTCCATATTCAACAAAAGACATTCAAAGGTTAACCGGAAGGGTGGCGGCACTCAACAGGTTCATTTCAAGATCCTCAGAAAGATGTAAACCCTTCTACGATGTCTTGAAGAAGAACAAGAGGTTTGAATGGACTGAAGATCACGAAAAAAGCTTTTTAGGAACTCAAAAAATACTTGAGTTCGGCGTCGTTACTGGTAAAGCCTATAGATGAGGAACTACTTCTCCTCTGCCTCTCAGTATCCTCAAACACGGTAAGTGTTGTCTTGGCCAAGGATCTTAACGGAGACCAACATCCTATCTACTATGTAAGTACAAGTCTCCTGGATCCTGAAATCAAGTACTCTCACCTCGAAAAACTAATTCTTGCCTTAGTAACTGCTTCTACTAAATTAAGACATTATTTCGAAACACATACTATACATGTAAAAACTAATTATCCTATTAAGAATGTCATGAGAAAACCAGAAATGTCAGGAAGGATGGCGAAATGGTCGGTGAAGTTAAGCACGTTCAACATCATATATGAACCAAGATCTGCCATAAAGTCATAAGCATTAGCAGACTTTGTGGCTGACTTAAGTGATGATCTACGAAACGAAGTAGACATGGAAGCCAAACAACTCCTAGAAGACGAACACTTGGGAAAATAGACACTGTTCACAGACGGAGCTTCGAATAAAAAATGAACTAGGCTAGGGAACATACTAAAGTCGCCACAGGGGGACATCCTACCCCAGGCAGTTAGATGCGAATTCAACACTACCACTAACGAAGAAGAATACGAAGCACTTATCATGGAACTACAATTGGCTAAGGATCTTCAAATCAGGGATCTTCAGGTATTTGTTGATTCTTTATTACTAACTAATCACTTCAATGGATCTTATGCAGTGAAAGGTGAGAGACTAGCACTATATCTGGACATCCTCAAAAAATTAGCTTTTGATTTCGAGAACTTTAGCATAACCCAAGTTCCTAGAGAAGAAAACACAGAAGCAGACGCATTAGCCAACTTAGGATCCTCCAAGGTAAACTCTATAAAAAGTCTATGGCAGGTCTGTACCTTAGATGTTTGGAAGATCCTGAAGCGCCAGAAGTCTTGAAGAACATACATGAAGGAGACTGTGGCAATCACACCGGGGGCAGATCCTTATGATCCAAGATACTAAGAACAGGATACTAGTGGCCAAACATGAAGAGAGATTATTTTCTACATGTTTAAAAGTGTGATGCTTGCCAAAGACATAGCAACATCCTGCATCAACCGGCAGAACCGCTACATCCTATTATCTCTCCATGGCCATTTATGAGATGGGGAATGGATGTAGTGGGAAAATCACCTGTAGCCACAGGAGGAAAAGACTTCATGCTAGTAATGACCGATTACTTCTCCAAGTGGATCGAAGCTGAAGCCTTCGTTCAGGTAGGAGACAAAGAGGTAGTCTCATTTATTAAACGTAATATCTTGACCAGGTTCGGGATCCCGGCTGAAATTATATGCGACAATGGATCCCAATTCATAAGCAAAAGGACAACAGACTTTTGCACAAGTTGGGGAATCAAAATGATAACGCCCACTCCTGTTCATCCCCAAGCTAATGGTCAAGCAGAATCCAGCAATAAAATCATAGTAAACAACTTAAAGAAAAGATTGGATAAGAAGAAGGGAAGATGGGCAGAAGAGCTTCCTTTCGTCTTATGGACAGATAGGACTACTTCCAAAGTAGCCACAGGTTACACCCCCTACTCTTTGGTGTTTGGGACAGAAGCAGTGATCCCCACCGAAGTAGTGATCCCGACGGCAAGATACTTACTACAAGATCAAGAGAATAACGACAAGATCCCAACGCAGGATCTTGACACTATTGACGAACTCAAAGATTTTGCCAAAATACGCATTGTTTCTCATCAAAAAGCATCACCAAGGCTTACAATAAGAACATAAAAGTCAGAAGGTTTCAAATAGGAGACTTGGTATTAAGGAAAACATTTTCAAAACACCAAGGATCATAGTGTAGGAAAATTAGCTCCTAAATGGGAAGTACCATATCTCATAGATGCTGAAGCAGGGAAAGGAGCATATTGGCTAGCAACACTCGATGGAGACGTTCTGCCAAGATCCTGGAATGTTATACACCTTAAAGCACACTACATGTAAGTAGGGTCGATTAATCCTCAACAAAATCGAGGTACACATGTTCCTTACCTTGAACTTTTTATCATTGCTTACTTTCTCCTCAATTACATTACTAACTTAAGCATCAGAGGGGCGTTAGCTAGACTAACACCACCCCTAGATAACGTTTTCTATGCAGAACAACATGCAACTAAGGATCTCCGTAAGTAATGATCCTGAAGCGAAAGGATCCTCAGGGTTGAAAATCCTGAAATATAAGGATCCTCCGAATCCTAAAAGTATAGGGATCATCGAGATTGAAGACCCTGAAACATAAGGATCTTGATACACAAAGATCTCAGCGTCTTAACACTTGAGAAAATCCATTATATCAACGGTGTAATCTTTAAACTATCATATACACAAGCTAGAGACTGATCATCTCTCCTACGCTTAAGGGTACTTAATCCCCTCTAAGGTTTAAAGAGCTAATTACCTCTTTCACACGAACTAAGGTTTATACACCTCGCTTGGACGCACGATATCTAACTATGGGATAAGAATAAGGGGATCATTTCATGATTCAGTGGCTTGGCAACCCTCTTATCTTTGAACATAAGTTGAGATCCTTAAGGTTTATAACATTCTCATGTTATCCAAAAATTCGGATCCTACCCCAGTGATTACTTAAGGTTTATAACATTCTCATGTTATCCAAAAATTGGGATCCTACCCCAGTGATTACTTAAGGTTTATAACATTCTCATATTATCCAAAAATTGGGATCCTACCCCAGTGATTACTTAAGGTCTATAACATCTTCATGTTATCACACGTTGGGAATTTGCCCCAGATAATACACTCGAATCGTAACATTTTCATGTTTTCGTAAGTAAGGATCTTTCTCATAAATTATATCACAAGTTGGGGTCCTCCCCAGAATATAGCATTAACGTGCTATATATTGAATCTATGGTGTTACACAAGAATTTTGTTAAAGCCTATAACCAAAAATAGGTTATCCTAAGGAGAAATTTCCCATGAATGATCTAAGATCCTCATCTTTAAGGATCTTCGTTAATAAGGATCCTCATCTTTAAGGATCCTCATCAACCTTCATTGGTGAAGAACCTCATTATCAACAGTGAACCGAAGTTCTCTCCTAGGGTGAGATTTATCCTTAGTAAATTTCAAGGTTGAAGGACTTGCGAAGCTTAAGGAAAAACTTGGAGATAATCAGGTTCCATCTACCCTTATTTTCAAAGAACTCTAGATTAATTTTAAGGATCCTGAATTTTACAGGGTCCTAAACTAAAATCATCTGATTACCAAGATTCATATATGATATAAATGATTCACTAGGAAAATGTTGTTTCAGGTTTATTCGCAGGAACCAAGTTTGTCAGGATCCTAATTATGTAAGGATCCTAATGTCATAACAATCGCAAAGAAAGATCAGAAGAAATATATAAAAGGAAAATACTGCCATGTCATTCAAAAAAGGGTTGCATATCAACCCAGCCAAAACGTTAATTGTCTTACATCACTGAAAAAAATAAAAATTACTAATTTTTTTTTGCAGGCCTAGACCTTAGCCTGATCATCATCGGTCGTGCCCTTCTTCTCCCTTCCTTCGGTCAACAGCAGTACAGGATCCTGACTGGCGATAACAGGCTTATCGACCAATTTGGCCAACGCCTCGCGCCATCTGTCCACGTCCCAGGAACCTGCATTTTCCAGATCCTCCGCCAGCTTGATCTTAGCCTACAGAATAGCTATCGCAGCGCTTGTCTTTGCGTCAGCGATCACCTTCTCGAGATCTGTGAGATGCACTTCCTCCTTTTCAACTTTCTGTTTACTCAATGAATCCTCCCTCTGGAGAAGATCCTCATTGGTGGCCCTCCATGTCTTCTCCTGCTCTTTCAGACAGACTCGGCTTTATCGACACAGATCCTGAGATCGTTGCTAAAACAGGAAACGTAAGCGGAGACCTGAAATAAACACAAACATCAACATGAGAAGAAAGAGGTATGATAGATTAATATAAATAGTGCTTATGCGTAGAATACTTACAGCTTGGGAAAATGAGGATAACTTCCCACGAGCATCCTCGATGTTGAGGTTCTCTAGGCTGAAGTCAGCAGCCTCAAAAGTCTTTCGCTTTCGGGATCCTGAAGCCTTAACTGTAAGGTCTATATGAGATCTCTTGGGAAGAGGAAGAATGACACCTTTTTCCTGCTTAAACTTGATCGAACCGCTTGTCATATCATCTTCAAGATCTGCCAAACCAAAACGAGCCTTGGACCGGGTAGTCTTAGAACCTGCCAGAGATCCTTATCAAATCAGGATCCTCTAAAAAACACATCCATGAAAAATAATGTTACCAGTAGACATAGAGGTAGTAGTGGAGGAACCCTCTTGGAGACTGGAATGTTCGAGCCTGAACGACCTCTCGAATGCAGGAAGTGCAAGAAACTTGGAAATCTTATCCTCGGAATCGCCAGCAGCAGGAACGAGCTCCTCAAATTTGAACATTGCATCAAAACAAACAAAATAAGGTAAGTAAATTTCAAGATCCTTTAAAGTATAAATTAAATCCTACCCTTTTTAATCCATGTTTTTGGCAGGGAATCCCCTTCAGGAATCGAGTCACGTCTCATAAAGAAGTATTTTTCCTTCCAAGCGTCGTCATTTTGTTTAGATTTAAGAATGAGGTGGGTTTATTTGTCTTGACTCTTAGCAGGAAACAGGAAGAACCAAAAGTAGAAAGATAATAATTGAGAGCCAACTCAGATGATCCGATGTCCATATTTTTGGACTGATTTAAGCGGTCAATCCAAAATAGGATCCTCCAGACCACGGTCATAGTTTGGATATAAGAAATCTGGGTAGTCAGAAAGAAATAGTGAACGATGCCAGTAAAAGGATAGGTTAAACCTAGAGTAAATGGGTATTCAGGAAAATAGACCCACGTCGGAGACAAAAAATCAGATTGGACGGTAGCCTCGAAAGGGCGGAAAACTACGTCGGAAGAAAAAGCCCCAATAGCTTTCAACGATTTTTTATCCTCATTGTCAAAGGAAAAAAAATCCCATCATAGGTTAAAGTTGCTTGGTCGCTAAAATCATTCTCGGGAGAGGTACCAACACTACCTCGACAACGAATAGCTTTCTTGGCCATGACGAGAGGAATTGAAGGGACGAAAGGAAGCAAGTAGTAAGAAAATTTACCTCCACAATAAGATGATGACGACTGAAGAAAGTAAAGAGGAAGTTACCGAAAACCCACATTTCTAGCCCGGAAAAGATAACAGAGATGATTTGACTATTTCTCGATTATCTCGATAAAGATAAAACATATCCATTAAGGAATAATTTTAAATTCCTCTTTTAAATTTAATTTAAGTTATTCCTTCAACATTTACGAAACTAACTCTTATATTTTCAAGAATATCTTGGGGGCAATTGTTAGGGCCAAGATCCTCAAAATACTCAGGATCCTCAGCTACCTCAGGATCCCGACTATCACCGTTATTATTTTTATTAACATTCATCACGGGTATATTTTGTTTATAACTAATACATGTGCAGAAGTAGTCAAGGGAAGACCGATTCTCAACGAAGAATCATCTCAACTATGCTAAATAGGAGTACTTGATCAAATAACGTTCGTGAAGCTAGTCATAGAGGATCTCGGAAATATCGGACATCTTGTTAGCTAGTTTAGACTATAAATTGACACTTGTATCTCACACACAACACACTGTTTCTTACTCGAAACTTACTCTACGAAATTATTCACTTGTTCTTACGGAAATATTCTCTGTAATCGTCATTTTACATTAATAAAATCATCAAGGCAGGTGACCATTGTCACCTCCCAAGGTTTTGTGTTGGAGATCCTAGCAAGGATCAAGGGCTTTCCTTGTAATCCATTGTGTCACTCTCTTATATCATTAGCTATTGCACAATTCGAACATCACAGCCTCTCATACAATTTGGTTGATTAGTACTTGTGTAATTTTTTACCAAAACAATATATATATATATATATATATATATATATATATATATATATATATATATATAACTACAAAATTGGTCCCTATGGGATTCAAAAAACTTTGGATAGGGTCCAAAAATTTTCCAACTTGTATGGATGGTCCAAAATCAAGAATTTCCTTTGATTTTGGTCCTAAAAAACTTAAAAGGAAAATTATACCCTTATTTATTTGTTTTTACAATTTTTTTACATTTTATTAGCATTTTCAAAATAATAAAAAAGAAAATGGGTAAAACTCATTATCTCTCTTAAGTCTCTCTGTGTCTCTCACGCACACACACACACATACACACACATGCAATCAAACCGAGAAGGCTAGAACATTTCTCGACGTATCTCATCCTCCAGTTTATCTCATGGACCACCCCTCCCTTTCAAGTTGAATTACTATCTTCTATGCCTAGAGCTTCAAGAAAATGAACCAATGAGAAGGAAAATGAATGGATTTGGAGAACACACAAACCCATATGAGATCGATGTTGGGTTTTAGTATAATACAACATCCTATGGTGCACATACAACCCTAAATACCTTGGATCTATGTTTTCACTAATTATACATGCAAAGGTGTTTCCAAGGTATTAAGCCTATAACTAGCATACAAAGATGTAAACTACACAAGATACTAGTTAGTGTAACATACCTTTTATATGGCTGGAAGTCTTGATGCATTTGGCCTTAAGAGCTTAGCCCCAATAATGTGAAAGCCTCAAATGAAGTCACAACATATCAAGGACAAAGGTAGGACTTGAGAGAGAATCTCCATGCACTCTAAAACCTTCATGAACTCCAAGAACATGCACACACACTAGGGTTGGCGGTTTTAGGTCATCATATATGTATTTATATGTGTTGAATTCTAAGAGTCATGGGTATAACCGAAACCCATACCCATGGGTTTTATGATCCATGGTTCATATGACCCAACTCTTTATGTATCCATACATAAACTTGGTCCAACATGGATCAGGAGCCCAACACATATAAATATAACTAATTACCATAACTAGTCCCCATAGATTTAATTAGTATCTTTTGATCTCTAAATAATTCCAAATTAATTCTTGATCAACACTAATTAAAACATATGATTTCATATTAATATATTAGAACTTATAATATATTAATAAATCATATATAACCTCTTCTCTCAAAAGTCCATCCTAACAAATTGTCCTGATGATATGCAACCCAAATGGACCATGCTACTCTCGGGTCGAATACATACCGATAATAGTTATGAGCTTAGACATCTAATCCAAAAGTCTCCCACTTGGATAAGTCTAAAACTATTATTGTGTATGACTCCAACATCCCGACTAGCAATCGTAGATCTTCAAAGCCGCTGTCGAACTCTAACCAAGTCAATGACATGTCCATTAGATAAGGGATCATATATTCCTCCATTCTAGATATCATATGGACTGAGACATGGATTATAATCATTCTTTCTGTCCATTTGTTGTTTCCCGATTTCCGGTTTATGACGACTGACTAATTGAACAAATCAAATCTGTCTAAGCCCGTCCGAGCACTTACGTTTGTCATCACTAAATCATCGAGGGGCCCACAGATATTGCTTTTATCCCTCCAAGGGTAAAAGGAATGGATAAACTTCGACTCATGTGCTTGTACTAACCATTTGTTGAATCATACACAAAAGCACGTTTTATAACATCAAGTTACTGATGTGTTTTCGTACAATCACTGTATAACTAACTCATAGTCAACAACTCATATCTCTAGGTTTGAAGAATATAAGATATTATCGTCTCACGATCACTCGAGATAAAATCCATGAAGTGATACAAGTGAGCGTGGGTTTAATCCAATACTCAGAACTTATGAGCACTCATGAATGTTGTAGTAACTCTTTGCTATGTCCAACACCTTAGACATCTACAACCAACTTCATGACAGTCTTGATTCACACCTACTTCCAACATATGACCGACTGTGGAGAATTTGAATAACTTAGTCATTCGGAAAGAATAACCTAGCTATTCTGGAAGTCAAAACATGCAAACTGAAACACAAGAATAATACTAATCACTCTATGGTCCCAAGCACCTTTGAGATTAATAAAATACCTTTTATTTAAACACCATATTGATTACTCATTATTCATTGTATAATGTTTCAAATAATCAACTGTATACTTGAATCAAAACAATAGTCATGCCATGCTCCAAGCATGCACACTATGTTTTTCTATGATCCTTACTGTGTGAAATAGACCAATTAAACATGATTACAATGATGCGCATTTCACAATCCCAAATCTTTATCGTAAATGTAAGAATTCCAAATTCCTAGCAATTACCGAAATCTGTTAGATTCTAAACTTATATGCATTGATCCTTGTTAGGTTCAATTTGTGCACCTTTTTGCACACCTTTTAGTCCCATTTCATGCATCTATTTAGCATAATTGTTCTTCATTTTTCTTGCATTTCATCATATTCATGTTAGTCTCTAGAACAACCTTATTTGCACACTTTCATGTCTTTTTCAGGTAAACCGGAGCTTGGAATGCGCTTTGGGAGGTGCCGGGAAGCATTGGTGAAGATTTCGGGATGATCGGGCGAAGAACGAAAAAGTTGGAAAAATCAAGTTTGGATTCGGAGTCAGAGGGGTACACGGGCCGTGTTGGATTTACACTGCAAAATCAACACGGGCCGTGTTGACCAAAATGGGAGCTGTTGACCATGCTGAACATGGGTCGTTTCAGTTTAGTGCAAATGAACACGGGCCCTGTTGGCTGCTAAACACGGGCTGGGTCAGTTTAGCCTATTTTAACATGGGCCGTGTTCGACCCAAAAACCAACTTTTGGCAGTTTTTCCTATCTTTCATATTACGGGTTGAGGGCCATTTGGGGACAGACAGAACATATCAGAGCACATTTTGAGAGGGAATTTCGAAGGTTATTGCAAGGGATTGATCAGTAATCATTTGGAAACATTATTTCTAGTATTTGTAAGTTGTAATTGCACATTATTTCCATCTTTTATTCTTGTGATCTTGTTCTAGCCATGTGTGGCTAAGAAACCCTAGTTTCTAGTTCTTGTTCAAAACATGCTGATTGCTTGACTTGAAGCATATGATTTGATGTTTGATTTGTGATTCTATTCTAGTGATTATGTTCTTGTTTAAACTAGAATCCTTAAATTTGATTTGTGTTTGATTGGCCACTTTCATGAATTGAATTTTTGTGTAGTTAATTAACTTTTAGCGCACCTAATCGTTCTATAAAGTTAATGGTTCGTAACAAACAATAGGTTTTCTTATTGTAGAACATTTATCACATGTTTTCACACTTCCGAGCGTATGAGAAGAAATGAACATTGTTGGGAAGCTTGTACAAAACTTAATGCAGTTTTTCAATACAATCTAAGAGTGTGTTTAGGTTGAATTAGTAAAGCTAGGTTTAGTCAAAGAGCGTGTTTTGGTTAGATAATTTGGCAAGCGAGAGGTATTAGAGCGTGTTAATATCTTTCAGTACCAACTTAGAATAGTAATCACAAATTACATCAAGTCATAATCAGGTTAAATGACAACATTGAGAACTAGAACTGGAAGCACTTTTACAACTTGTTTACAAATCCATTTCATTTTCTGCATGTTTCAAAGTTGATTGTTATTTTCATTATTTGACTTTTGCAAACAAATCCCCCTTTGTGACCAAAGTACCTTGCACAAAGAGGTATAGACTTTTATCCCGTGTCTCTGTGGTTCGACCCTGCTTGCCTTGTACTACCTTTTTAGTGCATAAAATCAGTGTATTTGGAGTTTGTTGTACCCCTATTATTTGTTGGGTTTGACACGCCTAACAAATTGGCGCCGTTGCCGGGGACACGGTGTTACTAATTGTTTATACCAAGATTTTTGTGAGCAGGTACATCTCTATAAAAAAAACAATAAAAAAAACAAAAAGTGTGGCTCGGAGATGAACACTCCTTACATTAAAGACCAACTTTCTAAGCTAGCCCAGATTGTTATGATGATTGAAAATGACCAAAGTATGCAGCCCACGCCTATTCCTTGTGATTTTTGCACTCAAAATGGACATGACACCATGTGTCCATATTTACAAAGGGAATGGGAAGAAGTGTAGGAAAGGGGAAGCTACTACTGGCCAAATCAATGGAGTTATGATCAACCTCAACATGATCAATGGTGGGAAAACAACCAAGCTTGGGGAAACAACAAATGCCAAAACCCATACCAAGCTTGGGGAAATGACCAATACCAACTAATTCCACAGTTCCAACCACCATATTCTGCACCTCCCCAACAAGCTGAAACTTCGAGCATGTCCTTGGAAGACATTGCGAAAAGTATTGCCACTACTACCCAAATCTTCCAGGAAACAACCAAAGCTAGCCTCAAAAGCTTAGAGGAACAAATTGCACAACTTGCTCGATCTGTGAGTATATTGGAAACTCAAGGCAAATTACCATCGCAGACTGAAGAGGACCCAAGGCACACCGTTTCTACCATTACCTTGAACGATGGGAAAAAATTTGATGACCCAAGATTGAAATTTGAAGACCGGGAGGAGGAGGAAGAAGAAGTAGAAGTGGAGAAGGTTGTCAAGGAAGAAGTAGAAATGGCGAAGGATGACATGGAAGTTGTAGAGGAGGTGTTGGAGGTTGACAAAAAAGAGGCTGAGCCACCCACTACCAATGAGAAACTCCTTTCACCGGTAGACCAACCACAAGATCCGAAAACATTAAATTTGATGGACCCTTCAAAGTATATGTACCCCGAGAAAGAAGACACCCAACCGGTCATCAAATCAACCACCTTATCAAAGAAGGAAGATTTGACCACCTTACCGGACAAGTACAAGAAAGGGGTCGACTGGACGATTGTTGTCATTAAGGGTCTAAGTCCAACATGGTTCCCACGTAAAAAGAAAGTCAAGTACAAGATAAGTGTTCCATTGAAGGAGATGGCGAAAAGTTCACTAAGTTGGAGAGCCCCACATACTTAGATCGATGCATATTCTGGGGCCAAGTCGAGCCAACGACTTAAAACAAGGGCAGCTAACCGGGAGGCAACTCGGGGGTATTTTTGTCTTTTTCTTTAAAAACATTTACGTTTCTTTGAAGTTTTTAGTTTTTAATGTTCCAAATGTGTTGCAACATGTTTTTATGCCTAGAAAATGAATCTCGGGCTCCAAAAAAAATATTTCACGGATAGCTTGGGGAAGATGAAGAGGAGCTTCTCACCACAATTGCATAGGTTCGAAGAACGATTTAGTAAATTCTTTCCATGTCTTTAATCGTTCATATTTTGCTTAAAAAATCCGATTGGGGTGCATTTGTGACTATTTTGGACTCTTACCCGACCTGACTACCATCCCCCACCACCTTTCGGTGATTAGGTTGTTCCACCCTCTCCGAGCATCGGGGACGATGCTTATCTTTAAGCTTGGGGAGGGGTAGAGTTATACACTAGGTTCATTCATGCATTAGGTTCATTCATGCATTTTCAAAAAAAAAATTATTTTTATTCCATGTTTGTTTTGATCCAACCCAAGGAAGCCTAATCTTCAAAAAACAGTTGAATTGGTAAGTGAGTCGTATGCCTTGAGATTAGACTTGTTCTTTTTATTGAAAAATCTCAAAGCAAGCTAATTGCACATGAACACACCTCCCGAAGCTACTCGTGCAAAACAGAAAATGAAAAGGTTGTCAACACCGGAGCATAACGACAGGTATGAGTCAATCTTTGGGACACGTGACCGGTCTTATGAGTAGTAAGTGCTCAATTGGTCCCAAAATGCCAAATTCAAGAAATCATAAAAAGAATATAAAATCTCAGTGTCCCGAACCTTCCAGCGCTCTAAAAAGTCCTTTCTACTAATTCTCTTTTATATACCTTGCTTGGGGACATAGTTTCCAACTATACTTACGGGTCTTTGCATGTTGACTTCAGTCCCCCGAAAAATGTCTTAGGAGCCCCTCATGGTAATAGACCGTGAGATGTCCCCATAATAGAAAATTCAAGGACGGAAATATAAAGAAATAAGCCTACAAAAAAAATAATAATAAATAAATAAATAATTTATTAAGTTAATCTGTGACCTTTGGAGCTCGAATAAGTAAACTCCGAGGGGTGTTCTACATCTAATCGCCTAAAGCTGAATTGTTTGGGACTGATTGGGTTGAAAGTTCGCTACACGGGTTCCATAGAAAGTCATGAACTTAATAATAACAAAAAAAAAAATTAGATATGTATAGGTATCCAAATAAAGCTAATTTGTGGCCTTTGAGGTTCAGGCGAGTAAACCCGCGAGATCTCTTTAAATCTAGCACACTAAGGTCATATAGTCTGGATGTGTTGGTTGGAAGTCCGTTACATGGATTTCAAAGAAAGCCATGAGCTTTATTTGTAGGAAAAACATAATTAGGTAGTTTGTATATATTTATTTTTATAGTTTAATTGAATAATATATTTAGGAAAAATGCTTGGCTGCAAAAAGATTCCATTGGACTTGGACTTGAACTTATGACATTGGGACTGACTGTTAATTACTTTGATTAGTGTAAGTGGTTTGAAATTTGTAACCAATCTGGGTAAATTTTAGGGAATTCTCAGAAAATATTTTTTAGAAAAGGATTGTTGTTAATCAACAAATATCTGGAGTCGGTCATTGTTACATTTTGTAAAACAAAGATGATTGAGCATATTTTTGTCACATACATTTTCACGAGAGTAAGACCATAATGTGTTCCATGAATTGAATTGATGCTATTGAAAGGGAACAAGTGTTGTGATCTTTTATTCTGTCGATTTGCGTTAGGGAGTGGCCAAAGTCTTATTTCTATTGTCATATAATATTTTGAGACCAATGCCAAGTTGACTCAAGGCACGACAGATAAATTCTCAACTATGCTACAAAAACGAGGTTAATTGGGTTGAATATTTTTCATGATTGTTTTGATTTTTGCATTAAGTTTCAAAAGGTTCTTGATTTTGATTTTTGTTTCTTTTCTTTTCTTTTATTTTCCCTAGTCTAGATCTTTCTTCTTATTTATTGAGGAAAAGAAAGGTCTAAGCTTGGGGAGACTTGTTAGGTTCAATTTGTGCACCTTTTTGCACACATTTTAGTACCATTTCATGCATCTATTTAGCATAATTGTTCTTCCTTTTTCTTGCATTTCATCATATTCATGTTAGTCTCTAGAACAACCTTATTTGCACACTTTCATGTCTTTTTCAGGTAAACCGGAGCTTGGAATGCGCTTTGGGAGGTGCCGGGAAGCATTGGTGAAGATTTCGGGATGATCGGGCGAAGAACGAAAAAGTTGGAAAATCAAGTTTGGATTCGGAGTCAGAGGGGTACACGGGCCGTGTTGGATTTACACTGCAAAATCAACACGGGCCGTGTTGACCAAAATGAGAGCTGTTGAGCATGCTGAACACGGGCCGTGTCAGTTTAGTGCAAATCAACACGGGCCATGTTGGCTGCTGAACACGGGTCATGTTAGTTTAGCCTATTTTAACACGGGCCGTGTTCGACCCAAAAACCAACTTTTGGTAGTTTTTCCTATCTTTCATATTACGGGTTGAGGACCATTTGGGGACAGACAGAACATATCAAAGCACATTTTGAGAGGGAATTTCGAAGGTTATTGCAAGGGATTGATCAGTAATCATTTGGAAACATTATTTCTAGTATTTGTAAGTTGTAATTGCACATTATTTCCATCTTTTATTCTTGTGATCTTGTTCTAGCCATGTGTGGCTAAGAAACCCTAGTTTCTACTTCTTGTTCAAAACATGTTGATTGCTTGACTTGAAGCATATGATTTGATGTTTGATTTGTGATTCTATTCTAGTGATTATGTTCTTGTTTAAACTAGAATCCTTAAATTTGATTTGTGTTTGATTGGCCACTTTCATGAATTGAATTTTTGTGTAGTTAATTAACTTTTAGCGCACCTAATCGTTCTATAAAGTTAATGGTTCGTAACAAACAATATGTTTTCTTATTATAGAACATTTATCACATGTTTTCACACTTCCGAGCGTATGAGAAGAAATGAACATTGTTGGGAAGCTTGTACAAAACTTAATGCAGTTTTTCAATACAATCTAAGAGTGTGTTTAGGTTGAATTAGTAAAGCTAGGTCTAGTCAAAGAGCGTGTTTTGGTTAGATAATTTGGCAAGCGAGAGGTATTAAAGCGTGTTAATATCTTTCAGTACCAACTTAGAATAGTAATCACAAATTACATCAAGTCATAATCAGGTTAAATGACAACATTGAGAACTAGAACTGGAAGCACTTTTACAACTTGTTTACAAATCCATTTCATTTTCTGCATGTTTCAAAGTTGATTGTTATTTTCATTATTTGACTTTTGCAAACAAATCCCCCTTTGTGACCAAAGTACCTTGCGCAAAGAGGTATAGACTTTTATCCCGTGTCTCTGTGGTTCGACCCTGATTGCCTTGTACTACCTTTTTAGTGCATTAAAGCAGTGTATTTGGAGTTTGTTGTACCCCTATTATTTGTTGGGTTTAAAACGCCTAACAATCCTCTCGTAATGACTATGCACAAAGTCACAAAGACTTGTCAACGGACATTACAGAATATTCCAATGGAGATCAATTCCATGGAAACGAAGTCTCAAATTCAAAGTACATTGCTTTGAACATCCTTCTTGCATTAAGTTTTCTAATCTTCCATAGATTTAATGGATAACTTCCACCTATGGAAACATTTCCATATTCCCATTTTTACTATCACTTCTGAACAAGAGTTGCCTCTTTTCAGAATATTTCAATATGGTCCTTTCCAAAAATTTAACACTATACTTCCAATTGTCCATGAGCAACCAATCTTTGGAAAACCTTAGATTGTCCTCGACAATTGCTTAATTATTTTAGTCATATCCAATTCTAGATCTTTTCCCCTCTTAATGCCTTAGGCATTCGGAAAATTTAGAACGGATAAATATTATAGCACATATAATCGATCCTATATCTGAAGCATATGGGACATGATTCATGATGTCTCACATAAAGACATGATCATAGACCAGTCTTTTGCTACAATATTTTTTATTTGCCATGTTTTCAAAATTTGACTATGAAGAGGGATGTCGTAATCATCATCGAATTTTGAGAACGCAATATATATAGAATTTCCTTATGTTGAACCATTCCAACATAAAATTCATATATATATCCTTGACTAAAGATGATCAAAATCTCAATCTAAGCTTTTAGAATTAAAATGAAGTATAATTTCCTCTCCCTTAATTATAGCAAAACAACTTTTCCCAATTCAAACTTTTGTTTTCTATAATTAACACTTAACATAATAATCATGCTCCCACTTACATGATAATTATTAGCATAACACTTATGCTCCCACTAGCTTTGACATGTATCCAAAAATCAGCTGGACTTCTAGAAATCAATACTTTATTGACTTTCTTACCAAAGTTCAGATTTTTGATACAAGATGCTTTGATGAAACTTTATCAAAATCATACACTTTTCCTTAGACAGCTCATATGAGTGTCTAAACAGTTTTTAGAACTATGAAAATGGATGTCGTAATCATAGTCTTAATTGTTTAGACCTTTGCCATTTCTCACAAGTCCATGTTAGTGTGCAGGTTAACCACACACGCTCCATTAACGACTTTGAGAATGCAAATATCACAATTACGATCTGATTAAAATCTACTTAGTGAAAGCGTTTCCTCACCATCATTTTCATGAATCGAAGAGAAGCCTTATGACACTTAGATTTTTTATGGTGTGTGTGTTCCTATCCATTTGAATTTGTCATAACCACAAGGGAAGGTTAGTGACAAATCCAAACTCATATGGACCGAACTTGTGCAATCTTAACTTCTGGCCATTTGGCAGCACAAGGGCCTACCATTGCTTCCAGGTTGTTATGCAAACAATTGAGAACTCACAAAACTCACATGCATAGTCAACTTTAACTGGAATGAGCACAGAAATAAGAATATGTCAACACGATAGGTTACAAGCCTCAAGTCGTGTGCTAGTGATAAACAATATATTTCACTCTTGATTAGTTTTTGAAACTTTCAAGACCTTTAAGACTCCCACTGTCCTCTTGACATATAAGATTCTCTTGTCAAGAATCATTCCTTGACAAAACAATATTCAAGAGTTAGTGCGGATTCTTATGAAGAAAAACACTTCACACAATTGGTCTTAGTTGGTCTTTGTCTTATCCAAGTCATCACAACATGCCAATTTCAAATGTACAATAATAAGAACCATCTCATTCTACATTTGACAAGTGTTTTAAACCTTTCTTAAGATTTTGTCACTCAAATTACAATCTTGGAGTATTACTCTATGACTCAATTTTGGAACGAAGTATGATTCATTTTTTGATTTAACCATTTCAACAATTCACGATTCCTATTCTTAGTCAAACAAATGCACTAAGATGTCCTTAGAGAATCAATTGTGATATGATTTCATAATCACTAAGATAATCATAAAACAAGATACTCAAGTACTCTCCCATCTTTTCAGATCGGAGAAACTTTTATCTTTCTGCCTAATTTGATTCTTCTCATCCGTTCTGCCTTACATTGAAACTTTTCCAATGTTTCAGAATTACACTTAAACTTGTAAGCATAACCATATTTACTAAACTTTAGTAAATCATGACAAATAGTCTTATCGTTCTTTGTGGTGGACCTGACCAGAGCACACTCAAGTGTTCCCGATCCCCTAATCCTTCACTTGACTCACATATACATGTGCTCAAGGAATTAGTCTTAATTTTCCAAAGATGAAAATTCTCATTCATCATACAATACAAGTTGCATGATTCCAAGTTTCTATCCAACTGAAATTTGGGTGATGAGAATCTTTCCTTATTTGGTAAATTATGACACTACCACAAACGAAAGAATCAAATACATTTTTCCAATATTGCTATCAATGGAATCATATAAACAACAATTTTTTTTCCAAATGCCATTGTAAGGATATTTAAAATAAATAAAATTAAAACTTTTTTCTTTTATTTTAAAACTTGCTGAAAAACTTATCCTTACAATGCAAATGCATATGAAAAACATGTTGTTATTTATTTCTAAGCAATCTATCACAACTCTTAAGCAACAGCTCAAAATTCTGATCACCGAACCATGCGATCGAAATCCATCTTCGCGATCAGAATCAGCATATTCTTCCTTTAAGCTTCCTCTTTTCTTTGATTCTTAAAACATCAACATGTGTCTTAGTCACATCATGCAATAAGAATCTCAGAATAGTAACTTAATAGAGTTAGATACCGGACTTTACTCGAAGTAGAGTCAAACCTTTTTTACTTTACCAACCTTATGATCTTTCAGGTAAACAGGGCAGCTTCACAACCAATGACCCTTCCTTTCGCAACAGAAACATATGGACTCTTTGGGAATGGTACACGGGACTCTCTCAGACTTAGCCTTTCTCTTTACCAATTGGTCAACCAAGTTGACTATGGCCGATCCCTTTCCATTGGGAAGAGAAAACTTTTCTGGATTTCCAATGTTACCATTGTTAATGTCCATGGAAGTTTGGGAAGTCGATCTTCCAATCAAATTTGCTTTACCGGTGCTCCAAATCATTGCTGATTCAGCAGCATCAAGCAAATAGGTAAGATCATTAAGGGTCAGGTCATAGTCCGTCACATAGTAGTCCTAAAGGAACTCACTATGTGACTTAGAAAGTGACTGAAGAACCCAGTCAACAACCAACTTCCTCAAGACCTTGACACCCAACTCTCACGGCTTGTCAATAAGTGACTTCATCTTCAAGATGTGAGCATTCATAGACTTTGCTTGCCAACAGGGCTTGAGTGACCTTGAACTATTCAAGAACTTGTGGGTTAGGGAGAATAATTGGAGGAGATGGAGAAAGCTTGTTCCAAGAGATTTGGGAAGATCATAGTTGTCTGAACTAGACATCTACAATGGGAGATATTCAAGTTAGTTGATTTAGGTCCTTAATATAACACCCAATATGAAATATTAAGGCTAGGACCCAACACAATATTTTATAACTTGGAAGAGGGATGCCGTAATCCAAGCTATAAAATATTTGAAGGTAGGCGAATGACGATTCACCAATTTCCACCATGAAAAACAAAATAGGTATTAGGTTTTAATTGGTTTGAAACTCCTAGATCTTTTGAGATTCATTGAACTCTTCAATGGTATTTTTAAAATCTCGATTGTGCCCTTCAAGTTTTGTGACTGGGATGCCGAGGATCACAAAACAAGGTGTGAATAACCATGCAAATTAACTTGGTACCCTTAATTTTATCACCTAATCGATGTGTCGGTTAACCACACGCGCTCCACCGATCTATGATAAACATTAAGTTACCCTTCGTCACTCTTACTAGTCCATGTTAGTGTGCCAGTTAACCACACACGCTCCACTAACGACTTGGTAAGGTACAAAGTGTAAATTTCATGGGTTAGCACCAAATACACATTTTCCTAAAGTAACTAAGATTGGAAATTTATAAAACATTTAGTTACTTTATAATAATCATTATACTTTTAATTAGAATTAAAGTCATTGTCCTACCCATTCGGCTAACGACCCTCCACCAGTCAAGGAAGCGGTGGGTGAGAGTGGACACCCATTAAACTGCCATTTTATAGGCAGTAACCTTATACCCCCTTATAGACCGGCTTCGTGAATGAGGCCTACTAACGGTAAGACGACTTTGTTCTTATACATATATATATACATATTAACCATTAATATTATAATAGTATAAGGGTTGAATTTTAAACATTAAAATTCTAAGAGTCTAACTTGGAATTAAAGTATACATGGGGGGTAACTTTACAAATTCCAAAACTTGAGGGCAAGTTTTGAACAATTCAAAAACTTTTCAATTCCATAACATATGAGTGTAATGAAGGACTTAAAAACTTTTAATGAAGAGACTCTTGAACATCCATAACTTGAGGACAAGTTATGGAGTTCATAAAACAATTTATGACAAAAGAACTCTTCCAATGTGTAACCTATGGTTTTTAATGAAAACTTAACACAAAACTTTTGGCTTTCCATAACTTGAGGACAAGTTATGGAATCCATTAAAAACACATTAAGATCATCAAATCAACTAACAAACATGTCAAGAAAACTACGATCTAGATTAAACTCATATGAACAAGATAATTCAAATCAACCAACTTTCATGTAATTAGCCTAACCATTAAACTATAACAAAACATGAATTTTATGACAATTATCTTTTGAATTGGATTAGAATGATCATTACCACATCAAAAACAGGTTTATAAGTTCAAAAACAGCTTAGGGTAATGATTCTAGTCCAATTCCAGCCTTAAAAGTCGAAAATATGCTGTCTGGGGGTCCAACTCGTCGAGTGCATGAACCAACTCGACGATTTGGATGATTTTGTTCATGGACTCGGCGAGTCCATCAATGGACTCGGCGAGTCCAGTGCCCAGAAAGACAGAATTTTCAATTTTTAACCTATTTCAGCAAGTATAACATGAAAACAACCCATGGCTCTGATACCACTGTTGGGTTTTAGTATAATACAATAATACAACATCCTATGGTGCATATATAACCCTAAATACCTTGGATCTATGTTTTCACTAATTATACATGCAAAGGTGTTTCCAAGGTATTAAGCCTATAACTAGCATACAAAGATGTAAACTACACAAGATACTAGTTAGTGTAACATACCTTTTCATATGGCTGGAAGTCTTAATGCATTTGGCCTTAAGAGCTTCGCCCCAATAGTGTGGAAGCCTCAAATGAAGTCACAACACATCAAGGACAAAGGTAGGACTTGAGAGAGAATCTCCATGCACTCTAAAACCTTCATGAACTCCAAGAACATGCACACACACTAGGGTTGGCGGTTTAGGTCATCATATATGTATTTATATGTGTTGAATTCTAAGAGTCATGGGTATAACCGAAACCCATACCCATGGGTTTTATGATCCATGGTTCATATGGCCCAACTCTTTATGTATCCATACATAAACTTGGTCCAACATGGATCATGAGCCCAACACATATAAATATAACTAATTACCATAATTAGTCCCCATAGATTTAATTAGTATCTTTTGATCACTAAATTAATTCCAAATTAATTCTTGATCAACACTAATTAAAACATATGATTTCATATTAATATATTAGAACTTATAATATATTAATAAATCATATATAACCTCTTCTCTGAAAAGTGCATCCTAACAAATTGTCCCGATGATATGCAACCCAAATGGACCATGCTACTCTCGGGTCGAATACATACCGATAATAGTTGTGGGCTTAGACATCTAATCCAACAATCGCCTGCAAATCTCCTCGACCTCATTTAGTTTCTTTACAACAATTTCTTTCATTTTGCTCGCTTTCAATTCATCTAATCTCTCAACTTCGGCCTATGCCTGTAACATTTTCAAAAAAGTGCTGATAAAATGTATCAATACTTTAATTACATTTAAAATATCATTTAATCGTTATCATGGATCGTAACTCTATGTAATCCTGCTCGATCATCTTGATGGCCAGACTTTCAGGAGCAGAGATATTGTCGAATATGATGTTGAACCATAAATATGTGAAAATAATTTTCGATCGATGTACAGTGTATCCATTAGATCCCATAAGTTTTTCAACGAATTTGCTAGATTTCAAAGCTGCAAACACATTCAAAGTTGTTATTGGATCAAGATCATATGCTTTGACTATTCAGGTCATCATCACACATCTGTAATATCCTCTGCGTTCAGTTATCTGCTTCAAAATTTTCTTTTCCCCAAATTGACGTGAAAACATATGTATAAAAGACGGAAAAAAGGGGTTTGAGTTAATTACGTACCAAGAGAGAAGCTCCATCAGACATTGGAACCAACATCTCATCTTTCTCCTTCAACTAGAACGTAGCCATGAATCCTGTCAGGGAGTATGAAGGCTACCTCGTGTAATTTGTGCCCCAGAGACATTTGACAATAATGTGGTATCATGTTACAGATGGGAGAAAAAACGAGAAAGGAACAAGGGTAGGGAAGACGGTGGGTGGAGTGAGAGATACAGGGAGAGAGATAGGGGGTTGGGTGAGATTTTAGTTTTTATTTTTAATTATTTAAATACCAAAATAAATAAAGAAAATAGAAAAAGAAATGAAAAGGGTAAAATCGTCTGTTTAAGCGTATTAGAGACCAAAACCCCAGAAAAACCTTGATTTTGGACCTTCCATGCAAGTTGAAAACTTTTTGGACCATATCCAAATTTTTTTGAATACCACAAGGACCAATCTTGCAGTTTTGTCATATATATATATATATATATATATATATATATATATATATAT
Source organism: Lactuca virosa (assembly GCF_052849685.1). Classification (NCBI taxonomy): domain Eukaryota; kingdom Viridiplantae; phylum Streptophyta; class Magnoliopsida; order Asterales; family Asteraceae; genus Lactuca; species Lactuca virosa. The sequence continues at coordinate 168,966,304 of NC_136429.1, forward strand.
ATATATATATATATATATATATATCAAATTTGTGAAAATCGTTCGGCGGTAGTTCGGTGGTCGACTGGCATTAAACGATTTATCGGACTAGGCGACAATTAATCGGCGACCCTAAATTATTTAAAAAATTATTGTATCCTAAAAAAATTTTGTATTTAAAAAATTTTAATTTTGAAAATTTTAGTAAAATATTTTAAAATTTGAAAACTTAAAATTTTGGTGTAATATTTGAAAATTAAAAAAATAAATTTTCAAATTTTTTCTCGCCTATAACCGTCGATGACCGCCAAGGACCGCCAAACCGTGTTTGACTGATTTTGACCAATTTTCGCTAAACACCCTAACTATAATCAGTTCAAGACAGTCAATGTAACGCCTGATTCCAAGTACGCATTTAAATAAAATTTATTCACTTTTGTAGAGCTACTCGACGAGTTGGAAGCCCCAAACTCGTCGAGTAGAAACCAGAATGGACGTGGGGTTAAAGTGATCTACTCGACGAGTTGGGAGCCCCGAATCGACGAGTAGGCCTGCCAGGATGAAACCATAATTTCGGGGTTTTGCACCCAATTTAAGCAACTTAATCCCCACCTTATGGCCTCATTTCTAGCCTCCAAGTCCCAAACCGTAATCAATGAAACCCTAGAGCATTGTGTGAGTGTGTGAACCATTTTTTAGAGTTTTGTGTGTTTTGAAGCTTGAAGAGGAAGAAGAAGCTTGAGGACTTCAAGAGTGGATTGTAGATCCAGAAGCAACATTTAATTCCTTTCCTTTTCTGGTAATCAAGTCTATAACTTGATCATTTATTCTTTAGATCTACTTATCTTCCATTTTTGAGGGTTTTGATTCAAAGAGCTTGACCTTTGGGGTTTGGACGTCCCAAGCAAGAGTCCTTTCAGATATGGGATCACTAAGGGTTGTTAAGGCATAAAGGTGCAAACTTTATGCCATTAGAGTCCCCATGCAAGCCATAGAGTGTTATTTTGGCCTTTTTTTGCCCAAAAAGGCCACGCATGAAGAGAAAGGTGGGAGCTTTACATGTCCAAGTAATGATAGGGGTTATATCTATGGTTGTAAGCTTTAGTTTAGTGCACGGGTGGCTTAAGGACCAAGCTTTAGGTCCCAAGGAGTTAGGGTTTGAGCTAAACCCATTAAGGAGAGGTATTAACAAGTATAGTTGGAAACTTTACCCTTAAAAGGACATTGTAAGGGTTTTTTTTTCTGAAGTGTGAAGCTTGGATCTGAAATGTAGGGTCTTAATCCTTTAAGATTGCCCAAGCTTGACATTGACTTTGACCAGGACGATGACTTTGACCAGGGGTAAAATGGTCATTTTACCCTAAGAAGGACTGTATTTTTTGGGATGTTTCAAGTTGGTATCAGAGCCTTGGTTTGAGGGACTCGGTCACACTTTCGGGTGTGTTTGAACTCAAACTTAGGAATTGGTATAGAAATTTTCAAAAGGAAAACCTCTTTATAAAAATGATTTTGAGAAAAAGAAAAGAATTTTAGAAAAAGCAAAAATAACTTTGAAAAAGAGAAAAGGGTGTGGTGCATGCAATCAGCCGAGCTCAAGTAAGTACTCCCAAACTACCCATACAAGTTTATGTTATGATATATGTATCAACTTTATGAGAACTGCATGCTAGATTAGGACTAAGGATCGAGGAAGGATGCCATATGTGCCTGTTATATGTGTATAAGCTTTATGAACTGCATGTTAGTACAAATTAGTCAGGGATAGCCTGAATGAGATATGTGTGGTTATGTTTACTCAATTTTCGAATGTTGCTTGCTTTGTGCTTTAAGGAGTTCTAGTTGTCTTTTACTAGCTAGTAAACGAATATGTTAAGTTACATATTGCGAGGACTAAATAATTTCAGAAGGTTGCAGCTCTTGTTTGAGTCCATCCGTTGTAGGGTAGGATCTCTCATTCGAAGAATTATCTGGTCTTAGTGATATGTAATGGTATTCGCAAGCTAATTAGGGGGAGGCAACAAGGACTTCTTATGCAACTGATGGCGGAGAGTGGGATAGTGATTACCCTAGGGCAAGCCTAGGATGAGAGTAGCACGTGAAGCAGTAGTAGTAGAAGGGACTTGGTGAAGTCAAGGCAGTTTTTGAGGAAAGTACGAATAAATGTGGAAGGTAGTATGGGCCCGTACTACTGAAAGCAGAGGATCTGTACTCGAGTCAAGGAAGGCTAAGATGAATCCAAGGAACTTGTAGTATATGTATGATCCCTCAAGGTATGATTAGTATTCTGATATTTATTATGATGTATTTTTCAAAATGGTGGTTTTACGCACTAGGCCAGTTGGCACTTCAGGCACTGGTGAGGGATCAAGCTCAGGCCCTGGAGTCGGGCAGCTGGATGAGCAGACGAGGGAGTTCATCTCGTCTGAGATCACGCGTAGTATTCTAGATCAGACTCATGTGATCTTCGGCACGATCAAGGAGGGTATTATGGAGCTTTTGGATGAGATGCTTGGTGCATTCCGCACTGAGGTGGCGGCCATTATGGGGTCGCACACACTGACTTTCAGGGAGTTCAGGGCTTGTGGAGCTCCCGACCATTATGGGGCTCGAGACCCCATTGCTAGTAGCAGATGGTTGGCTGATATCGCCAACGCATTCCGTACGAGCAGATGTCCTGAGGGGGACAAGGTCCGACTTGCATTCTGTCTTCTGAAGGACAGGGCACGATATTGGTGCGAGGATGTCAGATGAGCCATTGTGGATGAAACAGGTCTAGATGCTATGACCTGGAGTGATTTCTCGGCCAGGTTCAGGGCCGAGTTTTCACCTGTGATTGAGGTGCAACAGCTTGCGAGGGAGTTCCAGGATCTTGAGCAGACGACAGAGACAGTGGCAGAGATCACCGTCAAGTTTAGTGAGAGGGCCCTTCTCGTTCCGCAGTACGTGGCGGACGAGGAGATGAAAAAGGTCCGATATCATGAGATGTTGTGGAGTGATATCCGCCAGTTTGTGATCCGCTCCAGCTGCAAGACGTTGTAGGACATGATTGCTAGGGCTTGAGAGAGGGAGTTGGATTTGGAGATGGAGAGGAAGAGGAAGAGGAAACCAGATGGGGTTCAGATAGGCAGTTCAGGCAAGAAGCCCAAGTTATCATACCACAGATCGAGGAGCCAGTAGGGCCGCAGTCGGTTTGGCAAGTGCAGCGAGATGCACGAGGGGGTGTGCAGGGCGGGGAGTTCGGGCAGCTTCAAGTGCGGCCGAACTAGTCACATGAGCAGGGATTGCACAGCTACCACCACCACAACAACAGTTTCAGATCTGATTTGCTTTCAGTGTAATCAGAGGGGCCACAAGAAGGCCCAGTGTCCGAGTCTAGCAGCCGCAGTACAGGTGGTGACACCCGCTCCTGCCACGTTGAGGACTAAAGATGGTCGTCAGGTCCGGGCAGAGGCGCCTACGGCTAGGAGTAGGGCTTTCCAGCTTACTACAGAGGAGGCACGTGCGGCTCCCGATGTTGTGACGGTTATGTATTCTCTCCTTATCTCTTTATTTGTATTAATTATTGCTTATATTTACTTGTTTGTTTATAGGATCGTTCTTAGTGAACGGTATATCAGCTTTGGTACTGTTTGATTCAGGTGCAACCCGATCTTTTGTGTCGCTCGCGCTTAGCAAGAGATTTGTAGGAGCTCCGGGGGAGCTGGATTGCCCACTGGATGTGGAGATAGCAGATGACAAGACCGTCAGGGTTGCGAGGGTTCACAGAGGATGGACACTACAATTATTCGATGAGCAGTTTTCAGTAGATCTGGTTCCTATTCCCCTACGAGGGAATAAGGTTATAGTGGGTATGGATTGGTTGAGCTCCAATGGGGCAGTGATCGGCTGCGAGCAGTAGCTAGTGAGGGTTCGGACTCGTAGTGAGGGAGGGCTAGTGATCCAGGGCGAGAAGCCACAACGCGGACCGGTTCTATGTTCAGCAGCGAGGGCGAGGCGTCACCTTCAGCAGGGTTGCGCAGGATATGTCGCATATGTTATGAATACCCGAATAAGGGCAAGACAACAGTGGATGATGTACCGGTCGTGCGAGAGTACTCGTATGTATTCCCGAAGGATATGCATGGGATACCTCCGGAGAGACAGGTTGAGTTTAGGATTGACCTAGTCCCTGGTGCGGCTCCGATAGCCAAGGCACCATACCGGTTGGCTCCTCCCGAGATGCAGGAGTTGTCTACGCAGCTGCAAGAGCTTCTAGACAAGGGATTTATCAGGCTGAGTAGTTCGCCATGGGGATCCCCAATCCTGTTTGTGAAGAAGAAGGACGGGTCACATCGTATGTGTATAGACTACCGGGAGTTGAATAATGTAACGGTGAAGAACCGTTACCCTCTCCCGAGGATTGATGATTTGTTTGACCAGCTACGGGGTGCATCTTGGTTCTCCAAGATTGATCTGAGATCGGGTTACCACCAGATGTGAGTCAGGGACGAGGATGTGCAGAAGACAGCTTTTAGGACTCGCTATGGTCATTATGAGTTTGTGGTGATGTCGTTTGGGCTCACCAATGCTCCAGCCGCGTTCATGGACCTCATGAACCGCGTGTGCAGACCGATGTTGGATCGGTCTGTAATAGTTTTCATTGATGACATCTTGGTTTACTCCAAGAATCAGGAGCAGCATGAGGAGCACATGAGGGAGGTGCTGGAGACGCTGAGGAGGGAGAGACTTTTTGCACAGTTCTCTAAGTGTGAGTTCTGGTTGCGCGAGGTGCAGTTTCTTGGGCATCTTGTCAACCAGAACGGTATTATGGTCGATCCGGCCAATATAGAGGCCGTGATGCAGTGGGAGGTTCCGAGGTCTCCAACTGAGATTCAGAGTTTTCTTGGTCTAGCGGGTTATTACCGGAGATTCATCCAGGATTTCTCCAAGATCATCGTTCCCCTGGACCGACTGACCAAGAAGTCGGTGACATTCCGCTGGGGGCCTGAGCAGTAGGCAGCCTTCGAGACCCTCAGACAGCGGTTATGCGAGGCACCGATTCTGACTTTGCCAGAGGGAGTTGATGACTTCGTAGTTTACTGTGATGCTTCGATCATATGCATGAGAGCGGTTTTGATGCAGCAGGGTCATGTGATAGATTATGCGTCGAGGCAGCTAAATCCTCACGAGGCTAAATATCTGACGCACGATTTAGAGCTGGGGGCAGTGGTGTTCGCCCTCATGATTTGGTGGCATTACCTCTACAGGGTCCGTTGTACCATTTACATGGACCACAAGAGTCTGAGGTACCTCATAGATCAGTCGAATCTGAACATGAGGCAGCGTCGATGGTTAGATGTGGTGAAGGAAAATGATTGTGAGATCCTTTACCACCCGGGAAAGGCCAACGTGGTGGTCGATGCCCTGAGCCGCAAGGCGGTAGTGGTCCCGATTCGAGACATTTTTCTGAGGATGACAGTGGTTACTTCACTACTGGAGCAGATCCGAGAGGCGCGGGTTGAGGGCCTAAACGAGGAGCGCCGGAAGTGTGAGTGGATCCTAGGCCAGGTGGACTCCTTTGATTACGACATCCGGGGGCTGTTGACCCTACATGGGAGGGTCTGGGTACCGTACTGGGGCAAAGTACGGCTGATTTTGATGGATGAGGCCCACAAGTTCAGGTTCTCCATCCATCCCGGGGCGACGAAGATGTACAGAGATCTTCGTCCTAACTACTGGTGGCCCTGTATGAAGCGGGATGTAGCTTAGTACATGGAGAGATGCTTGACCTGCAGGAAGGTCAAGGTAGAGCACCAGGGGCCCCACGGCAAGATGCAGCCGTTAGACATTCCTGTGTGGAAATGGGAAGATATCACTATGGATTTCATCACTAAGCTTCCCAGGACCGCACGTGGGGTTGATTCGATATGGGTCATCGTGGATCGGTTGACCAAGAGTGCTCATTTTATCCCGATCCAAGAGAGTATATCGGCCGAGAAGCTGGTCGAGATTTATGTGCGGGAGATAGTGGCACGACATGGAGTGCCTGTCTCGGTGGTGTCAGACCGAGATGTCTGTTTCACTTCCAGATTTTGGAAGCGGTTTCATGACGAGATGGGTACTCGTCTCCACTTCAGCATCACTTTCCACCCCCAGACGGACGGACAGAGCGAGAGGACGATATAGACTCTCGAGGACATGATGTGTGCATGTGTTCTGGATTTCGATGGCAGTTGGGATACGTATCTTCCGTTAGCAAAATTTGCGTATAACAACAGTTTCCACGCCAGCATAGAACGACCTCCCTTCGAGATGCTCTACGGGAGGAAGTGTAGGACCCCAATCTGTTGGGGCGAGGTTGGTCAGAGAGTCATGGAGAGTACTGAGGTAGTACTCAAGACTACATAGTGGAACCAGCAAGTCCGGAGCAGGCTCCAGACTGCTCAGAGTCGGCAGAAGAGCTACGCCGACAAGCGGCGTTCAAACTTGGAGTTTCAGGTGGACGATATGGTCCTCCTGAAGGTGTCACCTTGGAAAGGTGTCATCCGGTTCCGAAAACAGGGCAAGCTGGGCCCCAGGTATATTGGTACTTTTAGGGTTATAGCCCGGGTGGGCAAGGTGGCATATCGGTTGGACCTTCCAGCAGAACTCAGTCAGATCCACAACACTTTCCATGTTTCCCAGTTGAGGAAGTGCTTAGTGGACGATTCAACGATTGTGCCCTTGGAGGATATTCAGGTTGATGACAGCATGAACTACATTGAGATACCGGTGGCGATTCTGCATCGCAAGACGAAAACCTTGAGGAACAAGGTTGTTCAGTTAATGAAGGTGCAGTGCCAGCACCGCAAGGGTTCTGAGTGGACTTGGGAGCCCGAGGATGAGATGAGGGAACAATACCGGGAGTTGTTTTCAGACGCAGCAGACTTCGAGGACGAAGTCTAAGACAAGTGGGGGAGAATTGTAACGCCTGATTCCTAGTACGCATTTAATTAAAATTTATTCACTTTTGTAGAGCTACTCGACGAGTTGGAAGCCCCAAACTCTTCGAGTAGAAACCAGAATGGACGCGGGGTTAAAGTGATCTACTCGACGAGTTGGGAACCTCGAATCGACGAGTAGGCCTGCCAGGATGAAACCATAATTTCCGGGTTTTGCACCCTATTTAAGCAACTTAATCCCCACCTTATGGCCTCATTTCTAGCCTCCAAGTCCCAAACCCTGATCCACAAAACCCTAGAGCATTGTGTGAGTGTGTGAGCCAATTTTGAGACTTTTTGTGTGTTTTGAAGCTTGAAGAGGAAGAAGAAGCTTGAGGACTTCAAGAGTGGATTGTAGATCCAGAAGCAACGTTTCATTCCCTTCCTTTTCTGGCAATCAAGTCTATAATTGATCATTTATTCTTTAGATATACTTATCTTCCATTTTTGAGGGTTTTGATTCAAAGAGCTTGACCTTTGGGGTTTGGACGTCCCAAGCAAGGGTCCTTTCAGATCTGGGATCACTAAGGGTTGTTAAGGCATAAAGGTGCAAACTTTATGCCATTAGAGTCTCCATGCAAGCCATAGAGTGTTATTATGGCTTTTTTAGCCCAAAAAGGCCGTGCATGTGTTGGATAAGGTGTCTAAGTCCATAACTTATTTGGTATATACTTGACCCGACTCGGCATGGTCCATTTGGATTGCACTTCACCCAAACTGTTTATGGATAATTTTATGAGAATTGTATACTTACGATTTATTAATATATTATAAGTTATAATATATTAATATAAAGTCATGTTATTTAATTAGTTTTAATCTTGAATTAATTATGAATTAATTTAGTGATTAAAAGGAAGACTAATTAAATCATGGGCTATTATATTTATATGGTGTGGGCTAATACTCATTTGTTAATGGGCTAAGCTTATGTGGAAGTCCATGGATGATCCATGGAGCTTTTAACCCATGGATCCTTGGAAAGAAAAAGACATGGGTTATTAGGGTTTCACCCTAACCATGCACACTATATAAACAAGCTCATGTTGCATGAAATAAGACCCTAGTGTGTGTGTAATAGTGGTGGCCGATTTCTAAGTGTTAGTATACTCTCTCATACATTTTCCAAGTTTGTGGTGATTTGTGATTTCCATTTGAGGCATTCACATTATTGGTGCTTGGCTCTCAAACTCCAAGGAATCAACAATCAACAAAAGGTATGTAATTCATCTAGTCCTTTTATGTTTAAAAGTACCCCATGCCATGCTAGATAGGTTATAAACCTTGGAAATTAATATTTTGCATGTACCTTAGACAAACATAGATCCAAGGTTTATTAGGGTTGCATGTACACTTAGGAAGTGTTAGAATGCTCAAAACCCAACAGTGGTATCAGAGCCTAGGCTTGTTTGTTTGATACTTGATGCAAAATAGTGATAAAAGGTCGATTTTTTGCTGTCTGACTGATGAACTCGCCGAGTCCATGGGGGGACTCGCCGAGTTCATGTGTAAACTCATCCTACTCGCCGAGTAGGTTCGTGCACTCGGCGATTAGGAGCCTCAGAATGCAGATTTTCGACTTTTGCTGCTGGAAATGGACTAGAAACATTACCCTAAACTGTTTTGGTGTTTTAAAACTTGTTTTAGTTGGTGTAATGGTTGTTCTAATCCATTCACAATAGCTTATATCAAAATTTCATGCTTTGTATGTGTTCATATAATTCTTGAAACTTTGATGATCATGTTCATGTTCTTATGAATTTAGAAGATGATAGGAATTATTTGCTGAATTGTTTAGGATTAATTCTTAATCATTTATGTGTTTTAATGGAATCCATAATTTGTCCTCAAGTTATGGATTTCCAAAGGTCACTTCTTTTAAACACACACTTAAAACACATAAGTTACATAAAATGAAGAGTCTTCATTTTTATGAACCTTTAATTCATAAGTTATGAAATGAAAAGTTTTGGATAGTTACAAAACTTGCCCTCAAGTTTTGGAATTTGTAAAGTTTCACACACTTTAATAAACTTTAATTCGAACCCTTAGAGTTTTAATAGTTAAAATTCAACACTTATACTATTTATAACATTAATGGTTAATTATTATATATATGTATAAGAATAAGTCGTTCTACCGTTAGTAGGCCTCATTCACGAAGCCGGTCTATAAGGGGGGTATAAGGTTGTTGCCTATAAAATGGCAACTTAATGGGTGTCCATTCTCACCCACCGCTTCCTTGATCGGTGGAGGGTCGTTAGCCGAACGGGTAGGACAATGACTTTAAATTCTCATTAAAAGTATAATGAATATTATAAAGTAACTAAACCTTTTATAAATTCCCAATCTTAGTTACTTTAGGAAAATGTGAATATGGTGCTAACCCATGAAATTCACACTTTGTACCTTACCAAGTCGTTGGTGGAGCGTGTGTGGTTAACCGACACACTAACTTGGACTAGTAAGGATCACGAAGGGTAACTTAATGTTTATCATAGATCGGTGGAGCGTATGTGGTTAACCGGCACATCGATTAGGTGATAATATTAAGGGTACCAAGTGAGTTTGCATGGTTATTCACACCTTGTTTTGTGATCCTCGGCATCCCAGTCACAAAACCTGAAGGGCACAATCGAGATTGAAACATGCCATTGAAAAGTTCAATGAATCTCAAAAGATCTAGGAGTTTCAAATCCAATTAAAACCTAATAAATTATTTCGTTTTTCATGGTGGAAATTGGTGAATCGTCATTCACCTACCTTCAAATATTTTATAGCTTGGATTACGGCATCCCTCTTCCAAGTTATAAAATATTGTGTTGGGTCCTAGCCTTAATATTTCATATTGGGTGTTATATTAAGGACTTGAATCAACTAACTTGATTTTCTCCCATTGTAGATGTCTGGTTCAGACAACTATAATCTTCCCAAATCGCTTGGAACAAGCTTTCCTCTTGAAGATGATGTCCCTCAACATCATGCTTCACTCCCTCCACCTCCTCCATTTATTCTCCCTGACCCACAAGCCCGAAGACTTGAAAGGTTCAAGGTCACTCAAGCTCTACTAGAAATGAAACATAAAGATGGAAGACCTATGTGCACTCATGTCTTAGGAATGAAGTCACACATAGACAGGTTGAGAATATTGGGTGCTGTTATTTCAAGGAAGTTCGCTGTTGACTGGGTTCTTCAGTCACTTCCTGAGTCGTATGGTGAGTTTATTAAAGACTACCATATGACAGATCCTGACATAACCCTAATAGATCTTTCTTATTTGCTTGTTGCTGCTGAATCAGCAATGATTTGGCGCAATGGTCAAGCAAATATTGATGGAAGGTCTAATTCTCAAACTTCCATGGACATTGACAATGGTAACATTGGAAGTCCAGAAAAGCTTTCTCGTCCCAATGGAAGGGGATCGGCCTTGGTCAACCCGGTTGACCAAAAGGTAAAGGGAAAGGCTAAGTCTGTGATTGTCTCGTGTACCATTCCCAAAGAGTCTATATGTTTTTATTGTCATGAGAAGGGACATTGGAAGCGAAGCTGCCCTGAATACCTGAAATGTTTGAAAGCAAGTAGAGACAAAATGTTTGACTCGGCTTCAGGTAAGTCCACTATCTAACTTTGTTAAAATTCCTAATTGTTGATTCTTATTACATGATGTGACTAGGTTGCATCTTGATGTTTAGCAGGATCGAGAAAAAGGAAGGTTAAAAGAAGAGTGTGTTGAATCTGATCACGAAGATGGATTTCTATCGCATGGTTCGAGGATCGGATTTTTGAGCTACTACTTAAAAGTTGTGATAGATTGCTAGGAAATATGTAATAGCATAGTTTTCATTTGAAGATGCATTGTAAGGAATATTTTTCCGCATTTTATAAAGAAATAAAAGTTTTGTGTAGTTTATTTTATATTATATCCCCTTACAATGGCATTTATGGAAAATTGATGTTTGTATGTTTCTAGCAATATTGGAAATATGAGTTTGATTCTCTCATATGTGGTAGTGTCTGAATTTACCAAATAAGGAAAGGTTCTCATCACCCAAGCTTCAGTTAGACAGAAACTTGGAATCATACAAGTTGTATTGTATGATGAATGAGAATTTTCATCTTTGTAAAATTGAGACTAATTCATTGATCACATGTATATGTGAGTCAATTGAAGGACTAAGGAATTAGGTACACTGGGTGTGTACTGGTCAAGGTCCACCACAAAGATCAATTCGTCATGATTTACTAAAGATTAGTAAATATGGTTATACTTATAAGGTTAAGTATAATTCTGTAACATTGGAAAAGTTTCAATGTATGGCAGAACGGATGAGAAGAATCAAATTTGGCAGAAAGATAAAAGTTTCTCAAATCTGAAAAGATGGGAGAGTACTTTAGTATCATGTTTTATGATCATCTTAATGATTATGAAACCATATCACAAATTCATACTCTAAGGACATCTTAGTGCATTGTTATGACTAAGATGAGGGGTCGTGAATTGTTGGAATGGTTAAAATCAAAAAGATGGATCATACATGTTTTTATGATCATCTTAATGATTATGAAGCCATATCACAAATTCATACTCTAAGGACATCTTAGTGCATTGTTATGACTAAGATGAGGGGTCATGAATTGTTGGAATGGTTAAAATCAAGAAGATGGATCATACATGTTTTTATGATCATCTTAATGATTATGAAACCATATCACAAATTCATACTCTAAGGACATCTTAGTGCATTGTTATGACTAAGATGAGGGGTCATGAATTGTTGGAATGGTTAAAATCAAGAAGATGGATCATACTTCATTCCAAAACAACTCTTAGAGTCATAATCCAAGATTGTAACATTGAGTGACATAAAGTAAGGTTTAAAACACTTATCAAATGTAGTGTAAAATGTTTTCTACTCTTGTACATTTGAAATTGGTAAGTTGTGATGTCTTGAATGAGACAAAGACCAACTAAGACCAATTGTGTGAAGTGTTTATCTTGATAAGAATCTGCACTATCCCTTGAATATTTGTTTTGTCAAGGAATGGTTCTTGACTAGGGAAACTTATATGTCAAGAGGACAGTGGGAGTCTTAAAGATCCTGAAAGGATTTCAAGATTTAATCAAGAGTAAAACCTGAGTTTTATCACTAGCACACGACTTAAGGTTTGAAACCTATTAAGTTGACATAATTCTTGTTTCTGTGTCTGTTCCTATTAAGTTGACTATGCATATGAGTTCTGTTAGTTCTAAACTGTGTGCATAACAGCTTGGAAGCATTGGTGGGCCTTGTGCTACCAGATGACAAGAAATTAAGATTGAACAAGTTCAATCCATGTAAGGCTGAATTTGTTACTAACCTTGTCTTGTGATTATGGTTTTGACAAATTCACATGGATAGGAACTCATACACCATAAAATCTAAGTGTCATAAGGTTTCTCTCCGATTCATGAAAATGATGGTGAGGAAATGCTTTCACTAAGAAGATTTTAAGTAGATAGCAATTGTGATGTTTGCATTCTCAAAGTCGTTAGTGGAGCGTGTGTGGTTAACCGGCACACTAACATGGACTTGTGAGAAATGGCAAAGGTCTAAACAATTAAGACTATGATTACGGCATCCCTTTTCATAGTTCTGGAAATTGTTTAGACACACATGTGAGCTATCTAAGAAAGGGTGTACGAATCTAATTTCAGAAGTCCAGCTGATTTCTGGAAATATGTCAGAGCTAGTGGGAGTATAAGTGTTATGCTGATAATCATCATGTTAGTGGGAGCATGATTATTATGTTTAGTGTTGCAAGTTAGCAATGTTAATTATAGAAAAACAAAAGTTTCAGTTCGTAAAGTTGTAGGGGTTGAAAAGGTTGTTTTGCTATAATTAAGGGAGAGGAGATTACACTTCATTTCAATCCTAAAAAGTTTAGATTGAGATTTTAATCATCATTAGTCAAGGACATATATATGAGTTTTATGTTGGAATGCTTCAACATAAGGAAATTCTATATATATTGCGTTCTCAAATTCGATTATGATTACGACATCCCTCTTCATAGTCGATTTTTGAAAACATGGAAAATAAAAAAATATTGTAGCAAAAGACTGATCCAGTATCAGGTCTTTATGTGAGACATCGTGAATCGTGTCCCATATGCTTCGGGTATAGGATCGGTCACATGTGCTATAATATTCATCCTTTCTAAATTTTCCAAATGCTCAGAGCATTAAGAAGGGAAAAGTCTAGAATTGGATAAGACTAAAATGATTAAGCAATTGTCGAGGACTATCTAAGGCTCACCAAAGATTGGTTACTCAGGGACAGTTGGAAGTATAGTGTTAAATTTTGGAAGGACCATATGGATATATTCTGAAAAGAGGTAGCTCGTGTTCAGATATGATAATCAAAATAGGAATATGGAAATTTTCCATATTGGGAGTTGGATATTATGAATCTATGAGAAAGTTAGAAACTTTTATGCAAGAAGGATGTTCAAAGCAATGTACCTTGAATATGAGAGTTCGTTTCCATAGAGTTGATCTCCTTTGGAATCCTCTGTAATGACTGATGACAAGGTTTTGGTGACCTTGTGCATAATCATTACGAGAGGATCAGTGCATATAAGTTTAAAATCTAACAGATTTTTGGTAAATGGTAGGAATTAGGAATTCTTACATTTACAATAAGGATTTGGGATTGTGAAATGAGCATCATTGGAATCATGTTCAATTGATCTATTTCACAAAGTAATGATCATAGACAAACATAGTGTGCATACTTGGAGTATGGCATAACTATTGTTTAGAAAAACAAAGTGTACATGCTAGGAGCATGGGACAACTGTTGTTTTTTATTCAAGTATTAAGTTGATTATTTGAAACATTATATAATGAATAATGTGTAATCAATATGGTGATAAATAAAAGGTGGTTTTATTTATATTCAAAAGGGTTCTGAGACCATATTGGATTCGATTATTATTGTGTTTCACTTTGCATGTTTTGACTTCCATAATAACTAGGTTATTCTTTCCGAATGATTAAGTTATTCAAACCATCCACAGTCGGTCATATGTTGGAAGTAGATATGAATCAAGACTGTCATGAGTTGGTTGTAGAGGTCTAAGATGTTGGACATGGCTACAACACTCATGAGTGCTCATAAGTTATGAGTATTGGATTCAACCCACGCTCACTTGCATCACTTCATGGAATTTATCTCGAGTGATCGTGAGACGGTAATATCATATAAGTCTTCAAACCTAGAGATATGAGTTGTTACCTATGAGTTGGTTGTGCATTGATTGCACGTAAACGCATCAGTAACTTGATGTTATAAAACGTGCCTTTGTGTATAATTCAACAAGTAGTAGAAACAAGTATATGAGTCGAAGTTTATCTGTTCCTTCTAGTCCTTGGAGGATTAGAAGCGATATCTGGGCCCCTCGATGATTTTGTTTTGACCTATGTACCGGGCCCGGTCAGAACCTAATTGATGTGTTCAATTTAGTTCTTTGTCAAACAAATCGGAAATCGGGAAACAAACTGTTGGACAATAAGTACGACGTTGTTCCATGTATTTGTCCGGCTGATATCATGAGAACAGAGGATTATATGATCACTTATCTAAAATGGCGCTTCATAGTTCAACAGAGTTTTCGAGAGCTACGATTGCTGGTTGGTTCCTGAAGTAACATACGCAAATACAGTTATTAGACTTATCCAAGTGGGAGACTGTTGGATAAGGTGTCTAAGTCCATAACTTATTTGGTATATACTTGACCCGACCCGGCATGGTCCATTTGGGTTGCACTTCACCCAAACTGTTTATGGATAATTTTATGAGAATTGTATACTTACGATTTATTAATATATTATAAGTTATAATATATTAATATAAAGTCATGTTATTTAATTAGTTTTAATCTTGAATTAATTATGAATTAATTTAGTGATTAAAAGGAAGACTAATTAAAGCATGGGCTATTATATTTATATGGTGTGGGCTAATACTCATTTGTTAATGGGCTAAGCTTATGTGGAAGTCCATGGATGATCCATTGAGCTTTTAACCCATGGATCCTTGGAAAGGAAAAGACATGGGTTATTAGGGTTTCACCCTAACCATGCACACTATATAAACAAGCTCATGTTGCATGAAATAAGACCCTAGTGTGTGTAATAGTGGTGGACGATTTCTAAGTGTTAGTATACTCTCTCATACATTTTCCAAGTTTGTGGTGATTTGTGATTTCCATTTGAGGCATTCACATTATTGGTGCTTGGCTCTCAAACTCCAAGGAATCAACAATCAACAAAAGGTATGTAATTCATCTAGTCCTTTTATGTTTAAAAGTACCCCATGCCATGCTAGATAGGTTATAAACCTTGGAAATTAATATTTTGCATGTACCTTAGACAAACATAGATCCAAGGTTTATTAGGGTTGCATGTATACTTAGGAAGTGTTAGCATGCTCAAAACCCAACAGCATGAAGAGAAAGGTGAGAGCTTTACGTGTCCAAGTAATGATAGGGGTTAGATCTGTGGTTGTAAGTTTTAGTTTAGTGCATGGATGGCTTAAGGACCAAGCTTTATGTCCCAAGGAGTTAGAGTTTGAGCTAAACCCATTAAGGAGAGGTATTAATGGGTATAGTTGGAAACTTTACCTTAAAAGGACATTGTAAGGGTTTTTTTCTAAAGTGTGAAGCTTGGATATGAAGTGTAGGGGCTTAATCCTTTAAGATAGCCCAAGCAGATAGGGTAACTCAGCGAGTCCAGAAAGTGACTCGACGATTTGAGTGGGTTTGTCACGATTTTGTGCCAGGTAGAACTCGACGAGTCTGTGAAGGGACTCGGCGATTTGACTCGGTTAATCACGAGTCTGAGTAGTATAGGAACTCGTCGAGTTAGGAGGTAACTCAACGAGTTGAGTCGACTGGGAGTTGAGCTTGACTTTGACTTTGACCAGGACGTTGACTTTGACCAGAGATAAAATGATCATTTTACTCTAAGAAGGATTATCAGATTTTGATTAAGTGTTATTGTGAAATTGATAGTCGGTGAGTCGTTGGAGCAGCCGTCGGATATTCCTCACACGAGATTTCACAGCTAGCATACGAGGTGAGTTTTCCTCCTGTAGGAACGGGTCTAAGGCACCAAGGTCGGCCCGTTTAGTTAGTAGTAGTTCCGGACTACGGTCCGATGTCGGGCGGGGCCCGATGTAGGTTTATATGTTTTTCCAGATTTTGATCCGATGTCGGGACGGTCCCGAGGAATGCTTGTATGCTTGATGTATTTGTGATTCTTGCACGTGTTTGTACTTGTATGCTTCCGGACTTCGGTCTGATGCCGGGGCGGTCCCGCGGAATGTTAGTATGTTTCCGGACTACATTTTGATGCCGAGTGGGGCCTGAGGAATGTTTAAATGTTAATGATATATGCTTTGGTTATGTGTATTACTTGATTGTGTTCACATGTATTCCGAGATGTGCTCGATGTCGGGCGGGGCCCAATGCCGAATAGGGTTCGATGCCGGGCGGGGCCCGATGGCGGGAAAGCCGATGCTGATCCTGACTCGATGTAGCAGGGGCGGGGCCCAAGATATGTTTATGTGTTATTTGTGTGGTATGTGGTAGTTGGGGAGACTCTCTAAGCTTCGTGCTTATAGTTTTTAGTTTTGGTTTCAGGTACTTCCGCCAGCAAGGGGAAGAGCTCGGGATGACTGCATGACACACACCACAACTTTTAGCTTGGGATGTTTAGACTTTGATATTTGGCCATGGTTTTGATAAATAATCAAAACGAAATTTTTGGACTGTATTTTTGGGATGTTTCAGTCAAGCTATTAATCGGCCGCCAAGGTCGATTTCTACAACTATATATATATATATATATATATATATATATATATATATATATATATATATATATTTATATATATATATATATATATGTGTGTCTAAAGTAATAATAATCTTTAGTATAGTTTCAAGTTAAGCTAACTAGAATTCTAGGTTTGATTTGTGAACAGTTAAGCATATGTCGCATGGCACAACACGGAGCTTGGCAAAAGCTAATGTGGCTAAGGGGTTGTTTGATAGTTGCTGACTGAGTCAGATCTGACCCAATCAGGACCTGACTGGGTCTGAAGCTCTGACTGCATCTACTTCTGACTGAAACTATGTTGTTTGATTATCCATCTGGCTGAATATGTTGACTGTTAAAAATGACCAATTTACCCTTTTGTTTTGTTTATGATTAATTAAATGTATCCGTTTCATACAATGTCAATAAAATTGATGAATAGTTATACAAAATGTCATACAAAATTCAAATTAACGTAAATAATTTCAAATTTTATAAAGCTCCAACAGCAAACAGTGAAATAGGAGGAACATTAGCGCATATGAGCCCCTTGAAGAGAGGCGGACGCTGTGATGTAGCAGCAAAAGGCATTGTACTTTAGGAGGCAAAGAACCAAGTGCAAGGTACTATGCAACAAAATTCCAACAAACAATCTTTAACCACTTGGATGATCTCGAACAGCTTAGCAAAAATTAATAATTTAGCAATGATTAATAATTAAAAGTGTGTAACATCAACTTCAGGGGCATTTTAGTCCAAACCCACACAATTTTAGCATACGCCAAGAAGAACTGAGGAGCAACTCCGATGATGTAAGATGCAAAAAGATGAGGTATATTTGGAATAGAGTAGCCTCATAAGTAGCACCAATAACAACACCTGTAAAAAATATGAACACCAAATAAACCATCTCCTAAATATACATAGTTGGATGTGAAAGGAAACACAGTGAACACGCAATGAAAGAATATGCATATCATTACAGTTGTAATTGAGAGACCAGTGGTGAAATCAACATCGATTTCAGATGGGAAGGTCCGATTTCAAGCCTATTAAATTTCACGATGGTGGAGTATTCTCTTTTGGTGAAATAAACATCAATTTCAGATGAGGAAGAGAGACGCAGCAGAGGTAAGCAGTGATTTCAAAAAAAGATGAGAAGAAAATACCTTATTGGCGGAGGCTAGCGGACGTCGATGTTGGCAGATAGGTGGAGGTCGGTGCTGAGATAGGTGGAGGTCAGCGTTCTTCTTCAGGCGACGTCGTCATGGCAGGAGTGAGGAGCTGGCATTAAAGTCTATGTGGTGGAAGAAGGAAATGAGGAACAGAGCTGAACGATGAGGCGTTCATTTTAGGGCATAAAAGTCTTTTTTCTGGGTCAGCCATATTTTAAGCACGGACCGAGTCATGAGATGGGTCAATGATTGCTGACCGAGTCAGCGTAAATTGGCCCTTATCAAACAAGTTGACTGGACCGAGTCAGTGAAAAAATGTTGACCGGACCCAGTCAGCTATATATCAAACAACCCCTAAATACGCATCATCTTTTGAGTTTGGTGCTGAGTTTGTCAACCTTTTACCCTCTCTTTTGCCTCTTTTTTCGTCTCTCTCCTTACAAATATATTGCGTTGATATTTGTGTGCTAGTTTGGTGGAAATGACAAACCATATTAAATGGTAAAGAAAAATGTTACAAAACTGATGTAATATTTTTATAAATCTTATAAAGGATGTCATTCCAATGAATAAGTTTTAAAATATATCAAATACTTACATTAAATTCATGTGAAACTTCAACCAACCTTTCAACTTTCAACCACTTAACTACAATTACTGAATAGTTTTTAACTTATATCTTATAATTAATTAAATAAATGATTTTTAATGTTCCTAAAACTAATGTCATGTACTACTAACTTTTTGTTTTCTCCCAATTTGTATATTTCTATCTCTATTAGTAGTATATAAGTAAGATATTTATACAAAACATCCATAAGGTTGAAATAGCTTTTGATTTAAATATGAATAGTTGAAGAAATATGAATAGTCGAAAAAAGAGGTTTTGTTTGTAGAAAAAAAGTAAGAATTTTATTATTTTCTCAATATACCCAATATATTTTAAGCTTATGTTGATTTTTATGTAGTATTTTTGTGTGATTTTACGAGCGTTTACTATGTTTTTTTTAATACAAATTTTATAATAAAACTTATATTAATGTTATACTATTTTGTTGCTTTTGATATATAAAATTCAATAGATATATATATATATATATATATATATATATATATATATATATATATATATATATATATATATATATATATATATATATATATATATGTGTATTGTAACGTCCATAAATTCGAACTAGACATTTAAAAGATTATTCATTTTTAGAATAATAAAAAATCCTCGAATAGAATGATTGCTAACAAATAAATAATAATTTGTCGTGCGCGCCACGAACTATATAAAAATTTATTTATTTTTTACACATTACGTAGAAAAATATTATTGAGTATGTAATATTTGTAGAAAATCTTATTATCGTTGAGCGTTAAGATAACATTTTAATAAAAGATTATTTAGGGTAAATAATCTTAACGAAAGTTATAGAAATTATAATTCCGTGAGTATAAAGCACACCAAAATCTGACTTTGTATGAGTAAGTTCGGATTTTTCGAATTTCGAGTTTGATACGGTACAACCATGTGTGTCATAAATTATGAAATGGAAATAGGTTGCTCATTAGACAAAACAATCTAAACGAATGTTGATGTCTATGTAAATACGAATATGTCGATATATACAGAACGTCGAGAACGAAGCACATATGAAGAAGTTATGAATTTCGCAGCGTCCTTTACAATGTAACCTTCACGGACTGTAAAATGAAAAATTGATTGCGATCTAGCCGATGAAATCTAAACAAAAGTTGTAGTACTCGTTGATATGAAACCAAATATATAAAGAACGTCAAAAACGAAGATCGTATGCGAGAGTTATGAATTTTCAAAGATTGCGAAAAATACCTACAAATAGGTGACGTGGCAGCACCCGACGAACGACACGTGGCACCACCATATCACGACACATGGCAGCACCATAGACCATTTCCCTTAACTACCAGATGAGACAAGTGGCACAACAGGAACGCGACACGTGGCATAACCAACAGCTGACACACAATAATGTCGATTTTTCTTTAAATAAACTCGTTTTCGCCTCGTTTTCTTTGAATATTTTTACTCACTTTGAGGCAGGACTTTAGGATTTTTTACATACTAGTAGCGAAGTTCTGGAGCATCTGAGAGCCTGACAAAATAGAGCTTTCAGTATCGAAGTTCTGCCTGCGAAGTTTCTGATTTTTCGCTAGAAAGTATTAAATATCAGTTGAAAACTTATATGTGGATTAAATGTTTATTACCAGGAATATGTGTTAATTGTATATTTGATAACATACATTGAGAAAACAAGATATGGTTATATATTTGTTAAAGTGTATATATGATATTATTACATGATAACCTTAATTGAAGTATTATTATTTAAAAAATTAATGTATATTAAATACCTTATACTCTGTGTTAAGTATATACATTAAATTATGATAATGTTGTCTAAACATGGTTAGTATTGAAAGTTGATTACAAGGATTGTAGTCTTGTTTATATTTTAAAATAAGATGTATAAAGGATGTTTAGATCCAATGAAGTTGGATAATAGCATAGTAATACTCCATATCATGATAGTATCACAGGAACGGGAAGACTATATTTGAAAATGAATAGTGAATTGGTCTAGTTATAAACTAAGGTTTTTTCAATGATATTTAGTTGGATTTGAAAGAATATTAGTTATACCATGTATTATAAAGATATTACATAGGTAGAAAATTTGTGTTGATTACGGGTATTGTAATTTTGTCTAGTTATACACTAAGACCTAAAGGTGATGCTTAGTTCAATTAAGTTTGGATATTGGATAACATCATATTAAGGGTATATGTGAGATTGGAGCGGAGAATAGAATTATGTTCAATAACACTGATGTTTGGTGAGGTACGAGTTATGTACTGGAGTACTATATTACACAACCAGAAACAATGTTTCCGTGCATCCTTTAGGTGTCTGGTCATCTACCGGAGTAGGATGACAACCACTGACTAAATCAGTCTTGTGTAATCACTGGCAAACTTATACTCTGTAAGTATTAATGAATTATATTGATCCAGATGAATATGATTGTATGTTCATTTGATGTACTATAACCCCTCATGGTTTCCTTTATTGACTAATGTCTGTTACCAAGGAATCCCCGAAGTAATATAGTCAACTTGTTGCTTACAGTGATCCCTCAAGATAGATCTCATAAGGTCATTGTTAAGGATCAATATGTAAGGATCGACGAGGTAGGTAATTAACGGTAAGATGTCGTATAGATATTTATGTTGAGTTATTGGATAACAGTTGGTTTTGCATGTTTATTCATTATGATTTATTATCATTAAAATATTATGGGATTGAAAACCCTATGTGTCTCACCAGGTTTTCCCAAACCTGGCTCACTTAAACTATATGCATCGCAGGTAGCGACGTTAAGACTACTTGAACTTGAGTAAGATGCCAAGTGATTAAAGAGACAAGCCTGCAATAGTGTTTCAGGACCGTTAGCTCTTTACGCAGTAAATATGTTATGTATTGATTATGACATCATTAGGGTTTTGTTATTTTCAAACAACATTTGTACTCACGATATTTTAATAAAACGAGACACTTTTCTGCAAATTGTTTTATTGTGCTGGAATTTTCCGCAAACAAAGATAATATGATATTTAAAACCAAAAGAAAAGTTTTTTTTATTCTGAAAAATACGGGATGTCAAATATATATATATATATATATATATATATATATATATATATATATATATATAGTATTGTTTATCACATTTTATTTATTTGAAACGCTTATATTTTAAACTTCCAACCTTATTTAGCTTATTAAATATAAAATGTTATCATATTAATGATATATTTTTTAAAATATTAATATAATATATTTAGTTTTTTTTAATTTAAATACAGTGAAGTATACAATGTTTATATTCAACTTTTGAATTATGAATATAAATTATTTTAGTTGTTAATTTAAATATGATATTAGATGTTAAACCTAAACCAAAATTTCAAATAAACTTAAAAATCGATCAAAAAAATTTTAATAGCTAAAATATTTAAATATGTTAAACAGAGCCTGAATCAAAATGCCAAGTTAACTAAAGTATTATCCAAAAACTAACGTTATAATAATTAAATATTTCAAAAGTGACTGTTTAAAGTGACTGTTAAGTTATTTATCAATAATAATTAAAAATAATGTAAGATTATTTATATTTATATTTATATTTATCATTGAAATTAAAATATAATCACATAATAAAATTGATTAATAAAACACAAAACATTTTAATTATCATTGTACAACGAATAAGAAGGCAAACGGGCAACAAGTTGCGCCGCTAAACCCTTTTGTATGGTAAAGTCAATTCTTTTGAAGACTACATCCATAGATCTAGGGGATATAACATTGTTATGCAAGATCCGTTGTACTCTACTAAGAAGTTTCACCGCATCCGGCGCAAGAAAACCAAACGTATCAAATGCAAATGATATGAACACGTGTTGATTTTCCATGCATGGTTTCTCATGTTTGGTGACCTTGCATGTAGCAGCTTTTAATGCAGTCTGTCTCGCCGTGAAACCCCCGACCCTCAAGCTTACGAGAGGGGATACCCCTGTAAGGTCCACATATGTGTGTTTCCCTCCAACTCATCCAAAAATCAAAATGTCAACCGGTCGAAGGGTTGACCTTCTTTCTGTCGGGTCAGTCAGGAAATTCAAATGAGCCTCTTTCTTGGCGGAGACCCCGACATGCTTACATATATCGACCAAAACATCCTTAACCATATCGTCCATGTATTTGAACCCCGGGAGTTCTTTGCACTGAACCGAATGCTCACCGAAAGAGTCCAAACATGTCTTGTGGCACACCGGACAGATCCCATCGGCTGGGAATATTGGAATCATGAGTCGATATTTGAGGATGGTACGATACTCCACAGGAGACATATGTTGGTCAAGCCCATCTATAGGGATAGTTAGAAGAAAATCTAGAGCATGTGGTGCACGTAAACACTGGAAAACTGATTTCTCTCAGGCCGTCATATTGAGATTCACTTCCATATCTTGGACAATTTTACTAAAAATGGCACTCGCCAGTGTATTCTAGGATTTAGGGGGGGGGGGGGTGTCCTTAGTAGTAAAACTGCTAAGGTCAATGTCCGGAAGCTTGTTACAAAGAGAATCTAAGGCACCAACATAAATAAATTTTAAATTAATCGATTATAAAAATTGATAAAATTAACACTAAACAAGAATTATATTTAATTTTATTTATGCAAATAATGAAAAAAGTTCGTTCATTAGTATTGTTCAAAGTGATAATATTTTATATATAAACTTAATGTAAAATATATTGTCAAATTTTATATCAATAACATAATAATTTTAATCTCATATATTTTTCAGTATTTTAAAATATTATTTTAAAACATTCGTCTATTTTATATAAAAAGATTGCCAGCACTCAATCTAAGATATCGTATGTTAGACTAATAATACTTTGAAATTCGTACACTGGACAAGTACATCTTTTGATATAATAATTATTTGAAAGGGAATTCAATAACGGTCCACCAAAGTATCACTTTGATTAATTGTGTGAAGTTTGCAATGCCATGCAAGTTTCTTTTCAAGTTTATCACCAAAAGTTGGTGGGAGTTGGGTGTTGTATATATCCAAATATTCTAGTCAAACCTTGGATTCAACTTTACTTAAAGAAAAGGAAAAAAAAAAACTATTTTATTTTTAATGTATCGAAGTTGTTGATTAACTTTTAGTATTAACTCATGACATTTGTAAATTGTCATGATAGATATACATATCAATGTTATTATTATGGGGTGTTTGCCTAAGCTCATTTAAGTCTTAAACATTTGTAGATTGTCATGATAGATATACATATCAATGTTATTATTATGGGGTGTTTGGCTAAGCTCATTTAAGTCTTAGTTTATTACGGATTTTACATTGGTATAAGTTAAAAGAGTGTTTGGATAGAAATAATTTATGTCGGTGCCATATCGGTGATGAATCAAAATGACAAAATCCATAAGTTAAGACACTCCTAACTTATCAACTTACGAGCTATAAACTATAAGTTGAAAAGTGGTTACGATTTTTGATAAGCTTAAACAAACACCCTTTATAAAAGGAAGGGACAAACATTCTCCCAGAGAATTTTGTAAGATCTTAGCCCACGGCTATGGCTATGGCTATGTCTTGCAGGGTGCTTATCTAGTACGATAGACATGACGACAACACAATATCGGGCTTGGCGGCTTCATGCATACACATACTGGTTTAAGAGTCCCTGCAAAATATAAAAATGAGACTATCATCTTAGGTAATAAAAATAGTAGTAAAAAGTTGTCGTTTTTTCTGTTTTTTTTTTATTAAATGACACATTTGTTATAAACTTGTTCCTAGATCATTTTTATAATAGTAACTAGAGAAGCGTCCCCGCTTTGCGGGGCTTCAATGTGTTTTTTTTTTTTTTTTTTTTTTGTTATAGTTACTGCAAACTCAATTAGAGTTATTAATGAGCATGTGTGTGAAAACAATCCTCAACAAATATAACTTTATTTGTTAAGAACTCAAGCTTTATTTTATTTAGTTTTCTTTAAAATTAAATTTACAATTTTTTGTGAGATACTTCCAAGAAAGCTTAATCTCAGCAACAAAATTAAGCGGCAAATTAGTCTCTATAAACATAAAATGGGGATAATATAGCAAGTAGTATGTTGATACCTCTTCTTAGGATATTATATTATAACATTACATAAAACATACTCTTTCTTTTAGTATGTTGATACCTCTTCTGAGGATTCACCATTGAATAAGTTTGCTCAACCATGATGCGCTCTTCACTCTGCAGCTTATCAAACTTCCCTTCTCTTGCATTCCTAGCATCTTAAATTACCTTCAGCTCGTCCTTAAAGAAATGATCTTGATAATCCATCTGAATACAAAATCACAAGATCAAAAATCGCATATCATTTTATCCATATAACAATATTTTATAAACACAACTTATGTATTTGTACGTCTTCCTGTTGTCTTCTCTCCTTCACAATATGATTCTCCTCTTCAGTTTTCCTAATCCTCTAAGTCACAAAATGAAAGGACTCTTCAATTGCTTTGGAATTCTTTTGTTCTTTAACAGTCTTGTTCTTATAATAACTCAACTGCTGGTTGTCCTCATTCATTTGTGTCAACTCTCTCTTGGTAAGAAACCATCTCAAACTTCAGCTTTGATTAGCCTAAACAACAAATTCCATCTTTAGATTCAAAACACCAGAATGGAATTGGAAAAGTAAATTCAAGACACCTTCAAATTGCGGATTGAAGAAATCCAAATCTCATTTTGTTGCCAGGTAGCCATACAGCTGACGCTTTGTATTATCACACGCTTTAATCCAACTTGGAACTGATCAGCAAATAAAATGGGGGTAAAATGGTCATTTCATAAGGTTTACCATCTTCTTCTCACTATATACCAAAGAGTAAGAATAAAAGCATCTTCTGGATCAACTCTTAATGTTTACATCATTTGTCATCATCACATGAGTTCTTAATGCTCAATAAAAAAAACTAATAACACAAGGGCAATACGGTCATTACCCCAACTTCGACATTTGCTGGAGATTCGTCAATGAGGCTTGAAAGCATTGAGATAATGGTCGGCACTATGCTCTCCAACTGTAATGTAGAAAGAAAGTATATTATTGTGTTTGGATCTGATACGACCACAAGGGTATTTTTTGAAAATAGTCGTGGAGAGGGGCATAATGGTAAATTTTTGTGTTTGGGACCATTCCTCTAATATTTTTAAAATTTTGTATTTCTGACCTTTATTTGTTTTGTCCTGCTACCATTAACCTTAAAGTTTTTTTTTTTTTTTTTACTTTCTGTCAAGTCCAACTTTTCCTGATTTTCAATAATGTATATATACTATTGGAAGGGATCATTAATTACCTTGGATGTTTTGTGGTTGAAAGTAGATGTTTGTTAACTGTGCATCCGTTGTATGTCCATCTGGAAAAAAAAAGGCATATTACAAAATAATAATGTTATAAATAGATATTGAATAATGAAAACGCTACTGGAAATTCTAGAATCATTATTTTTTTTTCCTGATTCTGAATGATGAATATTACACTTGAATAACTAATTTACCTAGAAAAACATACTACTTTCAATTTAAACAAATGATATTTGAATAAGGATATGAATAAGCTAGAACCTTATAATTAAGTAACTGAATAAGGGCATATCTAGGACGGAAGTAAAAACTGTCAGTTTGCAGATTGAACCAATACCAAATGGAAATTTGCCTAATCAGATGCGTCACTACTAATTAAAAAAATCCCAAAGGAAAAAAAGGGAAAAAGAACACATACCCAAGATCATGATTTGTTCACTGTGAAAAAAAAAATGCCTACAAAATTTGAATGCTTCAATTAACGAAAAGCATACATATAAAGGAGGAAAAAAATACACAAAAGGTACCTGAAAAACTTGAAAGCAACTCGGGGGTGATCGTGAGGTGAAGCGTATAGAGTGATGATGGTGGTGAACAATGAGTTATAGGGTGATGGTGGCAGTGAGAAACCTCGTTTCTATTTAAAAAAAAGAGGGTGATGAGAAGAAAACGATAAATTATCATAACCCATATTGAATTCATATACCAAGACTCTCAAACATCGAACAAAAATATGATACTTTAGACACATACCTTTGAAAAAATACTGCTTCCCCTACGTCAGATGACCATGCCCCCCTCAAACAAAATCAGATTAGTTTTGCTGTTTACATACAAATATCATATACCTTCTAATGTTTGTATATGTATAATTGGGTCGTTCCAGATAAACCTCCTCCCGATTCCCCTCATGACCTCACTCCTCCCGATCATTCATATATTCAGGCATCTGTACCATAAATCAACAATTAAGCAAAAAAAATTAGGGTTTCAGTAGAGGAGAAGTTACTCAGGAAACTGAATGGTTCGATGAAGAAGGGAAAAGAAGAGGGAAGCAGCGACCAAAGAAAAAATGGCGAAGAACGCTTACTCTCCGACATCATCGTCTTCCTCGACTGTTAGCCAATTTCTAGAGATGTGTTTGTTGCAATACGTCTCGACATCATCACGAAAGCAGACAGAAAACGTGAAATCAAGGATTCAGACTTTCAGAAAGTCATCAACGTTTGGTGAAACCCAAATCGAGTACCGATTAACGGGAATTTAGAGAGATTGTTAGCGATTGTAAGCGCACTGGTTTCCACCGACAACGGTCGTTAACAGAGAAAGCAGACTGGCGTGCCGGTGGTGGAGAGGGAGACAAAGACTTTTTTTGAAACATGAAGGATCGACTGAAGTAGCAGGGATTGTTGGCAGTTGTAAGGCGCTCTGGTTTCCACAGATAACGGTGGATAACATAGAAAGCAGACTGGCGTGCTGGTGGTGGAGAGGGAGACGGTGGCTTCTTTTGAAACTGGAAGGATCAATTGAAGCGGCGGTATGGAGAAAGCCTAAGATAAGCGGTGCGAAGCATCGGGAAGAAAACCCACCGATCGAAAAAAAATATGTTGGTCCAATAGGATTAATTTACTGTTCGTAAGGGAACAAGAAATTAATCTATATATAAATAGTTATTTGGTTTTTTTTTTTCTTTTTCTTATTATCATATATAAATATTTTCTAAACAACATATTATTATTTTAAACTTATAAAATAATGTCAATAGAAAAAAATAACAAGTAAAGAAAAAATAACACAACTTTTGATGTCAAATCGTTTTCCAACAACAATATTTCAAAACTAGTGATGTTGAAATTTCAAATTATCTATATAAAATTAGAAATTAAGCATATAAATTAACTTTTTATCATAAAACTAACATCAAAAAATTGAAAAACAATAACAAAACCTTACAATTTTTATAGATCAGTTCAAACACGAATCAAAAATGAGCTTAACACAAGTCACAAATCATATTAACACTTATCAAAAATCAGAAATATGAATCAATGACGTAGACGAAAATTAGATTAACACGAATTCAATATTGAGTTTTTTTAAGATGTGTGAAACTAGATTACTAGAACTGATTATTAAGAAATATTGAAATCGGAAGGCAACATGAAAAAAAATAAGAATTAGTTTAGTATGAATCGATTTGTTTATTGTTGCTAAAAAAATCAGAATCGACTCATAGATATATTCAATCGATGGTGGTGAGAGGTCTAATGCGATTATTATTCTCGAAGAATCGCACATTCCTTAGTCTTCTTCATTGATTTTGTTTTGGCTACATTTTCTTTTCTTTTTCCTCTTAGTCGTTACACACGATATACTCCGGTTTTTATATACTAACATAAAAGGGTACATAAAAATGGACCCCAACAAATTTGAGGCCATGGGTGATCACCAAAGTTGCCCCACTCATTGGCATGACATTATACACAACCCTGGGCTCATTCCCTTTGACCGGTGAAATATGTTCGTCAAGCCTTTACTTTTTTTTTTAGGGTGGGAGTGTCATCTTTCACATCCCTTCCATTTCAAACAATCTCTTCCGCATCAACATTTTTATAGATCTTCTCATTACATACTTAAACCATATTTCAAGCATGTCTATCTTTCTCATCTATTAATTTTAAAAATCCTAATATAGGTATGATTGAAAATTAACATATTAATCGATCAGTTTATATATATATATATATATATATATATATATATATATATATATATATATATATATAATTCACTAATTTGGGTAATTAAGTCTAAAATTATCTCATTCATTCCTCCCCCTCCCCCTCCCCTTCCATCTTCTCTCCTTATATTGACGACTCTCTCTTCCCTTTTTATACATTCGCCATCACAATCACACCATAATCTTTTCTACTTATACTGGTAACATTGACAATCCATTTTCTCTTCTTATAAGAACAACATCATCACCACCACCGGAAGGCATCCATTGCAAATCAAATTTTTAGATACATAGAAACGTAACCCTTCTATTCATCTGATATAGCTTCACAAAGATCGCCTATTAAGAAAATGGGGTGAGGGTTTTTTTCATTATAGAAAATATTCGATTAAGAGGGAAGTGAGTCTATATGTGCTTCAATTTCTTATTTTTTTTTTTGTGGTACTTGGATAAGAAAAACAGAGAAGAATAAAAATAGGCTAGGCATGAAAATGGTTTTTTTTCCTTCTATTGGCTCTCGAATGCAAGCGTGCAAATTTTTTTTTGGTGTTAGACATGTAGCTGAAAATTTTTTTTTCTTATATTTATTCGATTGTCATGAGAATGTTATATTATACTTGTAATATATATTCATTTGAAAATTTCAGAATTATGCTTGTAATTTATGCTTTTTGTTTCTATTAATTATTTCATTCTTAAGGAAATTTTAGTTATGTACTTGTATTTTATGATCATTCTCATGAAAAGAGATATGATCATATGTAAACTTACAATTATTATGTGAGTGTATAATACATTTATTGATTTTAAAATTTTAAATAGGGGATGATGGTAGTATAACATATTAATCAATATATATATATATATATATATATATATATATATATATATATATATATATATATATATATATATATATATATATATAAAAGCTCCATTAGTTTTGGTAACTGACACAAAATTATTTCATTCCTTATCTCTCCTTTCCTGACTCGCACTTTCCTTATTATATCGAAGCCACCAAAGCAACACCACCATCGTCTTTGTTTATATCGGCAACAACAAGACCATCTTATCTCCTTATGCGTACTATGTCAGTACCACCCTCATCGGACAACTGTTGCAAATCGACATCATCTAATGTACGTAACTTCAAAGAAGATCATCGATTAAATAAAAGAAAAATGTTATGTTTCTTTGTGTTAGTGATTTGATTAAGAAGGAATTAAGTCGAACACACGCCCCTTGATTTCCTGTCTTTCTGGTGATACTCGTTAAAAGAACCAAAAAGTATGAGAATAGGATCCCAAACTAGTTGAGACCCATTTAGGATAAACCTTCAATCATTGTATAACAAATACAACTTCTAAGAACAAGGATAGATAGAACCTGATTATCTTTGGACTTTTTGACCTTTGGGACTCACTTCTAGGAGAAGTGTAAAGTTACAATTCTTTTTGCTCTATAGGATCACAGAGTTCGTTCATAGAAGGATCCTGATCGTCAAGGAGGATCTTTGACTGTCTTTAACTCAGTAATCTTTAAGGAGGATCTCTCCTAAGGAGTCGACTGGAAATGACTCTAACTTGGAAAATAACCAAAGGAAATGTTGCAACATTATAATGCTACAAATTCTACATATCTTCTTGGGAAGATCCAATCTTCGAGAAATACGTTGGTATCATAATTCTTGAAAAGCCTTGGAAAAATTCCAAACTTAGTAAACTTTGGAAAAAATCCCGAACTTAGCAATTCACTGGGGAGGATCCCAAATCATATGATAACATAAAAATGTTATAGATCTTATTTATTTTCTGGGGGAAGATCCCAACCAGAGTTAACACGAAAATGTTATAAACCTTGTGTATTTTATGGGGAAGATCCCAACTTGAGATAACATGAAAATGTTATAAACCTTAGGAATTATCTGGGAAGGATCCCAACTTAAGATAACATGTCAATCTTATAAACCTTAGGAATTCTCTGGGGAGGATCCCAACGTATGATAACATGTCAATGTTATAACCCTTAGATTTCAACTTTAGGATCTTAACTTATGTTCAGAAATAAGAGGGTTTCCAAGTCACTACAGTGTGAAATGATCCCCTTCACATCCCATAGTTAGATAACGTGCGTCCAAGCGAGGTGTATAAACCTTAACTCATGCGAAAGAGGTAATTAACTCTTTAAACCTTAGAGGGCATTAAGTACCCTTATTCGTAGGAGAGATGATCAGTCTCTATTCTTAGGATATTCGTGTTATGAATCATAGGGCGTTTACAATTATGGAACTCTTTGGTGCCAAGGTCTTCAAACGTCAGGATCCTTATTTATCAGGATCCTTGAATTTTCATCTGTCAAGATCCTTATACGTCAGGATCCTTAAGTGTCGGGATCCTTGAGTGTTAGGATCCTTGAGGCCCTGCGCACAACAAACATTAGCTAAGTGTGGGCGATAGTCTAGCTAATGCTCTTCTGATGCTTAAGTCAGTAATGGTATTCAAAGAGAATAAATAATAATAAAAATAAAGGGTAAAAGGTAAATAGCATGTGTATTTTGGTGCAAGTTTAGGTGCAATAGGATCCTTGGTATTTTGGAATGTTTTACTTAGTACCAAGTCTCCTGTTTGGAATCTTCTGACTTTTATATTTTTGTTACAAGTTTTAAACAAACCAAATAAAAACTTAAAAACTAGAACAAAACACACTAAAACAAAATAAAAAAAATTAATAAAAGGATAGAATCAATAATCATCATCGTCCTCTCATTCTCCACTTCTCCCAGCTCCATCTCGTTGCCTCGTCCACAACTCCCCCCATGTCGGAATGTACGGGTAATGAGGCAGCATGGTCGGCGGTCGCTCTACATTAAGGTGTGTAAACAAAACATCGATAGCTTGATTGTGATAATTAACACCAACACGGAGATTGTCCAAATAAGTACCAACCCGACTTTGGATGGGTCGGTTGGCACCCCTCCCTCAAATCGTTGAGGTGGTTGTTGTTGTTGGCCTCTTTCCCTGTGAGCTCTAACATTTTGTTTTCCCCTTTGTCTTGGTTGTCCCCTTTGTTGACCAAGTGGTTGCTCATCATCTTCCGGGGGTATGACATATCCCCCGCCAGTGTTCACCACAACTCGCATAAGACTCAAGAATTGAATATTCATGTCAGAGTCTTTAAAACGTGTCAAATTCCTAATAAAGTTAGGATTCAAAATCCCATACGAATGAGCTAGGCGAGGGACCAAATGTCCACCAGTAATGGGACTACCGGGCCGAGAACTTGTCGCCTTCGTCCCTAAAGATCTTGCAAGCATATATGGTAGGTCACAGAAAACTCCTGGTGTGATGATGCTCTAAAGATAGAACAAATTTTGTAAAGGCACCTTGTCGCCATGATGTTTATGGTTAATGGAGAAAGTTATCCGACGATGTAAGAACCGGTAAATTGGAGACCGAATCTGTCTTTCACAAGCATCACGTGAATTATACTCGTGATTGGAAATGCTTCTCTAGAACTAGACGTCAATCAATCCTGATGTAAAGTCCCGCACGCAACCTTGCAAAAATAGAATAAAATGAGGTGATTGTGTTTCTTCTTTAGTATATAAATCCATTCTCCAAAGAAAATTCACAAAGGCTACATTCGCGATAAACGCCACCCAATCGGAATGCAAGGGCCCAGTTGTATGTTGGGTCGGTAGTCCATTCTTCAAAATTGATCGTGGCAAAGAACTCAACGGACAATTCCCGATAAACGGGTTCTTTAATAGAAAACAAATTGCACCACCCGTTACATGGAAATATGAAACCTTCCCCAATAGATAATTTCATCCAATATCTTTCTACTTCCGCGACCATGCCAAACCCACGTAACCATGCCCAATCTACCAATGGTGCCACTGCAAATTCCTGATTGTACAACTATCCCAGCTTGTTTGCATAATTATTGAGCATTGTTTGCAAAACATTTTGAGGAAATCGGTAAAGTGGATGGATACTTTATACATCTATGTGTTCTTGCTCCTCCAGAATTGCATGCCTCAGCCCCATGATATCTGAAAATGAACAGCAAGAAAAACCAACAAAACAACCAAACAATTAAGCCATGAAGCAGAAACAGAAAGCTTTATGCCCATATTTCACGTCGTGGTCAAGAAAACCACATCGTGAATTCGGTTCAAAATGTGAACGGCAATCGGTAATTCTCAGGGCCATTTGAACTTAAATCTAAGTTTGGGGTTTGTTTAAGACTCAATTCTAAGCACTTCCAAATAACACGACTGATGTTCTTTTCATACTTCGGGACTTTGACTAATTCACATCGTGGGCCTAAGCTCATGTCGTGAATCTGGGTTGGGCCAAATTTTTGGGTTAGTTAATGTTGGCCTAAATTGCTTAATCCATATAGTCCATTATCATTTTCCTTCTTTTATTCAATTTATAAAAATCATTAGTTTTTATTCTAAAAAAGTTGTGTAAAAATATTTTTTTACGATACAGACCCCACACTTGGTTTTTACCATTTTCTAAAAAGCAATATGACTATGATGATTATTTATCCTAAAACTCAAATAGAAATGCAAAAATTAAAAATATGCAAAAACGAAAAGAAAAACACAAACCGAGCACGGGTTGCCTCCCGAGAAGCGCTTCTTTTTGTTGGAGTCATGAATCGGACTCTGTGCCACCCTACGTTGAATCGTTTCGAGTTTCAATCACCAATTGCACCTTTTTCTCCCTCCATCCTTTCTTGTACGCTTACACTCTCCTTAAGTAGGCCTTCTTAGAGTTTTCCTTGTTCAATTTAGAATCACCTTCTACGAACTTTCGTTTAACTCCTTTATTCACAACAAGTTTAGGACCTTCTCTTTCTTCTCTTTGTAGTTCGTTAGCTTCAACATTCTCCTTGTCAAAAGTTGGTGGTTTCAAGACTTGGGTAACTTCTTCTTCTTCTTCATCACATGACACCAAACTTTCTTTATCCTCCTTACTAACTAAAGAACTTGGAGTTTTGTAAGCAAAGACTTCAAAAAACATTGGAATTGATGTTCTAGGCTTTGTACGCTTGACTTCTTTAATTGCTTGAATTTCTTCTTCCATTAACTTCTCTAACTCTTCAAGCTCGTTTTCTTCATCTATATTGAATACTTTATTTTGAGCACAATCATTCTTGAATCCGTCTTCAACTCCAAAAGTCATTTCTTCATCTCCTACTCGCAATATGAGTTTTGACTCGCGAATGTCTACCAAGGATCGTGCGGTATTAATTATGCATCCTGGTTATAGGCTAGTGTTATGCTAGTATATGATTATTAGTATATATGTATGGATATTTGTACTTGTTGGTTCTGTGTTTATGTTTGTTTATTACATATGTCTACATATTTTGGTTGGGTTGACGCGGTCATGCCTTGTGCTGAAAGCCAAGACACCCGAGGTCGTCCGGATAGGCTGTAGGCCCTACGAGGCGGTCCAGACGTCAAGTCAGGTCGAAGGCCGTAGAGCGATCCAATAGGCTGTAAGACATGCGAGGCGATCCAGTCAGGCTGAAGGCTCATATTTGCATGCTTTGTTTGTTATGTTGTGTGATGGTACTTTGGGGGAACTCACTAAGCTTTGGCTTACAATTTTAGTTTATTGTTTCAGGTACTTCAGAGGATCGAGGGAAAGCATAGGCCTGATCGTGCACATCTTCCTGTTTTCATGATATTGATTTTTAGGACACTCTGGTATGATTTTACTTTTGAAACAACGGATTTTCGTGTGAACAATTATGGATAATGGCTGCTTTTGAAAATTTTAAATTTTTATCATTTTTGGGATGTTACAGGCCATGTCAAGATTCCTCATATGAAAGTTCTTAACGAATTGACCATATGACTTAGGAATAGAAAGAAGAACAAAATCAATGGTTTGCTCCCTTGGGAATACGATACTCATTCTTTCCAATTTTTCAATGTACGACTTCATTTTTAGAACGTACGCACACACATAATTTCCATCTTTGTGCTTACATGCCAATAAAGCTTGATTAGTTACATATCTTTCAATTCGAGGAAAATGTGACATTGGGAGAGTCACAGGAGGAGGAGGAGGTGGAAGAATTGAAGAAGCATGATGTCCAGTTCCACCATTCCCCGAAGAAGAGAGAATTTTTTTCACCTTTATCAGAATATAGAAGATTATCTTTAGAAGAATGAGGAAAAACATTTCCATGAGAACGAGGAAGACCATTATTGTCTTGATTTGACATCTAAAATTTAGGAGAAGGGAGAATTCAAATTAGTTGATTTTAATCCGTACTTATTAACCCATAATTTAAATTAAGGCTAGAATCCATATTTTCAATTCTACCTTTGAAGAGGGATGCCATAATCAAATGCGAATTTATTTTAGGTAGGTAGAATCATCTCACCAATTTCAATCACATGAAACTCCTAGATCTTTGAGATTCATTTAATCTTATCAATGACATGTTTAATATCGATTATGCTCTTACCAATTGTAACTAAGATGTCGAGGATCATAATTAAGATGTGAATAACCATGCAAATCCGCTCAAACACCCTCGATCGATTTATAATCTTTCATTGATATGACGGTTAACCAGACATGCTCCATCAACAACCATAAACACGAGTTGTTTCATAATTTCACTTTTATAGTCCCAAATTCGCGTGTCGGTTAACCACACACGCTCCACTAACGACTAATAAGGAAACAATGTGCGTTTTCATGGATTAGCATACAATTTCACATATTTCCTAAAGTAACTAGAGTGAGATTTATAAAAAGGTTTAGTTACTTTGTAGTATCATACTTTTAGATGTTATGTCCTATCAAAGCCGTTCGGTTAACGACCTCCACCATAAAAGGGAGCGGTGGGTGAGAGTGAACACCCAATGTTGATCATTTTATAGGTCGTTTCCTTATACCCCCCCCCCTTAGAGTATGGCTTCGTGAATGAGGCATACTATTGATTTGACTGACTTATCTTATACATATAATATATTAAACTGTTAATCATATATAGTATAAGGTGTATTCTAAATATTTTCAAAATACAGGGTTTAAATATCAGTTATCTAGATTATCATATAACTAATAATCAATTAACATATCATGGATTTATAATTATCTTTTAATTAATCTTATAGTTAAATTTATTATTAAATCCATTAGGGATAATTCAATTTTAATTAATCAAATAATTAAATAATTATCAAGTAAGGATATCTCCTAATATTTAGGGATTTTATTTAATCATCCTAAGCATGAAAAATCGAATTCTAACTGATTTCTAAGTAGATAATTACCAAATAACAATCACATAAATCAAATTAGGCAAGAAATCCTGAAATTCTGGATTTACTGTGCTCACGTCGTGAGATTAGTCCGACAGAAAAAAATTTGTTCAATTCAACTTATGTGCAATCAATGTTTGACAAGCCTAAGCTCTGATACCACTTATGAGTTTTATAGGGAACAAAATTTGTACAATGCGGAAAAACAATTAATATTTAATAGAGTACATGCATCTTTAAAGGTCTATGTTATACACTTTGATATCAATATACAATGGACAACTAAACTTGTATAACCCTATTATAAATCGAAATCATTTGATTAGGGTTACATACCTTTGATTTATTGTAGTAAACAAATCACTTCAATCTCCTTGTAGTGTAGGTCTCAAAAAGCTTAGCACCAAAAGGATGAGACATCTAATGGCTTACACCCAAACCCTAGAACTAGAATACAAGAGGAGAGGGGAATGAGGATATTTTCAGCCAATGTATCTTCCTTGGAAGAGTATGAACGAATTTGAGGTCCTAAGAGGTCTTATTTATAGTTTAGGTAACTTAGGGACAAAACAAGATATGAATGATTAAATAATAATTTTAATCTGACTTCAAATCATTTCCTAATTTACAACCAAGAGGCTTTTGGAAACCTTAGAAACCCTCCTAATTTCGTTCACCCCTATAAGAGTTCTAGAATTTTCTTTCCTTTCTTAATTATGAACAATTACAATTCAACCATTGGACCTTTAATTAATGAGAAAACTACAAAAAAAGTCCTTACATATTGACCTCATAATCGATTTAGTCACTATATATTTTTTTATTCAATTAAGTCCCAAAAACTGGTAACCGCATTCAATTTAACCCTTTTATCCGGTCAACAGGTCATCCAACTTTCAAAAATTACACTTTTGGCCCAGATTCTAAATTTTATTACAAATTTGGTCCAAAATTTACACTTTTGGCACAGATTTTAAATTTTATTACAAATTTGGTCCAAAATTTACCCTTTTGGCCTAGATTTCAGAATTTTGTTATGAATTCATCCTAAATTTAGTTTTTTTACAACATTTTTTCTCAAAAAAAATTTTGAATATGTTTTTTCTTTAAAAAATCATATTGATACAAAAAAAACATATATTCACATAAAAAATCTTATATTTTCTATATAAAAACTTTTTAAAAAAAACATTTTTCTATACGAAATACCTATTTATAAAAATAGGTATTTATTAAGTACATATATATATACAAATCCGTTTTTATAAAAAAAATGTATATAAACACATTTATAAAAAATGTATACAAACACCTACTTCATAGTAAATGTGTGTGTGTATTATTTCTATTCGGTAACAAGTATGATTGGACACTTAACTTTGACATGAAGGTAATGAAAAGTAAACCCCTAATAGTGAAATCTAATTTGCTTTGGAATATGATAACTTATAACTTGGAATTTTTCCTATTTTGATAGATTATTTTGCGTTTAAAACAAAAATATAATGTTGTTTCGGTTGAAAAAAAAGTTGTATGACAATAAATTTTGTTTTTTTAATATGAAGACACATATTTTTTTATCTGGGGTCAAAATTCAAAATGAATTTTGAACATGAGTTAGTATTTTATGGTATTAATTCTTATATATCTATTATTTAGAGTATACATTTAGAAGGATAATTTAATTGTCGCAAATTTACTTCTCAAATGATGCTTTTTTTTATCAAAAACATGTTTGTATAGATTTTTTTATAAAAGCATGTT
The DNA here is from genome assembly GCF_052849685.1 of Lactuca virosa. Taxonomy (NCBI): domain Eukaryota; kingdom Viridiplantae; phylum Streptophyta; class Magnoliopsida; order Asterales; family Asteraceae; genus Lactuca; species Lactuca virosa. Next base: position 169,004,082 of record NC_136429.1, read on the forward strand.
TGTATACATTTGTTTATAAAACGTGTTTGAATATATTTTTATAAAATACGTGTTTTTATAAATTTTATATATAAACCTGTTTGAATACAAATGTGTTTATTATAATATAGGTGGTTATAAAAAAATATATAAATATGTTTTTACAAAAGAAATATATACAAACTTATTTGGCTGCATATAAATATGTTTTTGCAAAATATATTTATAATAAAATAGATGTTTGTATTCATTTATTTTATAAAATACGTGTTTATATATATATATATATATATATATATATATATATATATATATATATATATATATATATATATATATAATGAATTTGTATATATTTAAGTACTTAATAAATACCTATTTTTATAAATTGGTATTTCTTATACAAATAAGTTTTAAAATAAAGTTTTTATAAAGAAAATATAAGATTTTTTATGTGAAAATATGTTTTTTTTGTATAAATATGCTTTTATAAAGAAAAACGTATTTGAAATTTTTTTTGAGAAAAAAAAGATGTAAAAATAACTAAAGTTAGGATGAATTCGTAACAAAAGTTTGAAATCTGAGCCAAAAAGGTAATTTTTGGACCAAATTTGTAATAAAATTTTAAATATTGACCAAAAGTGTAAATTTTAGACCAAATTTGTAATAAAATTTGAAATCTGGGCCAAAAATGTAATTTTTGAAAGTTGGATAACCTGTTGACCGTGTAAAAGGGTCAAATTGTATACGATTACCGGTTTTTAGGACTTAATTAAATAAAAAAAGATATAATGACTAAATCGATTATGAGACCAATATATAATGATTTTTTTTTTTGTAGTTTTCCCTTAATTAATTCAAATTAATCCCGAATTAATTCCAAATTAATTCTTATTAATAAGTAATTAATTCTAACTGATTTCATATTAATTTATTAATCATAATTAATTAACAAATCAATTTTCTATTTCCAACTAATATATTAATCATGTAATATATTAACAAATCATTTCCTCATAATTTTCAATTATTTTATTATTCTTATAATAATCTAATAAATCATCATTTCTCTATAAATGTCATTTTAATCAAGTTCTAGTTATGTGGGCAACCCAAAACCGTCTTTGCTTATAATTACAAGAAAATACCAATTTAGTTACTGGCTTAGACACCTTATTCAACAAAAGTGTCTAGCTGATGATTCCATAGTGGTTCCCTTTGATGATATTCAGGTGGATGAACGCTTGAATTATGTAGAGAGACCGATCCCGATCCTTGATAACAGGATGAAGACTTTGTGCAACAAGGTGGTGGGATTGGTTAAGGTGCAATGGCAGCTCCAGAAGGGTTCAGAGTGGACGTGGGAGCACAATGAGGAGATGAGAGAGCATTACCTGGAGTTATTTGTTGTAGTGGACTTCGAGGACGAAGTCTGATTCAAGTGGAGGAGAGTTGTAACACCAGTGTCCTCAGGTTCGATTTCTATATTAATTTTATGACTTTTGTGCATTTTGGGCGATTTACACATGGCGTAGGTCAATAAGACCATGCGAGGGATTAATGCTCTATACATGGCGTATAGATATCTACATAGGGTGTAGCAACGTACTGTGGGGTTGTGATCCCTATTTAAAGGCACTAACTCCTTGAGGGCCTCCCCATACTCAGCATCCACCCTCTCATTCAGTCACCTCGAAACCCTAGCCTCTTTGTTTGAGTTTGAAGCCTAAAAGTGTGATTTTTTGTGTGCATATGTGAAGAAGGAGTTCATTGGAGAAGAATTGGTGAGATTCAAGGTTGTAGATTGTCATACCCCCGAACCAGGTCAGCGGAAACATCCGGGGGCGGATGACGTCATTGTATAGTATCATAACAGTTGAATATAAATGAAACATAGCAACCCAAACGGCATACATTGAGAATACAAACTTACATAGTTTACATATTGTACTTGTTCATAAGTTACACAAAAGTGACAGAAAAGTAAAACTCCATAGTGCTGCATCACTTGATCTCAAACTGAGTTGATTACCTGTTACTAGTTCCCTGAGAATACAAGTCATTTTGAAAAGCGTCAAATAAAAAGTTGGTGAGTTCATAAGCATTTTTGTATAAAAATGAATTTGTAACTGTTTAAAATGGTTTTCGTATACTTTCAGAAAATCCGATATTTTCTATAAACTGTGTTGTTAGTCTTATATCCAAAACTAAGAAAAATGTGTGTATGACTCTTGTATCTTTATTTTTAAAATGATAGTGTATGTATGTTCCAAGAAAATCCAATATTTTCTTATAAGTAAACTGTAGTTTTAAACCCTAAGACCATAAATGTAAGTGATTGTGTATTGAAAAATGATATGTAGTTTTATATTTTAATAAAATCGGTGAAGTGTAAACATCCCGTAAACCAAGATAGTATTGTTAATCCCTATGTGAGTTATTATAACCATGCCAATGTGACTGTTATGCCTGTACGACGTTCTTCAGGTGTCAGAATCGGTAAGATATTTGTCACCCTAGACTGGCCCGTCTAGCTGTAGCGAACAACTCAGGTGTTGGGTTGTCAATCCACTGTATTGATCTATACACAACTATCTTGCTCTCGCTCCAGGAGACTCTGGTTGTAATGCAGGACTTAAAGTGTATTCTAGGTAGGTACAGTAAAGTGAATATGTCTCACTAGCGTATTAACGGATTTACGTGAACTTCGACTCCCTTTTTCTTGTATAATGAAATAATTATACTATTAAGATTTATGACATGTGTTTTATGATACACAAACTACACCATATAAGGAAGGTGATTTCGGTCTAGGTATGACCAAAATCCCTTAATACACTCCACACATGAGGATTTCGGTCATAATGGGCTTCAAGGTGGTGATTTCAGTTTCATTTTGGTGAGATTTCGGCCTTAATGGGCCATGGGCTAAGGATTTTGGTCTTGAGGCATTCCCATGGATGTTTTTTCGGTTCTAAGTTAATAGGCAACACAAATATGGGGGCCTTAGAATTTGAGTGTTCAGAGTTGTGGCACAAATACAAGTTCTTGTGTTATAGCTATTTGATTCATGTTTGATTTCCATGGACTTTTCAAGGCTTAATTCTCATGAAATTCCAAGTGCATATTATTTTATAGTGTTCATGCTTATACAAATAAGGCACTTTTTGATTTGCAAGAATCCATTGTAGCAAGGTTACATTGTATATTCATTGAACATGGTTACAATCTAGACTTTACTTGACCCTAGATTTACTGGTTGTGACATCATCCCCCCCCCCGGTTAGAGGGAATTTCGTCTCGAAATTAGTTCTAGATCGGGCCCTCAAGAACTAGGAAAGAGATGTGGATACTTCTACTTCATCTGTTCTTCGCAGTTGTTTCTCTGATGATCTCAGGACCCATGAGAGTGTTGTTGGGTACCAGCCCCTTTTCCAGTTGTGTGTCTCTCACCTCAGCCCAACAGAGAGGTGATCAGCATTTGTGTCCGTACAGAGTCTCGAATGGTGTGGCCTTGATGCTAGTGTGATAACTATTGTTGTATGAGAACTCAATCAATGGCAAGTGAGCATCCCATGCCTTGCCGAAATCTATCACACAAGCCCTTAGCATATCCTCTAGTGTTTGGATGGTCCTCTCACTTTGTCCATCTGTTTTGGATGGTAGACGGTACTTGTTGGATTAGGTGTCTAAGCCCATAACTATAATTGGTATGTACTTGACCCGAGAGTAGCATGGTCCATTTGGGTTGCATATCACCAGGACAATTTGATAGGATGGACTTTTGAGAAAAGGTTATTTATGATTTGTTAATATATTATAAGCTCTGATATATTAATATGAAATCATATGATTTAATTAGTATTGATCAAGAATTAATTTGGAATTAATTTTGTGATCAAAAGAAACTAATTAAATATATGGGGATTGATTTGGTAAATCAATGATTTTTATAGTGTGGGCCAATTGTTATTTAGGATGGGCTAAACCAATATGGTAGTCCATGGAGGTTTAACCCATGGATCCTAGGTAATATGAAAGGTCATGGGCATTAGGGTTTACATGGATGTAACCCTAATCTTGCTACACTATATAAGAAGCCCCTTAGCATCCAAAATGGCACACTAGTGATCCTTGGAGTTACATGAGCCGATTTTGAGCACAAGAATATCCTCTCAAAAGTCATCCTTTGTCCAAAGGTGTGTTGTGATTCCATTTGAGGTGCAACACTTGGGGCACTAAGTTCTTAAAGGCCAAACTCAAGAAGTTCTACAAGCTACAACAAAGAGGTACTATAACTCACTTTTATGTTGATTATGTCTTTGTAAGCTAGTTGTAGGCTTAATGCTTTGGAAACAATATTGCATGTATAATTAGAGAAAACATAGATCCAAAGCATTTAGGGTTGTATGTGCACCATAGGATGTTGTAGTATACTAAAACCCAACAGTGGTATCAGAGCCATGAGTTGTTTTCTATTATACTTGATGTTTTATTGGTTTTCAAAGTAAAAAAGATCAAATTTTCTGCCTTCTGCCCAGTGAACTCGCCGAGTCCACTGGGTGACTCGCCGAGTCCCTTCTTTAAATGGCCAACTCTTCGAGTCCAGTTCATGTACTCGCCGAGTTGGTGTTCCAGTGGGGAGATTTTCGACTTTTTGCCAGAAATTGGATTAGGATCATTACCCCCAAAATGTTTTTTGAACCATGAAATGTGTTTTTTCATATGGTAATGATCATGTTTGTCCAATTAAAAGATAATTGTCATAGTTTCAAGATTTGAATTAGTTTATATGATAGACTAATTTCTTGTAAATAGTTGATGTGAATTATCTTGACTTATGAGTTTAATCTAGATCATAGAAAAAAGTATTTGATTATTGTGTTAATTGAAATATTTGATCTAAATGCATTTTATGAATTCCATAATTTGTCCTCAAGTTATGGAAAATGAAAAGTTTTTCATAAATGTTTTTTATGAACTCCATAACTTGTCCTCAAGTTATGGAATTTCAAGAGTCTCATTTTAAAAGTCATTTTAAATTGGTTTTAAAATCTTCCATAACTTGTCCTCAAGTTATGGAACTTGAAAAGTATTTCATTAAAACCATATTAAACTCATAAGTTATGGAAACCAAGAGTTTTGATAAGTTTCAAAACTTGCGCTCAAGTTTTGGAATTTGTAAAGTTTCACTTTTGAATACTTTAGTTCCAAACCATAGAGTTTTAAAAGTTAAAATTCTACCCTTATACTTTGTATTATTATAAGTTTAATAATTATATATATGTATAAGACAAGTAAGTCTTACCGTTAGTAGGCCTCATTCACGAAGCCGGTCTATAAGGGGGGTATAAGGTTACTGCCTAGAAAATGACAGTTTAATGGGTGTCCACTCTCACCCACCGCTTTCTTGACTGGTGGAGGGTCGTTAGCCGAACAGGTAGGATAGGACATTAATTTTCATTAAAAGTATAATGATAATTATAAAGTAACTAAACTTTTATTAAATTCTCAATCTTAGTTACTTTAGGAAAAATGTGAATTTGGTGCTAACCCATGAAATTGCACTTTGCACCTTGTTAAGTCGTTAGTGGAGCGTGTGTGGTTAACCGACACATTAATCTGGGACTGACAGTGCGTGGCGAAGGGTAACTTGATGTTAATCATAGATCAATGGAGCGTGTGTGGTTAACCGGCACATTGATTAGGCGGTTGTAACATTGGGTGTACCAAGCTAATTTGCATGGTTGTTCACACCTTGTTTGTGATCCTCGGTATCCCAGTCACAAACTTGAAGGACACAATCGAGATTTAAACATGCCGTTGAAAAGTTCAATGAATCTCAAAGGATCTAGGAATTTTAATCCATTTAAAACTTAATAATCAATTTCGTTTTTCATGGTGGAAATTGGTAAATCGTCATTTACCTACCTTCAAATATTTTGCAATTGGATTACGACATCCCTCTTCCGAATTGTAAATTATTGTGTTGGGTCCTAGCCTTAATATTTCATTTGGGTGTTATATTAAGGACTTAAATCAACTAAACTTGAATTTCTCCCATTATAGATGTCTAGTTTAGACAACTATGGTCTTCCCAAATCTTTTGATGATATTCCACAAGACAATCAAGGTGAAAGATTAATCCCTTATTTGTGTTGTAGTGGAACTTCACTTCCTCCACCTCCTCCAATAATTCTCCCTAACCCACAAGTTCAAGGTCACTCAAGCCCTATTGGCTAGGAAACACCACGATGGAAGGTCTGTGTGTACTCATGTCTTGGAGATGAAGTCACATATTGACAGGCTGAGAGTATTAGGCGTCGTTGTCTCAAGGAAGTTGGCTGTTGACTGGGTTCTTCAATCACTTCCCGAGTCATATAGCGAGTTCATTAAGGACTACTATGTGACAGACCACGACATGACCCTTATTGATCTTACCTATTTGCTTGTTGCTGCTGAATAAACAATGATTTGGCGCACTGGAAAAGCAATTTTGATTGGAAGATCTACTTCTTAAACTTCCATGGACTCTGACAATGGTAACCGTGGAAGTCCAGAAAAGATTTCTCTTCCCAATGGAAAGGGATCAGCCATAGTCAACCCGATTGACCAAATGGTAAAGAGAAAGGCTAAGTCTGTGATTGTCTCATGTGCCAATGCAAAAGAAGCCATTTGTTTCTAATGCCATTTGAAGGGACATTGGAAGCGAAGCTGTCCTGACTACCTGAAAGATCTGAAAGAAGGTAGAATCAAAAAGTTTGGTTATGCTTCAGGTAAGTCCTCCATCTAAATCTATTAAGTTCCTATTTGGAGATTCTTAATACATGATGTAATGTAATTACATTTTGATGTTTTTTAGGATCGAAGAAAAGAAAGGAAGCTTAAAGGAAGAGCAAGCTGAATCTGGTCGCGGATCGGATTTTTGAGCTGCTGCTTAAAGAGTTATGATAGATTGCTTAGAAATATGTAGTAACATAGTTTTCATTTGTAATTGCATTGTAAGGAAAAGTTTTTCCACATTTTGTAAATTAATAAAATTTTTGTTTTTATTTTATTATATCACATTGCAATGGCATTTGTGAAAATTGATGTTTGTATGTTTCTATGTTAGCAATATGAATTTGATTCCTTCGTTTGTGGCCGTGTCGAGAATTTTCCAAATAAGGAAAGATTCTCATCACCCAAGTTTCAATTAGATAGAAACTTGGAATCATGCATCTGGTATTGTCTGATGAATGAGAACTTTCGTCTTTGGTAAATTAAGACTAATTCCTTGTTCACATGAATATGTGAGTCAAGTGAAGGACTAGGGGATCGGGTACACTGGGTGTGCGTTGGTCAGGTCCAACACAAAGAATGATAAGACTATTCGTCATGATTTACTAAAGTTTAGTAAATATGGTTATACTTGCAAGTTTAAGTATAATTCTGAACATTGGAAAAGTTTCAATGTATGGCAGGACGAATAAGAAGAATCAAATTAGGCAAAAAGATAAAAGTTTCTCCAATCTGAGAAGATGAGAGAGTACTTGAGTATCGTGTTTTATGATCATCTTAATGATTATCAAAGCCATGTCACAATTGATCCTCTAAGGATATCTTAGTGCATTCGTATGGCTAAGAAGAGGAATCATGAATTGTTGAAATGGTTAAATCAACAAGATGAGTCATACTTCGTTCCAAAACAAGTCTTAGAGTCATACTCCAAGATTGTGCCTTGAGTTACATAATCTTAAGAAAGGTTTATAACACTCATCAAATGTAGAGTAACATGTTTCTTACTCTTGTACATTTGAAATTGGTAAGTTGTGATGTCTTGGTAAGGACAAAGACCAACTAAGACCAATTGTGTGAGGTGTCTTTCTTGATAAGAAACCACACTAACTCTTGAATATTTGTTTGTCAAGTAATGTTCCTTGACAAAGTGAATCTTTAATGTCAAGAGGTCAGTGGGAGTCTTAAAGATCTTGAAAAGTTTCAAGAACTAATCAAGAGTAAACCTATTGTTAATCACTAGCACACGACTTGAGGTTTGTAACCTATCGTGTTGACATATTCTTGTTTCTGTTCCCATTCCAGTTAAAGTTGACTATGCATGTGAGTTCTATGAGTTATCAGTTGTTTGCATAACAACCTAGGAAGCAATGGTAGGCCCTTGTGCTGCCAGGTGGCAAGAAATTAAGATTGAATAAGTTCAGTCCATATGAGTTTGGATTTGTCACTAACCTTGTCTTATGATTATGGATATGACAAATTCCCATAGATAGGAACACATACACCATAAAAATCTAAGTGTCATAAGGTTTCTCTCCAATTCATGAAAATGATTGTGAGGAAACGCTTTCACTAAGTAGATTTTAAGGAAATAGCAATTGTGATATTTGCATTCTCAAATTTGATTATGATTATGGCATCCCTCTTCATAGTTCGAATTGTGAGAAATGGCAAAGGTCTAAACATTTGGGACTTATTGCTGTAAGTTCTAAAATTGTTAAGACACACATGTGAGCTATCTAAGGAAAGGTGTATGATTTTGAGAAGCCTAGATAAAGTCTTATCGAAGCATCTCGTATCAGAAATCTGAACTTTGGTAATGAAAGTCAATAAGTATTGATTTCAAGAAGTCCAGCTGATTTCTGGGTACATGTCAAAGCTAGTAGGAGCATAAGTGTTATGCTAGTAAGATAATAATTATTATGCTAGTGGGAGCATAATTATTATGGTAAGCGTTGCAAGTTAGCAATGTTAATTATAGAAAACAAAGGTTTCAATTCGCAAAGTTGCAGGGTTTGAAAAGTTGTTTTGCTATAATTAAGGGATATGATATTATACTTCTTGTCGATTCTAAAAGCTTAGATTGGAGTTTTAATCAAATTTAGTCAAGGACATATATGAAAGTTATGTTGAAAAGATTTGACATAAGGAAATTCTATATGGATATGTTAATTGCTTCCTCAAAATTCGATTATGATTACGGCATCCCTCTTCATAATTTGAATTGTGAGAACATGGCAAATAGAAATATTATAGCAAAAGACTGGTCAAGTATCATGTATTTATGTTTTACATTATGAATCACATCCCATATGCTTCGGGTATAGGATCTATTTCATATGCTATAATATTCTCGTGTTCTAATTTTCCAAATGCCTAGGGCATTAAGAGGGAAAAATGAATAGAACCAGATATGACGAAAGGGGTTAAACACTGTTAAGGACAATCTAAGGTTCCCCAAGGATTGGTCGCTTAAGGACAGTTGGAAGTATAGTAATGGATGGAACATATTGACATTATTATGAATAGACAGGGTTCTATTAATAATGAGTTGTCGTATGGAAAAATATGGAATGTTTCCATATTGGGAGTTGGATATTAAGAATAGATGAGAAAGTTAGAAAATTGTATGCAAGAAGGATGTTCAAAGGAATGTACTTTGAATCTGATACTTCATTTCCATGGAATTGTCTTGCAACAATCTCCAAAGGAATATTTTGTAATATCGTTGGTCAAGTTTCTGTGACTTTTTGGTACCTGGACATTACAGAAAAATCATTGCATGATAGTTTAGAATCCAACACTTCCTAGCAGTGACAAGAATTTGAAATTCTTACACTTGAAATAAAGATTTAGAATTGTGAAATGAGCATCATTGAAATGTTGTCAATTGATCTATTTCACAAAGTCAGGACCATAGACAAACATAGTGTGCATGCTTGGAGCATGGCATAGCTATTGTTTTAATTCAAGTATTAAGTTGATAAATCAAAATATTATACAATGAATAATGTGTAATCAATTTGGTGATTAAATAAAAGGTGTTTAATTTATATTCATAAGTTCTGAGACCATATTGGATTCGATTATTCTTGTATTTCACTTCGCATGTTTTGACTTTCTGAATAACTAGGTTATTCAAACATCCACAGTCAATCATACTTTGGAAGTGGGTAATGAGGTAACACTGTCATGAATTCGACTGTAGATTGTCTAGGTGTTTTAGACATAGCTGCAGTGTTTATGAGTACTCCTGGAATAAGATTCGAGTATTGGATTCAGCCCACGCTCATCTGAATCACTTCATGGATTTTATCACGAGTGATTGTGAGATGATAATATCTTATATTCTCGAAACCAAGACATACGAGTTGTAATTTACAAGTTGGTTGCACATTAACATATGTAAACGCACCAGTAACTTGGTGTTATAAAACATATTGTTGTGTGTAATTTGATGAGTAAGTACAAGCAAGCATTTGAGTCGAAGTTTATCCGTTCTTTTTACCCCATGTTGATAAAAGCGATATCTGTCGGCCCCTCGATGATTTAGTGATGACAAACCTGAGTGCTTGGCCAAGCCTGGACTGATTTGATTTGTTCAACTAGTCAGTCGTCATAAATCGGAAATCGGGAAACAACAGATGGACAGAAAGAATGATTAAAATCCATGTCTCAGTCCATATGATATCTAGAATGGAGAAATATATGATCCCTTATCTAATGGACGCGTCATTGACTAGGTCAGAGTTCGACAACGACTTTTAAGAGCTACGATTGCTAGTCGGGTTGTGGAGTCGTACTTGCAATAATAGTTATTAGACTTATCCAAGTGGGAGACTGTTGGATTAGGTGTCTAAGCCCATAGCTATAATTGGTATGTACTTGACCCGAGAGTAGCATGGTCCATTTGGGTTGCATATCACCAGGACAATTTGATAGGATGGACTTTTGAGAAGAGGTTATTTATGATTTGTTAATATAGTATAAGTTCTAATACATTAATATGAAATCATATGATTTAATTAGTATTGATCAATAATTAATTTGGAATTAATTTTGTGATAAAAAAAGACTAATTAAATATATGGGGATTGATTTGGTAAATCAATGATTCTTATAGTGTGGGCCAATTGTTATTTAGGATGGTTTAAACCAATATGGTAGTCCATGGAGGTTTAACCCATGGATCCTAGGTAATATGACAGGTCATGGGCATTAAGATTTACATGGATGTAACCCTAATCTTGTGACACTATATAAGAAGCCCCTTAGCATCCAAAATGGCACACTAGTGATCCTTGGAGTTACATGAGCCGATTTTGAGCACAAGAATATCCTCTCAAAAGTCATCCTTTGTCCAAAGGTGTGTTGTGATTCCATTTGAGGTGCAACACTTGGGGCACTAAGTTCTTAAAGGCCAAACTCAAGAAGTTCTACAAGCTACAACAAAGAGGTAATTCTATAACTCACTTTTATGTTGATTATGTAATTTGTATGATAGTTGTAGGCTTAATGCTTTGGAAACAATAATGCATGTATAATTAGAGAAAACATAGATCCAAAGCATTTAGGGTTGTATGTGCACCATAGGATGTTGTAGTATACTAAAACCCAACAGTACTCATATCGAGCTCAGTTCCCAATGACCTCTGAAGTGACTGCCAAAACCGAGAGGTAAATCTACTATCCCTGTCAGAGATAATAGATACTGGCACGCCGTGTAATATCACAATCTCTTTTATATAGGTCCTGGTTAACTTCTCCATCTTATATGTTTCCTTTATTGGCAGGAAGTGGGCAAATTTGGTCAACCGGTCGACGATTACCCAAATAGTGTCGATTCCATCCTTTGTCTTGGGCAATTTGGTTATGAAGTCCATTGTTATCTGTTCCCACTTCCACTCGGGTATTTCTGGTTGTTGTAGTAGACCCGAGGGCTTCTGATACTCTACCTTAACTTTGGCACAAGTCAGACACTTGCTCACGTAGGCAGCAATTTTGGTTTTCATATTTGGCCACCAATAATGTTGCTTAATATCCAGGTACATTTTATCTGAACCTAGATGGACGGAGTACTTTGTCTTGTGGGCTTCATTCATAACCACTTCTCTGAACCCACCAAACTTTGGGGTCCAGATTCGGTCCATGAGGTAGTAGGCTCCGTCCTCTTTGATCGTAAGGTTCTTATCCATCCCACGCAAGGCTTCGTTTGCGATGTTTTCTGGTTTCAATGCTTCCAGTTGAACCTCTTTGATTTGCGAAGACAAGTGGGAATGGATGGTCATTGTTAGCGTTCTTACTCGGTGACCTGAGTATTCTTTCCGGCTTAGGGCATCTGCCACCATATTGGCTTTGCCCGGATGGTATCGGATCTCGCACTCATAATCGTTCAACAACTCAACCCATCGACGCTGCCTCATATTTAACTCTTTCTAGCTTAGGATATGTTGGAGGCTCTTGTGGTCCGTAAAGATGGTGCACTTTGTACTGTACAGGTAGTGCCTCCAAATCTTTAGTGCAAACACGACTTATCCCAACTCCAAGTCATGTGTGGTGTAGTTCGCCTCATGATTCTTTAGTTGTCTTGACGCATAAGCTATGAATTTTCCTCGCTGCATAAGTACACAGCCTAAACCTTGACTGGAAGCGTCACAATACACCACGAAGTCCTCTGTCCCTTCCGGGAGGGATAAGATTGGAGCGCTGCATAAAGCTTGCTTCAATTTCTGGAAAGCAGCCTCTTATTTCTTTTCCCAGATTAAGGATACACCCTTATGAGTTAAGGCGGTGAGCGGCTTGGCGATCTTAGAGAAATTTTGTATGAACCTCCTGTAGTAACCAGCGAGTCCTAAGAATTGCCTAATCTCCGTTGGGGTTCTTGGGGTTTCCCAGCCTTCAATTGCTTTGACTTTGGAGGGGTCCACATGTATTCTCTCCTTACTGACCACATGGACCAGAAAATCCACCCTTCGAATCCAAAACTCGCATTTGGAGAACTTTGCATACAACTTCTCCGCCCTTAATGTTTCCAGAACCTGTCGCAGATGTTGACTATGTTCTTCTTTACTTCGTGAGTAGACAAGTATATCATCGATAAAAACAATCACGAAGTTGTCGAGGTAGGGTCGGCAGACTCGGTTCATCAGGTCCATAAATGTCGCAGGCACATTTGTTAGACTGAAGGGAATCACTACGAATTCATAGTCACCATAACGAGTTTGGAATGCAGTCTTGGGGATGTCTTCTTCTCGGACCCGTAGTTGGTGGTACCCGGACCTTAAATCTATCTTTGAGAAGTAACTTGCTCCTTGTAGCTGGTCAAATAGATCATCGATTCGGGGAAGAGGGTATCGATTCTTGACGGTGAGATTATTGAGTTCGCGGCAATCGATGCACATACGAAACGACCCATCCTTCTTTTTCACGAATAAGACCGAAGCTCCCCAGGGTGAGAAGTTTGGCCTTATAAACCCCTTGTCCAGTAATTCACTTAATTGACTGGAAAGCTCTTGCATCTCCGTATGAGCTAATCTATACAACGACTTGGCAATTGGTGTGGCTCCGGGTATCAAGTCGATCCGAAATTCGACTTGTCGTTCGGGAGGTATTCCCGGAAGGTCTTCGGGAAACTCGTCGGGAAAATCGCACACCTCCGGAATCTATTTGATGTTCTTTTCTTCTTTCTTTTTATCGACTACATGAGCTAAAAAGGCGTAGTTCATCTTGTGTAAACACTTCTGTGCCTTGATACACGAGATGAGACAAAGGTTCATACCAGGTTTATCGCCATATATAACCAGGGTTTTGTTGTCGGGTAGGTGAAGGGGAACGACCTTCTCGTAGCACATAATATCGGCACGGTGCGGGCTTAACCAGTCCATGCCGATGATCACAACAAAACTCCTAATAGTAACCAACATTAATTCGATTGGGAAGGAGTGGTTATTTAAAGTTAGTGTGCACCCTATGAATACATCGTTTGTTGTTTCTGTTTTTCTGTTATCCATTTCAACGGTAATGTTTCTTTTAATGCCTGGCGATTTTGGTTGAGTAGGTGCTTAAACCTATGACTCACAAAGCTTCTTTCTGCCCCACTATCTGTGACAACCCGGAAACTTCAATCTTGTACACTTAGTCAATTTAATCAATATTCAACTTGTTTTGTTGATTTCTGATGTTATTTAAGGGTTCATTTAAGTGTTCTAAGCTTGTATATAACCAAGGTTGAGTTTAGGAATGAGTCAGAGTGTTGAATAGTGAGAAAATCGGGCCATACACACCTCTTGGAGGAGTGTACGGCCGTACACATGGGTGTTCGGCCGCACACCCACTCCCTTGGCAGCACACACTCTTTTGGGCAGCACCCTTACCCCTATATAAAGGGTAGCCCCCTTCCCTTCATTCCTTTAGCACCTTGGCAGCACACAACGTCATTTCCTCTCAAGTTTCTCCAACTTTGAACCTTCCAAAGCTTCAAGAACGTGAGTACTTCATTCCCTATCTTGCAATCCATGAAAGACCACTCTACCCAAGCTCTAAGTGTGCAAAAACGACATGTTCTTCGTGTTTGGAAGTGAGTGCGGCCGCACACCTTTAAAACACCCTCCAAAGTGAGAGTTTAGCTTCCATAATCGATGTAGACATGCTCCTAGCCTTGTTGCACCTTGGAATGGGCGATTTAGGCATCATTTTGAGGGGTGTGCGACTGCACACACCTGTGTATGGCCGCACACACCCTTGTGCGGCAGCACACTCCAAGTGTGCGGCAGCATACCCAAGTGTGCAACCATACACTCATTCTAGGACCCCTAACTTGCACTACAATTGACTATAGGCCTAGGACACTTCATGGATTGCAAGTATGGACCTTGAAGCACCCCAAGAACACCACATTTCATGAGTGTACAGCCGCACACCCGTGGCCGCACGCACACTACTAGTGGCCATACACCCCCTATACTCGATCCTACAAGGTCCTATCACTTGGTGCAAGTAATTTCAAGTCCCTAGAGTGATTTCCAATGGTATTTAGTAGCGAAATACCTTCATTTGACTCGTTTATGTTTTATTGCGTGTTAATTAGGATCGAATTGTGTTCAAGGCTTCACTTGAACAACCGGCTCTTCGTATCGATCCTTCAATCAAACTACTTACCCGAGGTGAGTTCATACCCCTACATTTTCTGGTTTTCAATCGTTTTCAGGGGAGGAATACAAGCTACACCATAAATGCTTTTGTTTATATATAGAGCTTTTAACAAGTATAAAACTCATGCAATTCTCATACATTAACCCTTTTGTATTGTGCTGAGCATAAGGGACGTTTTCACTAAAATTGCATAGTTTTCCATAACACTATATTCACTATACTATACATGCAAACTATAATCGGTATAGTTTGGGATGTTCTAAAAACATATCAAGTACAGAAACGTCACTACTAAACGTATGCACTAATACAGAAATGGCTTACAGTTTACATCACTGCATTATCATGGTATTCATAACTGTAACATTCACTACGTACAGTATACATACGGATTTTCACTACGATAAAACGCTATAACACTACATGTAAACTAGATTGTACGATACTGTGAGGCGCTACTTCACTACTGTACCCTTAGGTGTACAGGGATAAATCCTATCATAGTATAACCAGAGTCTCTTGGAGGGAGAGCGTGAGATTTGTGAATAGATCTATTCGGGACTGACAATCCCACACCTGAACTGCTAGCTACAGTTAGGCAGGCATGCCTAGGGTGACAAATGTCATTTAACTCGACGCCTAAAGAACGGTGGAAAGGTCTCTAGTCATATCAAGTATGGTTATACGACTCACAATATGTATAAATCACCTTTAGTTTACAATCTGGCACTCTTCAACGGTTTTATTTATACTAAATAGAACTAAAACACACTACGTATACTGGTTAAAGCCAGGGTTTTCAAACATAACCGATTATGCAATGGTTTCACATACAAAATACTTATACTTCATGATTAGCTTTAGTTGGTCACATGAGGTAGTATTTTCGCATATCACTACAGTTTTCAGTAACGAACATTCATGGCTTTATACGGAATCGATAACGCTACATTTTCATTAAAGAAAATATCGGATTTTCTTGAAACTATACAAACATTTCTGCTAACTCATCAACAAGATTTCACTACAAATTACTGCTTATGAACTCACCAGCTTTATGCTGATATTTTCAAACTGCTTGTATTCTTAGGAAATCAGTAGACAGGTACCTGCTGGGTTTTTGAGGAGTTGGAGCCTTAAGAGTTTAATGTTTATATCTATACAAATTATATGATGTAATTCAAACAAGTTTCTGACAATTTCCAAGTTGATGTAAACATTTTATTTAAGTATTCAATGTAATGGTTGGGTTGCTATGATTGCTACTATACATTGGTTGTGATGCTATACATGACGTCCTCCACCCCGGAACGTTTCCGCCATCACGGTTTCGGGGTGTGACAGATTGGTATCAGAGCCCTTGTTTATAGCGAACTAGTATACCGAACCTTACATGGTATACAACTATAAACACTAAAGGGGCCTAAGTGCTCTACACTAAAAGTATACTTTCAAAAATATAAGTATTTTTATAAAAGTATACGAGCATGAATACCTAACAGAATTCGTGTCATTAGTGGAACAACACAAAAAGTATTTGGATGTTGGGACACTGCGGTCAAACCTGGGCAGTTATGTAATCATGTTTCGGGTGAATATAGTCTTATCAACTATATTCAGTCAAAACATGACCAACATGTGCTTGGGAGTGACGGTGGTGTTACAGCAGACCTAAAACTTACCAAAAACATTCACTAGAAAATACTATAGGAGTATTTCGTTAGAGCCAAATTTAGTGAGGAGATTCATTCTTAGTGTTTCTACCTATCTATTTCGTAGCGATAACTTAGTTACATTAGTAACCATTCTTGCTTATCGCTTGCTAGAACACTTGTTTATCAGGACGAGATATATTTTGTTTCATATATCTTGAGGACTTACCATCCTCTTCTTCCTGATTGTTTCTAGAAGAAGATGCCTCCTCGACCAAGACCCAACCGAAGGAACGACACTCCGCCACCACCACCACCCCAGTTCGACCCTGTCATGTTCCAGGCAGCAGTTACCGCCGATGTAACTGCAGCAATGGCACAAGTGAACTCTAGTGGGGCTGGAGGTGGAACCGACCCACAAAGACAAGACGGAAGTCAGGGACAACAAAAGGAATGTTCCTACAAGGACTTCATGACCGCGAAACCCAATTCCTTCGACGGAAACGGAGGAGTCATCGCTCTGACTCGATGGTTCGAAAAGATCGAATCCATCTTTGAAATTTGCGCCTGTTCCGAAGCCAACAAGGTGAAGTTTGCCGCCTACACCTTCACTGACAGAGCTTTGACCTGGTGGAATGGTCGGGTCAAAACCCTAACCCTGCCAGTGGCTAATGCCATGGGTTGGGAAAGACTGAAGGAACTCATGCTGACTGAATACTGCTCGAGGGGCGAGGTGCAAAAGTTGGAGCACGAACTTTGGAACTTGAAGATGAAGGGTTCTGACATTGCTGCTTACACTGCTAGTTTCTGTGATCTGGCACTTCTCTGTCCGGGAATGATCACCCCGGAAAGCAAGAAAATCGAGAGGTACATCTGGGGGCTGACACAACCCACCAAGGGAAATGTCTTGGCTGCTAGACCGACTACATTTAAAAGCGCCAAGGATCTGGCACAAATTCTGATCGATAATGGGGTTGATCTAGACGAAGTGGCAGCTGTTTCTGAGCCACAGAAGGAAAGTGGTGGGAAGAAGAAGAAATCATGGAACAAACGCAAGGGTCAGTCTTCGCAGGAGCCTTCCAAGAAACAACAAACAGTGGCAGTTCATGCTGTTACTGCTCCTGCTGCTGCTCCAGCTACTGTTCCAACCACCCAAACTCCTACCGGTGTTTATGCGGGGAAACTACCTTTGTGCAACAAGTGTAAATTCCATCATCACAGACCCTGCCGTGAGTTGAGTTGCAACAGCTGTGGGAAGAAGGGTCACACAGCTCGGTACTGCAAGGTGCCAGCCCAACCAACCAACCAGACTGCGGGGGCAGGTGCGGGTCAAGCTTGTTATGGATGTGGAGAGGTTGGGCATTTCAGGAGAAACTGCCCCAAGGCAACAACTGGTGGCAATACGGGGAGAGTTTTGACTATGGGCCAGAATGAAGCGGTCGCTGATCCTACCGTTGTTACGGGTACGTTCCTCCTTGACAACTCTTATGCATGCATTCTTTTTGATTCTGGTGCGGAGAGGAGTTTTGTTAGTCATGCATTCAAACATCTAATCAAATGTCAATCCCAACCTTTAACTGAAACGTTCACCGTCGAGATGGCTAATGGAGAGAAAGAGAGCACGAACGACATATTCGTATGCTGTACTCTTACCCTAGACAATCACTCCTTTCCCATCGATCTTATGCCGGTATCCATCAAGAGCTTTGATGTCATCATCGGCATGGATTGGTTGAGCTCCAATCGTGCTGATATTCTTTGTTTCAAGAAAACTATCCGTCTCAATCTTCCCTCTGGTGAAACCCTCATGATTTACGGAGATAAGCTTAGCTCGAACCTTCGTATCATCTCGTGCATCAAAGCTCAGAAGTACCTGCGGAAGGAATGCCATGCGTTTCTAGCTCACGTCGTTGATGAGACACAAAAATTTAAAGACCTCGAGAGTCTTCCCGAAGTCTGCAACTTCCCTGATGTCTTCCCTGAAGACCTCCCAGGAATTCCTCCATTGCGTCAAGTCGAGTTTCGTATCGACTTAATCCCCGGAGCTACTCCTGTAGCCAAGTCTCCTTACCGTTTAGCGCCAGCAGAAATGTAAGAATTATGCAGTCAGCTCAATGAGCTGATCAGCAAAGGATTCATAAGGCCGAGTTCCTCACCCTGGGGAGCTCCGATCTTATTTGTGAAAAAGAAGGATGGATCCTTTCGGATGTGCATTGACTACCGAGAGCTGAATAAGTTGACCATCAAGAACCGATATCCCTTACCCAGAATCGACGATCTCTTCGACCAACTTCAGGGAGCCAGTTATTTCTCAAAGATCGATCTAAGATCAGGGTACCATCAGTTGCGAGTTCATGAGAATGATGTGCCCAAGACAGCATTCCGAACTCGCTATGGAAACTACGAATTCGTAGTAATGCCCTTTGGTCTAACCAACGCACCGGCATTACTCATGGACCTGATGAATCGAGTGTGCCGCCCTTTCCTGGACAAGTTCGTGATCGTGTTCATCGACGATATACTTGTCTATTCACGGAGTGAGAACGATCATAAACAGCACTTGAGGCAGGTGCTAGAAACATTAAGGGCGGAGAAGCTATATGCAAAATTTTGAAAGTGTGAGTTCTGGATCAGGAAGGTGAATTTCCTTGGTCACTTGATTAGCAAAGAAGGCATACATGTGGATCCTTCCAAGATCAAAGCGATAGAGAATTGGTCTGCACCAAAGACACCCACAGAAATCCGACAATTCTTGGGTCTCGCTGGCTATTATCGCAGATTTATCAAGAATTTCTCCAGAATTGCCAAACCCTTAACCACTCTGACTCAGAAAGGCGTACCCTTTTGTTAGAGTGAGAAGCAAGACACTGCGTTCCAAACGTTGAAGAGGGCCCTATGCAGCGCACCTATCTTGTCCCTGCCTGAAGGGACGGAGGACTTCGTTGTCTACTGTGATGCATCTAATCAGGGCCTAGGCTGTGTGCTCATGCAACGAGGAAAGGTCATCGCCTACGCCTCGAGACAGTTGAAAACGCACGAGGTCAATTACACAACTCATGATTTAGAGTTGGGAGCAGTGGTCTTTGCGTTAAAGATCTGGAGACATTATCTCTATGGAACCAAGTGCACTATCTTCACCGACCATAAGAGCTTGCAGCACATCCTTGATCAGAAAGAGTTAAACATGAGACAGCGACGATGGGTAGAGATACTCAGTGACTATGAGTGTGAAATTCGCTACCATCCCGGCAAGGCCAATGTGGCGACAGATGCCCTCAGCCGAAAAGAGTACTCAGGTCGTAGAGTGAAGGCACTGACCATGACTATCCATTCCCATTTATCCGCACAAATCAAAGAGGCTCAGCTGGAAGCCTTAAAATCAGAGAACATGCCGGATGAAGCCTTGAGAGGAATGGAAAAGAACCTAGAGATCAAGGGAGACGGAGTCTATTATTTCATGGACCGGATCTGGACCCCAAAGTTCGGTGGTTACAGAGAGGTTATAATGAACGAAGCTCACAAGACTAGATACTCCGTTCACCTAGGTTCGGACAAAATGTACCTCGATCTCAAGAAACTGTATTGGTGGCCGAACATGAAAGCAGAGATCGCTACCTTCGTGGGCAAGTGCCTAACTTGCGCCAAGGTGAAGGTCGAATATCAAAAGCCCTCAGGTCTACTCCATCAGCCAGAGATACCCGAGTGGAAGTGGGAAAGGATAACGATGGATTTTATCACCAAGTTACCCAGATCTCCGAGTGGGCACGATGCCATCTGGGTAATTGTCGATCGGTTGACGAAGTCCGCCCACTTCCTGTCAATCAAAGAAAACTTCAAGATGGAGAGACTCACATGGATCTACATTCAAGAGATAGTTCGCCTTCATGGGGTACCTGTATCCATTATCTCCGACCGAGATAGCAGGTTTGCCTCGAGATTCTGGCAATCACTACAAAAGGCTCTTGGAACTAAATTGGATATGAGCACGGCTTATCATCCGCAGACAGATGGACAGAGTGAGAGAACAATTCAGACCTTGGAAGATATGTTGAGAGCCTGCGTCATCGACTTCGGCGCGTCATGGGACACTCATCTTCCTTTGGTTGAATTTTCCTACAACAACAGCTACCATACCAGCATCAAGGCTGCGCCGTTTGAAGCCCTCTATGGCCGCAAGTGCAGATCCCCTCTGTGCTGGGCTGAAGTGGGTGACACGCAGCTAATCAAGGGTCAAGTCCCCGACAACACTCTCACTGGTCCTGAGATTATCCGAGAGACGACTGAAAAGATCGTGCAAATCCGAGAACGACTGAAAGCCTCACGAGATAGACAAAAGAGCTACGCAGATAAGAGACGAAAACCCTTGGAATTCCAGGTCGGTGACCGCGTCCTTCTGAAGGTCTCGCCCTGGAAAAGCATGATACGTTTCGGAAAACGTGGAAAGCTAAACCCAAGGTACATTGGACCATTCGAGATCCTTGCTAGGATCGGTCCCGTAGCATACAAACTCCAGTTACCACGAGAGCTCAACAACATCCATCCTGTCTTCCACGTGTCGAACCTAAAGAAGTGTCTGTCCGATGAGACACTTGTGATTCCTCTCGACGAGATCGAATTGGACGAGGGTTTACGCTTCGTGGAAGAACCTGTCGAAATCATGAACGGTGAAGTCAAACGTACCAAGCAAAGTCGCATCCCGATAGTGAAGGTCCGCTGGAATGCCAAGCGGGGTCCTGAATTCACTTGGGAGCGCGAGGATTCATGAAGCAGAAGTATCCTCATCTCTTTCCAAGTTCATGACTGTGCTTTATTCTTGAATTTCGGGACGAAATTCCCTCTAACGGGGGGATGATGTGACAACCCGGAAACTTCAATCTTGTACACTTAGTCAATTTAATCAATATTCAACTTGTTTTGTTGATTTCTGATGCTATTTAAGGGTTCATTTAAGTGTTCTAAGCTTATATATAACCAAGGTTGAGTTTAGGAATGAGTCAGAGTGTTGAATAGTGAGAAAATCGGGCCATACACACCTCTTGGAGGAGTGTACGGCCGTACACATGGGTGTGCGGCCGCACACCCACTCCCTTGGCAGCACACACTCTTTTAGGCAGCACCCTTACCCCTATATAAAGGGTAGCCCCCTTCCCTTCATTCCTTTAGCACCTTGGCAGCACACAACGTCATTTCCTCTCAAGTTTCTCCAACTTTGAACCTTCCAAAGCTTCAAGAACGTGAGTACTTCATTCCCTATCTTGCAATCCATGAAAGACCACTCTACCCAAGCTCTAAGTGTGCAAACACGACATGTTCTTCGTGTTTGGAAGTGAGTGCGGCCGCACACCCTCTTAGGGTGGCCGCACACCTTTAAAACACCCTCCAAAGTGAGAGTTTAGCTTCCATAATCGATGTAGACATGCTCCTAGCCTTGTTGCACCTTGGAATGGGCGATTTAGGCATCATTTTGAGGGGTGTGCGACTGCACACACCTGTGTACGGCCGCACACACCCTTGTGCGGCAGCACACTCCAAGTGTACGGCAGCACACCCAAGTGTGCGACCATACACTCATTCTAGGACCCCTAACTTGCACTACAATTGACTATAGGCCTAGGACACTTCATGGATTACAAGTATGGACCTTGAAGCACCCCAAGAACACCACATTTCATGAGTGTACAGGCGCACACCCATTGGGCCGCACACCCATGGCCGCACACACACTACTAGTGGCCATACACCCCCTATACTCGATCCTACAAGGTCCTATCACTTGGTGCAAGTAATTTCAAGTCCCTAGAGTGATTTCCAATGGTAATTAGTAGCGAAATACCTTCATTTGACTCGTTTATGTTTTATTGCGTGTTAATTAGGATCGAATTGTGTTCAAGGCTTCACTTGAACAACCGGCTCTTCGTATCGATCCTTCAATCAAACCACTTACCCGAGGTGAGTTCATACCCCTACATTTTCTGGTTTTCAAACGTTTTCAGGGGGGAATACAAGCTACACCATAAATGATTTTGTTTATACATAGAGCTGTTAACAAGTATAAAACTCATGCAATTCTCATACATTAACCCTTTTGTATTGTGCTGAGCATAAGGGACGTTTTCACTAAAATTGCATAGTTTTCCATAACACTATATTCACTACACTATACATGCAAACTATAATCGGTATAGTTTGGGATTTTCTAAAAACATATCAAGTACAGAAACGTCACTACTAAACGTATGCACTAATATAGAAATGGCTTACAGTTTACATCACTGCATTATCATGGTATTCATAACTGTAACATTCACTACGTACGGTATACATACGGATTTTCACTACGATAAAACGCTATAACACTACATGTAAACTAGATTGTACGATACTGTGAGGCGCTACTTCACTACTGTACCCTTATGTGTACAAGGATAAATCATATCATAGTATAACCAGAGTCTCCTGGAGGGAGAGCGTGAGATTTGTGAATAGATCTATTCGGGACTGACAATCCCACACCTGAACTGCTAGCTACAGTTAGGCAGGCATGCCTAGGGTGACAAATGTCATTTAACTCGACGCCTGAAGAACGTTGGAAAGGTCTCTAGTCATATCAAGTATGGTTATACGACTCACAATATGTATAAATCACCTTTAGTTTACAATCTGGCACTTTTCAACGGTTTTATTTATACTAAATAGAACTAAAACACACTACGTATACTGGCTAAAGCCAGGGTTTTCAAACATAACCGATTATGCAATGGTTTCACATACAAAATACTTATACTTCATGATTAGCTTTAGTTGGTCACATGAGGTAGTATTTTCGCATATCACTACAGTTTTCAGTAACGAACATTCATGGCTTTATACGGAATCGATAACGCTACATTTTCATTAAAGAAAATATCGGATTTTCTTGAAACTATACAAACATTTCTGCTAACTCATCAACAAGATTTCACTACAAATTACTGCTTATGAACTCACCAGCTTTATGCTGATATTTTCAAACTGCTTGTATTCTTAGGAAATCAGTAGACAGGTACCTGCTGGGTTTTTGAGGAGTTGCAACCTTAAGAGTTTAATGTTTATATCTATACAAATTATATGATGTAATTCAAACAAGTTTCTGACAATTTCCAAGTTGATGTAAACATTTTATTTAAGTATTCAATGTAATGGTTGGGTTGCTATGATTGCTACTATACATTGGTTGTGATGCTATACATGATGTCCTCTACCCCGGAACGTTTCCGCCATCACGGTTTCGGGGTGTGACAGATTGGTATCAGAGCCCTTGTTTATAGCGAACTAGTATACCGAACCTTACATGGTATACAACTATAAACACTAAAGGGGTCTAAGTGCTCTACACTAAAAGTATACTTTCAAAAATATAAGTATTTTTATAAAAGTATACGAGCATGCATACCTAACAGAATTCGTGTCATTAGTGGAACAACACAAAAAGTATTTGGATGTTGGGACACTACGGTCAAACCTGGGCAGTTATGTAATCATGTTTCGGGTGAATATAGCCTGATCAACTATATTCAGTCAAAACATGACCAACATGTGCTTGGGAGTGACGGTGGTGTTACAGCAGACCTAAAACTTACCAAAAACATTCACTAGAAAATACTATAGGAGTATTTCGCTAGAGCCAAATTCAGTGAGGAGATTCATTCTTAGTGTTTCTACCTATCTATTTCGTAGCGATAACTTAGTTACATTAGTAACCTTTCTTGCTTATCGCTTGCTAGAACACTTGTTTATCAGGATGAGATATATTTTGTTTCATATATCTTGAGGACTTACCATCCTCTTCTTCCTGATTGTTTCTAGAAGAAGATGCCTCCTCGACCAAGACCCAACCGAAGGAACGACACTCCGCCACCACCACCACCCCAGTTCGACCCTGTCATGTTCCAGGCAGCAGTTACCGCCGATGTAACTGCAGCAATGGCACAAGTGAACTCTAGTGGGGCTGGAGGTGGAACCGACCCACAAAGACAAGACGGAAGTCAGGGACAACAAAAGGAATGTTCCTACAAGGACTTCATGACCGCGAAACCCAATTCCTTCAACGGAAACGGAGGAGTCATCGCTCTGACTCGATGGTTCGAAAAGATCGAATCCATCTTTGAAATTTGCGCCTATTCCGAAGCCAACAAGGTGAAGTTCGCCGCCTGCACCTTCACTGACAGAGCTTTGACCTGGTGGAATGGTCGGGTCAAAACCCTAACCCTGCCAGTGGCTAATGCCATGGGTTGGGAAAAACTGAAGGAACTCATGCTGACTGAATACTGCTCGAGGGGCGAGGTGCAAAAGTTGGAGCACGAACTTTGGAACTTGAAGATGAAGGGTTCTGACATTGCTGCTTACACTGCTAGATTCTGTGATCTGGCACTTCTCTGTCCCGGAATGGTCACCCCGGAAAGCAAGAAAATCGAGAGGTACATCTGGAGGCTGACACAACCCACCAAGGGAAATGTCTTGGCTGCTAGACCGACTACATTTAAAAGCGCGAAGGATCTGGCACAAATTCTGATCGATAATGGGGTTGATCTAGACGAAGTGGCAGCTGTTTCTGAGCCACAGAAGGAAAGTGGTGGGAAGAAGAAGAAATCATGGAACAAACGCAAGGGTCAGTCTTCGCAGGAGCCTTCCAAGAAACAACAAACAGTGGCAGTTCATGCTGTTACTGCTCCTGCTGCTGCTCCAGCTACTGTTCCAACCACCCAAACTCCTACCGGTGTTTATGCGGGGAAACTACCTTTGTGCAACAAGTGTAAATTCCATCATCACAGACCCTGCCATGAGTTGAGTTGCAACAGCTGTGGGAAGAAGGGTCACACAGCTCGGTACTGCAAGGTGCCAGCCCAACCAACCAACCAGACTGCGGGGGCAGGTGCAGGTCAAGCTTGTTATGGATGTGGAGAGGTTGGGCATTTCAGGAGAAACTGCCCCAAGGCAACAACTGGTGGCAATACGGGGAGAGTTTTGACTATGGGCCAGAATGAAGCGGTCGCTGATCCTACCGTTGTTACGGGTACGTTCCTCCTTGACAACTCTTATGCATGCATTCTTTTTGATTCTGGTGCGGAGAGGAGTTTTGTTAGTCATGCATTCAAACATCTAATCAAATGTCAATCCCAACCTTTAACCGAAACGTTCACCGTCGAGATGGCTAATGGAGAGAAAGAGAGCACGAACGACATATTCGTATGCTGTACTCTTACCCTAGACAATCACTCCTTTCCCATCGATCTTATGCCGGTATCCATCAAGAGCTTTGATGTCATCATCGGCATGGATTGGTTGAGCTCCAATCGTGCTGATATTCTTTGTTTCGAGAAAACTATCCGTCTCAATCTTCCCTCTGGTGAAACCCTCATGATTTACGGAGATAAGCTTAGCTCGAACCTTCGTATCATCTCGTGCATCAAAGCTCAGAAGTACATGCGGAAGGAATGCCATGCGTTTCTAGCTCACGTCGTTGATGAGACACAAAAATTTAAAGACCTCGAGAGTCTTCCCGAAGTCTGCAACTTCCCTGATGTCTTCCCTGAAGACCTCCCAGGAATTCCTCCCGAGCGTCAAGTCGAGTTTCGTATCGACTTAATCCCCGGAGCTACTCCTGTAGCCAAGTCTCCTTACCGTTTAGCGCCAGCAGAAATGCAAGAATTATGCAGTCAGCTCAATGAGCTGATCAGCAAAGGATTCATAAGGCCGAGTTCCTCACCCTGGGGAGCTCCGATCTTATTTGTGAAAAAGAAGGATGGATCCTTTCGGATGTGCATTGACTACCGAGAGCTGAATAAGTTGACCATCAAGAACCGATATCCCTTACCCAGAATCGACGATCTCTTCGACCAACTTCAGGGAGCCAGTTATTTCTCAAAGATCGATCTAAGATCAGGGTACCATCAGTTGAGAGTTCATGAGAATGATATGCCCAAGACAGCATTCCGAACTCGCTATGGACACTACGAATTTGTAGTAATGCCCTTTGGTCTAACCAACGCACCGACATTACTCATGGACCTGATGAATCGGGTGTGCCGCCCTTTCCTGGACAAGTTCGTGATCGTGTTCATCGACGATATACTTATCTATTCACGGAGTGAGAACGATCATAAACAGCACTTGAGGCAGGTGCTAGAAACATTAAGGGCGGAGAAGCTATATGCAAAATTTTCAAAGTGTGAGTTCTGGATCAGGAAGGTGAATTTCCTTGGTCATTTGATTAGCAAAGAAGGCATACATGTGGATCCTTCCAAGATCAAAGCGATAGAGAATTGGTCTGCACCAAAGACACCCACAAAAATCCGACAATTCTTGGGTCTCGCTGGCTGTTATCGCAGATTTATCAAGAATTTCTCCAGAATTGCCAAACCCTTAACCACTCTGACTCATAAAGGCGTACCCTTTTGTTGGAGTGAGAAGCAAGACACTGCGTTCCAAACGTTGAAGAGGGCCCTATGCAGCGCACCTATCTTGTCCCTGCCTGAAGGGACGGAGGACTTCGTTGTCTACTGTGATGCATCTAATCAGGGCCTAGGCTGTGTGCTCATGCAACAAGGAAAGGTCATCGCCTACGCCTCGAGACAGTTGAAAACGCACGAGGTCAATTACACAACTCATGATTTAGAGTTGGGAGCAGTGGTCTTTGCGTTAAAGATCTGGAGACATTATCTCTATGGAACCAAGTGCACTATCTTCACCGACCATAAGAGCTTGCAGCACATCCTTGATCAGAAAGAGTTAAACATGAGACAGGGACGATGGGTAGAGCTACTCAGTGACTATGAGTGTGAAATTCGCTACCATCCCGGCAAGGCCAATGTGGCGACAGATGCCCTCAGCCGAAAAGAGTACTCAGGTCGTAGAGTGAAGGCACTGACCATGACTATCCATTCCCATTTATCCGCACAAATCAAAGAGGCTCAGCTGGAAGCCTTAAAATCAGAGAACATGCCGGATGAAGCCTTGAGAGGAATGGAAAAGAACCTAGAGATCAAGGGAGACGGAGTCTATTATTTCATGGACCGGATCTGGACCCCAAAGTTCGGTGGTTACAGAGAGGTTATAATGAACGAAGCTCACAAGACTAGATACTCCGTTCACCTAGGTTCGGACAAAATGTACCTCGATCTCAAGAAACTGTATTGGTGGCCGAACATGAAAGCAGAGATCGCTACCTTCGTGGGCAAGTGCCTAACTTGCGCCAAGGTGAAGGTCGAATATCAAAAGCCCTCAGGTCTACTCCATCAGCCAGAGATACCCGAGTGGAAGTGGGAAAGGATAACTATGGATTTTATCACCAAGTTACCCAGATCTCCGAGTGGGCACGATGCCATCTGGGTAATTTTCGATCGGTTGACGAAGTCCGCCCACTTCCTGTCAATCAAAGAAAACTTCAAGATGGAGAGACTCACATGGATCTACATTCAAGAGATAGTTCGCCTTCATGGGGTACCTGTATCCATTATCTCCGACCGAGATAGCAGGTTTACCTCGAGATTCTGGCAATCACTACAAAAGGCTCTTGGAACTAAATTGGATATGAGCACGGCTTATCATCCGCAGACAGATGGACAGAGTGAGAGAACAATTCAGACCTTGGAAGATATGTTGAGAGCCTGCGTCATCGACTTCGGCGCGTCATGGGACACTCATCTTCCTTTGGTCGAATTTTCCTACAACAACAACTACCATACCAGCATCAAGGCTGCGCCGTTTGAAGCCCTCTATGGCCGCAAGTGCAGATCCCCTCTGTGCTGGGCTGAAGTGGGTGACACGCAGCTAATCAAGGGTCAAGTCCCCGACAACACTCTCACTGGTCCTGAGATTATCCGAGAGACGACTGAAAAGATCGTGCAAATCCGAGAACGACTGAAAGCCTCACGAGATAGACAAAAGAGCTACGCAGATAAGAGACGAAAACCCTTGGAATTCCAGGTCGGTGACCGCGTCCTTCTGAAGGTCTCGCCCTGGAAAGGCATGATACGTTTCGGAAAACGTGGAAAGCTAAACCCAAGGTACATTGGACCATTCGAGATCCTTGCTAGGATCGGTCCCGTAGCATACAAACTCCAGTTACCACGAGAGCTCAACAACATCCATCCTGTCTTCCACGTGTCGAACCTAAAGAAATGTCTGTCCGATGAGACACTTGTGATTCCTCTCGACGAGATCGAATTGGACGAGGGTTTACGCTTCATGGAAGAACCTGTCGAAATCATGAACGGTGAAGTCAAACGTACCAAGCAAAGTCGCATCCCGATAGTGAAGGTCCGCTGGAATGCCAAGCGGGGTCCTGAATTCACTTGGGAGTGCGAGGATTCATGAAGCAGAAGTATCCTCATCTCTTTCCAAGTTCATGACTGTGCTTTATTCTTGAATTTCGGGACGAAATTCCCTCTAACGGGGGGATGATGTGACAACCCGGAAACTTCAATCTTGTACACTTAGTCAATTTAATCAATATTCAACTTGTTTTGTTAATTTCTGATGCTATTTAAGGGTTCATTTAAGTGTTCTAAGCTTGTATATAACCAAGGTTGAGTTTAGGAATGAGTCAGAGTGTTGAATAGTGAGAAAATCGGGCCATACACACCTCTTGGAGGAGTGTACGGCCGTACACATGGGTGTGCGGCCGCACACCCACTCCCTTGGCAGCACACACTCTTTTAGGCAGCACCCTTACCCCTATATAAAGGGTAGCCCCCTTCCCTTCATTCCTTTAGCACCTTGGCAGCACACAACATCATTTCCTCTCAAGTTTCTCCAACTTTGAACCTTCCAAAGCTTCAAGAACGTGAGTACTTCATTCCCTATCTTGAAATCCATGAAAGACCACTCTACCCAAGCTCTAAGTGTGCAAAAACGACATGTTCTTCGTGTTTGGAAGTGAGTGCGGCCGCACACCCTATTAGGGTGGCCGCACACCTTTAAAACACCCTCCAAAGTGAGAGTTTAGCTTCCATAATCGATGTAGACATGCTCCTAGCCTTGTTGCACCTTGGAATGGGCGATTTAGGCATCATTTTGAGGGGTGTGCGACTGCACACACCTGTGTATGGCCGCACACACCCTTGTGCGGCAGCACACTCCAAGTGTGCGGCAGCATACCCAAGTGTGCAACCATACACTCATTCTAGGACCCCTAACTTGCACTACAATTGACTATAGGCCTAGGACACTTCATGGATTGCAAGTATGGACCTTGAAGCACCCCAAGAACACCACATTTCATGAGTGTACAGGCGCACACCCATGGCCGCACACACACTACTAGTGGCCATACACCCCCTATACTCGATCCTACAAGGTCCTATCACTTGGTGCAAGTAATTTCAAGTCCCTAGAGTGATTTCCAATGGTAATTAGTAGCGAAATACCTTCATTTGACTCGTTTATGTTTTATTGCGTGTTAATTAGGATCGAATTGTGTTCAAGGCTTCACTTGAACAACCGGCTCTTCGTATCGATCCTTCAATCAAACCACTTACCCGAGGTGAGTTCATACCCCTACATTTTCTGGTTTTCAAACGTTTTCAGGGGGGGAATACAAGCTACACCATAAATGATTTTGTTTATACATAGAGCTTTTAACAAGTATAAAACTCATGCAATTCTCATACATTAACCCTTTTGTATTGTGCTGAGCATAAGGGACGTTTTCACTAAAATTGCATAGTTTTCCATAACACTATATTCACTATACTATACATGCAAACTATAATCGGTATAGTTTGGGATGTTCTAAAAACATATCAAGTACAGAAACGTCACTACTAAACGTATGCACTAATACAGAAATGGCTTACAGTTTACATCACTGCATTATCATGGTATTCATAACTGTAACATTCACTACGTACAATATACATACGGATTGTCACTACGATAAAACGCTATAACACTACATGTAAACTAGATTGTACGATACTGTGAGGCGCTACTTCACTACTGTACCCTTAGGTGTACAGGGATAAATCCTATCATAGTATAACCAGAGTCTCTTGGAGGGAGAGCGTGAGATTTGTGAATAGATCTATTCGGGACTGACAATCCCACACCTGAACTGCTAGCTACAGTTAGGCAGGCATGCCTAGGGTGACAAATGTCATTTAACTCGACGCCTGAAGAACGTTGGAAAGGTCTCTAGTCATATCAAGTATGGTTATACGACTCACAATATGTATAAATCACCTTTAGTTTACAATCTGGCACTTTTCAACGATTTTATTTATACTAAATAGAACTAAAACACACTACGTATACTGGTTAAAGCCAGGGTTTTCAAACATAACCGATTATGCAATGGTTTCACATACAAAATACTTATACTTCATGATTAGCTTTAGTTGGTCACATGAGGTAGTATTTTCGCATATCACTACAGTTTTCAGTAACGAACATTCATGGCTTTATACGGAATCGATAACGCTACATTTTCATTAAAGAAAATATCGGATTTTCTTGAAACTATACAAACATTTCTGCTAACTCATCAACAAGATTTCACTACAAATTACTGCTTATGAACTCACCAGCTTTATGCTGATATTTTCAAACTGCTTGTATTCTTAGGAAATCAGTAGACAGGTACCTGCTGGGTTTTTGAGGAGTTGGAGCCTTAAGAGTTTAATGTTTATATCTATACAAATTATATGATGTAATTCAAACAAGTTTCTGACAATTTCCAAGTTGATGTAAACATTTTATTTAAGTATTCAATGTAATGGTTGGGTTGCTATGATTGTTACTATACATTGGTTGTGCTGCTATACATGACGTCCTCCACCCCGGAACGTTTCCGCCATCACGGTTTCGGGGTGTGACACTATCAAATAAAATGCATGCATAAATGCTGTTGAGGAGGAACGTACCAGTGACCACCGCAGGATCCTTCACTGCCTCTTCATGTCCTATTGCTAGGACTCTTCCCGTTCCCCCTGTGTTCTTGTTGTTGGCCTTTGGATAGTTTCTTTTGTAGTGACTCGTTTCTCCACACCCATAACATGCTTGACTTACACCAGCATTGGTAGGTTGATTGGTCTATTGTGCTGGTGTTCTTCAATATCGGGCGATGTGCCCCTTCCTATTGCAGTTGGTGCAGTGCATCTCCCGGCATGAACCGTTGTGGTGAAAGCTGCATTTATCACACTTCGGGAGATTTCCTACATATGGCTTGGTAGGTGCTGGCGTGGCAGGAGTGGTAGCGGCATGAACCACCACGATCTGTTGCTTCTTTTGCAGACTCCTGAGTTTGTTGCCCTTTCCTCTTGTTTCCCGAGTTTTTCTTGTTATCATTCCCCTTTTCGGTTCAGTGACGGAAGTTATCATTCCCTTTTGTACCCCATGGTCAAATAGCTTTTGCGCAAGGCGCTGTCGAACGTTGTTGGGTTTGCAGTAATCACATTCCCTTTAATAAGGGGAGTTAGTCTCCAAATGAAACGTTCGACCTTCTTACTTTCAGAGGTGATCATTCCCGGACACAGGATCGCCAGGTCGCGAAATATGGTAGTGTAAGCTTCAATGTCGGAGTCCTTCACAATGAGATTCCATAATTCCTGTTCGAGTTTCTGTACCTCACCTCTAGGGCAGTACTCTTCAAGCATCATGGTTTTGAGGTCCTCCCAAGTCATTGAATTCGCCACTGGGAGTGTTAGAGCCTTGATGTGGCCATTCTAGCATGTAAGGGCTCTATCGGCAAAAGTACAGGATGCGAATTTGACTTTGCTTTCCTTCGGGTAGCTACAGATCTCAAAGACTGACTCCGTCTTTTCAAACCATCGAGTTAGGGCTATAACACCTCCACTTCCGTTGAATGGTTGTGGCTTTCTGTTTGTAAAGTCTTTATATGTGCATGCTCGCTGAAGCCCTTGATTAACCCCATGGTTGGAACTGCCCGTTCCGTTTCCGCTTCCGCCTCCATTTGTACCATTGCTGTTGATATGTGCTAGAGCAGTAGTGACTGCGGCTGAAACTGCTGCCTGGAATGTGGCCGAATCCATTTGTGGTGGAGGCGACGGTGGCGGTGGTGATGTCGTGTTGTTCTGGCGTCGGTTGTATCTTCGGGGCGGCATTCTACTGCCACAAGAGGAATTTGGTAAGTTTTTGATAAGGGTTATGATATGGATACTATTGTAATGGAACATCGCATTTAGATATGTCAAGCTTAGTGGTTATCGAGCATTATTTTGTACTTATAATTGAAATCTTGTTTTACCAAATAAAAATGAATAGATAAGACATAGCAGATAACAACATCCATAAATAAAAACACACGTTTGTTTCATTAATGATAAAGTAAAGGTACATAACTTTTGGAAAAATTGACCTTTATAAGGTCTACAATACATCAAGATAATAATCCGACAACATAACGACCCTCCGAATAGTGTAATAACTTAGACGTAGGGTCGGTCCTACATACAAAATAAAGAAAGGGGTATCACTAACGCATACCCAAAAATCTAGTATATCATAGCTAGTGAGTAGGATAGATCCTACTCGCGTCGAGTAGTCCCCTGCGGTGCATGGGATGATGTTGAAGCACCCTGTAGCTTAGCTAGTTGATGATCGGCTACCATCACTCTCTCCTCAAGAGCAGCATGTCTCTCCTGGTATTCCCTTACCTCCGCTCGTGCGGTAGTAATGTCCTCGATGAGTCGGTCCATAGGGTAGTAATCCCTCTCGAGGTCTTGAGTGTGTGCGGTCGTGACCTCTACTGCAGCTCTCATCTCCATAACTCGGTTGGCTGTCTTCTGAGCCTGATCTCTAATGTCCGAAATCCTCCGGACCATGACGGGAAGGGCTCAGTCAGCGGGTCCTTCATGGCGAAGGTCATAAAATCCTCGCTTCATCCCAAAAGGTGGGCGTTGCCCCTAATGTCGGCTCCATCTCTTAAGGTTATATGCCCAGGGGGCGTAGGGCCATTATAGCCCCAACGGTGAGCGGGTACTCTAGCTATGTAGGGAGGATCGATGACTTCAGACTCCGCGTCTGACTCATCCTTCTCCTCCTCCTATTTTTCCTCTACTTCCTTTTCAACTTCTTCCTCCGACTCATCCTCCAAGATCTCCTCGGGATCCTCCTCAGGATCCTCCACGATCCATCCTTCATTCCCCTGGTTGGGGAAATAAGGATCTCCAGGATGGTGAAAACCTGCCATGGCGTCTGTACGAGAATATAAGCACAAGAGAACATATGAAAGATTCATAAAATGTTAAAGTACCCCTATAGTATTTTATGTCTTTATGTTTTGTTCTTAGATCCTTTTGGTGTAAAGTTTGTAAGTTTTAGATTTTTTGTCCACCTCGACCACTCCTGAACACATGTTGGTCATCTCTTGAATAAATATAGTTGATTAGGCTATATTTACCCTAGATATGATTACATAACTGTCTAAGTTTAATCGCGATGTCCAACTCTTCTAAATACTTCTTATTATAACCTTATTTTCTAATATGCATGTATGTATGTACACTTTTATAAAATACTTATATTTTTAAAGTATACCTTTAGTCAGAGTGTTTTAGTCCCATTGTATTTATAGTTGTATATCTTGTATGGTTAGCTATACTAGCTCACTATAAACGATGCTCTGATACCAATCTGTCACACCCCCGAACCAGGACGGCGGAAACTTCTGGGGGGCGGATGATGTCATTGTATAGTATCATAACAGTTGAATATAAATGAAACATTGCTACCCAAACGACATACATTGAGAATACAAACTTACATAGTTTACATATTGTACTTGTTCATAAGTTACACAAAAGTGACAGAAAAGTAAAATTCCTTAGTGCAGCATCACTTGATCTCAAACTGAGTTGATTACCTGTTACTGGTTCCCTGATAATACAAGTCATTTTGAAAAGCTTTAACTAAAAAGTTGGTTAGTTCATAAGCATTTTTGTATAAAAATGGATTTGTAACTGTTTAAAATGGTTTTCGTATACTTTCAGAAAATCCGATATTTTCTATAAACTATGTTGTTAGTCTTATATCCAAAACTAAGAAAAATGTGTGTATGACTCTTGTATCTTTCTTTGTAAAATGATAGTGTATGTATGTTCCAAGAAAATCCAATATTTTCTTATAAGTAAATTGTAGTCTTAAACCCTAAGACCATAAATGTAAGCGATTATGTACTGAAAAATGATATGTAGTTTTATATTTTAATAAAACCGGTGAAGTGTAAGCTTCATGTAAACCAAGATAGTATTGTTAATCCCTATGTGAGTTATTATAACCATGCTAATGTGACTGTTATGCCTGTACGACATTCTTTAGGCGTCAGAATCAGTAAGATATTTGTCACCCTAGACTGACCCGTCTAGCTGTAGCGAACAGCTCAGGCGTGGGGTTGTCAATCCTCGTATAGATCTATACACAACTATCTCGCTCTCACTCTAGGAGACTCTGGTTATAATGCAAGACTTAAAGTGTAGGTAGGTGCGGTGAAGTGAATATGTCTCACTAGTGTATTAACGGATTTACGTGAACTTCGACTCCCTTTTTCTTGTATAATGAAATAATTATACTATTAAGATTTATGACATGTGTTTTATGACACACAAACTACACTATTTATAGTTTGCCTTGTATGCTTTTGGTGTAAACCATTTATATAGACTTATATAAATATCAAGTTGCATATCTTGTCTAGTGTACATTACTAAAACATGAATCCTTGGGTTTTAATCCACCAAAAATAATAATGACTAGTAATATAACAATTTTTGCTAGAAAAGCTATTTTTAGTAAAAATCACCAAGAACTTGTAGTTGATACAACTCATATTTTCCTTGTTGATGTTTGTTAAACACAAAATGAGTTATATTTTCAGTATCTTTGCATACCAAACTCATAATCACGATTTTTGGGTAGATAAAGTAGTGTTAACCATATCTTATGCATGTACTATTTCACATTCAAATAATAAAGATGAAACTAGCAAGTATCCATAGATAAACATGTTTTGACTTGTATTCCCCCCCCCCCCTAAAAACATGAAAACTCGAAAAATTGGGGTATGAAGCTCACCTTGGGTTGGTTTTGTGGATGATTTGAAGTGTTGTGAGGAAGGTTTCGAGCCTTAACACTAGTATGTGCTTGATGAACTCCTTGTAGCTTATAATACCCTAAGAAGGTTAACACACGATTCTGTGTGTAAATGAGGATGAAATTTACCTAATAATGTGTAAAAACACTAGGGGTTGTTGAAATTACTTACCAAGCTCTAAGGACCACTTAGATGTTGAAGATCCTTGGGAAGAACTAAGCTTGTTCTTGAGAGAATTTTGAAATATGAAGCTGGGGTGTAGAAGGAAATGGAAGAAAGAAAAATGAAGAGTGCTGGTAAATGGAAGGGGTCTTCTGTCGTGGTTTAAATGGAAGGAATGGGTATGGATATATGCTAGATATTTGAGTGTGTTGCATGGTATGTACTGGGTATAATTATGTAAAGCTGAATCTTTTCTCCCAAGGTATATCTTTGACGTACAACAAATCTTAATAAAATAAAAACCCCAATGGAAAACATTTTAGGATGATTCACCCTTTAGGTTTTCGGCCATAGGAAGGTGATTTCGGTCTAGGTATGACCGAAATCCCTTAATACACTCCAAACATGAGGATTTCGGTCCTAATGGGCTTGAAGGTGGTGATTTCGGTTTCATTTTGGTGAGATTTAGGCCTTAATGGGCCATGGGCTAAGGATTTCAGTCTTGAGGCATTCCCATGGATGTGTTTTCGGTTCTTAGTTAATAGGTAACACAAATATGGGGGCCTTAGAATTTGAGTGTTCGGAGTTGTGGCACAAATACAAGTTCTTGTGTTATAGCTATTTGATTCATATTTGATTTGCATGGACTTTTCAAGGCTTAATTCTCATGAAATGCCAAGTGTATATTATCTTATAGTGTCCGTGCTTATACAAATAAGGCCCTTTTGATTTCCAAGAATCCATTGTAGCAAGGTTACACTGTATATTCATTGAACATGGTTACAATATAGACTTTACTTGACCCTAAATTTACTAGTTGTGACATAGATCTAGACTTTGCTCTTCATCAACATTCTCCAGGAGGTATAAAGCTTGCATCTTGATGTTTCCTTGTGATGGGTCTAATTAGTTTATGAGTGTTTATGTGTTTTCGTCCCCTAGCATTGGTCTTAATGGGTATGAGCTACTCCAGACCTTATGACTGGTATTTCCTGTTATTTATGAACTTGTAAAGTGATAAAAATGAGAGCTTGGTCACTCCTATCCTTCCATACATGAGCTTTTGGGCATTAGAGTGTGTTTTGGATTTAGGATTTGGTATTATACTCCTTTAATCCATGCAAAGGCATAAAGTCTAATACTTTTATCACTTAAGATGTTCTTTGGGAGTAGATCTGAGATTTGGATGTTTGTTCCTTGTGTATTAAGGACTTAATAAAAAGTTGGCAAAACAGAGCAATTACGTTGGGCGTACTTTTGGCTATGCACGACGTAGCCTGATTTTGTCCCGCTTTCCATATGAAGGCTCTACGCTGGACGTAGGATGGTTTCTAGCAATAAAAGGGTAAAATGGTCTTTTACCCCTAAGTGGGGAAACTATGAACCAATACCCT
The DNA here is from genome assembly GCF_052849685.1 of Lactuca virosa. Taxonomy (NCBI): domain Eukaryota; kingdom Viridiplantae; phylum Streptophyta; class Magnoliopsida; order Asterales; family Asteraceae; genus Lactuca; species Lactuca virosa. Next base: position 169,041,284 of record NC_136429.1, read on the forward strand.
AAGTTGGATTAGTACCTTAATTCTGATTAGGGTTTTATTGTGTTTTGATTAGTGTGAGGAGTTCCAGTATCGGCAGCTCGAGTGTGAGATTTGTCTGTCTTCAGATTGAGGTGAGTCATTTCACTGTACTTGTGGGTCGAAGGCACCAATGTCGACCCACTGGATTGTTTTATGTAGGATGCTAGTTGTCTTTGTGATACTTGTATGGAAAACCCTGGGGGTAGCCTGTGACATTTGTGTGAAAGACCATGGGGGTAACCCATAACACCTGTGTGTAAGACCTTGGGGTAGCCAAGGCACTGCAAGGGAAGACAATGGGGGTAGCCCATAACAATGACATTAAAGACCAAGGGGGTAGCCCATGACACTTGTATGCAAGACCATGCGGGTAGCCCATGGCAATGTATGTATGGTATGTGGTATTTTAGGGAACTCATTAAGCTTTGTGCTTACGGTTTTGTGGTTTAACGTTTTCAGGTACTTCCAGTTCTAAAAGGAAGGGCTCGACGTGATCACACAACATCCCCTCAATTTTATTCCCCTTGTTATTTGATTGCACTCTGATGTTGAGAATAGTTATACAATGGTTGATTTGGAAGAATTTGGTTGTATTTTTGGGTGTTTGAAAAATGAAAATTTTATCAGTATTTTTAGGATGTTACACGATTGTAGAGCTACTAGGCCGGTTGGTGATTAATTTCACAACATATTTACATGCCCTAAGGTCATAAGATATCAATTTAGGTGTTCTCTCCCCAAGTCTAAAATTGTTGGGTCAAAAATATGGTTTATACTTTGCTTTTCTAAGCATTTGTTGTTTTTAGTCTTGAGCCGAAAATAATATTTGGTTTATTTGTAGCTTGGACCGAAAACCCATGTGTTTTCGGTCTTGCATGGTTTGGGCCTTGAGTTTGCGGTCCATATATATATAGATGTAAGGGTGAGGAGTCTAGAGGAGCATTCATCCATATCATGTGCTAGAGAGAGAAAGTTAGAGAGAAGAAGTGTGTGTGTGTGTGTGTGTGAATCTTATGTATGGAGCATCATTGAATATCACCAATTCATAGAGATTCATCAAGTTCTTCTTCTTCTTCTTCTTCTTCTTCTTCTTCTTCTCTATTTGATCTTTCATCATCCGCTTGATTGGGATTCCGCACCATCAAGCGGATCGGATCGATACATCAAGCAAAATTTGGGACTTACAGTTGGTATCAGAGCTTGGATTGTATCAATCTATTTGGCAAGATCTGGAGCGTTTTTGGATTTTTTCTTGAAGGATTTTACGTTTTTGGATAGTTTTGAAAAAAATATCGGGGGTTCGTTCTTCGTGTTTTTCATAAAAATGAGTTTTTGATCGAGTTTTGGAGCTAAAAAGGTGAACAATCGTGTTTTTTGGTCGTAACCAGCGAGGGGTGGCAGCGGTTTGCGGTCAGCAGCTAGGGTTTGCGAGGGTTTGCAGCCGGAAACTCATTTGCAGTCAGCAACGTTTATAGCCGTAAACTCGTTTCCAGCCGATAACGAGGTTTGCGGTCAGGAGGGGCGTATCTGAGTTTGCAGCCCGAAGCGTTTACAGCCGTAATACGTTTTCGGTTTCGGACATTGCGCACGTGTTCGACCAGCAGTTCTAGCATGTGTTCGGTCCAGTCCTCGTTTGCGGTCCTCGTAGGTCAGCAGCCTCGCTTGCGGTCAGCAACATTGGTGCGAGAGTTCTCGGCAGCAGCGGACATTCAAAAATTCCGGGGTGGAGCAAGATTCGAACCCGGGTCTCTCCCACACTCAACCCGCCACCTTACCAATTGATCTAGCATGCCAGGTTCCCTGATTAAATCATATAGCTTCGCATTTTCGGTTCATGTTTTCAGATTTTTTACAATTTTGGCCCAAAAATTAATTTTTCAAATTTTAAAGTTTCATTTTCAACCCAAAGTTTTGACTTTTAATTTTTGACTTTCTAAATTGACTTTTGACCTCAAAATTGACTTTGACTTCCAAGTTTGACCTTTGACTTTAAACTTTGACTTTCTCGTTTAACATTCAAATTTTCACTTTTATCTTTTCGGTTTAACTTTTAAGTTTGACTTTTCTAGTTTGATTTTTAAGTTTGACTTTTTAATTTTGACTTTTAAGGTTGACTTTTGAGGTTTATAGTCAAAGGGCATTTTTGGTAAACAATGAGCTCCGCAAACATCCCGGTCAATGAAGTTTCATGCTCTCAATCTTGTGAAAGTACGATTAAGTTTCTTCGTGCTCTCAAAAACCCCTAAAAACACAACTAGAGGCCAAAACCAAGGACTTCCGAAAACTTCAAGAAGAATATAGCAATAAATGTGAAAACTATAGCTATGTTAAGGAACAGCTTGCTAACGTGACTGTCGAACTTGATGCATTGAAAACTGAATATAAAGATGCTGATTTTACTTTTAAGAAATTTGATGTGTCAAGTGAGGTAGTTGCGTCCATGATAGAGAAACAATTAACATTTAAAGATAATCAAACTAAGGGTCTAGGGTATCACAGTGTGCCACCTCCTTTTAATGACAACTATAACCCACCCCTTGAGACCAACGAGGAAGAAATTCCAGCTCAGTTTGGCCCACTCCCTGAACAAGCTTCAGTTAATACTAAACAATCTGAGCCAACTGAGAATATTAAGGTGAACGTTTTTAATGGTTCTACTTCATGTGCAGGTTAAGTAGTAAAGGATGAAAACAAGGAGATCAGAACTAATTCTAGTTCTGCAAATTCTACTGATTGTCAAACTAATGACTCCTTGAACTCTGAATCTCTTGCTTCTAACTCAGTTGCTTCTAATCAACCTGCTATTTGTAAATACAGGCCACCAAAACAAGCGAATCAGAGTGTCTGCTGTATGTGTGCATGCGGGAACAATAAGAAACGAGGCAAGGGCACGCCACCAGGGGCAGGAAGAAACAATTCCTACGTGAAGAAAAATATATTTTTACACTGTGGAGCACCTGGACACATTGTCAGAAATTGTCAAATCACGCATACGTTCCCTACTATGCACAAGGTTGGCAGAATGCGATAAGAGGGAGATCTTTCAAAAGAAATTCTTCAAGGTCACATTCAAACAATGGTGACTGGGATGCCAAAAAGGCCAAGAATCCAACTCCCAAGAACAAGAAGGGAATGCCGGCCAAGAAGCCAAGTTCAAGAGATGCTCCAGTGACACCAAGACCGGTTAAGTCAAAGTCATCTCGGCGATCGGCTTCAAGTTCAAAAGCAAGTGATAAGGCATCCATCCGGTCAAACAAGAAATGGGTTAAACCCAACTACAGATGGATACCAAAGGTTCAATCTCCCAAATCTTCTAATGATTCTAATATTTCTTCATCTTCTGTTTGTGATAAGCTGGATATGTCATGGGAGAGAGTACCTTGCAAAGATGACAAAGGTCAACCCAGTTTCAAAATGGAATGGGTTCCAAAGACCAACTAATCCCGCACTCTATGCTGGAGCAGCTATGGAGGCATATCATCAGACTTCAGTTTGTTGATAGTGGTTGTTCCAAGCACATGATAGGGGACATCTCTCAACTGTACAACACTCAGAACTTTAAGTGAGAGTATGTGTCCTTTGCGGGAAAGGAAGAAAGGAGAGGATCACACATGGGGTTTGTGCTTAACGATGTAAAGAATTTTCGGATCTATTCGAGATTGAAATATGCGTGCTGCTCTCAGTCCATCTGGATGAAAATTCAATCGGTGACTTACAGTTTGAGTTTTCTTTACGATACTCCTGAGTTTATCTTAAACTGATTCGTTTTGAAGACAATCTTTTATTTTCTTATAGTTTTTCTTTTGTAGGTATTGTTTGGGAAGTGATATGAAGTCTAGTGCTAAAGGGCAATATGAAATTCGTGTAATGCACTGAAGCCAAATTGTCTAGACTTTGTGTTCAATGTGCTGGTAGGCACAAAGGATTCAAAAGGACTAAACATAGATTGACAATGAAAGGACTTGACAATATGGACTTAGATAGTTCTATTTGGACTAACAATACGACGCTCGGGTAGATTGAGCAGTGAGATAAACATGGGAACCTGCAGTATACACTAAAAATATATGTATCTAGAATTGTGGCTTAACATTTCCTCGATGTATGGACTCATGTCCTTAATTCCGGTACTGATAAGGCGACCGGGGGGTTCTAATAAAGTATGTCTGTAGGAAATTATTTTCTTGCATTCTATCTGTCAGCCATATGTTGCCTCCTTTGTGCGATTGGAACATATACGACCTGGAATGCAACATATGCAACTCTATTTCTATGCATCTTCTTATCTATGCAATTCTTTCTATCTGTTAGCCATATGTTGTACCGTCTGCATGATCGGAAGATCCGACCTGGGACACAACATATGCATCCTACTATCTCTCTAACCCTCTATCTATGTTAGTCATACGTTCTTCCCTCTGCGTGATTGGAAAACATCCGACCTGGGATACAACATATGCACTTCTATATCTGACTTCTTTCTTAATGATTGAATACTCATCTAAAGTAAGGAGTTCTTTGGAAGTTCTTGATTACCGGGGTATGTCGGGAAGTGGGAAACACGTTCTAGTACATCTAAAATTGAACAACTTAAAAGGTTGTCTGTAGATATCGCTGCTGAATTTAAGTGGACAACAATATCTTTGGTCGTCGTCAGCCAAATGTTCCATTTAGGAATATAGATCACAATGTCTTGTCACTTATAATCTGTCCAATTTGTCAATATCCTTTGTGTTTAAGTGGATCACAATACCGGTGATTGACCAGATCTAAACATACATGTGTGTGCTGATAAATGATATTGAATTGCCTGACAACTTTGATCCCAAATCAGTCTTAAAGTTAGCTATTATTTTTGTTTTTGTTAAATTTGTTCATAGTTTTCCTCTATGCACAAATTTAGGGGGAGAATTAAAAATTTTAAAAAACCAAACAAAAATCAGAAAACCAAAAATCCAAAAATAGTGTTATTTTTGTTTTTTTATTTCTTTTTCAAAAAAAAATCCAAAAATATTCTTGTTTCTGTTTTTTTTTTAGAAAATCAAAAATCCAAAAATATTGTGTGCTAAGTTTTCTTTTAGTTTTGTTTTTATCTCAATTTTTTCTTTGTCTTGAAAAGTGAATTCAGATGTAGATGAGACTCATGGAGATTGTACCGAGATTTTCTGAGCCAAAGCTTCATCCGTGATTGTCGAAAAATTCTCATTTGAAGGAACAAGAAATGAAGATTATTCTTTCAACATTTAATTTTTCAACCCCAGAAGCCAGGTGAAGTTGTACTTGAAGATTATGTGACAGATTGCACTGAAGCCTCCTCAATCAATTTGTTGCTATCTATGTATCTGCTGAAGTGATCCAGAAGATTCGTTCTTTCTGTGACATCCCCATTTTCACGGTCAGAAAAGACCGATTTTTGTTTATGCTTTATAAAAATGAGAGTACTTCTTTTAATAAAAATGTTGCGGAATTTGTTCCCAGTAAAACATGATAAACACGTTATCAAAGCATTTCCGAAGAAATGTATTTTTATTCATTTTAAAACATTTGGGATGTCATCGTCAATACAGAAACATAAGCATAAACAGAACTTACATTCATTTACACTAGTGATCTACACCCCTTTAAATGTCTCAGTGTAATGTAACTTCATATCGACATCTGTGATAGAAATAAGCTGGAGTGGGTCAGGTTGGGAAACCTGGTGAGTACATAGGGTTTTCAACCCACAATAATATAATTATTATGTTTAAACATCAAACAATCAACCCAATTACCCATCCCCATTATCTTCTTTACTCTTAAGGGTCTACCCTAAGAATCAACTATTCCTCGTTCATTCATTCCTAAGGATCATCCTAAGGAATGGGCACGAAGTCCATCGTCACCAGGGTTTAGGCACTAAGTCTGCATAGTCGCCAGGATTTATACAACAAGCACTAAGTCCGCATAGTCGCTAGGGTTCAGGCACTAAGTCTGCATAGTCGCCAGGGTTTATACAACAGGCACTAAGTCCGCATAGTCGCCAGGGTTTTGGCACCAAGTCTGCATGATCACCAAGGTTTAGGCACCAAGTCTGCATGATCGCCAGGGTTTATACAACAGGCACTAAGTCTGCATAGTCGCCAGGGTTTTGGCACCAAGTCTGCATGATCGCCAAGGTTTATACAACAGGCACCAAGTCTGCATGATCGCCAAGGTTTAGGCTCCAAGTCTGCATGATCGCCAGGGTTTAGAGTACATCGGGTGAACACATCGTTCAAAACACCTACAGGTTGCGAGCCTGCTAGTGTTCCACTGGACTGTCTAGAATAGTCCGTGGTTGTCATCCATACTCTGCTAGATGACGAGGACATCATTTGGGAAAAAGGCTTCTCACATCGTCCACCTCTCACCCTTACCTCATGGTCTATATCACCTCTCAACTCATATTTCATCTACCCATGTTTTACCCAACATATTATGTAGATATAAATACATATACAGTTTAAATCATATAAAACTTGTATAAAATCGCTCATCCAGCATAGATAGCAAGTATACAGATAATATGTACACATAGCAGGTAATTTATATAAAATACTTCATGTCTATGTGTAAGATGAAAGTAACTATGCACTCACCTGATATGGTGGTGACTCGGCACTCGGACAACACTTCGTTACTCTTAAAACAATTTCCTTCGACAAAACCTAGTACCATTACCACTAGGGTTTAGTCTAATATTTACCGAGACTAGTTAATAGTCTAGCCATTATTACTATTATATAAGCGTTAAGCAACACTCTTATATAACTCATAATAATAGCCCAAATAATTATTTTAAGGTCCTAATAATGTTACTATATTGAAACATAAGTTATACTAAAGATAGGGTAGGCGTAGCTCACTTACAACGGGTTTTTCTCAAAATCGGGCTTCGCTGGAGCAGCGTTCCCGAGCTAAAAGGCTCTTCTTCTCGGAGCCGTCGGGCGCTCCGGGGCTTCCGCCTCGTGCTAGGGAGGTTCCCTAGGCTTTTCGGGGGGTTTTGGGGGCTAGAGAGAGGTTCTAGAGAGAGAGGGAAGTTATGGGAGGTGTGAGGAAGAATGGAGGCTTCACCTCTTATTTATAGGGGGCTGGAGGGTCACTCACGTCGTGAGTTTTATGATGCTCACGTCGTGAGCCAACTTAGGCACCAAGTCACAGCCTGGTGCTGACACGTGGCATCGCACACAGGGTGTAAATCAGCCGATTTTCAAAAATTCATAACTTTCGCATACGAGCTCCGTTTTTGACGTTATTTATATCCACGCGTAGGTAAAAATAAGATCTACAACTTTCATTTTGACTCCGTCGGATAGTTCTAGACCGATCTTAAATTTAACAGTAGGAGGAGATTAGACTGTTAAATGACCGCGAAGAATTCGTAACTCCTTCATACGGACTCCGTTTTCGTCTGTCTTTTTACCGTTGAGTTCCTATTAATAAGATCTTCAACTCTCATTTAGGTCGCGTAAGACAAAAACCGCTCGAACTAAAATTCGGGTTTTGGGCCGTGCACTGCTAGGCCAAATCTTAGAAAATTCATAACTTCCTCATACGAAGTCAGATTTAGGCGTTCTTTTTATGGACGCTCTCGGTTTAACGTATACTACAAATTCTGTTTAGATTTCTAAGGCTAAAAAGTTTTTTATCAAAAATTCACTATTTACGTCTCCCGGTGTCGTGCCGGTTTTGCCGTAAAACTTCGACGGGCCATAACTTCTTCGTTATAATTCGGATTTCGGCATTCTTTATATGTACGGAACCCTTGTAACATATACTACAACTTGGTTACGATTAATCATTCTAAATAATCTTCCATCAAAAACTTATTTTTGATGCTCATCGTCTCTAAATTGACTAGCCCGGATCTGCGGGCGTTACACTCTCTGATATTCTCTCTGAAGTTTCCCAAGCTGAAAGCGCTAATTTTCAAGAATCCTTTCAAGAAGCCTCCTCACCCACCATGCGTTCAAAGTCAAATTTTGAAGAAATGCCCAACTGTTCAAGATGAAGTCATTCACCTAGAAGATTTAGTTGTTTATCTTGAAGTTGTGAAGAAATAGAAGACAAAAAGCTGAAGCCAAGGTCCAAATAAAGATTGACAAGAAAAGTCAGCTACATTTTTAGGGGGAGTTTGTTGGGTCAAAGAAAAGAAAGCTATAAACCAAGGGGGAGATTGTTGGGTCAAAAATATGGTTTTTACTTTGCTTTTCTTAGCATTTATTGTTTTTAGTCTTGGGCCGAAAATAATATTTGGTTTATTTGTAGCTTGGACCGAAAACCCATGTGTTTTTGGTCTTGCATTGGGTTTGGGCCTTGAGTTTGCGGTCCATATATATATATATATATATATATATATATATATATATATATATATATATAGATGTAAGGGTGATGAGTTTAGAGGAACATTCATTCATATCATGTGCTAGAGAAAGAAAGTTAGAGAGAAGAAGTGTGTGTGTGTGTGTGTGTGTGTGTGAATCTTATGTGTGGAGCATCATTGAATATCATCAATTGATAGAGATTCATCAAGTTCTTCTTCTTCTTCTTCTCCATTTGATCTTCCATCATCCGCTTGATTGAGATCGGATTGATACATCAAGCAAAATTTGGGACTTACAGTAATCACATGAACATCTCTCTTTCTAGAGAAGTTTATGACTAATGTGTTGTAGCAAAATCAAGCGAAAATCGAGCCTCATCATTCCTATAACCAAAATTCGTACCCATCATGTACTCTCGGTACCCCATTTGTCTATCTTCGTATCTGACCATTGAACACCCCCCAATCACTCATTGGTCATCCGAACTGCTTTTAACCATATCATCTAACATTTAAGAAGGGAAATTATATACATACCCCCAAAGTGCTTAACGTACCCCTTTATTAGTGAAATAGTGGTTGTGTACCCCATATAATTTGACAATTTATATGAATGATGAGGGTATGTATAGTAGCACCCTTTGAGAAACACTACTCACCTAACCCCTATGGGGTGTGTACGTGTGTATGTGTGTGTGTGTTGGGGGCGTGAATAAGCAAACACAACATTTAACACCTCCTTTCCCCTATAATATTATCACCATGAAGATGAAACATTCTTATAATCTAAAGACTACAATTATAGATATGAAGTTACAATCTTTCATGTGTTTGAGATATTTTATTCATCTTTTTAAGAAACATTTAATGAAATTAAATGACATTTATTTTTGTAAACATATTAGTTTCTAAAAGCGTCGTTTAAAAATATTGAAGATATCAACTTAAAGACCACAAAGGTTTAAGTTCATGGTCGTTTGTTACAAAACTACAAGGATTACATTGTATTTTATGGATACATGAAGGACTAGTTGGGTAGATAAAAGGAAATCAGAAGTTCACAAATAATTTCTCTTCGACTCACACGCATAGCATTGACGAGGTGAATCGGGCGGAAGTTCCACAAGGTAAACGGTGAAGATCACTTCTTCTTTTTCTCAAAATCCGTTCAGATCTGTCCATTCTGTGGTTTCTGATATTTGAGTTACAAGCCCCATTGAGAAATTTCTGCTACTGTTTGCCATTAGCGATTAGATTCTCGGAATTAGTGTAACTTGCAAATTAGTATTCGTACACCATTATATGCTCTATAATCAAGTTAGTTGATTTACTAATTGACTAGGTATTTACTACAGTTGCTTTTATGATCCAAACCAGGTGTTGTTAATTTCAGCATCAGATCGAATCGCTCTCCCAAGTCCCAACCTCACAACCACTCCTCCCGCCGCCGTTCATTGCTGCACTGCCGTCGCAACCATTCATCGCTGCAGGTAACAAATCCAAGACTCATTGCCAACATATTTTGTTGAACCTTTTCACTTCTGGATATAATGGATATGCTCCATTTCAAATATACCATCTTATAGCTTAGAAGTTCATCCTTGTCCTCGATCTTTACATAGGAGCACGATTAAAAGTTGAAACAACCGCCATGGGGTCAGCCTTCGGGCTTCGAGCAGAAGATCAAATATCTGGATATTTACTCTCTTCAGCTTCGTTACCTGTTCCTGAAACCCACCAAACGAATCTCTAAAACCCACACCACAAACCTTTTGAAATCATATCCTCTACACTTTCAAATTACGATTTGAGCTCAAACAAATTCACTCCCAAATCATCTAAATCAACACTTGAGACTGTTATATGGAATTCATGTTTGAAAGATTTTTCCTAGAGTGATTCGCCAAATGATGCGATTCGGTTATTTTTATCAATTATGCCAATATCATATCTTATTCATTTTAACACAAGTAAAACAACTTTCTTATCAGATGCTGCTAAATTGCTACTGGATTACTTTCCTTTTGTCACTTTCTTGTTTCTTGGGTGTTCTTCATGCAAGCGTTGGTGATGCTGACCCTTCATACAGGTAAACCTTGTATCTTCATATCTTCATATCTCCATATCATCTTTCAAATGAAAACTTACACATCTTTTTTGTACCTAATCTAGATCATGCCTAATAGAATGTGAGAAAATTGGATGTGTTGGAGACACATGCTTTCCACACTGCAACTTCTCATCTAATGCCACCTCTCAGTATCTACAATGGAAACAATGGGATTGTCAAAGTGATTGTAGATATCATTGTATGCTAAAAAAGGAGCAAGAAAGAGCATCATTAGGTCAAAAACCAGTCAAGTATCATGGAAAATGGCCTTTCAAAAGGGTATTCGGAATTCAGGTTTGTTCATTCCCATTAATCTTAACACCTCAACTTTGATTCTAAATAACATTTAAAAATTAAATAGTTTTTTAACAGGAGCCTGCTTCTGTTGCATTTTCTGCTCTCAATTTAGCAATGCATTTTCATGGGTGGCTTTCTTTCTTCATTCTTTTGCATTACAAGCTTCCTATGAAATTAGATAGAAAGCCTTACTATGATTATGCTGGTTTATGGCATCTATATGGGCTTCTAGCATTGAATTCATGGTTTTGGAGTGTTGTTTTTCATAGTAGGTGAGTTTGTATTTTATAAGGGTCTGTTTGGTATGATGGAATCGGAATGAAACCACAAAGGAATGGAATCAGTCATTACATTCCAATTCCATTACCATGTTTGGTTCGCTTTAAGGAATGGAATGAGTCATGCAAACAATATTATATGTTTGTTATATACAATTTGAAAACTAAAGAAAAAAAAGTTTTTCTAGAAAAATAAACTATAATAAAATAAAGGGTTTCAAATAATCAAAATAGTTTCTTACACTTCAAAAAAATTAAATATCTTGAAATCATAAAATAGAAGGGTTTTATGCAGAAAACTCTCATTATTTTGGGAAATTTTTTGATAAAGTCCTTTTTTTTAACAGAAAAGTCCAGATTATTTAATTTTACACGAAAATCTGTCATTTCCTGTTAAAATAAAAATAAGGACTTTTTCTTTGGCAAAACATTAAATAATCAGGACATTTCTATTAAAAAAAAAGGACTTCATCAACAATTCTTCCAAAATAATGAGACTTTTCTACATAAAACCCTAAACCAGAACTACAATTAAAAATATTTTTAGTTACTTTCAAAAAATAACAAAAGATAATTTAATTAAAGTTTTGAAATTTCAATGAACATCATTTTTATTGAAGATTATATAACACAAACAAGATTTTCATTCCCATTCCCTCTTCAATTACTGCATACCAAACACTACCCGATTAATATATTTTTTTTCCAAATATATACAAATTCATATATATATATATATATATATATATATATATATATATATATATATATATATCAAAATAACAAATTTTATTGTTACACAGAGAAGTGGAATTGACAGAAAAACTAGACTACTTTTCAGCAATTGCATTACTTGGATACTCCCTCATTATTTCCATATTAAGAAGCTTCAATGTAAGGCTTGAAGCTGCAAGAGTCATGGTTTCAGCCCCTTTACTTGCATTTATCACCACCCACATTTTATACCTCAACAACTACAAACTCGACTATGGTAACTTTCCCATTTCCATAATCCATTATATATATATATATATATATATATATATATATATATATATATATATATATATAATTTCTTACAATCAATAACCAATAATTTAAATAAATAAAAAAAACTCAACAGGGTGGAACATGAAAGTGTGTGTTACAATGGGAGTAGCACAACTACTAATATGGGCAATATGGGGTGGAATAACTCATCATCCATCGCGTATAAAACTATGGTTTGTGATAGTTTCGGGTGCATTTGCAATGCTTTTAGAAATATATGATTTTCCTCCATATGAAGGATTTATTGATGCACATGCGGTTTGGCATGCAACTACAATCCCACTTACTTACATGTGGTGGAGTTTTATAAAAGATGATGCTCAGTTTCAAACGTCTCTTCTACTTAACAAGGTAAAATAACGAAACAAAAAGTGTCTGAATGGGTCAGGAATCGTAGGTGTAGGCATAGGCATAGGCATAGGCATAGCTGCTGAATTGTTTCTTTTTTGCAGATGTATGTGGTGCCAGATGTTTCTACTTTTTCACATAAACACTCTTGTTGATTTTGTAATTTGTTGGTAAAAAAACGGATGGAATTAGTAAAACAAGAGGAGATGAGGGGAGAGGATGGGGTTTAACCCTTTTGTGTTGTTGGGTTGTTGAAATTAAACAAGATGTTAAACTTGGGTAAAATGATGAAAAATGAGTTTAGATATATTTCTTGAAGAGTAAATTCTAAGTTTTTTGTGTGGTATGTCAAAAGTTATGGTTTTTGTCCACATGTTTGGTTTGTTACATTCACGCCCCCTAAAATGTAGTTATGTTAACTTCGATTGGATGGCAAATATGTTAAGTCTAAAGTAGGGGTGCAAACGAGCCAAGTCAAGCTGAGCTAGAGCAGACTTGGCTCGGGTTCGTTTAAGTTATACGAGGCTCAAGCTTGAGCTCGGCTCGATTCGAGCTTTTTTGTATTAAGCTCGCCTCGAGCTCATAAAGAACTATACAAGCTCGGTTTGGGCTCGAGTTCAGCTGGTTTTTGTGTAACGTGTCTAAATAAGCTTAAGTTCGGTTTGAGCTTGTTAAGAAGCTCGTTTATTGATACCCTAAATTCTTAATTCCCCAAATATTATTTATTTATATATATATATAAATAAGAATAAATAATATTATATGTAGGCTCGTTTAGGCTCGCGAGCTTAATCGAGCTTAATGACATAGGCTCGAGCTCGAGCTCGTTTAATAAACGAGCTTAATAGTAAGCTCGAGCTCGGCTTGGGCTCGTTTAAAATTGGTTTCGAGTCGAGCTTTTAACGAGTTGATTCCGAGTAGCTCATAAGTTTGCACCTGTCTAAAGTAAAAAAAAAAGTGAATTTCAGAAAAGCTTTTTACCTAAAATGTCAATTGCAAATTCTTATAGAAAAGGTCTTTGATTATTCCGATTTATTTCATATACGACTTTATTTACATACTAAAAGAAATTAGAGGCTATAAATTATTACGATAAATTTTGAGACATTGGGCTGTTTTGGTGTTCATGGTTTTGGAATAGACTCTTTTGTTGAGTTCGTGTAAGTATTTGTACCACCCTAATTATTTTAGTTGGTAAACAATGGTTGTAAAAAATATATATTATAAGTATTTTCCTGCTAAAAGGAAAAAAATTGTAATCGTTATCATCTTTAGGTTAAAGACTGAAAATGTAAAAGCTTTTTTGAAATTTGCTCAACATAAAATGATTATTGTGCTTCCAATCTTCTTGAATGTAAAGACTAAAACAGTTTTTCATCTTCTTCCTCTTAAAACCTGAAATCGAAAGAAAAAAAAATCAAACAAATACCCGAAAGGTAATTATTGTTCAATCAAGTATCTCTAAAATAAAGTAAAAATCAATGGATGTTAATAGTTCTTATAACATATTTTGATTGTCATGTAAGTTGCACGACCTTTGGACCCGATTGTCTTAATATGTAGAATAACTGCAAATAATGAAATGATTTTAGGGTTTGACAAACTAGAAACCAATTTTGGTTATAGAAAAATGTATGCAACAGAGGAAATGTATGAAGTATGATCTGAAAGGCTTAGCATATGGAGCAGTTTGGAAATATGTTGTTAGTGGGCCACATGATGTTACTGTTCAAATGGAGCAAATAGGTATTGAAGTTGATACTCGGACATTCAATATTCTAGGTATGATGTTTGTTCAATCATTTGACAATATTTTGAAGCTGATCGCAAACATATCAAGCTTGACAATGAAGCTCTTAGAGAACTAACCTCTGGAATTCCACCTAATATTTTTGGTCTTTTTGATTATGTGACAAGTGCTAAATAAGTATGAAAAATACTCTTAATGATGATACTTGGGACAAAAAAGATCAAGAAACAGAGAAACTACAACACTCGACTGGCGATCTTATTTTATAACTATGTATTCATGATGCGGTCCTTCATTATTAACAATAACTTTTGTATGATTATGGTATGGATGAGAGCCGGTGGTTATATAACGGCTGGGAGCCGGTAGGGGTCTGATGAGAGGGTGCCGATGATTGTATATGTAATTTTGATATCTATGTTTGATAGGGATGATGATGGATCGGTTATAGTGTCGAGAGCCTTGCTTGTATGCATTGTATGTGTGGTGGAATATGTGGTATATTGGGAAACTCATTAAACATTATGCTTACATTGTTAATTTAAATGTTTTTCAAGTTGTTTGAGGAAACGTGCGACACGTCTATATATTCACATCGAAGATTTATTGTTATTTGACTTCCGTTGATTTTTCTAAATAAACTCTGTTTAAACTTATGTTTTCGAAAAAAAGGATAGCACAATATGTTTTCAGGAATGTGCTTGAATGTTAATCAGATTTTAAATGAAAATTTTGGTTTGAAATTTGGTATGTTACAAGTGTTGGAGATAGTGTCCAAAGTCATTAACTATTGATAATATTTCTAAATAATAACAAGGTCCTTTTGTGCCTCATAATTTTGTTCTCCCTACTTCTCAATGAGTTCAAAGTTTATATCTCGTCTCTTGGGATATATAAATTTTGACTTATCTCTTCTTAAGGTTTTCTTGTTTTGCTTCCTGGCATGTTGGGTCTGACTACATTTGAGGGATTCTCCATTGAGTCCTTCATCCTTTGCAAGAGCTGGCAATCACAAGGTCTCAATCAAAAGATCAAAAGGTAATAGTTTTTATCCTTCTATAGTTAAATCCAAAGTAGGATGCTATAATTAGTAAAACCAAGATCCTAGGGTGCATGTACACATAAAGATTAATTTGTTTATTCCGCTATGCTAATCATATGTGTATACTAATCATATGTGTATAGATGTAATAAAACCCAACAGAGGTATCAGAGCGAGGTTTTAATTATATGTATTGCTTTGTATAATTAAAATTGTTTTCTGGATCTATAAAGTTCGTGGCGTGTCCCCTCTTGTTTGCGGTGCAACTGGACGTTTTTCAGTTTCTATATTTTTGGTATTTTTCGAATTTTTAGGTAAAGAATCTTATCTTAAATATTATTTAAAAGATTTTAGATCAGAATATTTAAATGGATAAATCTAAATATTATTTAAATTATTTAAACCTAAATATTCAATCTAAGATTAGTTCTAAATATTATTTAAATAAGAATTTAAATATAAATATTTAATTGGTTTATTTTTACTATTGTTTAAATTAGAATTTAAATCTAAATATTTAATTTTAAATATTATTTAATTAGAGAATTAAATTTGAATATTTAAAAATATAAAGATCAAATTTAAAATGTCTAAATTGGCCTATATATTATAATAGATTATTATATGTATAAGAAATTATTACAAACATGTGCCCTCACATGTTTAGCAGAAATGTTATCGTCGAAGCATGACTAGAATCACCCAATGTAATGTTATAAGAGAGGTGTAAGGATTTCATTTTGATTCCTAATTAGGTCGGTTTTTAAAACCCCTTAGGCTTACCATCCTCACAACTATTTTACATTTTGAGATGGGAGTTACTGAAAGGGTTTGATAGGATCATTGTTTGAAAGTTAAAAGTATTAACTAAAATTATAAAACAAATTTCAGTTTCATTAATATAAGTCTTAAGCTACCCATGAAAACACACACTTTGCGATATATTTTGTTGATAGAGCATGTATGGTTAACCGACACATCAAAGCGAGAACATAATGTGAGAAATGATGTGGCACTGAGAAAAATTATTCTGTTGTTGGAGCGTATGTGGTTAACCGACACATCAATGAGAGAATAATTTAGATCTAGGGTCATACGGTTTTGCATGGTTGATTCACCATATGTTCTATGATCTGTGACATCCATGTCATAGAATTGAGATGAGCTTAACTCGAGATTAACGTGCCATTCAAAGTTATTGAATCTCAAAAGATCTAGAGTTTCATGGAGATTGAAACTAGCAAAGAGCTTTGCCTACCTAAATAACCTTGTAGTGTGTTTACGACATCCTTTTACACATCACAAAGCCAAATATGGATCCTAGCCTTAGTAAATAATTAATTGGGTTAAAAATTATTTGAAGGATTAATAAAACAAAAAAAAATGAAATTAATATTGAATGATGTCTATAAGATAATCCACTAAAATCTACTACTATAAAACCTCAAAAAGGATTAGCTGGTAGGATGATCGTTCTAGTCCAAATTCATATTTTGGGAATAGTTCTCATAGACCATAGAAATATCATGCCTTAGATATAGCTCTTCCCCAGGTTCCTCCAACCAATGCATTATAAAACTGTAAGAACATTTATAGAAATAAAACATATTGAAGTAAAATGGAATTTTATTAAGTTAGGAGTTCACTATGGTTATCATATTAAACTTGCTGACATGTACATATAATCAGTTCACTCTGATTTGATATGAACAACTTTGAAATGTCCATAAAGGAGTTGCATGGCATATTGTGACCCTCTGGGACTAACATAGCCAATCATATAAACTTCAACTTCATATGTTCCCATATTCACTGTCAGGAATAAGAAGTGTCAAAAAGAAGAAACCCAGTTGCCCATACGTAAAAGGCGATTAGTGATGAGATACCTAATCCGACCCGAAATGCCTATGACAAAAGGAGGGATTATTTCATGTTCTAACAGACTATTCATTTTGAAAATAAGAAAAGGACTTAGAAATCATTCATGCCTAATATATCTATGAGAGACTGGAACATAGAAAAGAGATTTTGATCAAGGATACCGAGCTCGTGCTACCATCCTTAGGATATAAAGGCAACTAATATAAGAATGTTTAGTCTATAATCAGATATGAAAATTCATAATACCATTGGAACATTACTTCTAATCCTTGACTATTTTACTATGGATATAGTACTTACATTTACAAGAATATGCAGCGACTAAAAAAGGAGTAAGAAGACTAAAACAAGGAGAAGAAAAATTGATGATGAATACCGGGCCCTTGCTACTATTCATGGGATCAAAAGACCATCTCGTTCTCCCAAATGTCCAGTCTATGGTCTTATGATTTAAAAAACTGTTTATGCAAAGTTTCATAAGATTGTTATGACTTATTTAGAATGTTTTAACGTGTTTAAAATAAAGTCATGAAATATGTGAAACTAGTATAGTAACAATGGTTCAAAAGCTGATTTAAATATTTGAATGAGATATAATATTGCTTAATCATCTTCTTGAAAATGAGAACTGCATTGCCAATGATCCAGTTGGATAGGATTTTGGAATTCATTTGACCACAAGTTTTGTGATAAATACATGCCTTATTTTTCAAAATAGATGAATATTTGTTGAAATTAATTTAACTAATGGATTATTCTGATCGTCCATAATAATCACTGATTCAAATTCATCCAAAAGTTTGGGAGAAATGCATTTGTGGAATTACTTCTAAGGAAATGCATTACCAAGTATCCAGTTGGATCATATTTTAAATATCATTTGACCGCAAGTCTTATGATAAATTCCAATATTGTTAATCAAGATAGATGATGAATACATTACTTGGTAATGTGAATATATGTTGGAATTAATTCATAATAATGGGTTGTTCAGATAAACCACAATTCATAGTAAGACCAACTTCGTGTGAGCATGTTTATCTGAATAAACATTGAGTTTGGAACCTTTTAGGTGTTCAGAGCTTTCATAAGCGAAGTTAAGAATCAACTGGGAAATATGATGAGATACTCGGATCCAATAGGGATAATGAGCATCTTAGTCAAATTTTATCGATCATCTAAGTGATTGTGAAAGAGTTTCACGAGCTATCTCCACCCAGAACATTGTTGCAAGGAGTATAATTGGAAAGAGAAACAAATCATTGTTTGATTTGATATTTGATGGGTCATATTATGTTTGAAAAAAAAGTTCATGGATTATACCATGAATAGTGTTACAAAAGTCATTGGTCTTGCACCAATTAAGAAGGTTTATGAGACAATATCCGAGATGTGGAGTAAGGGTTCATCCCTCACTAGCACATAAGGAAGTCTACGATTATGAGGCTTACGTTCTTCGTGAAGCACTCGAAAATCGATGAATTAAAATAGAGATGTGTTGTCTCGTTGTACATCCCAACAAGAATTTTGGGTAACTATTTTACAAACGTTTTGAGAACAAAATGTTTGTTCCTCGAAGGGAAATCTTCCATGAGAGGGAACTGATATCCAAAAGAGCTAGTGGGAGCCATATTGATCTTGATATGATTCAAGAGTCACACT
Source organism: Lactuca virosa (assembly GCF_052849685.1). Classification (NCBI taxonomy): domain Eukaryota; kingdom Viridiplantae; phylum Streptophyta; class Magnoliopsida; order Asterales; family Asteraceae; genus Lactuca; species Lactuca virosa. The sequence continues at coordinate 169,060,067 of NC_136429.1, forward strand.
ATGAAGAACCTAAAGTTGGTCCTACATTTAAGTTGAGGTTAAAAGAGATATTGAGGAAACTGACATACCTTAAACTCTTCCTAATAAACTTGATAGAGGACGTCATAGCCCTAGTTATTTAGAATCTATATTACTGAGGAATATGAGTCATTGGTTGACAACAATCAGAGTATGACAACTATTGGAAGTTATGACATGCTCTATAAGGATGAAAAATAGGAAAAGGACATGGAAAGTGAGAATCAATCCATGTAAGATTGAAACTTGGTTGATCAAACACTTGAACTTAAAGCCGTCAGTGTTAGTGAATCTTCAAGAAGATAATAAATATGTTCATAAATAAACACATAGCCAAACCAATAGATTGTGAAAAATTTGTAAGCTTATGAAATTTATTTATGAACTGAGATAAGCATCTTGCAAAACGGAATCTCTGTTTTCATGATAAAATTCAAGGAGTTTGAATTCCGAGAAACGAAGATGGACCATAAGGTATGTCAAAGCTAGTCGGGGCATTTGAGATCTTTGTTTTAATAGAAAGTTCACGAAGTTTGAATTTCGAGAAACGAATATATATATATATATATATATATATATATATATATATATATATATATATATATATATATATATATATATATATATATATATATATATATTAATAGTGATCGCACCGTTGTCACCCTTGTACTATATATGCATAATATACAATTCATATGAAAACAATGTTCTAACTTAGCAAGTGTAAAAGCTTTGCTTTTGTTTGAGAATTGTTTTGCCTTGAAGCGCATGGAATAAACAACACACTTACTAAATGTAAGGATATATGGAGATAGATCTGGGTAATTCGTTAAATTAAGCCAAAGAAAATAAAATCTCAACAAAACTTAAGATGCAAAATTCCAAGAGAGTTCATACTTATAAAGTATGTCATGAAATTGAGAAATGCTAATGTCCTAGTTCTATTATCGAGCTAGAAAAAATGAGTCGCGTCCCAAGTAATACACCATAACAGATTTAAGAATAAACTTAGAGTATATTACAACTGGTTAGAATGCAAAGGAAGATATGTGGGTAAAAGAGGTTCATTAGTTACATCACTATTGAAGTTCAATCATTTAATGGTCCTTTTGAAGGTTCTTGTGACTATAAGAACTTACCTCGAGTATGAGTCCCAAGTCGCACAAGCTCACATGGCATATACTCATGAAAGTAGCAAAACATTAGATATTTGTTATATCATAAGACATCATAGTCAATGGAATCATATCGAAAGATAATCTTGCTGATCCATTCCCTAAGCCAATGTCACCGACCAGTTCTGATAATCTGATAAAGTCAAGAGGCATTAGATTTGCAAATGAATTTGCTTGGGCACACTTGGTTTAGTTTAATTTAAAATTTTAGAAATTAAGTAGTATAAGTCTTTATCTGATTTGGAAATTATTAAGTGGTGATCTTAATATATGATAGAGATCTGTCATTTCATTAGCTTATAACTTTTTTCTCTTTTTGAATGTTTCGAACCCACTTACTGGGTATTAATTTACTAAAACCTCCATATCCGGTCATAATCTTGAAAGTAGGTAGTGATTCAAGAATGTCATGAGCATTGGTGGTTTGTCCATAGATATTGGACATAGCGTAGAGATTGCGCTAACACTAATGAGTACTTGAAATGAAGGATTAAATATTGGACTGTACCTTGAAAGTAACTTCATGAAACAAGTCACTAGTAATTTTAAGATGATAATATCTATTATTTTTCAAACAAAGATGAATATAGGGTTTTTCTTTACAAGTATGTTGTGCATTGGTCTGCTCCAATTCTATCTGTAATTGGTAGTCATAAAGGGTGTGTCCATGTATGATGTGGTGAGTAGATAAAAACAATGCAATCAATGTTTATTTGTTCCTTCTCTTTGTTGGGTTTTGTGTACTATAACACTCCTATGGTGCACATACAACCCTAATAGCTTAGGATCTAAGTTTTCTCTAGTTATACATGCAATAAAGTTCCAAAGCATGAAGCCTACAACTAGCATACAATTTTGGTACATGAATCATAAACAAGTTAGAAGAATACCTATTTATTGTAGCTTGTAGTTTTGGCCTTTCAAGAGCTTAGCACCTCAAGTGTGATGCCTCAAATGGTTCACAAACACCATGAACAAAGGAGGACTTTGAGAGAGAGGCTAGACACTCCAAAATCGGTTATGATTCTCTTAGAATACTTAGGTCGACCGATTTTGGCTAAGGGGTAACATTTATATAGTGTAGGATTCCAAGGGTCATGGGTAAACCCTAATCCATACACTTAGGTTATGATCCATATCTCATGTGGGCTAACTCTTCATGGATACTTACATAAACTTAGCCCAACATGGATCAATAGCCCAAACAATATATGTATAACTGATTTACATAATCAGTCACCGTTAATTTAATTAGTCTCTTTTGATCACTAAATTAATTCCAAATTAATTCTTGATCAATACTAATTAAATATTATGATTTCTCAATTAATATATTATACTTATAATATATTAGTAAATCATAAATAGCCTCTTTATCAATTATCCATCCTATCCGATTGTTCTGGTGAAGGCAACCCAAATGGACCATGCTACTCTCGGGTCAAGTACATACCAATTATAGTTATGGGCTTAGACACCTAATCCAACACTCTTAACATGGGAAGCGATAACCATGGGTTCCTTGATGATTTGGTGCTGACATCTAATGTGCCTTGTGAGGTCCTGACTAAAATTGATGTGTTCAATTTAGTAGTCAGATGTAGTCGTCACAAATCTTTATCTGGAAACGTAATTTTAAACACTGATACTGACCCTTATCCATGTCTTATGTTCATTTGCATATCTAGAACAAACGAATAACTAATCACTTATACAAGGACTGTATTTTGATTTTGATCAGAGTTTGGCAGTTGCATTGGAGGACTAACTCTCTATCGAATATTTGAGAAGTATTGGACCTCATATAGTTGATGACTTTTTCAAGTGGTAGACTGTTGGAGATAGTGTCCAAGGTCATTAACTGTTGATAATATTTCTAAAGAATAACAGGGTTCTTTTGGGTTGGCCTCATGACACAATTAGAATAACGAAATGAAGATAAATAATTTGTTAAATTTAGTATGAATAATAAATTAATTAGAAACTATTTTGAATTAATTTTAGGTTTTACTAATAAAATAGAAAAAAAATGATTTTTCATACTAAGAGCGTTTTCTTTCAAATGACAACTGCCTCTTCCTACTGAGAGGGATTTGCATGAAACCAATCCCCCTCTCAAGTATACGTTGCTTCGCAGGTAAGCTCACCTAAATAATTTTAATTAATTAAAAGACTTGAATATTAATTAATTCATACAGATTAATTGGAATATTCTAGAAGCTCTTAGAAGAGAAGGTGGACGAAATTTAGGAGATATCCTAGTATATGGAAAGTTTTGATAAGGATAAAGATTATCCTTAAGGATTCAACCAACTAACTATAAATAGGGTGCTAAGGATTAAACCTAGGGATCCCTTTTGAGCCTTACAATTTTGTTCTCCATCTCTCTTACTACTCCATGAGTTTGAAATTTATATCCATTCTCTTGGGATATAGAAATTTCAGCTTATCCCTTCTTAGGGTTTTCATGGTCTGCTTCTTGGAGTATTGGGTCTGTTTACATTAGAGGGATTATCCAGTTGGTCCTTCATCCTTTTCAAGAGCTGGAAATCACAAGGTCTCAATAAAAAGATCAAGAGGTAATAGTTTTTATCCTTCTTTAGTTAAATTCAAAGTAGGTTGCTATACTTAGCAAAATCTAGAACCTAGGGTGCATCTACACATAGGGATTAATTTGTCTATTCTGCTTCACTAATCATATTTGTATAGATGTTATAAAACCCAACAACAAGTTGGTATCAGAGGTAGGGTACGTGTCTGTCACACCCCCGAACCGGAACGGCGGAAACGTCCGGGGGCGAATGACTTCATCTTGTAATATCATAACAAGTGTATATAAATGAAACATAGACAATCATCATCACCATACATAAAATATAACAACATACATGGTTTGCTTCATTGTATCATTCATAAATTACATCCAAAACTTAACAAGTGTATGGTGAAAACAAAATACAACAAATTCCCAAAAGTCCCAAGCTCCCAACCTGCTTAATGAGTTCCTGAGAATACAAGTTATTTTGAAAGCGTCAACATATAAAATGTTGGTGAGTTCATAAACATGTTTATATGAAAACTTTACGTTGGTTTGAAAACTCCAGGAAATCCGATATTTTCTGTACAAATAGTTTGTGAGTTTTGTTTCAAATCTTGTATAATAGCATGTGTATCCTTGTTTTATCTTGTTTGAAAAATGTATAGAGAGTGATTCCCAGAAAATCCTGTATTTTCTGTGTCATGAGAGATCGTGGTTTTAAGCCCAAGACCGGAGTGAGGCGGATAGTACAAATAATAAACACAATGTTTATACTTTGCAAAACTGAGTGGTAAGTATATTCAGCGTAAAACTTATAATAGTTTTGTTATTCTCTATGTGAGTCGTTATAACCATACTAATATGACGGAGTGTCTGTCTTGACGTTCTTCAAGCATCGGTTTCTGAAAAGACATTTGTCACCCTAGACTGGCATGTCTAGCTGTAGCGAGCAGCTCAGGTGTGGGGTGTCAACCCCGTATAGATCTATACACAAATTCCCATTCTCCCTCCAGGAGACTTTGGTTATAACAATAGCGCTTACGGTGTACACTAAGGTTGGTACGGTGAAGGTGCGTCTCACGAGAGCCTTAACGAAATTTCTACGTGAATAGTGTGTTTCATTATTTCAGCGTTAAAATAATGTTACGAGTGTATATTTTTTACTATAACTCATAAATAGTAAAAATGTAATCATTTTTATCGAGAGTGTCGGAATAGTTCGTTGTTTCATCATTGTTATCAAAATAGTCGATTGTTAACGATAAGTTCACGAGAGACCCAATTTACCTAAAATTGGTGCTAACGCCCAATTAACATAAAATGTGGCATATAAGGCCCAATTAGGATAGAAGGGCCATATAAGGCCCAATTTTTGGTCCACATTGTTATAGGTGGCCCATTTTACTAATTGATCCAATTTTGGCCCATTTTATATAAAAAGTCATTTTTGGCCCAAGTTTGTTAAATAGTTCATTTTTGGCCCATTCTAATGAAAATGTCATAAAAAGCTTATTTTTACCAAAAATGACCATTTTAGCCCATATATACCGAAATTGACAATAAAAGCCCATTTTTATGAAAAATGACACTTTTAGCCCAATAAAACCGTGAATGTTAAATAAAACCCATTTTTATCAAAAATGACACTTTTTGGCCCAATAAAACCGTGAATGTTAAATAAAACCCATTTTTATCAAAAATGACACTTTTGGCCCAATAAATACCGTGAATGTCAAATAAAAGCCCATTTTTTTTAATCAAAAATGACAAATATGGCCCCTTTTTATGATATCTTTAGTTTTATTGTGAATATTCAAACTTACTTAGCATCATTAACCAAACATAAAAAGTTACATAATGTAAGTTATTCTAACAACTTCAAGGTTTGGGTAAATCTCGAAATATTGGAGTTTTTAGCATCATATCACAACATATTAACACATATATCACACAAACATACACATGCAAGTATACATACTAAGATTTTTCACAAAACCAACTTGTATTCTCCCCCAAAAGATAGTAAATCACGAAAACAAGGGGTATGAAGCTCACCTTGAAGTTGGATCGGTTTTGAAGAGAAAGAAGGAGTATGTTTTCGGCCTTGAATGCTCCTTTGGGAAGAGTTTTCGAAACTTAGAGGGTTCTAGAAGTATGATCACGAAAATAAGATGATTATGAGGGATAATCTTAGCATAAAATTGAATGTAACAACTTGAGTATAGTTATCATCTTACCAAAAGGATGAAAATTGATGAAACTTGTTGAAAAGCTCTTGAAAACACACACAATCTCACGGTTTCTTGGAGGAAAATAAGAGAGCTCTTGAAAGTTTAGAGAGAAAGAAAGATGTGTGTGTGAAGTTTGAAATGAATGGGAGGGCGAATGAGGAAGGATCGGACGATAATGAAGAAGTGTGAGAGAGAGACTTGTCTTGATACATGGTGTGCAAAGTAGCTTCCCTAGATACATGGAGGGTAAGGTGCTTGGATATCCTCCATGTAATTATGAGATGTCAAGCAAAAGTGAACCCCTCATTTGTTCTTTTTTTTTCTTTTTTTTATATACAGATAGGCCTACCGGATTTGGAGAGAGGAGAAAGAAGGAAAGTTTGGGCTTGGGTTTGAAGTGAAACCAAGAACACCATGGCCCAATTAAGATTTTTCGGCCTATGAGGGCCCACATACGAGTTTGCGGCCCAAAAGGGTAAGTGAAAGGGTTCTCGGCCCAAATAGGGCTCATTTAGTCTTAAATAATTCCTTATGGCCCAATAAGGCCCATTAGGAGGTTTACGGCCCAATAATATGTTGATGAAGAGTTTTCGGCCCAACTATGGCCCAAATAAAGGTTCTCGGCCCATAACATGGTTAATTAGGGCTTTTGGCCCAAGAGGCCCAATAAGATAGTTTTGGTCCAATAAGGAGTTTGGACCAAGTGAGTTTGGATTAAGGCTCAAAGTTGAGTGATCATTGCTCATTGAGTTATATTTTGGGTTTACACGAAGAAGGTTTCGACTTAAAACAATTTATGGATGTATAAATTCGTATTGTATTGAAATTAACTTATACTGCACATAGTGTCACATAGTTACACAAAGGATGCTAGTTGTATATGGATATGGATTTCTAGCCCTAAAATTCTAGTTGTGACATCATCCCCCCGTTAGAGGGAATTTCGTCCCGAAATTCTTTCGTGAGATATCCTTAAGGGCTAGAAAAGAGGCGAGGGTACTTTTGCATCATTTGATCCTCGTGCTCCCATGTAAACTCAGGTCCGCGTTTTGCACTCCATTGAACCTTTACAATAGGAATGCGGATAAGTTTCATACGCTTCACTTCCCTATCCATGATTTCGACTGGTTCCTCAATGAAGTGGAGATCCTCATTCACCCGAATCTCATCGAGTGGAACAACGAGGGTTTCATCCGATAAACATTTCTTGAGGTTTGACGCGTGGAAGACAGGCTGTACGTTGCTGAGCTCCGATGGTAGCTGCAGCTTGTAGGCTACCAAACCGATCTTGGCAAGGATCTCGAATGGTACGATGTATCGTGGGTTTAGCTTTCCCTGCCTCCCAAACCGTATCATCCTTTTCCAGGGAGAGACTTTCAACAACACGTGATCACCTACTTGGAACTCCAGCGGCTTTCGTCTCTTGTCTGCGTAGCCCTTCTGTCTATCCCTAGATGCTTGGAGTCGTGCCCTGATTTGAACGATTTTCTCAGTTGTTTCCCGAATGATCTCGGGTCCGGTGAGAGTGCTGTTCGGTATTTTCCCTCTTGCCAGTTGGGTGTCTCCCACCTTAGCCCAACAGAGAGGTGATCTGCTTTTCCGACCGTACAAGGCCTCAAAGGGAGTGACTTTAATGCTTGTGTGGTAGCTGTTGTTGTAGGAGAATTCGATTAGTGGCAAGTGGGTATCCCATGACTTGCCAAAATCTATCACACAAGCTCGGAGCATATCTTCTAGTGTTTGAATGGTTCGCTCACTTTCGCCGTCGGTATGGGGGTGGTAGGCAGTACTCATATCAAGTTGGGTCCCCATTGCTTTCTGGAGTGACTGCCAGAATCGTGAGGTGAATCTACTATCTCGGTCAGAGATGATAGATATCGGAACTCCATGAAGTCTCACCACCTCCTTTATGTAGATCCGAGTTAATCTCTCCAATTTGTATGTTTCTTTTATTGGTAGGAAATGGGCCGATTTAGTCAACCGATCGACAATCACCCAAATGGCATCCAATCCGTCAGCCGATTTAGGCAATTTGGTTATAAAATCCATCGTTATTCGTTCCCATTTCCATTCGGGTATCACTGGTTGTTGTAATAATCCCGAGGGCTTCTGATATTCGACCTTAACGTTTGCGCAAGTCAGGCACTTGCTCACGTAGGTAGCAATCTCCGCTTTCATGTTCGGCCACCAATAATGTTGTTTGATATCCATGTACTTCTTATCCGAACCCGGATGGACGGAGTATCGTGTCTTATGTGCTTCATTCATGACTACGTCTCTGAACCCTCCTAATTTTGGGATTTAGATTCGATTCATGAAATAGTAAACTCCGTCTTCTTTGATTTCAAGATTCTTTTCCATCCCACTCAGTGCTTCACTCGCGGCGTTCTCCGACTTCAAGGCATCCAACTGAGCCTCTTTGATCTGTGAAGACAAGTGGGAATGGATGGTCATTGTTAGTGTTTTTACTCAGCGGCCCGAGTATTCCTTCCTGCTTAAGGTGTCAGCCACCACGTTAGCCTTGCCGGGATGATAATTGATCTCACATTCATGGTCGTTTAGCAGCTCGACCCATCACCGCTGTCTCATGTTTAGCTCTTTCTGATTCAAGATATGCTGGAGGCTTTTGTGGTCCGTGAAGATGGTGCACTTTGTACCGTAAAGGTAGTGCCTCGAAATTTTTAGGGCGAAGACCACAACTCTAAACTCGAGGTCATGAGTGGTGTAATTTACCTCGTGGTTCTTCAGTTGCCTGGACGCGTAGGCAATCACCTTTCCACGTTGCATTAGCACACAACCCAAACCCTGGTTGGAAGCGTCGCAATACACTACAAAATCTCACATTCCCTCTGGTAGAGTCAAGACCGGCGCACTGCAGAGGGCCTACTTCAGAGTTTGGAAAGTAGTTTCTTGTTTTGCATCCCAGTTGAAGGGTACGCCTTTTTGGGTGAGAGCGGTGAGAAGCTTGGCGATTTTGGAGAAATTCTGAATGAACCTTCTGTAATAACTAGCAAGGCCCAAGAATTGCCTGATCTCCATTGGCGTCTTTGGGGTTGCCCAGCCCTCAATAGCCTTGATATTAGAAGGGTCCACATGTATCCCTTCCTCACTGACTACGTGCCCTAAGAAATCCACCCTGCGAATCCAGAACTCGCATTTGGAGAATTTTGCGTACAACTTCTCCGCCCTTAGAGTTTTCAAGACTTGCCTTAGATGTTGACTGTGCTCTTCCTTGCTTCGTGAATAAACGATTATGTCATCGATGAAGACGATTACAAAGTTGTTGAGGAATGGTTGGCAAACTCGGTTTATGAGGTCCATAAATACTGCAGGTGCATTTGTCAGACCGAAGGGCATTACCAAGAACTCGAAATGTCCGTAGCGGGTTCGGAAGGCAGTTTTGGGGATATCTTCCTCTCGGACCCGTAGTTGGTGATATCCGGACCGTAGATCTATTTTGGAAAAGTAACTGGCTCCTTGAAGCTGGTCGAATAAATCATCAATCTGGGGGAGAGGGTATCAGTTCTTGATAGTGAGCTTGTTTAACTCCCGATAGTCGATGCACATTCTGAAAGATCCGTCCTTCTTCTTGACAAACAAGACCGGAGCTCCCCAGGGTGAGAAGCTTGGCCTTATAAACCCTTTGTCGAGGAGTTCGCTTAGTTGGCTCGATAACTCCTGCATTTCCGCAGGGGCTAACCTATAGGCTGTTTTGGCAATTGATGTGGCTCCAGGTATCAGTTCAATTCGAAATTCGACCTGTCTCTCGGGCGGTATTCCTAGGAGGTCTTTCGGGAATACGTTTGGGAAGTCGCGCACATCCGGAATATCGTTAATGTTCTTTTCCCCTTTCTGTTTGTCCACCACGTGGGCTAGAAAGGCATGATTTTTCTTGTGCAGGCACTTTTGTGCCTTGATGCACGAGATAAGATGGAGATTTATACCAGGTTTATCGCCGTAAATGATTAGGGTTTCGTTGGTGGGTAAGTGAAGGCGAACGACCTTCTCGTGGCATATAATATCGTCATGGTGGGGGCTTAACCAATCCATGCCGATGATTACATCAAAACTCCTAATATTTACCGACATCAGGTTTATTTGAAAAGAGTGGTTATTTAGCGTTAGTGTGCACCCTATGTAAATGTCTTTGGTTGTTTTAGTCTTCCCATTAGCCATCTCCACCATGAAGGCTTCGCTTAGCTTTTGGGGTTGTTGATTTAGTAGGTGTTTGAATTTATGACTCACAAAACTCCGCTCAGCCCCACTATCGAATAAAATACATGCGTAAGTGTTGTTGATGGAAAACGTACCAGTTACTACCACGAGGTCCTGCACCGCCTCCCTGTGCCCCATGGTTAGTACTCTGCCTGATCCGCCCGTACCCTGGTTGTTGGCTTTAGGGCAGTTTCGCTTGAAGTGTCCAGTCTCTCCGTATCCGTAACATGTGCGACTGGTCCCGACATTGTTGGATTGAGGGTTGTTTTGTTGAGGTTGGGACCTGCAATATCGGGCAGTGTGCCTTTTTCTATTGCAGTTTGTGCATTGGAAGTCCTTGCATGCCCCGACATGATGGAAACTACACTTGTCACACTTCGGGTGGGAACCTGCGTAGGGCCTCGCAGGTGCTGGGTTGGTTGTAGTGGTTGCAGTTGGAGTTGATGAGGATTGAGCGGTGGCAGCGTGGACTGCTACAGTTTGCTGCTTCTTGGAAGATCCTTGAGTTGAACTGCTCCTTTCTTGTTCCAAGACTTTCGCTTCTTGTTCTTGGGTTTGTGGTTTGGGGTGTCTTTGTAGGCATCCACTCGTTGGTGCCCTTGGTTATTACTAGGATTGGAATTGTCGACACCGATTCCATTTTCGTTTGTGTTGTGAGCGTTGATTTGGGCCAGAACGACTGTCACGGCAGCTGCTACAGCGGCTTGGAATGTAGCAGAGTCTATCCGTAGAATCGGTGTATCGCCGGTGTGCTGGTTGTTTTCATGGGAAGACATGATTCTGTTACATGATGAGAAGCGGGGTTGTGAGTAACTATTGTTATTTCTAGTTGTATTTCATCTATATTTATAGACATACATTTATGTATGCACACATATATGTCACATGTTTTGTGGTATGCTTATAAATATTTCGATTTACATTCCTTTGGCGCATTTATGGTAATAAGTAGTAGTAGGTATTGGACGAGCGTTAAGTTTGACAAAAGAGAATATAGATTTCAGTACAATTAGTTGATTCGGATTACATGGGTTCTTGGAGGGCGTACCTCTCTTGATTTACTACTACTAGTGGTAACGAGATACATAATAAACCTAGGACATAGTGCGAGTAGTGTAGTGACGCTCATATACCGAAATAGCGCACAAGATGCTCAGCCATTTCACTCATTTCACGAGTGGCCTCTTCCGCTCTCTGCTCTGCTAGGGCTGCCCTAGCTTCGGTTACAATGAGCTGTTGTCTTATGGTGGCCACTTCTTCCTCCAGGGAGCGTAGACGGTCGGTAAGGTCCTCCTGCGCTGCTTGCTGGTTCGGTATTGCTCCCGAAGGTAAGGCTCGCTAAGGATCCCTTCGGTGCCTTCATCCTCGTCTTACTCCTCATCCGAATTCTCCACCCTCATAGTCCATTTCTAGATATTCTTCCGGTCCTACTTCTGGGTTTCCCCCTTGAATCTCTTCTGGTTCTTCATCAATCCATACGTTGGCCACCAAGGCCTGGTAGTAGTGGTCTCCGTGCTGATACTCAACGATGGTGCCTACGCGAGAATGGAGGTGTGAGGAGTGTGTAGAAAGTGTACGTGCGAGGGTTACATAATATCCTAAAATACTCCTATAGTATTTTAATTGTTTATGTTTGGTTCCTTATCACTTTTTGGATTTAGAGTTGGTAAGTTTTAGATTTATTTCCCACCACGATCACTCCCAAGCACATGTTGGTCGTATTTTGAATAAATATAGTTGATCAGGCTATATTTATCCCTAATACGATTACATAACTGCCCGAGTTTAACCGCGACGTTCAATTCCTCTAAAGACCTTTATAGTTTCATATCTTGACAATACTCTAATATGCACACATAGGTATGCATTTTATTTTTGTTCAGAGTATTTTAGTCCCAATGTATTTAAAGTTGCATATCTTGTATGATTAGATATGCTAGTTCACTATAAACATTGCTCCGATACCAATCTTTCACACCCCCGAACCGGAACGGCGGAAACGTCCGGAGGCGAATGACTTCATCTTGTAATATCATAACAAGTGTATATAAATGAAACATAGACAATCATCATCACCATACATAAAATATAACAACATACATGGTTTTCTTCATTGTATCATTCATAAATTACATCCAAAAATTAACAAGTGTATGGTGAGTTCATAAGCATGGTTAATGAGTTCCTGAGAATAAAAGTTATTTTGAAAGCGTCAACATATAAAATGTTGGTGAGTTCATAAGCATGTTTATATGAAAACTTTACGCTGGTTTGAAAACTCCAGAAAATCCGATATTTTCTGTAAAAATAGTTTGTGAGTTTTGTTTCAAATCTTGTATAATAGCATGTGTATCCTTGTTTTATCTTGTTTGAAAAATGTATAGAGAGTGATTCCCAGAAAATCCTATATTTTCTGTGTCATGAGAGATCATGGTTTTAAGCCCAAGACCGGAGTGAGGTGGATAGTACAAATAATAAACACAGCGTAAAACTTGTAATAGTTTTGTTATTCTCTATGTGAGTCGTTATAACCATACTAATATGATGGAGTGCCTGTCTTGACGTTCTTCAAGCGTCGGTTTCTGAGAAGACATTTGTCACCCTAGACTGGCTTGTCTAGCTATAGCGAGCAACTCAGGTGTGGGGTGTCAACCCCGTATAGATCTATACACAAATTCTCGTTCTCCCTCCAGAAGACTCGGGTTAAAATAATGTTACGAGTGTATATTTTTTACTATAACTCATAAATAGTAAAAATGTAATCATTTTTATCGAGAGTGTCGGAATAGTTCGTTATTTCATCGTTGTTATCAAAATAGTCGATTGTTAACGATAAGTTCACGAGAGGCCCAATTTACCTAAAATTGGTGCTAAGGCCCAATTAACATAAAATGTGCCATATAAGGCCCAATTAGGATAGAAGGGCCATATAAGGCCCAATTTTTGGTCCACATTGTTATAGGTGACCCATTTTACTAAGTGATCCAATTTTGGCCCATTTTATATAAAAAGTCATTTTTGGCCCAAGTTTGTTAAATAGTTCATTTTTGGCCCATTGTAAATGAAAATGTCATAAAAAGCCCGTTTTTACAAAAAATGACCATTTTAGCCCATAAATACCGAAATTGACAATAAAAGTCCATATTATGAAAAATGACACTTTTAGCCCAATAAAACCGTGAATGTTAAATAAAGCCCATTTTTTTTTTATCAAAAATGACACTTTTTGGCCCAATAAAACCGTGAATGTTAAATAAAGCCCATTTTTATCAAAAATGACACTTTTGGCCCAATAAATACCGTGAATGTCAAATAAAAGCCCATTTTTTTTTATCAAAAATGACAAATATGGCCCCTTTTTATGATTTCTTTAGTTTTATTGTGAATATTCAAACTTACTTAGCATCATTAACCAAATATAAAATGTTACATAATGTAAGTTATTCGAACAACTTCAAGGTTTCGGTAAATCTCGAAATATTGGAGTTTTTAGCATACTATCACAACATATTAACACATATATCACACAAACATACACATGCAAGTATACATACTAAGATTTTTCACAAAATCAGCTTGTATTCTCCCCCAAAAGATAGTAAATCACGAAAACAAGGGGTATGAAGCTCTCATTGAGGTTGGATCGATTTTGAAGAGAAAGAAGGAGTATGTTTTCGGCCTTGAATGCTCCTTTGGGAAGCGTTTTCGAAACTTAGAGGGTTCTAGAAGTATGATCACGAAAATAAGGTGATTATGAGGGATAATCTTAGCATAAAATGGAATGTAACAACTTGAGTATAGTTATCATCTTACCAAAAGGATGAAACTTGATGAAACTTGTTGAAAACCTCTTGAAAACACACACAATCTCACAGTTTCTTGGAGGAAAATGAGAGAGCTCTTGAAAGTTTAGAGAGAAAGGAAGATGTGTGTGTGAAGTTTGAAATGAATGGGAGGGTGAATGAGGAAGGATCGGTCGATAATGAAGAAGGGTGAGAGAGAGAGAGAGACTTGTCTTGATACATGGTGTACAAAGTAGCTTCCCTAGCTACATGGAGGGTAAGGTGCTTGGATATCCTCCATGTAATTATGAGGTGTCAAGGAAAAGTCAACCCCTCATTTGTTCTTTATATATATATATATATATATATATATATATATATATATATATATATATATATATATATATATATATATATATATATATATATATATATATATATATATATATAGATGGGCCTACCGGATTTGGAGAGAGAAGAAAAAAGGAAAGTTTGGGCTTGGGTTTGAAGTGAAACCCAGAACACCATGGCTCAATTAAGATTTTTCGGCCCGTGAGGGCCCACAGATGAGTTTGCGGCCCAAAAGGGGTAAGTGAAAGGGTTCTCGGCCCAAATAGGGCCCATTTAGTCTTAAATAATCCCTCATGGCCCAATAAGGCCCATTAGGAGGTTTATGGCCCAATACTATGTTGATGAAGAGTTTTCGGCCCAACTATAGCCCAAATAAAGGTTCTCGGCCCATAACATGGTTAACTAGGGCTTTTGGCCCAAGCGGCCCAATAAGAGAGTTTTGGTCCAATAAGGAGATTGGACCAAGAGAGTTTGGATTAAGGCTCAAAGTTGAGTGATCATTGCTCATTGAGTTATATTTTGGGTTTACACGAAGAAGGTTTCGACTTAAAACAATTTCTGGATGTATAAATTCGTATTGTATTGAAATTAACTTATACTGCACATAGTGTTACATAGTTACACAAAGGATGCTAGTTGTATATGGATAGGGATTTCTAGCCCTAAAATGCTAGTTGTGACAGGGTCAACGTATTCGACAAGGACGCCGAAGCCTATAAAAAGGGGTGAATACCTTAGTTTAAGGGAAGGAGAATTAAACGTTCCTTATAAGGAGTGTGGATACCTTCTCTGTCAAAACACATTTTAAATCCTTAGGGGTAGCAAACCCCTTAAGAAAGTTGTAGTTAAGCATGCTCGGGCTAGAGCAATTCCAGGATGGGTGACCTTTTGGGAATTTTTTGTGTTGGGAGGCCAAAGTGGACAATATTGTGATACGTCCTAGAGGCGGATGTTACAAATTGTAACAGAGCCTTAGTTTAAGGGATTCGAGTGGACATACAAGCATGAGTCTAAACTCAAACTGAGGACTAAGGGATTTTTACAGATTTTTTTAAAAAATAAAACGTTTTTTTTACAAATTGAAGTGAAAAGAATTTTTGGTCTGGAACATGGACTTAGTCCAATTGCATTTTATTTTCTGACAAAGGCCTTGGTATTTGGGAGCATTGCTCTTGACCTGACCTATTATGAAACAAAAGAAGATGTTGTGTGCATAGTCGACCGGAGCTCAGAAAGGAAACTAATTCCCAATATACCTATATTGTTGTGTATACTATATTATGTTCTTGATAAATTTACATGATACATGTTAGGCTAAGGATCTGATGAGGAAATTTTATGCTAGACTTTCATGTTTTGTATAGATGCCTTATATGTCTGATATATGTTTCTTGATATATATTTTGTGGAATCTATGATTAACATTGTTTGTTTGTTAAGTGAATGCCACCAGGGCTATACATAATTAGGAATCGATAACTTTGAATTTTTAATTCAAACTTATTACCTGCTCCTTGTTTGGTTATGGTCTTAAGGTAGAGATACTTATTCGGATTTCTATCTTATTCTTGATTATGTATAGCTAGACATTTGTGTGATAATTTGGTGATATTAGAAGTGATTTCATACGACGTATGGGACAATGGGGAAGGGATATTCCTAGAGAGATCCTAGGAATTATAGTGTTATGAATATGGCTAGACAATATACATGTATTATAGAATTTGTTGATACGTGAAGTGACCCTCGACAACTAAAGTGATCAATGTGATGCGAAGACTTGACTGGATAAAAGAAGCGAGAAGATGTTTTGGGTAGACATGCCGAAGAAGTTGTTTCTTTTGGTATGCCGGAGAGCTAAGTGAAGACCAGAGACGATAAAGGATACTTGCTGAAGAGCTTATATGAGTTTGTCTTTTGTGATACCGCAGTGTTAGAAGTAATGATCACCTTTTACTGACATTGTGTGTTAGCTTGGTTTTTCTAGTTCCAAGTGTGGAAAGCATGGCTGTCTAAGTCAGTATTACTTTATATTATCTAATTGTAGGCTCATACTATTTTCTTCTATAAATAGATAGTCTTTGTGGTCGATAAATGAGTGTGTATGATTCCATCTTCCTTTTAACCTTATCATATTGAAATACGAGTCTCCTTATCATTCATACATTGTCGTTCATCATTTAGTAACTTGTGTTTGACTACAAACCAAGTTATGATCCAGTAAGTATCGTTTTATCTTACTTATGTTTATTGATGTATCTTGTTGCTATATTTCATTTATAATTCTGCTAACTTATTATTGTTGAGCTTTGTTAAGATCCATGAGATTAACTTAAATTCCACATCATAATCTCTTTATCACTAAGTTTTTCTTTAAAAATTTGTTATTAGAGCCTAATGGTTGCTTTTTAACTTTATTTGAAAATCCATAATATTTTCTTATAAAAACTCTAATTTAAAAATCCTTCTATACCACTAAGCTCATATTTTTCAAAATTTAAGGAAAATGGCCCAAATTTACTCTTTAAATGTATCTAACACTGTTGGAGGTTCTAATCGAGCTCCAATACTTGTTGTAAGTGAATATCATCACTAGTCTCAAAGAATTGAAAGATATTTAAGACGACCTAGAAAGGAAGTTTTGAGATCTATCGAAAAAGGACCACATGTAACTGTCCTTACAACCATTGTCACTGATGGAACTAAAACCAGACTCGGAGGTGGTCAAGTTACAATGACCAGACCTACCAACGATGATTTAGACAAGATGGAGAAAGATGAAATTGATTTCTTTGAAATCTCTTATGGTGTTCTTCCTGATAGCTTTGATCTTATCATTAATTGCAAATATGCAAAAAAGAAATCTAGGAAGTTCTTAAGAATCTCTAAGAAGGAACCGAACAAGCTCAATACAAGAAGCTAACCACAACCCTGAATGATTTCAACAGCTTCAAATCTCTCCCTAGAGAAATACTTGATGTTTCCTTCAAAAGATTCAACCTCATTGTCACCAAACTCTCAAATGCAGGCATTACTCGAAGTGATCATGAAACAAAGCAGCAGTTCCTAAATGGTTTAGGAAAGTAGTGGATTATGGTGATGATGATAGTTCAAGGAGATAGCAAGATCAAAACTTTCTTGCTATACAAGCTCTACGGTGAACTTCAAGCTCAAGAGTCTACGGTGATGAAAGACTGTATGGATCTTGGTAGACCACTAGCATTGGTCGCTCACTCACCAAAGTATACCAACAAATTACTTCAGTATCCTCATAACGGAGAGTCCTCATATCAAACCTCATATGACGACACACTGTAGTCATATGAACTGGAGATGAAACTTGAAGACGAAGAAGCTTTACAAAATACTTTAGCTTTGGTTAGCCAACAGTTTAACAGGCTTCCATGACCAAACTATCGCAAAACCAGCAGTTTACTAGACCTCCTTTTAACTGCAATTACAATCCATAGAAAAATCCTCCTCACCACTATCCTCAACCTTCCAAATACCCTCAAAACCCACAATACCAACCACAATCTCAGAACACTTCGTTAATGCTCACCAAATCCTCTAAAGCATGACCTCAAGACAAATCTTCCAACACCGCAGTTGTCATCGAAGCAAAGAAAGACGGAGTTCTCATATGTCACAAGTTTCACAAAGAAAATCATTTTGCAAGATAATGTAAGGCTAATTAGTGAAAGATAAAGCTTATTATCTGATAATGGCATAAGAAGTGGAGGAAATTGAGAAAGAGAAAGCCTTCTTAGCTCATTTGTGAAGAGATCATCAAGTTTGGTCTTTCAGTGATGAAGATGAGGAAACTAACAACAAGCGAAACGAGAAAAGCTATGTCTCGTTGCAAGGAAAGGTGATGATACCAAGGATGGATCCACAAGGTTGAAGAAAAAGTACTGCTTCATGGAAAAGGAAGGAAGCATCATCCTCTTTGAGGAGGTAAAACTTATGATACAGTCAAATAATTATAGCATGCATGACTGTGAACCATACCTAGAAAAACTCACTCAAACATGTGCTGGCATCCTTACATATTATAACAAAGCCTTAGATGAAAAGAACATAGCGACCAAAGAGCTGTACCACTTGAGAGGAAGATTAGAAGACAAGAAGCTTAAGGTCACTATGTTAGAAAAAGATGCTAGGTTGCTTAGTGAAACTCAATTAGATATCGCTTTTAATCAACGAGATCTAGCTATAGCAGAAAATGTACGCTTAAATCTGTTAATTGAAAAGCTCTTTAATGAAAGCGAAGCAAATAAAAATCGTCATAATAATGGATCTATAGATAACACCTATAATTGGGGTTGATCAAATGGCTATAACACCGAAGAGAAATCTCCACCACGGTTTGATGCATAACACCCTTATGTACCACCTGACATGACTTTTAATTTGCCAATCAATGAAAAGACTTACCCTAAAGACATTCAATGTCATTTTGGAAAGCTTCATGAATTAAGCAATAATTGTGTGATAGAAGAGATTCTCCCAGAAACATCGGGACTCTATGATGATTGTCATTCAATACCAGTTATTGGAAAAATCTGGCCTGGATTAGGATCCGAAAGTGACGAGGAAATTATTTTGGGAGGACCAGATATGTCCCAAAAATCTCATGTTGACGAGGAGAAAATTATAAAAGGACCTGCCCTGCCCAGAAAGTCAAATATCTCCGAAGTTATAACTACTGCACCCTTTGCGGTATCTCATACTTTATCTTTGACAAAAGTATCACCGAAGACTTCTGTTATGTAGATTACAAAACTGCAAGCTCTTCCACATGGAGTCAGAATGGAAAATTTTGAATTTGGACAATACTCTAGATGTCATGAATTTTACAGTTTTGATGACTAATCTCCTAGACCGACATCGAAGTCCAAACGTTTGAAAAATAGAAGACCAAAATTAAACAAATTTGAAATATTGTCACCAAAGGACGAAGCAAAGAAAGCCTTGAAAGTTGAAATTAAATCTCACATTGGGAAAAGGCAAGCTGAGTCAAATCTCACGGTTACAGAGAACAAAAGGTCAAAATTTCCAAAGAAAAAGTTTTTATCAAACTCTGTTGTCGAAAAATCTTTTCTTAATAAGTCTATGTAACACACTTCTATAAAATTTGAATCTTGCAGAAATTCAAAAGGGATCAAAAACTCAAAAGTTCCAACAGGTCACCAAGTCCTTCAAAACCTTATAGCCCCAAAGCTATGAAAATTAACAACACCGTAGTTGTTACTCCTCTGAACAATACTTTTGACCAAAAACTCATGATAATCATGATTGATGACACCGTAACCATCAATCAAAAGGTCAAGGCAAATCAAAAATCTAATATAAAAAGAAATCTAGAGAAACACATTGATTATGTTCTGAAATCCAAGCCTAGACAGAAAAATGGATAAATGAAAAGAAACATACCTTTAGTTCTTATCCACCAGTTAAGAAAGCTTCCTCTAGATATAATAAAGTAGATTTTATCTAAAAAAAGGATTTGGAAACAAAAAGATGTCAAGAACACTGCATCGTCAAGAGTTAGAAAACCACACACCACAACAACACCCAAAGCTACATCTTCTTTTCATAAACATGTTAAGAAATCATTCTATGTTGTTGCGGGCCCCAAACAAGTTTGGGTGCCCAAATTAACTAACTGATCATGAAATAGAATGGTTAATTGATAGCGCCTACTCCTTGCACATGACAAGATGGTTGGAATACATTCGTGACTCTAAGGTAATCATACATGGTGGTCACGTAACTCTTGGAAACGAGGCAAATGGAACTATATGAGGATACAATTTTTTGACAAATGGAAATTTATCGATTCAAAGGGATGCCTACGTTGATGTTTTAAAACACAATCTTATAAGTGTTGGGCTACTCTGCAAAGCCGGTCATCATGTTGAATTCGATGATGAATACAACTAAATCATGACAAAAGATCGATAAAGATGTCTAATTAAATCAAAGGCTGCTGAAATAATGTTCCCATTAGACATTTCTCTCATCATCGGCAAACCACAACTGTGTTTTCTGTCAAAAGCTATCTCCGAGGTCAGTTGGCTATGGCACCGAAAACTTGCTCACCTTAATTTTTGATATGTCAATAACTTGGATACTAGAGAAATGGTGCGAGGATTTCCTCTCCTCAAATTTGATAATGAAACTTTATGCCTTGCTTGTGAGTGTGGAAAATAAACGAAAGGGAGTCACCCGTTGATCTTAGATTCATCAATTGCTGAACCTTTGGAGTTACTTCACATCAATCTCTACGGTTCATCCACTGCTGCCAGTCTTCATCATAAGAAGTACATTTTAGTCATCGTTTATGATTATACTCTCTTTAATTGGGTTTTCTTCTTAAGACTGAAATTAGAGACACCGCAGACTTTGATCAACTTCATCAAGGAAATTGAATTAGATATCAAGCTTCCCATTAGAAAGATTCAAAGTGACAATAGAACAAAATTCACAAATCGACTTCTGAATGAGTTTTTGGTGTTTAAGGGAATTACAACTTCTCGACACCATTCACACCGCAACAAAATGGAATGGTAGAAAGAAGGAACATAACTCTAGTAGAAGCTATGAGGTATATGCTCAACTTCGCAAACTTACCTCTCTACTTCTGGGTTGAAGTAGTTGCAACAACTTGTTTTGTGCAAAACCAAAGAATCATCACCAAACGACTCAACAAGACTCCATACGAAGGTATGAACAATCGTAAACCCAATGTTCGTTTCTTTCATATTTTTGGTTGTAGGTTTTTTTTGGTCAACAACAAGGAGCATTTGAGCAAGTTTGCACCCAAATCAGATGAATGAATCTTTTTGGGATATTCTACAAACAAAGTTGCATATAAGGTTCTGATTCGAAGAATAAGAATAATTGAAGAAAGCTTTGACGTGAAATTTGATGACTTCTATGTCTGAAAGACTACTCCAATCAATGAAACAAACTTTCTTATGGAGAATGTTATTCCAATTCAGTTCGAACATGTCAACATCGTTGAAGTTAACTATGATACTCTTTTTGATCCTCCAGAGACATTGAGACTATCTAAAGTCTTAGTCTCAACTTCTACGTAATTACAACATACCGAAGACTTTGGACCTTCTTTCTCTCAAGACTCTTCCCATATGAATTCCACCTTGCTGATTGAGGGGGAAAGTAGTCCCTCTGATCCAACAATAGTTACAACCATTGAAGTTCCAGTAATAGATGAAGCTACTCCAGTTGTCAATAATCGATCACAAGTCTCTGAAGAATCAGACGAATCCAAAGAAGATGTTGAAGAAATAGAAACATGAGATGAAGTTCCCATAATTCTCACTACTTTAGTCCAGGGGAACCATAAAATTCTCAAGGGGAACCTTCATCAAAAACTAAGCAACTAATTTCTATGGTTAAAGACTTATCAACAAGATGTTTACAAACCGAAAGGGAACAAGTGCAAGACATCCAAAGAGAAATTCCTTCTGTAGCTGAAGACATTCCATCAAATGTAGCTGATGAACATCATCAATCACGTCTACACATATGGACAAGAGATCAATCACTTGGTCAAATAATAGGAAGTCCTTATGCAACATTTATGTCATCTAATGAGCCCAAAACCATAAAATAAGCCCTTCCAGATCATGAATGGATCGTTGCAATGCAAAAGGATCTTGCGGAGTTCGAGAGAAACAAAGTTTGGAAACTAGTTCCTAAGCCAAAGGGACATACCATAATTAGAACTCGCTGGGTTTTTCACAACAAATTGGATGATTCAGGTTTGGTAATCAGAAACAAAGCCCGAATTGTATCAAAAGGTTATAGTCAATTGGAATGAATTGAGTACGATGAAACATATGCTCTAGTTGCGAGGCTAGATGCCGTACGCATCTTCATGGTGTATAAGACACACAAAAATTTTAAAGTACGTCAAATGGATGTAAAAAGTGTATTCCTCAATGACGAACTTAAAGAAGCGGTATACTTACAAGAACCTCTAGGTTTTGAGAATCTTGATCTTTGTCACTATTGTTAAAAATTGGAGAAAGATGTGTATGGCTTGAAGTAGGCACCTAGGGCTTGGTATAAAACTCTTTCAACATTTTTTATTGACTCTGGATACAAGCGTGGGGTCATTGATCCTACCCTCTTTCGATGTTCGAGTGAAAATCATTTAATGCTTGTACAAATCTATGTGGATGACATCATTTTTGGTTCAACTGATCAAGTTATGGTAGATGACTTTGCTAATGTCATGCCAAGTAAGTTCCAAATGGGCATGAATAGAGAGACTAATTTCTTTCTTGGTCTTCAAATTAAGCAAGTCCCACAAGGAATCTTCATTTATCAGGAAAAGTATACCACTGAATTGTTAAAGAAATATTCAATGGATAACTCTTCTTAGGCAAAGGTCCATATGGCCTTTGGGTACAAGATCACCACAGATTCTACTGGAGAATCAGTTGACCAAAAGGTATACCGAGGAATGATTGGTTCTCTACTATACCTGACCGCAAGTAGATTGAATATTATCTTCACAATGGGTTTGTGTGCCAGACAACAAGCTGATCCTATGGTGTCTCATTTCACTGCAGTCGAGCAATTTTTCAAATAACTTAAAGGGAACAAAGATTTGGGTCTTTGGTACCCATCATGGAACGAGTTTAGTTTGCAATCCTTTACAGACTCAGATCATGATTAGACCACAAAAGCACTTCTGGAGGATTCCATTTGACCACTTGACATCCAAATTCGACATCCAGAAATCGATAACCAAAATTGATATCAATACCCAACCACCCTATATCAAGCATCCTCCACCCACTCGTAATCAAGTGTTCGTTATCAACCATTTGTAAACCACCACTCGATATTAAATGTCAATACTTGACTATTTACTATTCAACAACTCGTTACCAACCATTCGATATACCAAAATCGAAAATCAGAATCGATACCCTTCGACCATTTGATATCAGCCACGTGTAACGAAAATCAATATTCAAAATCCTATTCACTATCGAATCATCACGTCCTTCATTTGAAGCACTGATGAAATTTTAATTTTGACTTTTGCTTCTTATGCTTTGACCACTTCAACCAAGCATCAAACAAGAGTAATTTCTTAATTCGTATTGCTTCACTGGTCACCAATTCAACATTATCGAGAATTAACCTCGAAAAACACAGTGCATCAACAAGAATTCGGTATTTCGATTTCTATTTTGACTTTTCATTGAACTCACTGACTTCAAATATGGAATGCTGCAACCCACTTCTTCATCACCATTACTCAATATCGAAAATCAAATTTCGATAATTATATAATCAAGCAGATGAGATGTCAAACTCTGTCAAGAACTCTAATTTTGACCTTTGAATGCGTTGATTAGTCTAATTCGTTCCAAAAGCTCAAAAACGATCAAACCAGTTATCAACCTAAATATTCTTCACAATTTTAGCTTTCATTCCAATGAATAAAACTTTTACAATTCCAGAATCAATTGTGAACATTTTAGAGCAGTTTTCGCACAATCAAACTGTCTTCGTTTCTGATGCAAGTTCTCAAGAACACTGTTCTTGACTTTTTGTTTGACCCCGATAAACACCAAATCCATTATCTTTATATTCATTTTCCTATTAAACACACCAATACAACCAAAATCTTTCGTTATTTATCGTTGAAATTCAAATACATTTCATCCTCTTCATGTCTAATTTCAAATTAATTTGTCATTATCAAACTAAATCAGATTTA
The DNA here is from genome assembly GCF_052849685.1 of Lactuca virosa. NCBI lineage: Eukaryota > Viridiplantae > Streptophyta > Magnoliopsida > Asterales > Asteraceae > Lactuca > Lactuca virosa. Next base: position 169,084,153 of record NC_136429.1, read on the forward strand.
TCTACATCAGTTCATCATCAAGTTCTTCCAGTTAATATTATGGAGCAAATTGATTTCGATCACGAGAAAATTGAAATTATCAATGAATATTCGATAATTAAGAACAAATTGAATAATTGATGATCAAGAACAAATTGAATCAAGTAATCAAATTGATTATGTGATTAAGTGAAAAAGACGTGAAACACAAATTCAAGCAGATGTCAAGAACAAAATTGATTAATCAAAAATTGATTAAATCATGAATATCAAGTAGATGATAAGAATAGGATTCGTGTGCCTAAACTGAATATTGAAACAAAAATCATAGCCGATCAATGAAGTCCTAGATCAATCTATGATATTTTGAGAATTAAGATCAGAGGAATGAAAAAGATAGTTGATCAATTAACTAGATTAAATTAATTTTTTATGAATAGTAATGGATCATGTGTTGGGCTTAAAAAGATATGGATCAAATCAACAAGAAGATGATCAAATATTTAGGCCAATGTTTTATGAAAATGAATTGGATCAAAACAAATTGGCATGAAAAGAAAACAGATCCAATGGAGAGACTCACCAAAGATTTAGAATATTTTGGTCGATTACGCGAAAAGCATGTCATCTAGGACCGTTGATCTTGAAATAGTTGCTTAAACCTTCATGATTAAGATCTGATGCCACATGTAGGATCCCATGGAGATGAAAATTATGGAATTAAGAAGTAATGTATAATCGAAAAGACACGATTTAATGTTTAAGCATAAGTTGTATAGATAATGGATTAGTATAAAAATGTAGAAGCATGTGCGTGCTTGAATACAATACTCTTTCTCTCTCTCTAGAATAAACTACTCATCTATACAATAGGAGCTCTCTCAAACCTATATAGCGAATACTATACAAGTATTTATAGGCTAGCTCAGCCCATAAGGCTTTCCACATGACAAGCCTTCCATATCTAATAGGGAAACACCACCTAAGTCACCATCCAATGAAGAGATTTGCATCCCAACACATCACCATCATGATCATTTAATGTGCCCATTCCTACATTTAATGAAGTTCATTTCCCTCAAATAATTTTAATTAAATTTATTCAAACGATAAAAACTATTTAGTTTTTACAGTTGTCAAAAGTTTTATCGTTTAAATAACATTTCCAAATACGGAGGTATAAATACCCCCATTTCCTTCCAAGAAAGCTTTACGGTTTTTGAACCCTAAATGACAATCTTCATCTTCTCCCCCCTTGCTAAAAACCTTTGTGCAAGTTCTTCAAACACTTTTTATGTAACAATGGCGAAATCTAGTGCATCCAAGAAACAATCGAAACCTGCTAGTTCCACATCAACCATCAAAAACACTAGTCCAACCATAATATCGAGAAATTACAGACCAAATTTTCAAGATCATGACCATTACGATGAAGCTATCAAGATGATGATTTGTTATCTTCCAAAGCACCCCCTCAATGGTCCATTCAATGTTGTATGTGATGTAGTTCCTCAACCTCTACCCTTCAAATGCGTATTTTCAACTTTCAGACCCAAAGATGATGCGAAACATATTCATCTCAAGTTTGAAGATGATTCCACGGTTGTTCTCACAAAGGCTAAATTTCTTTATGCAATCAACCTTAGGGTTCTGACTTCAATGATCTTCAAAAGTCCCAGTAACGATGAAATCTTCAAAGCACTCTATCAGATGGTTTACCAGGCTAAAGTCAAGGGTATCACCGACTTCAAAAGGGGGAAGCTGCTGACTTTATGGCAATTTCCGTGCCATTACCTAAGCAGGTGTTTATCTAGAAGAACTGGAGGAACTGACGCATGCGCACACAATTCCTGGACTTGTTATGGAGCATTTTCACTGGAGAAGCAGTTAGCTATGGAACCATCCTTTGGTACGATTTCCTTACCTATGTCGGCAAGTACACTCCAAGGGAAGGCTTGACCGAAGTAACCTCATCGAGGTTTTGGTTACTCTACATCAATGATCTATACAAGGATGCTACACTGAGTATAGGCAACGACATTAATCTCTTCTCTTGCAGAGATTTGAAAATGTATTCTCTTCCCAGGGATCAATCTATTTTCGGTCCCATTAGAAAATTGCCTATGCACATTTTGACAGAGATATGTCTATTCGACCATCCCGTAATCGACCACATTCAGGATACGTACGATATAACACCATATCGATATACCCCGCCTAGCCCCATATCGTAGACCACTAGACCTATCTCAAACTCTAAATCTCCAAGGACCAAAGTGATTTCCAATAGAAATTCTACCCCATCAAAGATTGTTAAGAAAGGTACCGGGGCCTAGAAAAACACCACAGTTCCTAGGAATACTGAAGACACCATGAACACCAAAGAGCAAAGGCCTATCAAAGAGCCAACTCACACTGCAGACCCTATACAGACTGTAGACCCTAATCAAGGTCAAGAGTCCATCATCAATGATGAACCAGTTCTTGTAGATACCTCATAACATAATTAGTCTACTTTGAAGATCTCTTTCGGAAGTGAAAGTTAAAACTCCCTGACGCAGTTAGCCATAAGCGAGCTAAATCCACTGGAGTTTCTTAATAGACTCCAATCGCAATTCGATTCAACACTGAATCTCCCGATAAAACCCTATCCATCTAGTCTGCTACAACAAGTGTAACAATTTCAGATCAAGCACGTGGGAACATAGCCCATTCAGGATTCTAAGAGAATCCTGAAGTCGTCAAAAATCCTAACGTTCTAAGGATTAAACAATTGCACGTTTTCACTCCCGAGGAGTTGCACTCCATCTTTCCTTCAATTACACATACATCACAAACACTTGTTGCACCACAGGGTCCTTTTTCATAGACCTTAGCCAAAACGAAATCGAGGCCAAGCTTGGTTCAAGACCAAAGAGACCGAGGAAGTTCTGAAAATACTATACCGCCAACATTACACACAAGCATATTAGGCACGGGGAACACCATTATGCAAGGATCCACGAACCCGAGGGACACCCCGGTGGTTACTAGTTTTAATGGTTACTTTTTAGATGATATATGCACGCGGTATCGACCAAGCACATAGTTAAGGCAAAGGAAGCTTGAAGAATTCAAAAGAGCTTTACAGATAAGAAAGTCAAGACGGACTCAACAAGAACAATGCAAAGAAGAAGAAAATAGCCAAGTTGCTGTTTACTAGGCTAACTTCCTCAACAATGCAAAGACTATTCACGATTTGGAAAAGGCAAGCAACTAGGTCGAAATGATGGAAGAAACAATGCAAAGAGCTCATGAAGGAACTGGAAATCAAGCTGGTGGAACAAAATTAGTAAGAAAACCAACTGATGATGGTGATTTAAATGATGATGATGGCACTGAGGTTCAACTCATTGATGAACCCGTATTTGGATTTGATTTTAATGGAGAAGATGATGAAGTACAAAAAACAGTGCTTCAATGACGACTTTCAAATGTTAATTGGAAAAGAAGAATCAAGTGGATCTCAATACTCCACTTCTAAGCCTAAGCCAACGAAGAAAAAGAAGCCAACAGTGTCAAGGAAGCAATTCCTTGAATTAAAAGAGAATATTGATCACATTCTGACCATAATTTCTACTGATCAGCCACCCCAGAGCCCCACTAGTACCACACTACAGTCTTTGGAACAACAAGTTTAGGAGATGGAAAGTAGAGAAAATTTCACGACTGATCATATCGTTCTTTGTATAAAAATGGGCATCAGAAAGTTGGATGTCGAACGACAACAAGATCATCAACAGATCATGAAAAAAGAAGAGGAGTTTATAAAGAAGGTTAAGGAGCTGGAAGAAAAACGTGTGGAGGTGACTGAAGTGAAAGAATAGAGAACGAGATACTTGATCGATGAGACCCACAAAGCTTACGAAGCTGGGTATACTGAACTTCAAACAACCACTCGATGCTTAAGGATATCAGTTATAGCAAGGAAAAAATTTGATGATATCCTCTTAATCACTAAGGATATCTACAAATTCATCAAGTATCCAAGCTTAATGACAACAAATGATGTTAGTGGTCAGATGCTGATAAACTTCTCCATAACCTTCAAGAAACTTGAATAGTTAAAAGCCATATTCGAGGAGAAGAGTATGCCTTCTTCCTCAAAAAGGGGAAAGTCGTAGTTGAAGTCAGATATTCAGATAAAAGCTTAAAGTCACCATATCCTTAAATAGACCCAACTCCCCCTCCAAACAAAACTCCCTCTCCTTAAAGAATTCTAACTCCTCCTTGCAAATCAACACCACATTCTCCAAAGAAAAACCCTACTAACTGCAGTCACCCAAATAGACATCACCTTCCAAACAAAATCAAGACGATGTAATGTCAGATGACAACTCCGCTGACACTCCGGTCACCATGTAAAGAAAAGTTGACTGGAGAGCAGCCAAGATTGCCGAAGAAATATGGAAGGCTCAAGGATATGACACCATATTTGATAAATATATGCTTCAATCTTGGGTGAATCCTTTTAGGAAGCTTGTGGACGAAGATTATGTCCCATATTTGACTTATGCTACACCTAAAAATGATGGGTTTTGGGATATCCCTTTACCCTAATGCTCGCTTCTTTCAAGTATTTGATGAATTTGACTTAAGGATTCTAGATGGCTGAAGAATGTCCATGGAATTTGAAAGGTTATGGGAATTCCATAACAAACACGGGAAGAAGATTGATGGAATTTGGTCAAATGATACTCCTGAAGCAATAAAAACATACAAGCCCTGGTCATTCAAAAACACAACTTTCTACTAGTACACTCTCTCGCGTTTCGACAAAGAATATTATCGAAAACATGCATATTTTGTTTCCATGAATTCAGAAGAAGTCTTCTTATTTGCCAGGGTGTTTAGCTTCAAAATCGAAAAGCACCATAAGATGAAGCTAGCATACGAGAGAGCATGTAATTTCCTCAAATCTCTCGTATGTGACTTTGCCACAATTGATGACGAGATTTATCCAATCATTTCAATCAAGTCGAATTTCCACCGTTTGAGTATCCTACGATGATCACTGAAGGAGTTCAAGAGATGAATTGTGGTAGCACAAACATCCCTGATCTCGACATCATCTTCAGAACTTATATGGACACCAAAAAGAACGTTCTCCCCATAAAAGAATTTAACAAATGCAACAAGAAGCAGCTTGAAGACATCCTCAATCTCACTGAAAAGTTGAAATTTACTACCAACAAAGTGAAGCTTGAAATCACGAGAATAATCAATTGGGTGTTTGTTGTGTGAAAGTTCTGGTGGCTCCTGGTCAAGTTTTTTAGACTTCATAATGTTTTAGGTAGACGTTTTGAAGGAAATTGTTGATCATTGAAGTGGACCTTGACAGCTAAAGTGATCAATGTAATGTGAAGACTTGATTGGATAACAAAAGTGATATAATGTTTTAGGTATACGTTTTGAAGCAGTTGTTTGTTTTGGTATGCTAGAGAGCTAAGTGAAGACCGAAGACGATAAAGGATACTCACCTAAGAGCTTACATCATTTGTCTTTTGTGATACCGTAGTGTCAGAATTGATCACCTTTTACTGATATTGTGTGTTAGGTTGGTTTTGCTAGTTCTAACTGTGGAAAGCATGGCTGACAGTATTATTTCATTTTATCTAATTGTAGACTCGTAATATTTTATTTTATAAATATGAAGTCTTTGTGGTAGATAGATGAGTGTGTATGATTCCATCTTCCTTGTAACATTATTAGATTTAAACACAAATCTCTTTATCATTCATACATTGTTGTTCATCATTTAATAACTTGTGTTTGACTGCAAACCAAGTTATGATTCAACAAGTATCTTTTTAACTTGCTTATGTCTATTGATGTATCATGTTGCTATATTTCCTTTATAATTCTGCAAACTTATTATTGTTGAGATTTTTTAAGATCCATGAGATTAACTTAAATTCTGCACCATAATCTCTTTATCACTAAGTTCTTCTCTCAACCGAATTTTAGTGGAGTGGTGAGAAGTGAACAGAGAGCCTTAGAACAATCCTTAGAGTAAGTATGGATATACGTGGATGGTAGTATGGGTCGATACTACTAGAAGCACATCATACATACTTGGGTCAAGGAAGTGTCACAAGCATACTGAGGAGCTTGTAGGTGGGTATACATAGTGTGGGGTATCAGTATGTATTTGTTATAACATGTTTTCATTCATATCTGCAGTATGGTTATGAGTAGGCAGAGAGAGAGAGGGAAAGAGAGAGAAAGAGTAGTTTAGGTGAGGGTTTGACCGATATGGATCTGCACGAGTTGGTGGCCACTGAGGTCTTGAGAGTTGTACGTGATGAGTGTTCGGATATAAATTGGAGGGCCAAGGAGGAATTTGATAACGTTTATTTTATGCATATATTTATGATGTTTTCTTATTATTTTTTACTATGTTTTTATGTTATTTAGAACTAAAAGATACTTAATATGTTTTGAAATATTCAATTACAGTTAAAATGGGAGCTGGAATACAAAAGGAAGAGAATGGAGCTGAAAATATGCAAAAAGGATATTGCTGGCAGATTGACCCCTCTTCAGTGTTTCGGGTATATCTGATGACTCATAAGTCCAATTAACGAGATTCAAAATGTTCTGAAACCTAGACGAAATTTACTACGATTTATGTGAGAGGGACTTTTTGCTAATTCGGCACTTATCTTATCCAAAATCGGCCTTGAAGATGAAGCATAAAAGCTGGACGGAAATTCCCTCCAAGTTACTTATTCCCCAAGCACCACTTACCTTATTTTTATTTCCTTAATCCCTAAGCCAACATTAGTTTCCTTATTCCTATCCAACTCTAATATTCCATATTAATTCCACCTCCATTTAACTATAAATACCCCATATCATTCACCCATTTTCATAATCTATGATATTCCACTTCGACTTGTACGACAAGAAAACTTTATAACTGCCGTTTTGAGGGTCTAGAAGGCGGCCGGAAGGCCGTTAAGCTGACAGGAGCGAAGACCTGAAGGACTAGAGAGCGGATTCGTTTCGGTAATCATGTGGTTTGTTATCGTGACCATGTTTAGCATGTCCTATTATGTTTTTACTTTCTGATTTTGGTGTCAAAACCATTTGCTTTGAGTTTATGATTAGACGAAACCTTGATTTGTGGATTAATTGCTATATTGGATTGTTTTATTTGTGTTTAATTTATCTTGTTAAGCTTTTTAAAAGATCCTTATGTGTTAATGACAATTATTTTCTGTTAATTATTAAGCCGTGTGAGAATTTGAAGTTTATAATCAAGACCCACGATTTTTAATAAGTGTGGGGTACGCGTCAATTTCGTGAGAGTTTATTATTTAGAAGAGTGGCGTTTCTACCATATATTGATTCCTATGGTATGGATGAGCTGTTCCCACACCATAGAGTGTTATTTCGACGCGAGGTAGAAGTATCATTCCGGCTGCCACGACATGGTTGACACTTTCCTATGTCATGGGGGAGTTTTTCATCGCGAGAGGAGGGTGCCATTCTCGATATCACGATGTGACCACCAATTACCACCTCGTGGCCATGCTATTATTCGTAATATAGATTTCACCTCACTCGACAACACGACGTGGTCGACACTTTCCCACATCATGGTTACTACACATTGCATTAGTTTGCAATTTTTTTGCACCACCTTTCAGAATTCGGTGTTCTTGATTTTATTTTCCGGCACATTCAGAAGCAGCAGTTCTAGTTTCCAGTCTTCCAACAAATTTATGGAGCAACTTTTAGCAGCCTCATTCGATCTCGCCACTACTACCCCAGGGAGTCTGTTCCTTTTTCTCCTCTTTTTACTGCTTTTATGTGCTTAATTAGTTTTATGCATACAATGAGGGCATTGTATGAAATAAGTGTGGGGTAGGGGGTCGAAAAAGTAATTTAAATTGGAAATTATAATTTGCTAGATTAGGAAAATTTATGAAAAATTAAAAATTTAAAAACTTGAAATAATAGTTTAATTTAGGAAAATCTAGTAATAATTAATTTTTTTTTTGCTAATATTTTGTGGGATGATCCGATGAGAACCCAAATGTTTACTTGAGCCAACACATGTTATAGTGTGTTTGTGGCTTCCCATTTCCTAGTGAAAAGTCATGATGTATGAAAGGTAATCTGGTAGTTTATATGACATAATATGTTCTGCAGCCTAAACCTGAAATCTATCCAGGAGAGCTTATGTAGTCATTGCACTTAGACTAATACCTTAACTAATAAATGTTGAAGTTAAGCTCCTTGCTTCATGTAGGATATGAGCGAAAAAAGTGAGATATTAAAAAAAAAGAGAGAGAAATTACCAAAAAGTTGAAAGAATTTTGGAGCAGTCAAGTATGAAATCCAAAGATCAAAATTCCGAAGAATCAAAAAGTTGAAGATACCAAAAATCAAACAAAAAGGTGGTGAATTCAAAGAAATCAAAGCAAATATCAAAGAATAGATGAATTCCAAGAGCTCCATTGTGTTATCAAAGTGTAATTCTTTCTAGAGTTTATGTATGCTTGGTAGTTTAACCAAAAATACCTTGAGGTTAAGAAAGATTTCTGAGGATTGATTCGGAGGGTTGCAAAAATGAATGTCGTATAAGCTAAGGGGTGAATGTTCATAAAGATTGTGAGTATTTAGGAGTGGGAAGTTCTTAGGAATTGTAGACACAAATATATGCATTGTGGTCTTGGGATAATGGCTGAGTTTGAAATGGATTATTCTATGCGATATTGGTGAGATAATAAAATTAGTTTTGCTTGAGGGCAAGCAAAAGGCTAGTGTGGGGTAGTTTGATAACATTTATTTTATGCATATATTTATGATGTTTTCTTATTATTTTTTACTATGTTTTTATGTTATTTAGAACTAAAAGATACTTAATATGTTTTGAAATATTCAATTACAGTTAAAATGGGAGCTGGAATACAAAAGGAAGAGAAGGGAGCTGAAAATATGCAAAAATGATATTGCTGGTAGATTGACCCCTTTTCAGTGTTTCGGGTATATCTGATGACTCGTAAGTCCAATTGACGAGATTCAAAATGTTCTAAAAGCTAGACGAAATTTCCTACGATTTATGTGAGAGGGACTTTTTGCTAATTCAGCATTTATATTATCCAAAATCGGCCTTGAAGATGAAGCATAAATGCTGGACGGAAATTCCCTCCAAGTTACTTATTCCCCAAGCACCACTTACCTTATTTTTATTTCCTTAATCCCTAAGCCAACATTAGTTTCCTTATTCCTATCCAACACTAATATTCCATATTAATTCCATCTCCATTTAACTATAAATACCCCATATCATTCACCCATTTTCATAATCTATGATATTCCACTTCGACTTGTACGACAAGAAAACTTCATAACTGCCGTTTTGAGGGTCTAGAAGGCGACCGGAAGGCCGTTAAGCTGACAGGAGCGAAGACCTGAAGGACTAGAGAGTGGATTCGTTTCGGTAATCATGTGGTTCGTTATCGTGACCATGTTTAGCATTCCACTGTGATCCTATTATGTTTTTACTTTCTGATTTTGGTGTCAAAACCATTTGCTTTGAGTTTATGATTAGACGAAACCTTGATTTGTGGATTAATTGCTATATTGGATTGTTTTATTTGTGTTTAATTTATCTTGTTAAGCTTTTTAAAAGATCTTTATGTGTTAATGACAATTATTTTCTGTTAATTATTAAGTATATCGAGTTGTATGAACATCTGCTTGATTGCTTGCCTCTTATGATTTTGATGACCATCAAGATTATATGCCTAGGAATAGTGAACATGAAACTAGGGTTAACTAGGAAAATAAGTAAATTAATGTGTGAGCATATGTGATGACCAACCACATATAAGTTGATTGAATTGACAAATTTAATTAACTATTATTACAAGTCTTGCTTGATACGAACTGAACACTAGGAAACATGTTAGTTTAATCAATTGATCACTGCTTGAATTGACTTGTTTGCTAAAGGATTAGTAATAGTGAACATGAACCTAATCATTTTAGAAATCGGTAAACATGAATAAATAAATCTGTGTGTGCAATTATCTATGATTTTAAGATGTAATCTGTCTAAACCAAAGTACCTAAAGAGATTTGTCTTCCAGTCAGTTAATCGAGATTTGCTATTTAGTTGTTCGTTTGAGATTTAATAAACCCTTTCTTTACTGCTTTTGTGTGTTTTGTGTAACCTATAATCAAACATTTTAAATTAATTCACTACCGTTCCCCTTGAGTTAGACACCCTTGCTTATCAAAGCTATACTATACTCGATCGGGTTCACTGCCTGTAAGGTGTGGTTTAGATGCGATAAAATAGGAATTATAAATAAAACACTAGTGCATTAAATAATAGAGCATTCATTAGATAATAGGCGTGGAGAGTGCATTCTACACGTGCTTTTTCCCGGAGGGGGTAAATGTAAGGTTTGTTGAGAGCCTTCTATGTAGTGGAGTGAGGGACTGGTGGGTTTTAATTATTCAGACCATTTCTTATACTGAGTTAGAGAATATGTTATAAGACGATTTCACAAAGTGGTTTCAAGAGGAGTATATACCCCCAGTCGAGGTGGAGCGGATAACACAAGAGTATTTGACCCTCAAGCAGACTACAGAGTCGGTGACAAAAATCATCGACATGTTTATGGAGAAAATATTGTTCTGCCTCAAGTACGAAGTGACAAAGGAAATGAGAATCTCCTGTTATTATGATATGTTAAGGACAAAGATCCATGAGTTCATGAGTATTTCCAAATTTGAGATCCTTTCTAAGTTAGTAGATGAGGCCACGAGCATACAATTAGATGTAACATCCCAATTTTCAAGACCAAAATTTTGTTTTTTAATCAAATTACTTATAAAACAGTTACTGAAAAACATCATCATCATTTCAATTCATCAAACCATAATCACATGTCTCAAAAATCATATCATCAAAATAGTAATAATGTCAGAGTACAATCCCATGGATCTCAAAATGCGGAATCATGTGTGTGCGATGCGCTGCTACCGTGCCGGCTCCTTCCCCTCCGCTGAAGAGGTACCTGAAACCAAAACTGAAAACTGTAAGCACAAAGCTTAGTGAGTTCCCCCATCATACCACATACCGTACAACATACATACTGCCGGGCAATTCTGGGGTGCCCGACCTACCCATGTCAAGCAGTTCTGGGGTGCTGACCTACCCATGTCAAGCAATTCTGGGGTACCGACCTACCCATGTCAAGAAGTTCTGGGGTGCTAACCTACCCATGTCAAGTTGGTTTGGGGTGCTGACCTATCCTTGTCAAGCAGTTCTGGGGTGCTGACCTACCCTTGTCAAGCAGTTCTGGGGTGCTGACCTACCCTCCGGTTTATCCCAACCGGCTACGGGGACTATTTCACCCCTACTACTACCACATAAAACATAGCATAAACATAATGTCAGACATATCTGGGGTGCCGACCTACCCTTCGGTCCTAACGACCGAACTCGGGGACTACTCCCCTCCTACTATCACTAACACATACAACATATCATGCTAGCACATCAAACACATCAGGTAGTAGCAAACCTAGATAATTATCACAAAGACAATAATCTATCAAACAAACTCCTACTAATGGGTCGGCATTGTGGCCGTAGACCCACCGCAACTGGAAGGTAACTCACCTCAATGTCGTGAAGTATCTAAACTGTCCTCGCTGTCGGGATAAACTCCTCTCAATTCCTACATGTAACAACTCTCCTTAATTTACCATTACATACTCTTAACCCTTACAAGGGTTACTCAAGTCAAAACCAAAGTCAAGGTCAACACCTTGGTCAAACTCAACTCTGGGTCAAAGTCAACGTCCGGTTGACTCGACTCGCCGAGTTGACCCCACAACTCGCCGAGTCCCTCAATCCTCAAAACACTAAGACCTCGATCTTACTCGCTGAGTATTGTACATACTCGCCGAGTTCTCCATCATACAAAGTCGGGACCTTCTTCATCTAGCTTACCGAGTTCATTCTTGAACTCGTCGAGTCCTTCTTCATGCAAGAAGACACATTTAGTCCTGGACTTGCCGAGTTCCTTATGAACTCGTCGAGTACGCCTTCATATAGTTGGGTCTTGCCTTGAACTCGCCGAGTCCCATGATTTCCAGGTCCAATTTCACATCTGTTTTGTTGAGTCCTCTTCTAGACTCAACCAGTTCTATCTAAGCAGAAAAGGGATGGGGAACCATACCCCGACTCGTCGATTCCCATGAACGACTCGCCGATTCCCCCAAGGTCCATGTCCATACAGTTGATTTGAGTCGGGTTTAACATATCCAAAACATAGATCTAGCCTCCTAGGGTCCATAATACATGTAAAGTTACAAACTTGACGTTCATGCATGGGTTTTTTTGGCTCAAAAGGCTCTAAAATGGGGTTTATATGATGCATGGGACTCCCATGGCCATAAAGTTGGCACCTTTATGCCATGGGAACCCCCAATGGTTCCAGATCTGAATTAATACCCCATTATAACCACAAAATCCCGAGAACGGCACTTCTAGGGCTTAGAAAAGGTAGAAATGAACCCTAACTAGAGATCTAAGATAGATGGTCAAGGTTTCAGATTTATACCTCAAGTGAGTTGGAAATGTGCCAAAACCTCTGGATCTTCTTACTTCCTCTTGATCTCTCAAGCTTCCTTCTCCTTCTCCAACTTCAAACACACACAAATGGCACCAAAAAGCTCAAGAACACCCAATAAATGATTAGGGTTTCGAGTTAGGGCTTTTCTGGACTGGGAGGGATGATGGAGGCTGGGTTGGAACAAGATAAGGCGTTTAAATAAGATGCAAACCCTAAATATTAGGGTTTCATCCAGACATTCCTACTCGCCGAGTCGGGCTCCCGACTCGTCGAGTAGGTTACTTAAAACCCGCGTTCAAAGTCTTGTCTACTCGATGAGTTGGGCCTCCAACTCGCCGAGTCCTAGTGTAAAAACATACAGTTAATCAAATTTAATACGTACCGGGAACCGGGCGTTACACTAGAGTTGGAGAACTAGTAAAGAAAATGGAAACATGATCAGCTTTTCACATTAATGGAGGAAATCAAGAGGTCCATAGTATCTGATCTTTTATCAGGATACAACGGGAACCACAGATGGTGTGGGAAGATGCATGAGGGTGTTTGTCGTGCATTTTACTTGACGTGTTTCACATGTGGCCAAGAGGGTCATTGCATTCGAGACTGTAATCAGGGAGAGATGAGAGCGTGTTTTGTTTGTAGGCAACCATGTTATGTTAAGGCTGATTTTCCCAGATAAGTAAAAGATATAGTTTTATATCCAACACTGTTAGTTTGGCATTTGTTGGTTAGACTTTAGGGAATTGCGGAGGTTCCAAGGGTCACAGTTTGATTTTATCGAATTTCAACAGAGGAGGCGAGTGCAACATCTACCAATTTCGTTGGTATATTTTTATTTATATTATAATATTTAATTGTATTTGTTGATGCTCTTGAGGGATGGTATATTTTGGTCAGCTTTAGTTTAGTATTGGTTTTATAGTTATAGTTTGGTTGTCTCTTGTTAATAAGGTTTTGGTTGTAGTGTAGGACTTAGGGCCAATCATAAGATGTTTAGGAGTTTCTTTAAGCCCTCTAAGTGCTATGCATGGTTGCGTTACAATAGTCTTCAAAATTTTTACTTAACTGCATTATATATTCCTGTCTGATAAAGGTTCTAAAAAGGAGTTAATTATTAAAATGACTATTCGATCCCATATTGTACATAGTCGCTTATAATTCAGGTAGGTATGGTTGATTAGACATGTTCATGACTTCGAGTTATCAAGGGCGGCGATAGAGACTAGTAATTTCCAACTGGCGAAGAGCTGTCAAATCAGAATGAAGGACTAAGGGGCATTATATCTTCCGAGTGTGTTCAGTATTAAGGGGTTGATGGGTGTAGCTTTGATCATCGCCAACGGATGAAGTTCTTGGTAAGGATCATCTATTGTAGACGTTTGTGACTTGAAGATGAGGATTCAGAACATCCTCCAGTTGTTAAGAAGGTTTGAAGTATCAGTATCAGTGCAAGGTAGGGATAACTGGATCGACTTCATTTGAGGATTGTGATAAGAATCTATCTGTCAGTTCTTGTCGGATAAAGTGTGACATCCCCAATTTCACGGCCAGAAAAGACCGGTTTAATTTATGCTTTTAAAATAATTTCAGAGTAATCATTTGATTAAAAGTGTTGCGGAATTTGTTCCCAGAAAAACATGATAAATATGTTATCAAATCATTTCCGAAGAAATATATTTTATTCACTTAAACCATTGGGATGTCATTGTCAATACAAAAACATAAGCAAAAACAAAACTTACATTCATTTACACTAGTGATCTACTTCTCTTTTAATCTCTCAGTGTAAAGCAACTTCGTATCGATACCTGTGATACAATTAAACTGAGTGGGTCAGGCTTGGGAGCCTGGTGAGCATATAGGGTTTTCAACCCACAATAAATAATAAACTTATTAAGTTCTCAATCAACAATAAATTTATTAATTCCATCAACCAAAATAACCCTAATTACCCATTCCCATTATCCTCACTTTACGTCCCTAAAACAACTATCATAAGGGACCTAGCCTAAGGATTATCACTAGGGGTGACAACATTGCTTTGGGGGTTCCTCAGCAAGTTATGTCAAATAAAACAAACATCGGGGTGACAACATTGCTTTCCCTCAGCAAGTTATGTCAAACAAGACATCCTAACATAAAACAACCAACAAGGTGACAACATTGCTTTCCTTCAGCAATTTATGTCAAATAGGCACGAAGTCACATCGTCGCCATGTGCTAGTCCATAGCTCTTATTCATCGACGGTATTTCCCACGGGAGTTCCCCCCCGCAATACATGTCAATGGGTTTTCTATACAGCTGATGAACATACTTAAGGGGTTTCCCCAGCCTTACATGCCCTAAAGGCACTCATGAGGGGAATAGAGTACAACGAATGAACACTTAAGTCCATTAACACCTACAGGTTACGAGCCTGCTAGTGTTCCACAGACCGTCAAAACAGTCCATGGTTGTCATCCATACTCTGCTGAATGACGGGGGTCTTAGAGTACAACGAATGAACACTCAAGTCCATTAACACCTACAGGTTGCGAGCCTGCTAGTGTTCCGCAGACTGTCTAGAACAGTCCATGGTTGTCATCCCTACTCTGCTGAATGACGGGGGTCAACGTTGGGTAAGGGCTTTTCTCATATTACACCACTCACGCCAACATCTGGGTAAAAGCTTTTCCCATATTTCACCACTCACTCTCAACTCATAATCTATATCACTGATCATCTCATCTATCCAACTCACCTTTCATCACACACCCACTATTTAACTCATGGTCTATATCACTAACTCATGAAGCTTGTCCAATCACTTCATAAAAGAACAAAGACTCCAAAGCTCTTCCAAATAAAAGTATAGGGAAAATACTGATAAAGTACTCCTGTACGCTCCCGTACCCCGACACGTAATAGTGTCAAAAGGAAGAACTAATGGATGAACACATAGTTCAAAAGTACCTAATGAACATATAGTTCAAACATACGTATCGATTACAAGTCTACTAACGTTCCACTGGGCTATCTAAAATAGTCTGTGGCCGTTGTCTATACTCTGCTAGATGACTAGATCATCTTAAACATCGATACCTCTCATCACTTTTATTTCATCACACATCATCTAATTCATCTACCCATGTTTTACCCAACATATTTGTAGATAAAAATATATATACAGTTTAAAACTTGTATAAAACATCAATTCAACAGTCACCTCAAATAAACAATTAATATATTTACACATAGCACGTATTTTAAGGTAAATATTTCATATCTATGTGTAAGGTGAAAGTGACTATACACTCACTTGATTTAACGATAACCGGGCAGCACTTCGTTGCCTAGAATGATCGTTTCTAATAAAACCGGGAGTTTTATTGAGAAATCGGGCTCTGCGAGGGTCGGGCTTCGAAACCGAAAAAATAAATTTTCCGGAATTCTCGGAAATCTCGGGGGCGTGTTTTGGGCTTTGGAATAAGTACCGGGGCTTCGGGGGGATGTCGGGATAGTAAAAATATGGAAAAAGGGGTCAAAAATGGCAAAATCCCATTTTTACCCGGGAGGGTTCGCAAGTCTCTTATTTATAGGAGAGGAAATCCGAAGATCGGCCGAGAAGGGACACGCGGCAGTGAGGGGTTCGGACACGGGGCAGAAGCAGCGAAGGCCAGCGAGGCTCGGATGCAGTAGCTGGCGCGCTTCCATGCGAGGAGTCATCGGCTTCGGACGCGAGGAGTCATCGGCTGGGTCTCCGGCTCGGACAGATGCAAGCTCCTAAGTGGACCGAGCTTCGGTCCAATGGGGAAAGAGGGTGACGACTTCGGACCAATCAGCGGTTGCCACGCGAGGCTGCGGTCCAATCAGAAGATGCCACGTGGAGGCTGCATGCGAAGGGTGACGTGGCCGAAGCCACCTATGCGAAATTTCTCGGTTTTCGCGCCAAAACTTCTAAAATCCATAACTTTCGCATACGAGCTCCGTTTTTGACGTTCTTTATATGCACGCGTAGGTAAAATTACGCTCTACAACTTTCGTTTAGACTTTGTTGGCTAATTTTGATTTTAATTTTTATATTATTATTTTTAACTGACCGGGACAGGAAATCCGTTAAAAATTCATAACTTTTTCATCCGACGTCCGTTTTAAATTAATTCACTACCGTTCCCCTTGAGTTCGACACCCTTGCTTATCAAAGCTATACTATACTCGATCGGGTTCACTGCCTGTAAGGTGTGGTTTAGATGTGATAAAATAGGAATTATAAATAAAACACTAGTGCATTAAATAATAGAGCATTCATTAGATAATAGGCGTGGAGAGTGCATTCTACACGTGCTTTTTCCCGGAGGGGGTAAATGTAAGGTTTGTTGAGAGCCTTCTATGTAGTGGAGTGAGGGACTGGTGGGTTTTAATTATTCAGACCATTTCTTATACTGAGTTAGAGAATATGTTATAAGACGATTTCACAAAGTGGTTTCAAGAGGAGTATATACCCCCAGTCGAGGTGGAGCGGATAACACAAGAGTATTTGACCCTCAAGCAGACTACAAAGTCGGTGACAAAAATCATCGACACGTTTATGGAGAAAATATTGTTCTGCCTCAAGTACGAAGTGACAAAGGAAATGAGAATCTCCTGTTATTATGATATGTTAAGGACAAAGATCCATAAGTTTATGAGTATTTCCAAATTTGAGATCCTTTCTAAGTTAGTAGATGAGGCCATGAGCATACAATTAGATGTAACATCCCAATTTTCAAGACCAAAATTTTGTTTTTTAATCATATTACTTATAAAACAGTTACTGAAAAACATCATCATCATTTCAATTCATCAAACCATAATCACATGTCTCAAAAATCATATCATCAAAATAGTAATAATGTCAGAGTACAATCCCATGGATCTCAAAATGCGGAATCATGTGTGTGCGATGCGCTGCTACCGTGCCGGCTCCTTCCCCTCCGCTGAAGAGGTACCTGAAACCAAAACTGAAAACTGTAAGCACAAAGCTTAGTGAGTTCCCCCATCATACCACATACCGTACAATATACATACTGCCGGGCAATTCTGGGGTGCCCGACCTACCCATGTCAAGCAGTTCTGGGGTGCTGACCTACCCATGTCAAGCAGTTCTGGGGTACCGACCTACCCATGTCAAGAAGTTCTGGGGTGCTATCCTACCCATGTCAAGCTGGTTTGGGGTGCTGACCTATCCTTGTCAAACAGTTCTGGGGTGCTGGCCTACCCTTGTCAAGCAGTTCTGGGGTGCTGACCTACCCTCCGGTTTATCCCAACCGGCTACGGGGACTATTTCACCCCCTACTACTACCACACAAAACATAGCATAAACATACTGTCAGACATATCTGGGGTGCCGACCTACCCTTCGGTCCTAACGACCGAACTCGGGGACTACTCCCCTCCTACTACCACTAACACATACAACATATCATGCTAGCACATCAAACACATCAGGTAGTAGCAAACCTAGATAATTATCACAAAGATAATAATCTATCAAACAAACTCCTACTAATGGGTCGGCATTGTGGCCGTAGACCCACCGCTACTGGAAGGTAACTCACCTCAATGTCGTGAAGTGTCTAAACTGTCCTCGCTGTCGGGATAAACTCCTCTCAATTCCTACATGTAACAACTCTCCTTAATTTACCATTACATACTCTTAACCCTTACAAGGGTTACTCAAGTCAAAACCAAAGTCAAGGTCAACACCTTGATCAAAGTCAACTCTGGGTCAAAGTCAACTCTGGGTCAAAGTCAACGTCCGGTTGACTCGACTCGCCGAGTTGGCCCCACAACTCGCCGAGTCCCTCAATCCTCAAAACACTAAGACCTCGATCTTACTCGCTGAGTATTGTACATACTCGCCGAGTTCTCCATCATACAAAGTCGGGACCTTCTTCATCTAGCTTACCGAGTTCATTCTTGAACTCGTCGAGTCCTTCTTCATGCAAGAAGACACATTTAGTCTTGGACTTGCCGAGTTCCATATGAACTCATCGAGTACGCCTTCATATAGTTGGGTCTTGCCTTGAACTCGTCGAGTTCTCTTCTTGAACTCGCCGAGTCCCATGATTTCCAGGTCCAATTTCACATCTGTTTTGTTGAGTCCTCTTCTAGACTCAACCAGTTCTATCCAAGCAGAAAAGGGATGGGGAACCATACCCCGACTCGTCGATTCCCATGAACGACTCGCCGATTCCCCCAAGGTCCATGTCCATACAGTTGATTTCAGTCGGGTTTAACATATCCAAAGCATAGATCTAGCCTACTAGGGTCCATAATACACGTAAAGTTACAAACTTGACGTTCATGCATGGGTTTTTTTGGCTCAAAAGGCTCTAAAATGGGGTTTATATGATGCATGGGACTCCCATGGCCATAAATTTAGCACCTTTATGCCATGGGAACCCCCAATGGTTCCAGATCTAAATTAATACCCCATTATAACCACAAAATCCCGAGAACGACACTTCTAGGGCTTAGAAAAGGTAGAAATGAACCCTAACTAGAGATCTAAGATAGATGGTCAAGGTTTCAGATTTATACCTCAAGTGAGTTGGAAATGTGCCAAAACCTCTGGATCTTCTAACTTCCTCTTGATCTCTCAAGCTTCCTTCTCCTTCTCCAACTTCAAACACACACAAATGGCACCAAAAAGCTCAAGAACACCCAATAAATGATTAGGGTTTCGAGTTAGGGCTTTTCTGGACTGGGAGGGACGATGGAGGCTGGGTTGGGACAAGATAAGGCGTTTAAATAAGATGCAAACCCTAAATATTAGGGTTTCATCCAGACATTCCTACTCGCCGAGTCGGGCTCCCGACTCGTCGAGTAGGTTACTTAAAACCCGCGTCCAAAGTCTTGTCTACTCGACGAGTTGGGCCTCCAACTCGCCGAGTCCTAGTGTAAAAACATACAATTAATCAAATTTAATACGTACAGGGAACCGGGCGTTACACTAGAGTTGGAGAACTAGTAAAGAAAATGGAAACATGATCAGCTTTTCACATTAATAGAGGAAATCAAGAGGTCCATAGTATCTGATCTTTTATCAGGAGACAACGGGAACCACAAATGGTGTGGGAAGATGCATGAGGGTGTTTGTGTTGGGTTATGAGCATTCTAACACTCCTAAGTGTACATGCAACCCTAAATACCTTGGATCTATGTTTTCTCTATTATACATACAATTATGAACATCCAAGGTATTATCCTAATCTAGCATACAAAATAATAAATATAACAAGATAGAATACATACCTCTTTGTTGTAGAATGTCTTCATGAAGCTTGAGTGCCTAGTACCCCAAGTGTGACACCTCAAATGGTTCACACAACACCAAATACACTTGGAATAACTTGAGAGAAACTTGAACACTCCTTGAAATCGTCTAGCCCTCACACTCACACATTAGTGCACGATTTCTTGAGCCATGTGATTCTTTTATATGGTGGTTATTAGGGTTACACCATGTAACTCATAACTTTACCCATTCCTTATGCTCCATGGATTTTAACCTCCATGGAGTATCCATGGGTCACCCCATGGACTTAGTCCAACATAAGGAATCTTGGATCACAAGCCCACATATATAAGAATGAATGATTTACACAATCAACCCATATATTTAATTAGTCTCCTTTTGATCACTTAATTAATTCCAAATTAATTCTTGATCAATACTAATTAAATAACCTTATTAATATATTAGAACTTATAATATATTAACCAACCTTAAGTGTTATTTCTCTCATTATAGTCTATCCAAATGCATGATGCCATACAACCCAAATGGACCATGCCGGGTCGGGTCAAGTCTTACCAATTATAGTTATGGACTTAGACATTAATCCAACAGTCTCCCACTTGGATAAGTCTAAAACTATTATTGCGTATGACTTCAGGAACCGATTAGCAATCTTAGCTCTCAAAAGCTTCTGTCGAACTCTGACCTTGTCGATGAACTCTGACCTTTGTCAATGACTTGTCCATTAGATAAGGGATCATATATTCCTCCATTCTAGATATCATATGGACTGAGACATGGATTATCAATCATTCTCTCTGTCCATTTGTTGTTTCCCGATTTCCGATTGATGATGACTGACTGATTGAACAAATCAAATCAGTCCTGGCTTGGCCAAGCACTCACATGTATCATCTTTAAATCATCGAGGGGCCCACAGATATCGCTTTTATCCCGAAGGTAAAAGGAATGGATAAACTTCGACTCATATGGCTTGTTCTACTACTTGTTGAATCATACACAAAGGCACGTTTTATAACATCGAGTTACCAATGCGTTTTCGTGCAATCAATGTATAACCAACTCATAGTAACAACTCATATCTCTAGGTTTGAAGAATATAAGATATTATCGTCTCATGATCACTTGTGATAAAATCCATGAAGTGATTCAAATGAGCGCGGGTTGAATCCAATACTCAGAACTTATGAGCACTCATGAGTGTTGTAGCACCACTTTTGTCCACCAACTTGGACCTCTACAAACCAACCCATGACAGTCTTGATTCATATCTACTTCCAACATATGACCGACTGTGGATGGTTTGAATAACTTAATCATTCAGGAAGAGCGACTTAGTTATTCTGGAAGTCAAAACATGCAAAGTGAAACACAAGAATAAATGAATCAAATATGGTATCAAACCCTATGAATATAAATAAACACTTTTATTTATCACCATACTGATTACTCATTATTCATTGTTTCGGTTTTATCAACTTTGTACTTGAATTTAAAACAATAGTTGTCCCATGCTCCAAGCATGTACACTATGTTTTCTAAACACTAGTCATGCCATACACCAAGTATGCATACTATGTTTGTCTATGATCTTTACTTTGTAAAATAGATCAATTGAACATCACTCCAATGATCCTCTTTTCACAGTCCCAAATCCTTACTGCAAATGCAAGAATTCCAAATTCATGCCATTTACTGAAATCTGTTAGATTCTAAAGTTATATGCATTGATCCTCTTAATGATTATGCACGAAGTCAGAAAGACTTGACAACAATCATTACAGAGCATTCCAAAGGAGATCAGCTCCTTGGAAACATCCTTCTTTCATTAAGTTTCCTAATCTTACACAGATTGAATAATTTCTAACTTTGAAACATTTCCATATTCCATTTTGACTATCACTTCTGAACAAGAGTTGCCTCCTTATAGATTATGTCAATATGGTCCTTCCAGAATTAACATTATACTTCCAACTGTCCTTGAGCAACCAATCTTTGGTAAACCTTAGATTCTCCTCGACAATTGCTTAATCATTTTAGTCATATCCAATTCTAGACATTTTCCCTTCATAATGCCCCAGGCATTTGGAAAATTTTAGAAAGGATGAATATAGCACATGTAATCGCTCCTATATCCGAAGCATATGGGACACGATTCATGATGTCTCACATAAAGACTAAACCAGTCTTTAGCTATAATATTTCCATTTCAATTTGCCAAGTTCTCAAAATTCAGATTATGAAAAGGGATGCCGTAATCATAATCGAATTTTAGAACGCAAATAATGGACCCATATATAGAATTTCCTTATGTTGAGCCATTCCAACATGAAATTCATATATATATCCTTGATTAAATACGATTAAAATCTCAATCTAAGCTTTTAGAATTGAAATGAAGTATAATTTCCTCTCCCTTAATTATAGCAAAACAACTTTTTCAACCCCTGCAACCTCACGAATTGAAACTTTTGTTTTCTATAATTAACATTGCTAACTTGCAACCTTTGTCATAATTATCATGCTCCCACTAACATGATGATTATTAGCATAACACTTATGCTCCCACTAGCTTTGACATGTACTCAGAAATCAGCTGACTTTCTTACCAAAGTTCAGATTTCTGATACTAGATTGTTTTGATAAAACTTTATCAAAATCATACACCTCTCTTAGATAGCTCACATGTGTGTCTAAACAATTTTAGAACTATGAAAAGGGATGCCGTAATCATAGTCTCAATTTTTTAGACCTTTGCCACTTCTCACAAGTCCATGTTAGTGTGCCGGTAAACCACACACGCTCCACTAACGACTTTGAGAATGCAAATATCACAATTGCTATCTAGCTAAAATCTACTTAGTGAAAGTGTTTCCTCACCATCATTTTCATGAATCGGAGAGAAACCTTATGACACTTAGATTTAATAGTGTATGTGTTCTTATCCATGTGAATTTGTCAAAACCATAATCACAAGACAAGGTTAGTGACAAATCCAAACTCATATTGATTAACTTGTGCAATCTTAAATTCTTGCCATTTGGCAGCTCAGGTGCCTGCCATTGCTTCCAAGTAGTTGTGCAACCAATTGAGAACTCTCAGAACTCCTATGCAAATCCAACTTGAATAGGCACAAAAATTTCAACACGATAGGTTATAAACCTCAAGTCGTGTGCTAGTGAAGGACTTTAGGTTTTATTCTTGATTAAGTCTTGAAACTTTCAAGAGCTTTAAGACTCCCACTGTCCTCTTGACATATAAGACTCCCTTGTCAAATATTCAAGAGATAGTGCGGATTCTTTATCAAGACTAACACTTTACACAATTGGCCTAAGTTGGTCTCTGTTTTATCCAAAGCATCACAACTTACCAATTTCAGATGTACAAGAGTAGATAACCTTTTACTCTTACATTTGACTAGTGTTAACAAACCCTCTTTAAGATATGTCACTCAAGTTACAATCTTGGAGTATGACTCTAAGAATTGTTTTGGAACGAAGTATGACTCATCTTTTTGATTTAACCATTTCAACAATTCATGACTCCTCTTCTTAGTCATAAGAATGCACTAAGATGACTTTAGAGGACTAATTGTGATATGGTATCTTAATCATTAAGATGATCATAAACATGATACTAAAGTACTCTCCCATCTTTTCAGATTTGAGAAACTTTTATCTTTCTGCCATACTTTGATTCTTCTTATTCGTTCTGTCTCACATTGAAACTTCTCCAATGCTACAGACTTATACTTAAACTTATAAGTATAACCATAGTTACTGAACTTAAGTAAATCATGACGAATAGTCTTCTTGATCTTTTGTGGTGGACTTGACCAGTGCACAAGAATGTGTACTCGATCCCTTAGTCCTTTCCTTATTCACATAAGGAATTAGTCTTAATTTTCCAAGCTGAAAGTTCTCATTCATCATACTATACAACTTGCATGATTCCAAGTTTCGGTCCAATTGAACCTTGGGTGATGAGAATCTTTCCTTATTTGGTAATATTAGACACTACCACAACCGAAAGAATCAAATCTATTTTTCCAATATTGCTATCAATGGAATCTTATAAGCAACAACTTTTCACAAATGCCATTGTAAGGATACTTAAAATAAATAAAATCAAAACTTTTTTCTTTTATTTTAAAACTTTGCGGAAAAACTTATCCTTACAATCCATATGAAAACCTTGTTGTTATCTATTCCTAAGCAATATAAATATCATAACTCTTAATTAATAGCCCAAAATTCTGATCACCGAACCATGCGATTGAAATCCATCTTCGCGATCAGAATCAGCATGTACTTAATAGAGTTAGACAATGGACTTTACCTGAAGTAGAGCCAAACTTAATGACTTTAACATCCTTAGGTAAATTTGGCAGCTTCATAACCAATGCCCTTTCCTTTGGCAATAGTTACCTATGGACCCTTGATAATGGGACTATCTCAGACTTCGCCTCTCTCTTTACCATTGGGTCAACCGAGTTGACTATGGCCGATCCCTTTCCATTGGGAAGAGAGAGCTTTACTGGATATCCAATGTCATCATTGTCAATGTCCATAGCGTTTTAGGAAGTTGATCTTAGCAAATAGATAAGATCATTAAGGGTCTTGTCTTAGTCTGTTTCATAGGATTCCCAAAAGAACTCACTATGTGACTTAGAAAGTAGTTGAGCCACCAACTTTCTCAAGACTTTGACACCCAACTCTCCCGGCTTGTCAATATGTGACTACATCTCCAAGATGTGATCACACCTAGACCTTGCCTTGCCAATAGGGCTTGAGTGACCTTAAACTTTTTAGGAACTTGTGGGTTAGGGAGAATAATTGGAGGAGGTGAAAGAAGTATGATATCCATGGGACATCATCTTCATTTAGGAAAGCTTGTTTCAAGAGATTTGGGAAGATCATAAATGTCTAGACCAGACATCTTTTTGGGAGATATTCAAGATAGTTGATTTAAAGTCCTTAATATGACACCCAATATGAAATATTAAGGTTGGGACCCAACAAACTATTTTATAACTTAGAAGAGGGATGCCATAATCCAAGCTATAAAATATTTGAAGGTAGGTGAATGACGATTCACCAATTTCCACCATGAAAAACGAAATAATTTATTAGGTTTTAATTGGATTTGAAAGTCGTAGATCTTTGAGATTCATTGAACTGTTCAAAGGCATGTTTCAATCTCGAGTGTGCCCTTCAGGTTTTGTGACTAGGATGCCGAGGATCACAAAACAAGGTGTGAATAACCATGCAAATATACTTGGTACCCTTAATATTTACCCTTTAATCAGTGTGCTGGTTAACCACACACGCTCCACCGATACTATAATAAATATTAAGTTACCCTTTGCCTACCTTGTTAAGTCCAGGTTAGTGTGCCGGTTAACCACACACGCTCCACTAACGACTTAAGCAAAGTGCAAAGTGTAATTTCATGGGTTAGCACCAAATTCACATTTTCCTAAGTAACTAAGATTGGGTATTAATAAGAGTTTACTTACTTAGTATTTATCATTAATAGTTTTAATGAAAGGAGAATTATAGTCCTTGTCCTACCCGTTCGGATAACGACCCTCCACCAGTCAAGGAAGCGGTGGGTGAGAGTGGACACCCATTAAACTGCCATTTTATAGGCAGTAACCTTATACCCCCCTTATAGACCGGCTTCGTGAATGAGGCATACTAACGGTAAGACTGACTTTACTCTTATACATATATATAAATATTATTAACTTCTAATATTATAAAGTATAAGGGTTGAATTTTAACTTTTAAAATTCTAAGGGCTAACTTGGAATTAAAGTATTCATAAGTGAAAACTTTTCAAATTCCAAAACTTGAGGGCAAGTTTTGACACTATTCAAAACTAATTAATTCCATAACTTATGAGTTTAAAGTAGTTTTAATTAAAAAAAAACTCTTCAAGTTCCATAACTTGAGGACAAGTTATGGAAGACTTTAAACTAATTAATAAAAAAAAATAACTTTTTTTATTGTAACTTATGGAACTAATTAAGGTTACACTTTTTTTTTTTAATTTAATGAAGAGACTCTTGAACCTCCATAACTTGAGGACAAGTTATGGAGTCATAAAACCATTTAATTAGAACTAGACTCTTCATTTTGTAACCTTTGCCAACTTTTATAAGTTTTATGATTCTTAAATGTGACTTTTCATATAACTTGAGGACAAGTTACAAAAACACACTTTGGAATCAACTCTACGATTAAAATGGATTGAAAACAACTATTTCACACAACTTTTCTATTAATCTAAGAACCTCATAAGAACAAGATAATTCACATCATCAATCTTCAAGAAATTAGCATGAACATACAAACTAATACAAATCTTGAAATTATGACAATTATCTTAGAAATTGGATTAGCATGAACATTACCACATCAAAAACAAGTTTATAAGTCCAAAAACATCTTAGGGTAATGTTCCTAGTCCAATTCCAGCCAAAACAATCGAATATATGCATCCAACTCAATTTTTCAGCTACTTTTGCAAGTATAACAAGAAAACAAGCCTAGGCTCTGATACCACTGTTGGGTTTTGAGCATTCTAACACTCCTAAGTGTACATGCAACCCTAAATACCTTGGATCTATGTTTTCTCTATTATACATACAATTATGAACATCTAAGGTATTATCCTAATCTAGCATACAAAATAATAAATATAACAAGATAGAATACATACCTCTTTGATGTAGAATGTCTTCATGAAGCTTGAGTGCCTAGTGCCCCAAGTGTGACACCTCAAATGGTTCACACAACACCAAATACACTTGGAATAACTTGAGAGAAACTTGAACACTCCTTGAAATCGTCTAGCCCTCACACTCACACATTAGTGCACGATTTCTTGAGCCATGGGATTCTTTTATATGGTGGTTATTAGGGTTACACCATGTAACTCATAACTTTACCCATTCCTTATGCTCCATGGATTTTAACCTCCATGGAGTATCCATGGGTCACCCCATGGACTTAGTCCAACATAAGGAATCTTGGATCACAAGCCCACATATATAAGAATGAATGATTTACACAATCAACCCATATATTTAATTAGTCTCCTTTTGATCACTTAATTAATTCCAAATTAATTCTTGATCAATACTAATTAAATAACCTTATTAATATATTAGAACTTATAATATATTAACCAACCTTAAGTGTTATTTCTCTCATTATAGTCTATCCAAATGCATGATGCCATGCAACCCAAATGGACCATGCCGGGTCGGGTCAAGTCTTACCAATTATAGTTATGGACTTAGACATTAATCCAACAGTTTGTCGTGCATTTTACTTGACGTGTTTCACATGTGGCCAAGAGGGTCATTGCATTCGAGACTGTAATCAGGGAGAGATGAGAGCGTGTTTTGTTTGTAAGCAACCATGTTATGTTAAGGCTGATTTTCCCAGATAAGTAAAAGATATAGTTTTAGATCCAACACTGTTAGTTTGGCATTTGTTGGTTAGACTTTAGGGAATTGCGAAGGTTCCAAGGGTCACAGTTTGATTTTATCGAATTTCAACAGAGGAGGCGAGTGCAACATCTACCAATTTCGTTGGTATATTTTTATTTATATTATAATATTTAATTGTATTTGTTGATGCTCTTGAGGGATGGTATATTTTGGTCAGCTTTAGTTTAGTATTGGTTTTATAGTTATAGTTTGGTTGTCTCTTGTTAATAAGGTTTTGGTTGTAGTGTAGGACTTAGGGCCAATCATAAGATGTTTAGGAGTTTCTTTAAGCCCTCTAAGTGCTATGCATGGTTGAGTTACAATAGTCTTCAAAATTTTTACTTAACTGCATTATATATTCCTGTCTGATAAAGGTTCTAAAAAGGAGTTAATTATTAAAATGACTATTCGATCCCATATTGTACATAGTCGCTTATAATTCAGGTAGGTATGGTTGATTAGACATGTTCATGACTTCGAGTTATCAAGGGCGGCGATAGAGACTAGTAATTTCCAACTGGCGAAGAGCTGTCAAATCAGAATGAAGGACTAAGGGGCATTATATCTTCTGAGTGTGTTCTGTATTCAGGGGTTGATGGGTGTAGCTTTGATCATCGCCAAGGGATGAAGTTCTTGGCAAGGATCATCTATTGTAGACGTTTGTGACTTGAAGATGAGGATTCAAAAGATCCTCCAGTTGTTAAGAAGGTTTGAAGTATCAGTATCAGTGCAAGGTAGGGATAACTGGATCGACTTCATTTGAGGATTGTGATAAGAATCTATCTGTCAGTTCTTGTCGGATAAAGTGTGACATCCCCAATTTCATGGCCAGAAAAGACCGGTTTAATTTATGCTTTTAAAATAATTTCAG
This sequence comes from Lactuca virosa, assembly GCF_052849685.1. NCBI lineage: Eukaryota > Viridiplantae > Streptophyta > Magnoliopsida > Asterales > Asteraceae > Lactuca > Lactuca virosa. Next base: position 169,112,434 of record NC_136429.1, read on the forward strand.
AGTAATCATTTGATTAAAAGTGTTGCGGAATTTGTTCCCAGAAAAACATGATAAATATGTTATCAAATCATTTCCGAAGAAATATATTTTATTCACTTAAACCATTGGGATGTCATTGTCAATACAAAAACATAAGCATAAACAAAACTTACATTCATTTACACTAGTGATCTACTTCTCTTTTAATCTCTCAGTGTAAAGCAACTTCGTATCGATACCTGTGATACAATTAAACTGAGTGGGTCAGGCTTGGGAGCCTGGTGAGCATATAGGGTTTTCAACCCACAATAAATAATAAACTTATTAAGTTCTCAATCAACAATAAATTTATTAATTCCATCAACCAAAATAACCCTAATTACCCATTCCCATTATCCTCACTTTACGTCCCTAAAACAACTATCATAAGGGACCTAGCCTAAGGATTATCACTAGGGGTGACAACATTGCTTTGGGGGTTCCTCAGCAAGTTATGTCAAATAAAACAAACATCGGGGTGACAACATTGCTTTCCCTCAGCAAGTTATGTCAAACAAGACATCCTAACATAAAACAACCAACAAGGTGACAACATTGCTTTCCTTCAGCAATTTATGTCAAATAGGCACGAAGTCACATCGTCGCCATGTGCTAGTCCATAGCTCTTATTCATCGACAGTATTTCCCACGGGAGTTCCCCCCCCCCTGTAATACATGTCAATGGGTTTTCTATACAGCTGATGAACATACTTAAGGGGTTTCCCCAGCCTTACATGCCCTAAAGGCACTCATGAGGGGAATAGAGTACAGCGAATGAACACTTAAGTCCATTAACACCTACAGGTTACGAGCCTGCTAGTGTTCCACAGACCGTCAAAATAGTCCATGGTTGTCATCCATACTCTGCTGAATGACGGGGGTCTTAGAGTACAGCGAATGAACACTCAAGTCCATTAACACCTACAGGTTGCGAGCCTGCTAGTATTCCACAGACTGTCTAGAACAGTCCATGGTTGTCATCCCTACTCTGCTGAATGACGGGGGTCAACGTTGGGTAAGGGCTTTTCTCATATTGCACCACTCACGCCAACATCTGGGTAAAAGCTTTTCCCATATTTCACCACTCACTCTCAACTCATAATCTATATCACTGATCATCTCATCTATCCAACTCAACTTTCATCACACACCCAGTATTTAACTCATGATCTATATCACTAACTCATGAAGCTTGTCCAATCACTTCATAAAAGAACAAAGACTCCAAAGCTCTTCCAAATAAAAGTATAGGGAAATACTGATAAAGTACTCCCGTACGCTCCCGTACCCCGGCACGTAATAGTGTGAAAAGGAAGAACTAATGGATGAACACATAGTTCAAAAATACATAATGAACATATAGTTCAAACATACGTACCGATTACAAGTCTACTAACGTTCCACTGGGCTATCTAAAATAGTCTGTGGCCGTTGTCTATACTCTGCTAGATGACTAGATCATCTTAAACATCGATACCTCTCATCACTTTTATTTCATCACACATCATCTAATTCATCTACCCATGTTTTACCCAACATATTTGTAGATAAAAATATATATACAGTTTAAAACTTGTATAAAACATCAATTCAACAGTCACCTCAAATAAACAATTAATATATTTACACATAGCACGTATTTTAAGGTAAACACTTCATATCTATGTGTAAGGTGAAAGTGACTATACACTCACTTGATTTAACGATAACCGGGCAGCACGTCGTTGCCTAGAATGATCGTATAATAAAACCGGGAGTTTTATTGAGAAACCGGGCTCTGCGAGGGTCGGGCTTCGAAACCGAAAAAATAAATTTTCCGGGCTTCTCGGAAATCTCGGGGCGTGTTTTGGGCTTTGGAATAAGTACCGTGGTTTCGGGGGATGTCGGGATAGTAAAAATATGGAAAAAGGGGTCAAAAATGGAAAAATCCCATTTTTACCCGGGAGGGTTCGCAAGTCTCCTATTTATAGGAGAGGAAATCCGAAGGTCGGCCGAGAAGGGACACGCGGCAGCGAGGGGTTCGGACACGGGGCAGAAGCAGCGAAGGCCAGTGAGGCTCGGATGCAGCAGCTGGCGCGCTTCCATGCGAGGAGTCATCGGCTTCGGACGCGAGGAGTCATCAGCTGGGTCTCCGGCTCGGACAGATGCAAGCTCCTAAGTGGACCGAGCTTCGGCCCAATGGGGAAAGAGGGTGAGGACTTCGGCCCAATTAGCGGTTGCTACGCGAGGCTGCGGTCCAATCAGAAGATGCCACGTGGAGGCTGCATGCGAAGGGTGACGTGGCCGAAGCCACCTATGCGAAATTTCTCGGTTTTCGCGCCATAACTTCTAAAATCCATAACTTTTGCATACGAGCTCCGTTTTTGACGTTCTTTATATGCACTAGTAGGTAAAATTACGCTCTACAACTTTCGTTTAGACTTTGTCGGCTAATTTTGAATTTAATTTTTATATTATTATTTTTAACAGACCGGGACAGGAAATCCGTTAAAAATTCATAACTTCTTCATCCGACGTCCGCTTTCGTCAGACTTTTTACCGTTGTGCTACTAATGACGAGACCTTCGATTCTCGTTTAGGTCGTGTTGGCTAAAAATCACTCGATCTAAAATTCGAGTTTTTAGTTGTCTACTGCTAAGCTGAAACTTCGAAAAATCATAACTTCCTCATACGAAGTCAGATTTGGGCATTCTTTTTATACCTACTCTCAGTTTAACGAACACTACAAGTTTTGTTTAGATCACTAAGGGTAAAAAGTAGTTTATCAAAAACTCACTTTTTACGACATTCGGCCCCGTGCCGGTTTTGTCGCGAAACTTCGACAGGTCATAACTTCTTCGTTATAACTCGGATTTCGGCATTCTTTATATATCCGTAATCCTTGTCACGCCCACTACAAGTTTCTTAATAGATATCGGCTTTATCTAATATTTAATTTTAACGCTCATTTTTATTCTTAATTAATTAAACCTTAATAATTATGCATAAAACACATAATTCACATAAAATTCACATAATTCCTTTTCATTTCTTCTAAATGAGTTACAAAGGTTAACCTAGACCATTATGTCAATATTAATTCCTAGCCTAGAAACACGGGCGTTACAACTCTCTCCCCCTTAGAATGATTCCGTCCCCGGAATCACACATCAGCAAACAAATACGGGTAGCGACTCATCATGTCACTCTCCGTTTCCCAGGTGAGATTTGGCCCATTCGTATGTTTCTAACACATAAGCACTAATTCGACCATTTTACGTCACAACTTCCTAGTCTTACAGTCAACGATTGCCTCAGGTTCTTTAATCAACCTCTTGTTTTCATCCAACCTTAATTTAGAAATGGGAATTATGTCGGGCACATCTCCCGTAATTTTTCTTAAATAACACACACGAAAGGTGTTATGAATACCCTCTAGTTCTTCCGGTAATTCTAGCTTGTAAGCTTGATTCCCGATTCTCAGAAGAACGTTAAATGGTCCAATAAGCCTTGGACTCAATTTTCCCCTTCTACCAAATCCTATAAGTCCCTTCCACGACGAGACTTTAAGTAAAACCGAATCTCCAACTTTGAATGATATCGGTTATCTTTTCTTGTTAGCATAGCTCTCTTGAGCAGCTAACATCCCTTCCCTAATCACTTTCAACTTTTCAGCAGTCTGATGCACTATTTCAAGTCCCATAAACTGCTTTTCCCAGCTTCCAGTCAACATGATAGCATTCGATACTTTTCCCCATACAAAGCGTGATAAGGTGCCATCTTGATGCTTAGTGGAAACTATTACTATAGGAAAATTCTACTAGAGGTAAGTGTTTACCCCAGTTACCTTGGAAATTCTAGGGTACATGCGCGCAACATATCCTCCAACGTTTAAATTGTTTGTTCGCTCTGACCATCGGTTTGTGGATGGTAAGCTGTATTCAAACACAACTTGGTACCCAATTCCTCTTATTGACTCCTCCAAAACCTTGAGGTAAAACGGCTGTCACGATCGGATACAATCGTTAACGAAACACCGTAAAGCCTCACACTTTCCTTCATATAAGAATTCGCAAGTTTATCCATAGACCATTTCTCGTTGGCTGCTATGAAATGCGCACTCTTAGTGAAGCGATCAACGACCACCCAAATCATGTCGTGACCGTTCCTTGTTCTGGGCAGTTTAGTCACAAAATCCATAGTGATACCTTCCCATTTACCCATGGGTACAGGTAAAGGATCTAAACTCCCATATGGTTTCTGATGTTGTGCATTAACCCTAGCACAAGTTACACACTCAGCCATATACTTAGCAACATCGAGCTTCACCATCGGCCACCAGTAATAGGGTTTTAGATCCCTATACATTTTCTCACTGCCGGGATGAATCAAGTACATGGTTTTGTGAGCTTCTTCCATCAGAAGACCTCTTACTCCTCCCATCTTAGGTACCCAAATCCTACCTTTGAATACCTTCAGTCTTTGACCGTTTGTATCAAACACCAACGTTTTATCCCAAACGTTCCTCCTTTCAGTCATTTTTCTCTAAAGCTTCCTCCTGAGCTTTCTTTTATACTTCCCACAATTGTAGAGACAACTTCAATTCTCAACGCTCTTGGCCTTTTCTTTTCAAGATTCACCTTCCGACTGAGAGCATTAGCAACAACATTTGCTTTACCAGGGTGGTAAAGTATCTCGCAATCGTAGTCCTTGAGTAACTCTAGCCAGCGCCGTTGCCTCATGTTCAATTCCTTCTGATTAAAGAGATATTGAAGACTCTTATAATCAGTGAAAAGTTTGCATTTAGTACTATAAAGATAGTGCCTCCCTATCTTTAAGGCGAATACTACCACTGCCAACTCCAGATCATGAGTGGGGTAGTTATTTTCATGCTCCTTCAATTGCCTCAATGCATACGCTATCACTTTATCCCTTTGGGTCAGAACACAACCTAACCCAACTTCTTTAACAACGAACGCGATACTTCTATTGATCGCTTTGATCAGCCTTTACATCAATTCGGCTTAAGTCAACTGCTATATCGAACTTGGTTCTCTGAACCACATAACCAACTCATCGTAGTCGGACTCAATTCGATATGACCACTAGGGTCGGAATAACAATCATCTTCTTAGTCATTACCGAAACGATGGTAACGACAGACTAGAATAAGACGGAATCAATTATGAGTTCCTTGGTAACCTTGTGACTTTCCCTGATCCAAGTGTGAGTCCTGTGCTTCCAGTAGTATAGATCTCTACTACTATTCACACCTACTCATACTCGTCCCAAGTACTGTCTCGCAGTCCCCAAATCCTAAAATCACAAAACAATTTAACACATACGAATGTGTCCAATTAATCATAGAATTTTCCTAGACTCTACTAGGACTTCTTCCATGCGTATCTTCAGTCATCAATTCTACTTCAAATTGGTTGGTGATGGAAATTCCAGATGATGGGACAACTTCAGGAATTACACCAATCGTTCCATCATCCTGCCAATCGAAGGTGTACTTCAGACGTACCATACTCCTCTAAACGTTTCATTATTTTAACAAACATATTCTAAGACAAGATACCACTCTTACGATATCTTCTGATAGGTATCATTCATTATCATAAGCTTTTCATTTCCTCCATCTACTCAATTCTCTACGAGTCTTCACCATAACGTTTTGTACACCCAAGCAGACGTTCGGTGTACCAGGCGAGAATTTAAGATTGGAAAGCTTTATTTACGATAAACGTATAAATCTCCTTATCACTTCAAAACGTTTACATGTTAGTTCTAATCTCGTAATCATATGCTTAGAATCCTACACACATAAGGTTTCCAGATTCGGTCGGCAACAGACCATAGATCCGAACAAATAATAGCATATATGACAAACATATATCATTTAGCACATAAAAGCATTTTAGGCATCTTTCCTAAAATAAACTAGTGCTCGTGTCTAAAATATGGCAGACACTCATCTCCCAATCATCACTTAGCATTCTAAGTTTAAGTCTAGAAATCCTATAATTTCTTAGTTCGCTTAAACTAATGCTCTGATACCAACTGTGACATCCCCAATTTCACGGCCAGAAAAGACCGGTTTAATTTATGACTTTAAAATAATTTCAGAGTAATCATTTGATTAAAAGTGTTGCGGAATTTGTTCCCAGAAAAACATGATAAATATGTTATCAAATCATTTTCGAAGAAATGTATTTTATTCACTTAAACCATTGGGATGTCATTGTCAATACAAAAACATAAGCATAAACAAAACTTACATTCATTTACACTAGTGATCTACTTCTCTTTTAATCTCTCAGTGTAAAGCAACTTCGTATCGATACCTGTGATACAATTAAACTGAGTGGGTCAGGCTTGGGAGCCTGGTGAGCATATAGGGTTTTCAACCCACAATAAATAATAAAGTTATTAATTTCTCAATCAACAATAAATTTATTAATTCCATCAACCAAAATAACCCTAATTACCCATTCCCATTATCCTCACTTTACGTCCCTAAAACAACTATCATAAGGGACCTAGCCTAAGGATTATCACTAGGGGTGACAACATTGCTTTGGGGGTTCCTCAGCAAGTTATGTCAAATAAAACAAACATCGGGGTGACAACATTGCTTTCCCTCAGCAAGTTATGTCAAACAAGACATCCTAACATAAAACAACCAACAAGGTGACAACATTGCTTTCCTTCAGCAATTTATGTCAAATAGGCACGAAGTCACATCGTCGCCATGTGCTAGTCCATAGCTCTTATTCATCGACAGTATTTCCCACGGGAGTTCCCCCCCCGCAATACATGTCAATGGGTTTTCTATACAGCTGATGAACATACTTAAGGGGTTTCCCCCGCCTTACATGCCCTAAAGGCACTCATGAGGGGAATAGAGTACATCGAATGAACACTTAAGTCCATTAACACCTACAGGTTACGAGCCTGCTAGTGTTCCACAGACCGTCAAAACAGTCCATGGTTGTCATCCATACTCTGCTGAATGACGGGGGTCTTAGAGTACAGCGAATGAACACTCAAGTCCATTAATACCTACAGGTTGCGAGCCTGCTAGTGTTCCGCAGACTGTCTAGAACAGTCCATGGTTGTCATCCCTACTCTGCTGAATGACGGGGGTCAACATTGGGTAAGGGCTTTTCTCATATTGCACCACTCACGCCAACATCTGGGTAAAAGCTTTTCCCATATTTCACCACTCACTCTCAACTCATGATCTATATCACTGATCATCTCATCTATCCAACTCACATTTCATCACACACCCACTATTTAACTCATGATCTATATCACTAACTCATGAAGCTTGTCCAATCACTTCATAAAAGAACAAAGACTCCAAAGCTCTTCCAAATAAAAGTATAGGGAAAATACTGATAAAGTACTCCTGTACGCTCCCGTACCCCGAAACGTAATAGTGTCAAAAGGAAGAACTAATGGATGAACACATAGTTCAAAAATACCTAATGAACATATAGTTCAAACATACGTACCGATTACAAGTCTACTAACATTCCACTGGGCTATCTAAAATAATCTGTGGCCGTTGTCTATACTCTTCTAGATGACTAGATCATCTTAAACATCGATACCTCTCATCACTTTTATTTCATCACACATCATCTAATTCATCTACCCATGTTTTACCCAACATATTTGTAGATAAAAATATATATACAGTTTAAAACTTGTATAAAACATCAATTCAACAGTCACCTCAAATAAACAATTAATATATTTACACATAGCACGTATTTTAAGGTAAATACTTCATATCTATGTGTAAGGTGAAAATGACTATACACTCACTTGATTTAACGATAACCGGGCAGCACTTCGTTGCCTAGAATGATCGTTTCTAATAAAACCGGGAGTTTTATTGAGAAATCGGGCTCTGCGAGGGTCGGGCTTCGAAACCGAAAAAATAAATTTTCCGGGATTCTCGGAAATCTCGGGGCGTGTTTTGGGCTTTGGAATAAGTACCGGGGCTTCGGGGGGATGTCGGGATAGTAAAAATATGGAAAAAGGGGTCAAAAATGGCAAAATCCCATTTTTACCCGGGAGGGTTCGCAAGTCTCCTATTTATAGGAGAGGAAATCCGAAGATCGGCCGAGAAGGGACACGCGGCAGTGAGGGGTTCGGACACGGGGCAGAAGCAGCGAAGGCCAACGAGGCTCGGATGCAGTAGCTGGCGCGCTTCCATGCGAGGAGTCATCGGCTTCGGACGCGAGGAGTCATCGGCTGGGTCTCCGGCTCGGACAGATGCAAGCTTCTAAGTGGACCGAGCTTCGGTCCAATGGGGAAAGAGGGTGACGACTTCGGACCAATCAGCGGTTGCCACGCGAGGCTGCGGTCCAATCAGAAGATGCCACGTGGAGGCTGCATGCGAAGGGTGACGTGGCCGAAGCCACCTATGCGAAATTTCTCGGTTTTCGCGCCAAAACTTCTAAAATCCATAACTTTCGCATACGAGCTCCGTTTTTGACGTTCTTTATATGCACGTGTAGGTAAAATTACGCTCTACAACTTTCGTTTAGACTTTGTCCGCTAATTTTGATTTTAATTTTTATATTATTATTTTTAACAGACCGGGACAGGAAATCCGTTAAAAATTCATAACTTCTTCATCCGACGTCCGTTTTAAATTAATTCACTACCGTTCCCCTTGAGTTCGACACCCTTGCTTATCAAAGCTATACTATACTCGATCGGGTTCACTGCCGGTAAGGTGTGGTTTAGATGCGATAAAATAGGAATTATAAATAAAACACTAGTGCATTAAATAATTGAGCATTCATTAGATAATAGGCGTGGAGAGTGCATTCTACACTTGCTTTTTCCCGGAGGGGGTAAATGTAAGGTTTGTTGAGAGCCTTCCATGTAGTGGAGTGAGGGACTGGTGGGTTTTAATTATTCAGACCATTTCTTATACTGAGTTAGAGAATATGTTATAAGACGATTTCACAAAGTGGTTTCAAGAGGAGTATATACCCCCAGTCGAGGTGGAGCGGATAACACAAGAGTATTTGACCCTCATGCAGACTACAGAGTCGGTGACAAAAATCATCGACACGTTTATCGAGAAAATATTGTTCTGCCTCAAGTACGAAGTGACAAAGGAAATGAGAATCTCCTGTTATTATGATATGTTAAGGACAAAGATCCATGAGTTCATGAGTATTTCCAAATTTGAGATCCTTTCTAAGTTAGTAGATGAGGCCACGAGCATACAATTAGATGTAACATCCCAATTTTCAAGACCAAAATTTTGTTTTTTAATCATATTACTTATAAAACAGTTACTGAAAAACATCATCATCATTTCAATTCATCAAACCATAATCACATGTCTCAAAAATCATATCATCAAAATAGTAATAATGTCAGAGTACAATCCCATGGATCTCAAAATGCGGAATCATGTGTGTGCGATGCGCTGCTACCGTGCCGGCTCCTTCCCCTCCGCTGAAGAGGTACCTGAAACCAAAACTGAAAACTGTAAGCACAAAGCTTAGTGAGTTCCCCCATCATACCACATACCGTACAACATACATACTGCCGGGCAATTCTGGGGTGCCCGACCTACCCATGTCAAGCAGTTCTGGGGTGCTGACCTACCCATGTCAAGCAGTTCTGGGGTACCGACCTACCCATGTCAAGAAGTTCTGGGGTGCTATCCTACCCATGTCAAGCTGGTTTGGGGTGCTGACCTATCCTTGTCAAACAGTTCTGGGGTGCTGACCTACCCTTGTCAAGCAGTTCTGGGGTGCTGACCTACCCTCCGGTTTATCCCAACCGGCTACAGGGACTATTTCACCCCCTACTACAACCACACAAAACATAGCATAAACATACTGTCAGACATATCTGGGGTGCCGACCTACCCTTCGGTCCTAACGACCGAACTCGGGGACTACTCCCCTCCTACTACCACTAACACATACAACATATCATGCTAGCACATAAAACACATCAGGTAGTAGCAAACCTAGATAATTATCACAAAGACAATAATCTATCAAACAAACTCCTACTAATGGGTCGACATTGTGGCCGTAGACCCACCGCTACTGGAAGGTAACTCACCTCAATGTCGTGAAGTATCTAAACTGTCCTCGCTGTCGGGATAAACTCCTCTCAATTCCTACATGTAACAACTCTCCTTAATTTACCATTACATACTCTTAACCCTTACAAGGGTTACTCAAGTCAAAACCAAAGTCAAGGTCAACACCTTGGTCAAAGTCAACTCTAGGTCAAAGTCAACGTCCGGTTGACTCGACTCGCCGAGTTGACCCCACAACTCGCCGAGTCCCTCAATCCTCAAAACACTAAGACCTCGATCTTACTCGCTGATTATTGTACATACTCGCCGAGTTCTCCATCATACAAAGTCGGGACCTTCTTCATCTAGCTTGCCGAGTTCATTCTTGAACTCATCGAGTCCTTCTTCATGCAAGAAGACACATTTAGTCCTGGACTTGCCGAGTTCCTTATGAACTCGTCGAGTACGCCTTCATATAGTTGGGTCTTGCCTTGAACTCGCCGAGTTCTCTTCTTGAACTCGCCGAGTCCCATGATTTCCAGGTCCAATTTCACATCTGTTTTGTTGAGTCCTCTTCTAGACTCAACCAGTTCTATCCAAGCAGAAAAGGGATGGGGAACCATACCCCGACTCGTCGATTCCCATGAACGACTCACCGATTCCCCCAAGGTCCATGTCCATACAGTTGATTTCAGTCGGGTTTAACATATCCAAAACATAGATCTAGCCTCCTAGGGTCCATAATACACGTAAAGTTACAAACTTGACGTTCATGAATGGGTTTTTTTTGCTCAAAAGGCTCTAAAATGGGGTTTATATGATGCATGGGACTCCCATGGCCATAAAGTTGGCACCTTTATGCCATGGGAACCCCCAATGGTTCCAGATCTGAATTAATACCCCATTATAACCACAAAATCCCGAGAACGGCACTTCTAGGGCTTAGAAAAGGTAGAAATGAACCCTAACTAGAGATCTAAGATAGATGGTCAAGGTTTCAGATTTATACCTCAAGTGAGTTGGAAATGTGCCAAAACCTCTGGATCTTCTTACTTCCTCTTGATCTCTCAAGCTTCCTTATCCTTCTCCAACTTCAAACACACACAAATGGCACCAAAAAGCTCAAGAACACCCAATAAATGATTAGGGTTTCGAGTTAGGGCTTTTCTGGACTGGGAGGGACGATGGAGGCTGGGTTGGGACAAGATAAGGCGTTTAAATAAGATGCAAACCCTAAATATTAGGGTTTCATCCAGACATTCCTACTCGCCGAGTCGGGCTCCCGACTCGTCGAGTAGGTTACTTAAAACCCGCGTCCAAAGTCTTGTCTACTCGACGAGTTGGGCCTCCAACTCGCCGAGTCCTAGTGTAAAAACATACAGTTAATCAAATTTAATACGTACCGGGAACTGGGCGTTACACTAGAGTTGGAGAACTAGTAAAGAAAATGGAAACATGATCAGCTTTTCACATTAATGGAGGAAATCAAGAGGTCCATAGTATCTGATCTTTTATCAGGAGACAACGGGAACCACAGATGGTGTGGGAAGATGCATGAGGGTGTTTGTCGTGCATTTTACTTGACGTGTTTCACATGTGGCCAAGAGGGTCATTTCATTCGAGACTGTAATCAGGGAGAGATGAGAGCGTGTTTTGTTTGTAGGCAACCATGTTATGTTAAGGCTGATTTTCCCAGATAAGTAAAAGATATAGTTTTAGATCCAACACTGTTAGTTTGGCATTTGTTGGTTAGACTTTAGGGAATTGCGGAGGTTGCAAGGGTCACAGTTTGATTTTATCGAATTTCTACAGAGGAGGGGAGTGCAACATCTACCAATTTCATTGGTATATTTTTATTTATATTATAATATTTAATTGTATTTGTTGATGCTCTTGAGGGATGATATATTTTGGTCAGCTTTAGTTTAGTATTGGTTTTAAAGTTATAGTTTGGTTGTCTCTTGTTAATAAGGTTTTGGTTGTAGTGTAGGACTTAGGGCCAATCATAAGATGTTTAGGAGTTTCTTTAAGCCCTCTAAGTGCTATGCATGGTTGAGTTACAATAGTCTTCAAAATTTTTACTTAACTGCATTATATATTCCTGTCTGATAAAGGTTCTAAAAAGGAGTTAATTATTAAAATGACTATTCGATCCCATATTGTACATAGTCGCTTATAATTCAGGTAGGTATGGTTGATTAGACATGTTCATGACTTTGAGTTATCAAGGGCGGCGATAGAGACTAGTAATTTCTAACTGGCGAAGAGCTGTCAAATCAGAATGAAGGACTAAAGGGCATTATATCTTCTGAGTGTGTTCTGTACTCAGGGGTTGATGGGTGTAGCTTTGATCATCGCCAACTGATGAAGTTCTTGGTAAGGATCATCTTTTGTAGACGTTTGTGACTTGAAGATGAGGATTTAGAAGATCCTCCAGTTGTTACGAAGGTTTGAAGTATCAGTATCAGTGCAAGGTAGGGATAACTGAATCGACTTGATTTGAGGATTGTGATAAGAATCTATTTGTCAGTTCTTGTCGGATAAAGGATTGGGGATTTAAATCATAATCTAAACACCAAATTGGGTATAGTATTTTAGGGGTCCATTTTGTGTTATTCTTTAAATAAACAAAGTGGTGTTGTTGATGTTGAGGCACCATGAGTCAAAAAGTCCATGGGATTGATGACAAGATGCTTCAAAATAAACGAGTACCCTAAACATCACATCCATCATACTTTGAAAGGAATTAAATTCCTAACACAAGCCCAAAAGGCTTCTAGACCTCGCTTGACTTCCTGACAGTCACAATAATTATATGCACCAAGCATACTACCCAAAAGGCTAACAATTAAAAAAAATTGCTACATGATGTAAAGTCCCACAGACCTGATCATAGCTAGAACTCATTTCCTCGCATCGTCTCACTAATTACATGTGTATATAGACAAACGACTTTTCGTCGTTCCGTCGTTAACACGAGTCTATAGGCTAATGACCTCTCGCTATTTAGCAACAACCCCTCATACAGACACATTAACAAATCAAATAAACATACAAAAAAATCACACATTTATCACTCACAGTCTTTATCCTGCACCTCTAGTATCAAATAGTAAACTAAACCCAGTCTATCTGAATAGTAATAATAACAACACTAAAATATGTTGATAACACTAAAATCACCAATAAATATAAAATAGAAAAACATAGTAAAAAGTTGAGAACATAAACCTAGAAAATTATATATAATTTTTATTAGTTGGTCAAATTGTGTAAGTCTTTGAACCAGTAATTCTTTAATCTAAAATTTTTAGTTGATGTTTAATTCATCCTCGTTGGCACCTCCATTTATTTCAGTTGTTGGAGGTGATATACCTACTACAACTTCTTCATGAAATTTACTCGTGTGACTCAAGAAGTTTTTATAAGAAAACACAATGTTGTATCTTTTATATACCGTCCAAGTATATTCAAACAATAACTTACTTTTATTGACTCGGAGGTGAATCTTGACCTCTGTTTCGATATTAGCCAACCATTAAAAAAGGGGGATTGCGAATTTATCAAAATTTAGTACATCATAGGCCATTGTGACCAGTATTAGAAATTATGGTTTCTTTTCTTTACAACAATTTAAAATATCTAGGTTTTTAAATTCTTTAACACTCATGTGGGCTAAAATGTTTGACGTCATATAATTTCACAAGACGTTAATTATTGTCCAAATTAATTTTTCGCTTTCAGTCATCCTTTCGGAAAGTATTATAAAATTGTAAATTCGTATATCGCTGCATACTTGGGGCAGAACAAGGACCTCTCCATAAACTTCCAGGTGAACTCCGTCAGCGACTTCATAGTCTGCTTGAGGGCCATATGCTCTCGAGCTATCTGCTCCACCTCGACTGGGGGTATACACTCCTCTCAAATCCTCCTTGTGAAATTTGTACATGGCATATTCTCTAACTCAGTCGAAGAAATGGTCTGAATAGTCAAGCCTCAACAGTCCCACCTCCATCATGTAGAAGACTCTCAGCAAACCTTACTTTTGCCCTCTCTGGGAAAAATCTCATGCAGAACACACTCTCCATGTCTTCTACCCATTGCATGATCTCAATCGCGTTCTTCCCTCCCTTGAATAAGGGAGGACTGCAAGCTACTAAGTCACAATAACTAACATCCTTAGTCCTCGTCTAACCGATCCCACTGGTCGCCAGAGAAACCGCAATCTGCGCATCTACCAAAATGACTAATTCTTCCTTTACCCTCCTATTCATATTCGAAAACTCATCACGTACAATTCTTAAGACCTCAACGGTCACCAACTTACTCAGATTCACATCGCTCGAACCCATACATGAATTGATCTCTCTCCTTGTAATCATAAATATATTGTAGATATTAATAAAACCATGTTACAACCAAAACACTATGATACCCCACATTATCTATACCCACCTACAAGCCCCTCGATATCCTTGTGACACTTATTTGACCCAAGTATGTATCTTGTGCTTCTAGTGGTACAAGGCCATACTACCTTCCATACCTATCCATACTTGATCCAAATATTGTTCCAAGGCTCGTAAGTCATTTTTCACCACTCCACTAAGCTTAGATATATATATATATATATATATATATATATATATATATATATATATATATATATATATATATATATATTGTAACACCAGATTCCAGGTATGAAATTATTTTCAATTGTGTATGATATTTTTTTTTGAAGGCCACGTCGTGTGATGCCTCACCACGATGTGGCGATAAGCTTTTGGGCCGCGGGAGTTTAACGACCCACCACAACATGGTGATTTTTGCCATGACATGGTGGCGGCTGTTGCAGAAAACACTAACGTTTAAGGGTTGATCCCTATTTAAACTCCTTAACCTCTCATAGCCTCTATCTCTCCAAATCGTCCCTTGCAAACCCTAGATCCCTTGTGTAGGTTTTAGCCTTAAAGTGTGTGTGTTTGGTGCTTGTGAAGGAAGAAGGTGGTGGAAGATCATATTAGGAGTCCAAAGCAACGTAGATCCAAGAGTTTATCTTCCTCAAGCATCTCAAAGAGGTATAAAGTCTTCATATTCATGCATTAGTTGATAGATCTTTGGATTTTGTCCACTTTTCTCTATGCATTGCTGCTTTGAAGGTTGAACTTCATAATGCTTGAAACTTTATGAATCTCCAGGCCATTTGGAGCATTTGACTCTTTAGATCTGAATTCGATATGAGTTTTGAGGCCATGCATGGAATCTTGACCTTTTTGCCCTATTTTGGCCTAAGAAGAGTTCAAGACATGCATTGGACATGCATGTCTGAAAAGCACCGATTTTTATGATGTGTTTGGTGTTGGAGACTCTTTTGGAGCTTTTGGACAAGTAACCTTCTGGATTGAGTGATTATTGCTTAAGCCATGTAGTGTTATGGACCTTAAAGTTGAGATCTATACACTTTGGATGGTTCTATTGGATAAAGTTGGAAACTTTCTCCATCTATACCCTATTATGGAACAAATATGAGTTGGAGACCCTTTAGAATAGAAGAAAATGGTTGAATGCGTTAAGCTGCTGAAAACCCTGTTACCACGACGTGGTGGCGGGGCTGGTTGCGACTATTTTGTCGTTTTCGACACCACGGCGTGGTAAAGGGATACCACGATGTGGCGGTCAGCTGAGTCGGCTGTTCTTGACTTTTTGACCGTTTGACCTAGTTTGACCCATGGGGGTATTTTGGGTATTCTGGATTATGTTTGAGAATTATTCTTTTTGATGGTTAGGCGTTGGTTAGAGCTGAGATTCGGAGTCGAGACCTCATCAACTATTGTTCACATTCAGAGGTGGGTCTTCCTCACCATCTTTAGTGGGTCGAAGGCACCAATTCCGACCCATGGTTTATTATGATAGGAGGCTAGATGTATACATGACTCTTGCATGTGTATGTGTTTGTATGCTTAGTGGGCGGGGCCCAATGGCTATTCTAAATGCTAGTACTTGTTATACTTGTATGTTTATATGCTGGGTGGGGCTCGTTGTACGAGTAAGGGCGAGGCCTGTTATACTCAGTGGGCGGGGCCCTTTATACGAGTTAGGGTAAGGCCCATTATACTCAGTGGGCGGGGCCCGTTTTGCGAGTCAGGGCGGGGCCCATTATATGTTTGATATGTGTGGTATGTGGTATTTAGGGGAAACTCACTAAGCTTTGTGCTTACGGTTTTCAGTTTATGCTTCAGGTACTTCTGGTGTAAAGAGGAAGAGCTCGGGGTGATTGCAGTGCACACACGCTATTGTTCCACATTTTTATGATAACTTTGATATTCCATGATGTATTGATACATTTGTTCCATTTGGAATTTATGATGATGTTTTGGGATGCTGTTTTTTATTAATTTAAAAATGAAATTTTTGGGTCTTATTTTTGGAACGTTACACACACACACAGACACACACACACACACACACACACATATATATATATATATATATATATATATATATATAGCCATATGCATAACACTACACTTCCTAGACTCTCTCTAGGATTTACCTTTCGCCGCTAGCATATAAGTCGTATAAAGTCTCTTCTAATATCACCAAATTGTCTCAAAAATGTGAAGCTGTATATAATCGAGAATGAGATAAACATTCGAAAAAATAACTCTACACTAAGACCACACCCAAATAAGAAGCATGTAATAAGGCCAAATTAAATATTTTAATGCTTTCAGATCTTAATTATATACAACCCTAATGGAATTCACTTAACAATCCAATGATGATAATCATAAATTCCATAAAACATATAGAAAGCAACACATATCAGGCATATGAGGCATATTTACAAATTAGGAAATTCTAGAATGCAATTCCTGATCAGATCCTAAAACTACCATTGTCCATTTGCATGTCCCAAACACCAACATCTCTCACATAGGTCAAAATGGGACCAACAACCCACCAATTCCTTGCATGGCACAAAGTAGGAGATCAAAATCCAATCTAGGTATCGCAATCAGTCCAAAAGATCCCAATATTCAAGCTTTAAAGCTTGATTTATCCAAACTCCATCCGCATAAAAGGGACCAAAACATGCTCTAAAACCTAGATCTACAAAGCAAGGAACATAAGGCTTAGAACTTGAACACTTGTAGAAGTTTAGAAGCACAAGGAATGGTTGGATCTTCAACGAATCAAACTTCCAAGCACCAACAATGTCTTTCTTCTTCTTCTTTTTCTTCAAGCATCATAAGAATGGGGTTTAAATACTCAAAACTCATGAACACAAGAGAAGATGCTAAGGTTACATTCATAGAGGGTGGAGGTTGATAATGACACAAACGCTTGGAGTTAAGGTCATTATATAGGGGCTAAGGCCTGAAATTAGGGATTTCATGAAAATAGCGGTTACGTACGATGTAACTAAACCTACGTGTCGCGTATATAAACCTACACGTGACGTAGACCCATAATTTGAATTTCTAAATTTACTACAAGGGAAAATTGGGAAACGGGTGTTACAATTCTCCCCCACTTGAAATAGATTTCAGGCCTTAACCCTTATATAATGACCTTAACTCCTAGGGTTTGGTGTCAATATCAACCTCCGCCCTCTGTGAATGAAACCTCAGCATCCTCTATTTTGTTCGTAAATTTTGAGTATTTAAACCCTAATCGTATGATGCTTGAAGAAGATGAAGAAATACATTGGTGGCGCTTGGAAGTTTGATTAGTTGAAGTTCCAACCTTTCCTTATGCTCCTAAACATCTGTAGGTACTCAATTTCTAAGCTTTGTGCTCCTTGCTTTGTAGATCTAGGTTTTAGAGCATGTTTTGGTCAGTTTAATGCGGATGGAGTTTGTATTACTCTAGGTTTTAGGCTTGAATATTGGGTCTTTTGGACCGATTGTGGTACTTAGATTGGATTTTGGTCTACTACTTTGTGCCATGCAAGGAATAGGTGACTTTTTGGTCTCATTTTGACCTAAGTGAGAGATGTTGGTGTTTGGGACATGCAAATGGAAAAAGGTAGTTTAAGGATCTTATCATGAATTGAATGCTAGAATTTCCTCATTTTTAAAGATGCCTCGTATGCTTGATACGTGTTGGTTGCTATGTGTTTTCTGGAATTTATGATTATCATCACTGGATTGTTAAGTGAATGTCATCAAGGTTGCACATAATATAGATATGAAAACATTAAATTTTTTAATTCGGCCTTTATTATCCGCTCCTTGTTTGGTTGTGGTCTTAGGGTAGAGTTACCTTTTTGAATGTTTATCGCATTCTCGATTATATATAACCTCACATTTGTGAGGCAATTTGGTGATATTAGAATAAACTTTATACGACTTATAGGCTAGCAGGGAAGGGAGAATCCTAGAGAGAGTCTAAGAAGTGTAGTGTTATGCATATTGCTAGACATGTGTGTGTGTGTATATATATACACACACACACACACACATATATATATATATATATATATATATATATATATATATATATATATATATATATATATATATATATATATATATATAATAGATGCTTAGTGGAGTGGTGAGAAACGAATTAGGAGCCTTGGAACAATACTTGGAGCAAGTATGGATAAGTATGGAAGGTAGTATGGCCTCGTACCACTAGAAGCACAAGATACATACTTGGGTCAAAGAAGTGTCACAAGGACACTGAGGGGCTTGTAGGTGGGTATAGATGATGTGGGTTATCACTGTGTATTGGTTGTAACATGTTTTCGTTCATATCTACAATATGGTTATAATTATGTAGAGAGAGAGAAAGAAAGAGAGAGAGAGAGAGAGAGAGAGAGAGAGAGAGAGAGAGTGAGAGGAATTCATGTGCAGGTTCGAGCGATGCGAATCTGAGCAAGTTGTTGACCACTAAGGTCTTGAGAGTTGTACGTGATGAGTGTTCGAATATGAATAGGGGTAAAGGAAGAATCAGTCGTTTTGATATATGAGAGGATTGCGGTTGCACTGGCGACCAGTGGGATCGGTCAGACGAGGACTAAGGATGTCAACTATTGTGACTTAGCAGCCTGTAGACCTCCCTTATTCAAGGGAGGGAAGGACCCGACTGAGAGCATGCAATGGATAACAGACATGGAGAGTGTATTCTGCATGAAATTTTTCACGGAGGGGAAAAAGTAAGGTTTGTTGTGAGTCTTCTACGTGATGGAGTGAGGGATTGTTGAGGATTGACTCTTCAGACCATTTCTTCGGCTGAGTTAGAGAATATGTCATGTACAGATTTCACAAGGAAGTTTCGAGAGGAGTATGTACCCCCAGTCGAGGTGGAGGGGATAACTCGAGAGTACATGGCCCTCAAGCACACTATGGAGTCGATGACGAAGATCACCAGGAAGCTTATAGAGAGAGCATTGTTCTACCCCAAGTATGCAGTGATATACAAATTTACAATTTTATTATACTTTACTAAAGGATGATAGAAAACGAAAAATGAATTTGGACAACAATTAGCGTCTTGTGAAATTGTACGATGTCAAACATTTTAGCCCACATGAGTGTTAAATAATTTAAAAACGTTGATATTTTAACTTGGTGTAAAGAAAAGTAACCATAATTTCTAATACCGACCACAATGGCCTATAATGTACTAACTTTTGACAAATTCGCAATCCCCCTTTTTTAATGGCCGGATAATATCGAACCAAAGGTTAAGATTCACCTCCAAGTCAATAAAAGTATGTTCTTGTTTGAAGATACTTGGATGATATATAACATTGTGTTTTCTTATACAAACTTCTTGAGTTAAATTTCATGAAGAAGAACTTGTAGTAGGTATAGCACCTCCAGCAACCGAAATAAATGGAGGTGACAACGAGGATGAATTAGACATCAACCAAAAATTCCAGATTAAAGAATCACTGATTCAAAGACATACACAATTTGACTAACTAATAAAAATTATATATAATTTTCTAGGTTTATGTTATCAATTTTTTACTAGTGTTTTTCTATTTTTTTATTTGTTGGTGATTTTAGTGTTATCGACATATTTTAGTGTAGTAATTATTACTATTTAGATAGATTGTGTTTAGTTTACTATGTGTGACTAGAAGTGCGGGGTAAAGACTCTGAGTGATAAATGTGGACGCAGGAATACGGGGGCTGGGGGCATCACCCTAAGTATGCGGGTCAAAGGGGTAGAGACCCTGGCGGTGATATCATGATGACGTAGGCTGTAGTTTTGTCTAATAACTATCCTTAACCAACCTATTTGGCGACAATTTGGTGTGTACCCACCATTTAACCATATTTTTCTTTATATACAAGGAAGATGAATGTTCCAGAAAAAAGGGGACAGCTATCATACTCGAAATTAGATTATCTTTCATTTCCCAGTCTCTCTAAAAACGTATCACAACCTAAACGGATTTCTATAACATGAAAGTGTCCAAACATATATTTCCCGCCAAAAACCTGATGATGTAGGCTACGATTTTTTCTAATAACTACCCTCAACCAACCTTTTTGGTGCCAATTTGATGTGTAACCACCATTTAACCACCTTGTTCCTTATATAAAAGGATGATGAATGTTCCAGAAAAAGAGGACAACTTTCATTCTCGAAATTAGATTATTTTGCATCTCTCTATCTCTCTGAAAACATATCACAACCTAAACATATTTCTATAATAGGAAAGGGTCCGAACATATCTTTCCCGCTAAAAACCTACTAATGACATCATGATGATGTAGGTTGTCGCTTTGTCTAATAATTACCCTCAAGCAACCTTTTTGGTGCTAATTTGGTGTGTAACCACCACGTAACAATCTTCTTCCTTATATAAAAGGAAGATGACTGTTTGGAAAAAAGGGGACAACTTTCATACTCGAAATTAGATTATTTTGCATCTCTTAGGTGTTGTTTGTTTTTTCTGAGGCAAAATGTCTGCAGTCTGCGGACCACATCTGTAGACCTCTGCAGTAGAAGAAGTGGACCAAACGTCTGCAGTCTGAAAAAAGAAGACTGTTTGTTTTTTTAACATCTGCGGGCTACTAAAATAAACTGAAATCTAAATAAACTGATTTTTTTAAACTTCAAAGTGATTTTTTTAATATTTTTTATGACTTTGTTATAAATAATTAACGAATCTAGATCAACTTTTATGTATTATTGTATAAAAAATAAAAATAAAAATGGTATGAATTAACGTATATATTTGATAAAAACCAACAACTTTGGTTGCAAAGTTATAACTAAACATTATAATTAGTGATCAAAGAATTTAATACATGAATGGATGGAAATAAACTTTGATTTTTTCAATTAAATCCATTAAAAACATACCATAAATATTTTCTCGAGAAATTGACAATACTGTATTAAATAATGTTTTACAAAATTTGGCAAAAAAATATAAGAATATATCATGATTTTTTTTCATATTTATATAAACAACTTCAACGACTATTATTGTAATAAATCTTTATTTATAAATTTGTCAAAAATATCATGTTTGTATCGTCGAACGTTTTTTTTAAGTTTTGTAATTTTTTTTTCAAATTGTTTATCATTAATAAAGTTGGAAAAAATATAAATTAAAAAAAAACTTAAAAAAAATAAAGATATATATGTTTTTTTAGGCTAGAAGATGTCTGAAGATGTTAGAAGACTCTGGTCCACATCTGTGCCAAGAAGATGGCGCCCTGACATTTTTAGGTCTGCAATCTTCAAAAAAATAAACAGTCTGCGAAGGCTAATGTCTGCGCAGCGCAGACAGAAGAGACCACACAGATCTGCAGAGAAAAAAGAAACACTACCTTAGTCTCTCTAAAAACATATCACAGCCTAAATGGATTTTCATAACAGTAAATGGTCCGAACATATCTTTCCCGCAAAATATCTACTGACCAGATCATGATTATGTAGGCTGCAATTTTCTATAATAACTTCCCTAAACCAACATTTTTGACACCAATTTGGTGTGTAACCACCTTCTTCGTTATATAAAAGGAAGAAGAATGTTCTAGAAAAAGGGACAACTTCCATACTTGAAATTAGATTATTTTGCATATTTTTGTCTCTCTAAAACATATAGAACTAGTATTCTATGTTTCTAATTTTGATTAGGCTGTAATCTGAATTGAAGTTCTTAGATTATCACACTTCTGAATTCGTGTACCCCATATTATAAGGACAAATTATAGATTTCGAAAAGTGATACAATTATGATCCTTGAAACATCCAAGTTATATTGATATTCGAAATCCTTAAATTTTAACATTATTTAAAGTAAAGTATAATAGAAATATATGGTTGGTTGGATATAACTGTATTTTTTTGTAAAAAAAATAAAAAGTGGATATACTGAATAGTCGATTTAAAAATCCGGTTATATTGTATCCAACATTTTTGGTCCAAATCTAGAGAAATAGTATCGGAATATTGACGAAATCCGGTTCAGATTTTTTTGGATTAAATTCAATTCAAAAAATTTGGATATCATATAATCTGGCCTGTATGCACTTGTAATTGTATTAACGGTCTCACTCCAATAAAAGTATATTTTTGTTTAAAGGATTACTTTGACAAAGTATAAAAGATACAAAATTTCGTTTGAATACGAACTTCTCGAGCCATGTGAGCAACTCATCTGGAAGAAGTTATAGTAACGATATCACATCTAACAACCAAAATAGATGAAGGTGATATGAAGGACGGATTAGACACTATTCAAGAATTTGCTGTGACATGAAGGACGAATTAGACACTATCATAGAATTTACAGATTAAAGAAACTAAGTTTCGAAGACGATGACAATTTGATCAACTAACAAAACTTGTATTCATTTTCTAGGTTTATGTTATCTGTTTTTGACCATGTTTTTTTTATTTTAAATTTAAAATATAATATAATAGAAATATATATTTGGTTGGATTTAAATTTAATGTGTGAAAAAATAGAAAAATAGATAACCCGAATAGCCGGTTTTAAAAATATATTAGTATCCTATCCGAATCCAGTTATATTGAATCTGAATCCATATAAATCTATAGGGATATTGAAGAAAACGGGTTTGGATTTTCTTTTTCTAGTTGTGTCACTGGTCGGTCAGATTGCAGTGTAATTATTTTATATTGTCAACCAGGTGTAAAACACATGTATTACATGGGGTGGCGGACGCAGAAGGTTTTAGTAGAGGTGACACTAAATTTTTTTTTCCGAAAAAATCTAAATTAGTAATGGCACTCGTATTTTAAGCCGGTACACCTAATAGAAAAAACATAATTTTTTTTACACTACGTGCCGAAATCGGAGCAGTGGCCCGGGACCCCCCGGGCACCACTAAGGTCCGCCACTGATTACATGGGTTCATTTAAAATGAAAATTAAATATGAAATTCTAAACATTTAAAAGTTTGAATTTATAAGAAAATTAAAAAAATATTGAATTATTAAAATTAATGTTTTTTTTTTTAAATTTAAACAAATAATTTAGATAAATAAACAAAAAAAAACTAATGAACTTTTAATTTACAAATTTTAAAATTAAAAGGAAAGTCAATTAATGAAATTGGTATGTATTTATTATTACATTTATTATAATTATTACATTTAAATATTATCTGAAATTTGATAAAATGAAAAAAATAACAAAATGCCATGTGGAAAAAATTTAATTGAAAATAATCAGAAAATAACATGTGACCAAATCAATGAGTGTAACATGTGACAAAAAAATTTTCATTTATTAGAGTAAATGTGAAAAATCAAATGTATATTTTTATTTAAATTTTTTTTACAACAAATTGTTATATTTGTATAAGTCAAAGTATTTTGCTAATCATACTATTTTTTGTTTTACATAATTTTAATAATAAAATAACTTATTGAAACACAAAACTAATAAGACGAGACTGATACTGGTTCATTGTGCATGTTGAAAGAATGGACCACAAAATAAATGTAATCATGGTGTCTATGAACACATACATGCACATTATTAACCCCATTTTCATGTTTATTTTTCAATTTTATAATCAAATAAATTCTTACTTTTTAAAAGGAAAAAAAGGTTTTCAAAGTACAATAAAAATCAATTAAAAAGCGTTAATTATGACTAAAAAGCATATGATTTATTAGTAGTAAGATTCATAGAAACTTTAATATAGTTAACTCTGAAATATATAATAATAATCGTTATCATTGTAGATAGAGATAGATAGAGAAAGGGTTTAGAATCGATGTACATAGTCTAATAGTTTGTACTCTTATATACTATTAAAACATTTATAATAAACTATACTTCAATTTATATTTAAAAAAAAATTGACATAGAACTTTATCCAATTAGAAATTCGTCTGTATTCATTTATTTAGTAAATGAATGTATATAATATATTTTTATTTATTAAATAATTTTTGTATACGGCATTTAAACATGATTTTTTGTTTTTTTAATTAGATGACCGAAAACAAAGAATGAACTATTTCTTTCGTTTATATTAATGAAAAATTATTTATGTTCATTCGTTTATGGTCCTTTGCGTTCTTTTATGTTTTGAGAGTATTTTTATTTTCCTAATTCTTTTCTAACAACATCCACTTAACAACATGTTCATATATGTTCAATGTTGATTTGAATGTTTAGGTTTATTTATTTGCATATTATTTTTTATTTAGATGCTTATGTTCATTTATGTTAAAATATATATGTTTATGTTTATCCGTGTACCTTTGTTTATAACCAACTTAAATGAACAATATAATTCATTTGTTTAAATTAATATCTATTCGTTGTTCGATTACATTAAATGAAAAGACATAAATAATCATTTATTCGTATTTATTTAATTCGATTATAGCCGTATAAAACCTTCTTGAAACCCAATCGTAAGAAACAACCACAAATTTGAGGGTGTATGATTGTACGGACTTTGTGCGATTTTTGGGCCTCATGTATATTATTCCTACCCTCAATAATTATAATTTTGAAACTCAAAATATATTTATTTTTATTGTAGTGGTGTTTCAACTTATTTATTTACAATTAGTTAATTTGGTTAATATACTATTTCTAATCAATCATATCCACATAATTTAAAATTTTAATTCAACATGAAATATTAAAGCGGTTGATATAAATTTCATTAGGGTTTTTTTCATTTCAAAAGATTTACATTATTTTACAAATGATCACACAAATTGTGTAACTTTGCTTTATAAAATGTAATACAACATTTACTACATGCTCAAACCATACATACATACATACACAACACAATACATGCAACTGATATGGGTTCAAAAAGGCACTCAAGATTACATCTTCTAGTATTATATATACTTTATCTAGGCTGTAATATTCCTTTTGTTACTTATCCAAGTCCTTTAAAGATAGTTCAACATAACATTTGTAAGGACATAACTTATGGAGTAACGACCACATATCACTAAAACAATATTGTTATACATCTATCAATGTAATGTAATGAATAAAGATACAACTTGTGTATGCACAATACAATGATAAGATTTTGCCATGCTCATGAATGCTAGTGATCCCGTGTACATGTGACTATACATAAAACTGTCGTGTATTATGAATCTAGTCAAGATTGCCCCTATTTTCTCTAATGGCTCTGCTTGAGAACTTCATATTACACAACTCATTTATCTCCATGTAGTATGGTCTTATGGATCTCATCACATGCTTAGTTATTCACCTTGTATGGATGGTTTGATGATTTTTTCTCCTTCTTATTGAGCCCCCTCCCCGGGTGCATGGATTTCATCTTCAAATTATACGCAATTAATCTCTTTAAACATATTAGTTTTGCTCAATTTCATAGTTGACAATTCCATTCCACCTTAAAGATTCAATATTTTACTTCTAAGACATCATGGGGTTTCAATCTAGGGATGTTATTCGGGTTGGAACCGAACCGAACCGACCCGAACCCGAATAAACCGAAAACCGAATAAGGGTAATTGTATGAACCGAAAACCGAACCAAATAAGCAATACGGGTTCGGTTCGGTTTGGGTATTATTCGGTTCGGTTCGGTTCCGGCCCGAATAACCCAAATAACATGTACAAGATGATTAAGGAGCCGAATAACCCGAATAACCCAAATAACCCAAATAACATTTACAATGTGATTATAAATATTGTATTTTGTATGAGTTTTGTAGCTTATGATAAACACGAATAACACGGATTAACTTTTCTTGATATATAAAATGTAAAATCCAACCACCACAATCTTAAGATATAGTTATTAAGCAACATATTAAACACTAAACACTAAACATCCAAAACACCAAAAAATCTATCTATAAGTATATAAGTTAAACATTAAACATTCCACACCTAAATTAAAATATGAATATTAAGTTTTTATCCATATCAAAAATAATATTTTTCAAACACGAATTAACTATTCGGGAATATTAATTGGTTGTTTTCCCTTTCCATCTCCGTTCTTTATCGCCTCTTCTAAAGCTTTCGTGACCCCATCGTCTTTCAAAATTTCATCAATGTTGTCCACATTTGGCTTTCTTGATTTCCTTACCCAATCTTGAGTGCAAATCAAAGCCTCTACTATATTTGCAGACAAATTTGTTCGATATGGATCCAATATACGCCCGCTTGTACTAAACGCCGCCTCTGACGCCACGGTAGAGATTTGCAGTCCCAAAATATCTATCAACATAAACATAGAAAATGTTAAAATATAATTATAAAAAAAAGTATACAAATAATAAAGTTATACCTTTTACCATACGAGATACAATAGGGTAATGTTGTCGATTTGGTGTAATACGCTACTCTCAATCGATTTCGTTGATTTTTTTTGGTGTATTACGTGGGTATTTTGGGTAACGATCGATAGAACACAAGACCGATTAAGCAATTGTGCAAGGGGAAAAAATATGAATTTTCATATTCGGTTCGGTCCTTTTGGACCGAATAAGCCCTTATTCGGGTAACCCGGACCGAATAACCCGAAACCCGAATAAGCCTTATATAGATACCCGAAAACCGAATCGAATTGCTTATTCGGGTATAATTCGGTTCAGTTCGGTTCGGTTCTCGGTTCGGTTCGGGTTTTCGGGCCAAATTCTCATCCCTAATTTCAATCCCACGTAAATCAAGTCTAAGTGTATAGATGAGCTAATATACTCTATTAATATCATTTTTAGATTTTACTTGGTAATTCTAATAAATTGGTTTAATAACCAAAGTTTCTACATATTTCAAGACCTAGATTCAACCAATTCAGGAAGAGGATTATAAGTCTTAACTTTCTTGATGATCTTTTATTGTAGTTTGTGTTTGATCCCTTTTTTGGTCTTCTTGACACTCCAAAATACCAAAGTTGCGCCTTAATTCTCACGCATGCTTCTAGAACTGATATTAACTGAAAAAGAGTTCATTTCAACTTTAGTTATTTTCAATAAATACAAAGTGAACTAAAATTTTAAATTTAACACATGCTTAAACCAATCATGTTTTCTTTTCGTCCGTGGAAACAAGTTGTCAAATTTCGTGTCCCTAGATAATAAAATTCTAAGTCCAATGACAAAAATCTCTTATATATCGTACTAAAAGATTCCAACAAATAATATTCAAAATTTTCTTGCTTTATAGGATTTCTCCAATATGTTCAATCTACTAGCTACTTTGCAATTTTTTTCCCAACTTGAGCATTTTTACACTTATATAGCTATCCAATGTTGCAACTTGGTTAATTAGCACTACCCAAAGTTATAAAAAATATACGAGGAAGGTATTGAGTGTTCCTCACAGTCTATTTCACTAACAAACACACCAATACTTTATTTTCCATTTAGTTTCATGCATAGTTAAGAAACAATAAACTACTATGACATGTATCCAATTTGTTTTGAGGTTTTTCATATTTCTCATGTATTTTTCATTGAAATGATATACTATTATTCTTTATCCCCTTTGTCCCATATAAATTCAAGAAATGCCAAGTTACTTCGGTTTTATCCCAAATAACACAAATTGGTAGCTTACAACATATTGTTTGAGAGTATTGAACACTTCTAATGTATTATATCATTATACAACATACCAATAATCTACCTTTTGTTTTTCATTGAATATTTCATAAAATAACAACCTACTTTGAAATTATTTCAATTCTTATATAAACATTGAAGTTGGAAGCATGAGTAAGTGACTTAAAAATAATTTGGTGTTAAAATTCACCCCTCTCACCATATGGGCTTGATATTTTACAGAAGCTTTAATTACCCATAAATTTTCCATACATAGTATGGTTATTACACACTATATTTATATTTGAACATTAAAACCTTACATATCAAGTCCATATAATACATATTCCCAGACTTAAAGTTATAATAGCTTCATATCAATATATTTTAACATATCTTTCTCATGAAACTTCACAATTTACTTCCTTCTATGTAAATTATATAGCACAATCCTTCCCTCTTACGAGTTTATTATGGAAACTATTTTAGTATTCTATCCTAACATTCACAAATGATTCTATTAGTTGGATAATCTATTTTTATAAGTTATAGCCAATTTTGTTAATTCTCTTACAACCACTTTGATACTATGAATCTTTTACTAGATTACTTAATTCATTAAATCCATAACGCTAATATCAAATTATAACATCCTAATTCCTATACAAACGTACACTCAAAACCTTTTTTTTATTTGAAAATATTAAATACAAAACATCCTAAATGTAGGCTTATCATATTTGACTATCTTGATAAAATATTTTTTTTTACCAAAATTTACAAAATTATTTTAAATAATGAATAAATAAAATCAATTTAAATTATTAAATAAATTATATTTAGAAGAATAAAAAAGAGTTTAAGCTTTAGTTTTATATACCATTTGACTTTGGATTATGATATTATTATCCTCTTTGACTTTGGATTATGAGTTATTATACCCAAGGTTGTAAAAATCGATCGACGTTAGCTAGTCGGTGGACTGAGGTTAAGAGATTAATCGGTTAGGTGGAGATTAATCGGGGGATTAATCGAGGGCCATTAATTGCTAATTTGTTAAATTTTAAAAAATTAAATATGACTAATATCATATAAAAGTTCATAAATACCACTAATATCATAACAAAATAGGTTAATATGATAAATACAACACTAATCATACCTCAAATAGTTTCTATTGAGATATAACTTCTTTAAAGTGTTAAAATTTTATCGGGTTCTACTGTTTCAATCATTTTGTATGCATGGATTAATCACTAGGCGCTCTCTAATCGGTCGAGTAGCGCCTAGGGATTAATCAGAGATTAATCATGACCCAATCGAGATTTTTACAACACTGATTATACCCTTTTGACTTTGAATTTGGTGGTATATAGTATCGTAGTCTTGATATTATTGAACTTTTAATAATTTTATCTGTTTTGAATTGATTTAGGAGGTTTGGCTTGAGTGAGAATGATTTCCATCATTGCTTACATATAAAAATTTAACCTTGGGTATTCTCACTAGACACTACATTACCTAACTATATTTTGAAATGTGCTCAAATTGAAGACCTTAAAAACCTTTTATAAAAGATAGTCGGGATATTTTGAATGCCACGTCTTGTGTGGTAATGTTGAACTGTGTTTTGAATATTAGTTGATACTACCTTACACTTTAGAACAAATTAATATGTTTGAGAATTTAGGACCGTATTTCCTTCACTATAAAACTCTGAAATATTTTTAATATAACAAATGATTTTAAATGACATTTTAAAACTACCGTATATAGGGGTTCACATAGTGGTGTACTTTCATAACATTAAGGTAACAAGTATATAATGATTAAATTTTAAAATAACATACATTGTCGAAATACCTGACATGGACTGACATGGACTAAAATATACATCTATTAATATAAAAAATATCTTCTAAACTAGATCTTTATCTTTATGGAAATATTTAACTAGAACATCATCTTATAAGTATTTATACTTTCATTTGTTACTTGTAAATATCACATACAAATTATGGTAAGTAATGAAGCCTAATGAGTAACATCTAAACTTTCCATATAATTATAGAGTTCATATAACATCATCCTTTCAGAAGTAGTTCCATATTACAATTCATCATATATGTACATAAAACTTTCGTACAAAACCATCATAATTCAATAAAAACCCAATAAACTTACAACAACTAATGTTGGTATTCTATCATTATATACAATACATATGAGAGTATCCCGCTTATTGTAAAATTCAAAACTTGGATGTTTAGAAAATAAAAAAGAAGAAGTAAAGTTTATGAGTAATTGTCAAACTTAGTAAAAAGGTTAATTTGGTCAAAATGGTAAACTCATAAATCTATATCATCATCAAGTGAAATAATGGTAAATATTTCCTTTGTATAAATAATAATTAGTTTAAAATATTCATGGTACAAAAGGATTTTGGCCAATGGTCCTATATGTACACTTTAATAGTTAGTTCACTTCAAGGGTTAGTACACATGAAGACAATATACGTGCACTATTATTGTTTAGTACATACAAAGACCATGTATATCCATTATAATGGTTTAGTGAACATCCTCTGTATACACTATAATGGGTTAGTGAACATGAAAATCCTCTTTGCATACTATATTTTGTTAATGCGCATGAAGGCCCCTGGATGTGCATATTAAAGAGTCAGTGCACATAAAGGCTTAAGTTATGCATTAATTCTTAGTTGAATCATAACCTTATAACTAGATATTTAGACTTTGTATGTAATAACTTTATAACTAAAAGTTGTAGTCGAAATGGCAAAGACTCCATGGATAAAAGGTCCAAGCAAATTTAAATTTACATGACAGAAATGTGGATCTACAGATTTATATGAAAACTGATGTAAAGCTGATAAAAAAATAGACATTTTCGAGATGCCATGTTTTGGACTTAATAAGTTGAGATCTAGAACTCACAAGAGGTAGCGTTCTAAACAAAAGTTGCAGTCTAGGTAACAAAGAGTACACAAGAAGAAAAATAAAGAAAAATAGACTATAAATAAGTTAGTTATTATCATCTAAAAATGGATTATAGAAAGGTTAAAATGACAAAAATGAGTGAAAACTAAAGTTTATGGATTTATAGTTAGTTCTCTAAAAACATTCAACTGAAGGTCACTAAAATGAAGTTACAGTGCTTTAAAAAACGATCCCATCACGTTAATAATAATCAAAATCAAATTTAAAAAGAGGTAGTTATGGACATTTGAATTTAGGAAAAATATTTTCCTAAAGCTGGGAAAAATTTAGAAAAAGTTACAAGTCTCAGAAAATTGTCCCAACTATTGAGAGGCCTACTTTGAAGATATAAAATGATTACTTTACCATGTCCAAATAACTATTGAAATGTATCAATGGAAGGCCCTTGCTACAAAGAAGATGATGTAAAAAGAATCGAGTCATTCAGAGTTCATATGAGGAAGTTATGAAGGCTCAAAGTTGACTGAAAAACTAGAAGTACGATACATGAAGTCAACCAGCGGGTGAGGATACCCTCACCTTGCACTAGCGTGTGAGGGTTCACGAGTCCTCCGTTTGGTATGAAAACTTGATGTTAAATGGATATAACACAGTCCTCTACAAGTTTATATATGGATGCTACAATGTAGAATTTGTTTGACCCCCCAATTTTAAGCCTTTAATCAATCAAATTTTGTCACTTTAACCACAAACACTTCGAAATTAGACTAAAACCTTCTCCCACCTCGTGTACTTGAAGAAAATTTCAGGAATTTAGCATGATTAAAAGGAGATTAGCTGAAGATATCAAAGTGATCATTTTTTGATAAAGAGAAGCAAAGTATCAAAACAATCATTTAACTTTCTATTGGGTTATAAGGATATTTTAGGCTCAAAGGCGCAAACAACGAAAGCAATAAAAGATAAACTAAAATTATAACTCACAATTTAGATCCATGTTCAAACCAATCAATGCAACATTTAAAACTAAAGACAAGGAAAAAAAACTTACTTTCATAGAATTTGATTTCTTTTGTTTTTTTGCGAGTTGATTTGATGGATGAGAACCCAACGTTGGATTCCTCTTTCGTGATCACATGTAAGAAGCAGTGGACCAACTAAGACAACTTTGAAATGGATCAATAGCAAACCTTAAATAATTTACGGTTTCTCGTCAGGGTACGATGCATGTTGCTTGATGTGCAGTATGTCCAACATGGTTCTTTGGGTTTTGGAAAAAAAAAAGATAAGAGGATTCTGATTTCTCAATGGTTTTTAGCTAGAAATTGAATGAATTAAAGTGTTGGATTCCGGAAATTAGACCCTTTATTTATGTCACACCCCGAACCAGGACGGCGGAAACGTCTGGGGGCGGATGACGTCATTGAATAGTATCATAATAGTTGAATATAATTAAAACATAGCAACCCAAACATCATACATTGAGAATACAAGTTTTCGCAGTTTACATACTGTGTTTGTTCAAAAATTACACAACAAATGACTGAATATAGAAATCCATAATTCTGCAACTCCTGATCTCAAAAGATTTGAATACCTCTTACTGGTTCCCTGAGAATACAAGTGATTTTGAAAAGCGTCAAAAATAATGTTGGTGAGTTCATAGGCATTTTTGTATGAAAAGGGTTTGTAACTATTTTGTTTAAAAATGGTTTTGTATACTTCTAGAAAATCCGATATTTTCTATAAAATTGGGCTGTAAGTCTTATATCCGAGACCAAAAATGTATGTATGTCTTTTGTATTGTAAACATGATAATGTATGTTCCCAGAAAATCCAATATTTTCTTATATGTGAGCTGTGGTCTTAAACCCTAAAACCAGAAATGTAAGCAATATTGTACTGAAAGGTAGTATGTAGTTTTATATTTTTATAAAACCAATCAAGTGTATGCTTCCCGTAAACCGAGATAGTATTGTTAATCTCTATGTGAGTTATTATAACCATGCTTAATATGACTGTTATGCCTGTACGACATTCTTCAGGCATTCGAATCGATAGATATTTGTCACCCTAGACTTGCCGGTCTAACTGTAGCGAACAACTCATGTGTGGGGTTGTCAATCCCGTATAGATCTATACACACTTATCTCGCTCTCCCTCCAGGAGACGCTGGTTATAACTTAAAGTGTACGTTAGGTAGGTACGGTGAAGAAAATGTCTCACTAGAGCATTAACAGATTTACGTGAACTACGACTCCATTTTTCTTGTATAATGAAATAATTATACCGTTGAGATGTTATAAAAATATGGTTTTCTGACTTCCAAACGATACCAATAATAGTTTGCCTTGTATGTTTTTATGTAAACTATTTATATAAATATCAAATTGTATACTTGTCTAGTGTTAATATATGTTATTAAAACATAATATTCTTGGGTTTTAACCCACCAAAACCGAAATGACTAAAATGTACCAATTTTTACAAGAAAAACTATTGTTAGTAAAAATTACCATAAACTTGTAATTTGTACAATCCATATTTTTCTTGATGATAGTTGTTACCACAAAATGAGTTATGTTTTGGTCATTTTTGCTTATCAACCTCATAGTTCACGATTGTTATATGATAAGAAAGTAATATCTACATTTTATACAAGATTATTCCATATTCATATAATAGGAATAGAGCATGCAAATATCCAAAGGACAAACACATTTTGACTTGTATTCCCCCATAAAAGCATGTAAAACTTGAAAAATGGGGCTGTGAAGCTAACCTTGGGTTGGTTTTGTGGATGATTTGAAGGAAGAAAACAAGGATTTCGAGCCTAGCTTTTAGTATGAACTTGAAGAGCTTCTTGGAGGTGTTAGTATCCTAGTATGTTTAACACATGCAAATGTGGGTAAACAATATGATTTTAACTTAAAGATGCATAAAAACACTTAAGATTACGAGATTGCTTACCAAATATCCTAGGACCGGCTTTGAGATAATGTTCTTTGAAGAAGATGATTTTGTTCTAGAGAGAAAGAGGTTTGAAGTATGAATGAAGTGGCAAGGGTGGGATAAACCCACTCTCGGCTGTAAGTTAAATAGGGAGAGATGGGAGATAGGGTGTGGATTGTTTGGTGGGTATTTGTGTGCCTTGTATGGAAGTTTGATGTGTAAATGTTTGCATGGCATGGAAATATGGTGGTTCAAGGTCAACATCTCGAATCCTACACTCAAACCGATTATACTAGGCCAATGAGGGTTTTTTTTTTCGATTTTTGCTTTGCATGGGGGAGAGGTTCTCGTTTTCTAAGCCTTGCATGTGAGGGTTTTCGGCCTTATTGTGGTCCATGGAGGTATTTTCGGCCCTTCCCAGTACTCCATTGTGTTTTCAGTTTTGGGTTTCTCTCATAAAAGGGGTGATTTCGGTCATGGGTTCTTGGCCGAAATCTTAAAACAATATCCCATCTTTGATTCGTTTAATATTTGATTTAATTTGGACTTCTAAATGTTTATTACGAACGTGATTTTTAGAGTGTGCATATATATATATATATATATATATATATATATATATATATATATATATATATATATATATATATATATATATATATATATACCCTTATAGCAATGTCGTCTTTGATTTACAAAATCAATTGTAGCACGGTGACCTCATGAATTTTTTTGTACATGGATACAATTTAGACTATTCTTGACTCAAAATTTTCTAGTTGTCACATCATCCCCCCGTTAAAGGGAATTTCGTCCCGAAATTAGTTCTAGAGCAGACACTCAAGAACTAGGGAAGAGATTTGGATACTTCTGCTTCTTCTGGTCTTCGCGTTCCCAGGTGAACTCAAGTCCTCGTTTGGCGCTCCATTGGACCTTCACAATGGGGATGCGACTCTGTTTTGTTCGTTTCACCTCCCTATCCATTATTTCTACAGGTTCCTCGACGAAATGAAGGTTCTCGTTTATTTCAATCGCATCAAGCGGGACAACGAGAGTTTCTTCGGATAGACATTTCTTCAAATTAGACACATGGAAAATAAGGTGTACATTGTTAAGTTCAGGCGGTAGCTGGAGCTTATAAGCCACCGGACCAATCCTGACAAGGTGATGAGAATAATATTCTCTAAGATCGATAGATTCAAACAAATATCAATAAGACAATAACAAGTAATAGAAAACAATGAACACCACTATGAATCAAACGAATGTCGAATGATTAAAACAACAATACCTCAGAAGAGCTCGATGAAGAACTTCTACTTTAGAGGCGTGCTAGGGTTACAGTACTTGTTGAAGGAAATATTCAGAAAGCGTAATTAATAAAATGCATGCATGCACTATATATACTAAACCCTAAAAACAATACACGGTTGGACAGGTCCAAACCGTGAATACATATGGACCGAACTAACTAAGCCCAATGGCACAACCCATATACTCAACAATCTCCCCTTTGTGCCAATTGAGGCGAGAGATCACTTCGGTTGAGCAACTGTGGTTTTCTTTAAAGTCTTGAACAACTTGGGGATGATGGCAAGAAGAGTTTGACGAAAGTTAATGTACCACCGAAGCATATCTGAAAACATCTTCTTATCGGATTCACTGTTCTGATTGCACCTGTGTATGATATCGAGAATATGCTCCAAGCAGGAAGTGGAGAACAGGTGTTTGTCAACAAGAGCGAACAGGCATTTTTTACCTTCGCCCTTGATGAACATGACTGTATAAAACTGTGGGTCGATTTTACCCTTCATCATCAAGTTGATATCGCTTGCCTTCCCTATTGGCTTGATAGTGGGCCTCCTTCGCAAGGCAGAGGCGATTTCCTGATCCATTTTTGCGACTTCAAGAATATAGCACACCAGCATTCGCTTAATGTGATCAATGATAGGCTCATACTCTTGTTGATTAGTCAACAAAATATTGTTCAGGAGAATCCAGTCATGAGGATTCTTATGGGTTTTGAGCATTCTAACACTCCTAAGTGTACATGCAACCCTAAATACCTTGGATCTATGTTTTCTCTATTATACATGCAATTATGAACTTTCCAAGGTATTACCCTATCTAGCATACAATACTTGATACTTGGGTAATCAAATGGATAGAATACATACCTTTGTTTGATGTAGCTTGTCTCCATGAAGCTTGAGTGCCTAGTGCCCCAAGTGTGACACCTCAAATGGTTCACACAACACCAAATGCATATGGAATGACTTGAGAGAAATGCAACACTCCTTGAAATCGTCTAGCCCTCATATTCACACATTAGTGCACGATTTCTTGAGCCATGGGATTCTTTTATATGGTGGCTATTAGGGTTACACCATGTAACTCATAACTTTACCCATTCCTTATGCGCCATGGATTTTAACCTCCATGGAGTATCCATGGGTCACCCCATGGACTTAGTCCAACATAAGGAATCTTGGATCACAAGCCCACATATATAAGAATGAATGATTTACACAATCAACCCATATATTTAATTAGTCTCCTTTTGATCACTTAATTAATTCCAAATTAATTCTTGATCAATACTAATTAAATAACCTTATTAATATATTACAACTTATAATATATTAACCAACCTTAAGTGTTATTTCTCTCATTATAGTCTATCCAAATGCATGATGCCATGCAACCCAAATGGACCATGTCGGGTCGGGTCAAGTCTTACCAATTATAGTTATGGACTTAGACATTAATCCAACAGATTCAAATTTGGCAAATCAGCCAGGGAGATCATATGAACCGAACTGTCTGAGCCTCGGGTCACTTTAAACTTGATATTGATGAACTTCCCTGCTGAAGTGGGTTTCAACACCTTGACTGTTGTGATCTTCTGATTACTCCAAGTCAGGTATTGAGGTTGAGAGAACGCAAGATAGTATTCAATCAGGTCTCGATCAACCTTCGAGTCAGGAGAGGGGATGGAAACTGTTGACTCAAAACAATGAAAGATGAATGCCTTTCAGGTGATTGGCATATCAAATTGAGAATCCTTGGAATTCTCCAGATCGAATGAAAGGACCGGTTCGAGCCAATGTGTGCTTGGAGCTTCAATTACTTCCTTCAGAAGCTTTTCCATAGTCCACAGAGGGAACATAGATTTCCTCTGTTCTAATACATCGTTAGCTTCTTTTTGTTTCCTCTCCCTATCAACTTCTTCCTTCGCTTTACGGACCTTTTCCTCAATCTCTCGATCATTAGGCTTGATTTTGAGGTTTTCGGTTTTGGAAGCTTTTTCTTCTGTATCAGTCAGATCATCGATTTCATCCTCATCATTATCACTAATTTTCTTCTTTCGTTTGTCCTTCATACTGCCCGAAGCTTCATTACCCTTCAGTTCAGCAGTGACTTTCGGTTGGGTGATGGGTTTGCTTTTTGGAGGTTGTTGTGATTGACCTTGGCCCTGAGTAACATTTTCTCCCCCTTGTTTCGGAGGGACAACGGGCTTCGGAACACCTTCAATCCTGCTTAGAATGTCTAGAGCAGGTCTCAATTTCTCAGCCAAGTGGCGTCGAATCGAGATGGTAAGGACCGAGTCATGTGCTTCCAGAAGATGTAAAATAATAGAATGCACATCACCAACAGAGCTTTTGATGACTGCTCGCTCAGACTTAAGTTCTTCAATTTCCTTGGTCGCCGTCTTGAGCTTCAAGTTCTGAATTTTAAGCTGAGAAGTTCGACGATCCAACTCATCCATTATCTTGCTTTCTACTGCGAGTTCGACTTCAAGTTGAGTAAGACGGGCATCAACTGATGTGTGAAGTTCGGTGTTGACAGTCTGGATAGCTTTGCGTTCCTCCTCAAAGTTCTTCTTTTCAGCCTGAAGCGAGCGGGTAAGATTATCAACAGAAGCATTCACCACTTGAGCATTCTTCTGAGCTGCAGCCTGAAGAGAGTCAAGAAAAATTTGAGCATCAGAAACTAGTTTTTCGACGTTTGCTGTCGATTGCTTGCAATCTTTGGTGGAGTCTTCAACTGCAATAGAAGCTTTCTGACATGTGGAAGTGGAAGCATCGATAGCTTTGACAACATTAGGAATGGAAGTGTCATGCTCCTTGACAAAGGTTGCCAACAGAGCCTTGATAGCTGCTTCAGAGTATGCATTACTGGAAGTAGAAGAGAAAGAAAGTAATTGATCAAGCTTGTCATTCAGATCCTTTAAATGCCTCTTCTTGATAGGAGCGTCATCGTCATCATCGCTCTATACTCGATATGGACTAAAATAAACAGAATCAAATTCCATTTCGGCTCCTCCAAGGACAGTGTCAGATTCATGTGAGGGAGGTGGGGATAAAGGTTTTGAGGTAATTGGGGTTTCAGAGTCTAAAGTAGGTTCCCCCGTATCAGATACGTTGACACGAACATTAGGTTCGGTTGAAGTAGTAGTGGTGGTGGTAACTTCAGTGAATAAAGGGGTGGGAATAGGAATTGAAGTTGTAGTGGAAGATGAGATGGGAGGAGGGAACGGAGCAAGGGTAATAGGGACCGATTGTGTAGGAGATGGAGGAGGTGAGTTTTGGTTACCTTCATGAGTTGGTGAGGGTGGAGGCGAATTACCTCGAGGCGGGCTTTGGTGTTGAGAAACGTCATCATCACTGGACTCTGGTTCGGGTTGTGGGTCCGATGGAACGTAGTCAGAGTCACTTGAAGAAGGAGAAGGAGCCTTCGGCTTGTGTGCCTTCTTCTTAGTCTTTCGTTTCTTTGGAGCAGTAGGGGCTGCTTGTTCAGACTTTGCTTCTTGGGAGTTGAAACTTTAGAGGATTGACCTTCCTTCTCCCCTTTTCTTTCAGGCTTCTTCCCTCTTTTCGCTGGTTTATCTGCTGCGTCTAGGGAGCTTTGCATTTCGGGAGTAAGCTGCCTTGGCCCTGTAGGGGGTAGCTTCTTGTACTCAGCTATCACTTTGCTTTCACTGGAAACACACATGTACGTGGATTCCGGAACCGAACCAATAAAGAGAAACTTGGATGGATCGGAGACAATTATTTTCGTCGTGTGGAAAGTAGCAATAGACGACATCAGTGAGTCCGCCATTGTTGGAACGTGAAGCTTCTCCATCGCCCATTGAGTAACGAGAGTCCAAAACCTAGCGCAAGCGATTTCAGAGTAGCGTGAAGTAGAACCAATACTTTGAACCAGTTGAGACCATAAGATAGATCCAAAGTCCATGTTAACCCCATGGTACAGACCGTAGAGAAGGGTCATGAACGCCTTGCTCGCCCCATCAGAACCTGTAACCCTCTCCAATAAACCCTTAGAGAGGAGGGTAAATAGACCATTCCACTGAGGAGGAAGACATGATTTCTTGAACTTTGTGACAGTGGTGAGAACCTCAGTGTACCCCATATCATAGAACATTGTGAAGAGTTGAGTGTTGGTGATGGAATCAGGGTTGATCATGGAGTCGTCGATAGCAATCCTTAGCAACAGACAAAACCTAGCTTTTGAAATCGACGTCTTTTGATTGACGATCTCAAAGAAAATTCGCTCCTTGGCTTTATCGTAGACAGCGGTTGAGTAGACCTGAGAAAGTAGCGACATTGGAACATACTCCACCTTGGTTAGGGCAACTACAAGTGGTGAATATTTGAGGCATTCAACCACTCGCAGCATGTAGGGATCATATTGGAAAGGTGAGAGATCAATGAAGAGGTTTTGATTCGGTTTAATGGTGAGAAGAGAGGACTGGGCAGATTGTTCATAAACAGATGAAGATTCAGCCATTGTTGCAGGTGTAAAGAGGAAGATGAATAGTAGAAATTCGCCTGTGTGTTCTTGAGAGAGATGTGAATTGGTAAATTGGTACCAGGGGTGTGAGAAAACCTTATATACCATCTCCAGGAGAGAGAAAGAATCCACAGTAATGATTCGACGATCTTCTGAATCGGCGCCTGAAAAAGCGCGATTTGACAGTCGTGTTTCCCTAGGAAGACGTCATCAGGCGTGATGTTAGGAATCGTTTCAAATTCACGCGCCTGTTGCAAATCTTATCCAATCACCCGATTTTAAATCTTATCTTGTTACCGCCGTTTCAACTTCGAAAGCTTTTCAAATTCCTTTTCAAACTGTGGCAAACCCTTTCGCTTCATATAAAGCTGGCAATGTTCGCGCCTTTACATTGTATACCACCATAGCATTTACAAACGAAGCATCAAATCTGAAAAATTGCCATTAGTACCACGAACAAGAATTGAAAAAAATCATAAAGATCTTCGTGCAAGAGTGTGCCAATAGAAAAGAAATAAAGCAAAGTATTTGTGGGATTTAAGTGATGTCTATTTAGACACGAAACAATGGATCCCGCGCACGAATCGCTTCCTTCAAAGTCAAGAGAGACTTAGAAGTGTCTGTGTGGTTTCCCGTTGAAATACGATCAAATGTTTATTTAGAAACATTCAAAGGCATCTTTTCAAATTTAAGCTATAAGGTGTGGCTCAGCTTCAACCGAACTTCAGTACTTGACACAAGACCAAAAGTTGGATGAAGTACTTGTGAGACCAGTGTGGCCTATTAAACAAGTAGGTTAGATAATATATTCAGTGACTTGGTGATAAGTGTAGAAATCTCAAAAACAAAAATATAAATTGGATCTTATGGGAAGAAAAGACTGGGTGTCAGACAATTTCATAAAGATCGCACAAAAATTAAAAGGAGATTTCTTGGTACCTTCCACTAAAGTGGTTTCGTTAAAACGTGGGTGAAAACTAGAACATTTGATTGGTCACCGTCAATTCGTTATTGGTGTTGATGGAGAAGAGTGTTAAGGAGGTTAAAGAACCGAAAGTACCTCTGCTATATAGTAAGGACCGAGCAGACAACTCTTAAGTCAATGTGAGACGAATAAGGTAGCTCATGACATAAGTGATTTTATCAGCCGGATTGGGAAGATTTGATTTGTGTATATCAAATGAGTAAGCCTTCACTTGAAGTCTTTGAGGCTTTGGTCTACATACAACAGCATGCTTCTAGGGATACTTAGCTAGTACTAAGATAAAGAAATGTATACCTGTCCCAGCTCCATCATTTGAATGATCGATGAAACCTTTCAATGATATTTTTGGAATTTTTGATTTTAATAAAAAGCAACAAAAACAAAAAAAAATATTTTTGGATTTTATGAATTTTCTGAAAAAGAAATAAAAACAAAAAGGAAAATATTTTTGAGTTTTATGAATTTTCTGAAAAAGAATTAAAAACAGAAAGGAAAATATTTTTGAGTTTTATGAATTTTCTAAAAAAGAATTAAAAACAAAAATGAAAATATTTTTGAGTTTTATGAGAAGAAATGAATTGAGAAAAAAATATACATAGTGTACAAACTATACAAACGAAACTTCACCTAAAAGTAGTGAAGCGAAATGGACCGAGCGTTCGGTTCATTTCAGTTCCCGAAAAAACAGGACCCGAAATAGACCGAGCTTTCGCTCTATTTCGCTTTCGGTCCATTTCGGTTCCCGAAAAATCTGGAGCCGAAATAGACTGAGCATTCGCTCTATTTCGCTTGATCAATTTTAATGAGGCGAAAGTAGTTTCGGTACTGATTCAGCTTCCATCATTCCTAAGCCTTGGAGAATTTTATTAAAACTTACTTCAGGTAAGGCTTTCGTGAAGATGTTAGCTAGTTGATCAGCAGATCTAACAAATTGGATTTCCACATTACCATCTTCAACGTGATCTTTGATGAAATGGTATCTCAGTGCTATATGTTTGGTTTTGGAGTGTTGCACTGGATTGTGACATATCCGAATAGCGCTTTCTGAGTCACAATAAAGTGGAATCTTCTTTAGGCCATAGTCTCTAAGTTGGCTTTGTATCCAAATGACCTGTGAAGTACAAGATGTTGCAACAATATATTCACCTTCGGCCGTAGAGAGTGAAACGCATGTTTGTTTCTTGGACTGCCAGCTGACGAGTTTACCATCGAGGAATTGACATCCACCTGTAGTGCTCTTTCGGTCCAAACCACATCCTCCAAGATCAGCATCAGAGAATGCTTGAACGAAAAATCCTGATTTAGCAGGATACCATAGACCGAGAGATGAGGTTCGCTTCAAATATCTGAATATGTTCTTAACAGCCACCATATGAGGTTCACGTGGATTAGCTTGGAACCTGGCACAATAACAAACAGAAAACATAATATCTGGTCTACTAGCTGTTAG
The DNA here is from genome assembly GCF_052849685.1 of Lactuca virosa. NCBI lineage: Eukaryota > Viridiplantae > Streptophyta > Magnoliopsida > Asterales > Asteraceae > Lactuca > Lactuca virosa. The sequence goes on from NC_136429.1 coordinate 169,154,669, forward strand.
ATACATTAGAGACCCTATCATTTGTCGATATAGGGTCATATCTACAACCGGTTTCTCCAAAGATGGTGTTAACTTCGTTCCAAATGCCATAGGAACCTTTACTTTGGAATCTCCCATCATGTCAAACTTAGCCAGTAGTGTCTTCGTATACGCCTCCTGATTAATAAATATGCCTTCGGGTCCCTGTCTAATGTTCAAGCCAAGGAAAAAGTTAATTGGACCCATTGAACTCATCTCAAACTTAGTCTCCATCAACTTCCTGAATTTAGTTGTGAGGCTGGGATTCGTAGAACCGAAGATGATATCATCGACGTAAATTTGGACGATCATTAAGTGGTCACCCTCTTTCTTGCGAAAGAAGGTTGGGTCAACCGAACCTTGTTTAAACTTGGACATTTTTAGAAATCGAGTAAGGGTTTCATACCAGGCTGTAGGAGCTTGCTTCAAACCATAGACGGCTTTATCCAGAATATAGCAATGATCAGGGTGCCTTTCGTTCACGAAACCCGGTGGTTGCTCAACATATACAGTCTCCTCTAGTTCTCCATTCCGGAAGCCACACTTGACATCCATTTGAAATACTTCAAAGTTTTTATGTGCAGCATATGCCAGAAAGATCCGAACGGATTCTAAACTTCCTACAGGAGCGAAGGTTTCTTCGTAATCTATACCTTCTTCCTGACAATATCCCTTGACAACCAGCCTTGCCTTGTTGCGAATTACATTTCCCTCTTTATCCATCTTGTTCCGGAATACCCATTTCAATCCAACCACAGATGCATCCTTTGGTGTGGGAATTAGTCTCCAGACTCGATTTCGCTCAAACTCGTGGAGTTCGTCTTGCATTGCCTGTACCCAATCGAAGTGATCGAGTGCAATATTAACCGTTTTTGGTTCTATTTTCGAGACGAACGAATTAATCATGCAAAATTCTACTTGAGATAACAGAGCAGTTTGCTTTGCTTTTATTTGAGACCGAGTAAGAACTCCTTCTGAGGTTTCACCGATTACTTGAGTTTTTGGATGATCTTTCGTCCATTTTGTGAGAGGTGGGTAGTTTGGATCATAGGCAGGATCCAATTTGGCATTTATTTCTTCTTCGAATTCTAATTGAGAATCTTCATCATTTGTATTGTTTTTCTCCCCCTCGAATGACGAAACAAGCTCAACATCTGGTTCAAAATTCTCCCCCTCGATTGGACTTTCATGGGTCATTGTTGGAGATGGGTTCTCCCCCTGGAATGGTAAGTCAGGTCGCCTTGGTGTAGATGAACACTCCCCTTGGAATGTAGAACATCTATGAGAAGAATCACTCAAGCTTTGGGGTTCGCCTTGAACTTGAGGTTCGCTTGAGCTTTGAGGTTCGCTTGGACTGTGAGGTTCGCTTTGACCGGGAGGTTCGCTTTGACCTGGCAGTTCGGTTGGTCCTTGATGTTCGCTTTCCATTTCTTTTGCTGCTTCATCGATAATTTTCTTCAAGTTTTCGATCTTGTTGTCATCTGCTTTTGCCTCAGAATGAATTGCTCTCTCTGGTTCATCAAAGAGCAACATGTATTCTTCAAATAGATTGGAAATTGAAACCGTGACTTGACCTGATTTTGGAAAGATTTCCTCCGTTGGTACTTTGCTGGATTGTAGTTTCTTCACATAATCATCATCAAAGGTGACATAGTAGGTTTCTTCAAGTTTCTTTGAATGTTTATTCAGAACCCTATATGCCTTTGAAGTTAGTGAGTAACCAAGAAAAATCCCTTCATCTGCCTTTACATCGAACTTGTTTCGGTTCTCTTTGGAGTTGAAAATAAAGCACCTTGAACCGAACACATGGAAGAACTTGACATTTGGCTTGCGATTATTCAAGATTTCGTATGGAGTGATGAAAAATCTCTTGTTGAGGAAGGTTCGGTTCTGGGTATAGCATGCAACAGCAATTGCATCAGCCCAGAAGTACAGAGGTAGAGAAGCGAAACTGAGCATGGTTCGGGCTGCTTCACACAACGAATGGTTTCGCCTTTCAACTACACCGTTTTGCTGTGGAGTATAGGGAGTAGAGAAGTTGTGAGACACTCCTTTTTCAACGAGAAATTCTTCAAACTATTGGTTTTTGAATTCCAGCCCATTGTGACTTCGGACATTTCTAACCACCTTTCGCAATTGAAGTTCCACTTGCTTTATAAATGCTTTGAGCTTTGGAGTTGCCTCTGATTTCTATTTAAGAAAGAAAACCCAGGTGAAACGTCATCAACAATAACTAAAATGTACTTACTACCACCGATGCTTTCTATGGCCGAAGGACCACATAGATCGATGTGAAGAAGCTCAAGAGGTTCGATGATCTTTGTGTTGACAATTGTGGGATGACTCTTTCGGCTTTGCTTTCCCATCTCGCATGCTGCACACAAGTGTTCCTTATCAAATTTAAGAAGTGGAAGTCCTCCTACATGATCACTGATAACCAACTTGTTGATATCCTTAAAGTTGAGATGTGAGAGCCTTTGGTGCGATAGCCAACTTTCGTCAGAGTGTGCTTTCGTTAAAAGGCATACAACTGGCTTTCCTTGAATTGGGTTAAGATTTAGAGGATACATTTTGCCTTTTTGCTTGGATTTTAACAGGACAGCCTTCGTCTTCTTTTCAACAATCTCCGAACCTTCATCATCGAACGAAACCTTCAAGCCAGTTCCCACAACCAATTGAGAGACACTGATGAGATTGTGCTGCAATCCTTGTACATATGCTACCTTACGGATTGAGAATTCCCCGTTTGTGATCATTCCGTAGCCTTTGATCGTGCCATATGAATTATTCCCGTATTTGACAGATCCACCATCCTTAAGAGCCCGAAACTCCCTTAGCTCTTCCCTCCTTCCTGTCATGTGACGTGAGCAACCACTATCAATGTACCATTCGTCATCGAACTGCTCGTCACTTATAACCTGCAAAAATCAAGCAGATTTAGGAACCCAAAGTTGCTTGGGTCCACGTGAGCCTTTTACAGAACAGGGAATAGCAATAGAAAGATCAACCATATAAGTTCTTTTTATTAGTGTGGTTTCGTCTTTCCTTTTGATGTTAAAGACCCTGAGTTTGTTTAAATCATATTGAGGATTTTTGTTTTGATTCTTAACAAATTTGTTTCCGTGTTTCCTAGGGTTAGCTGACGTCTTCTTTGTTTGCGTTTTGTCTTCAGAGACGAGCTTCCCTTTTCCCTTGCTATCCTTGACATCCTTATTAGGATTCTGCTTTGGTCGAGAATGAGGAGGATGGGATTTAGGACTGAAACTTGTCTTTCGGTTCTTATCAAGGTTAGTCTTGGGACAGAAACTAGTCTTTCGGTTCTTGTCGCTGCAAGAATTGGGACCGAAACTTGACTGTAGGATTGGCAGTGAGTGCATGGATCAGAATTATCCTTTGATCCAGCTTTCGCCTTGAGATTTGACGTCTTTTCTGTGCGAACATAATTGGAGTTTTGGGAGTTCCAAAACTGCTTCCTTTCATTGAGATTCTTTTGATATCTTTTGTTTCGCTGGCATTTTTGTTCAACAAGCTGCTTTTGAGACTTGTGTATGTTTGCTCTTGGCTTCGGTCTCTCAGCATGAGTTTCGCTCTACAATGAAGAGGTTTCGCTTGCAGCCGTCATTGGTTCGCTTGGGATTTATTTGGTACCACTTGTGCTTGGTACATCAAAGCTTGTAGGCTTGTTGAGTGGTTCTGCCACATATCTGCCTTTAACCCTCCATGACGTTCTCTCTGATAAACCGACAGTCTCATCTGCATTGTCGATTGGAGCATACCAAAATTAATTATCACAACCACCTGCGTTATCTTCGTTTACTATGGCTGTCAGTTTGGCTGTGTGTTTTTGAGTAACCCCTGACGTGGTGTAGACCTGATTTGGTACAGTTTGTACCTTTTGATAAACCACTGCTTTCGGTTTCAGAACTTTGGATTTATCTTGGGACACTCGAGCGAACTCAATCGAATTCTCAGATATAAGACCTTTGGTAGGTTCGGTTTCGCTCTTGACAAATTCTGAACAGTCAACCACATCCTCTACAGAAATTTCACTCATATCACTATCCTCGTCAAATTCAGAAGTGTTTTCAACATTTATTTTGTTTTCTGAACTTAACTTATCATTCAATGAGTCAAATTTCGGTATGGTTTCGGTCTTGATTTTCAATTTATCATTCTCGTCCAAAAGATTTTTAAGCATGTCCTTATGGTCTTTGGACTTGATAAAGGACTCGGTTTTATACAGACCAACCCTGTAGGCGTCAGAGATTTTATCTGAAGAAACAATAGATTCACAGTTATAACCATCAATATCAACTTCGTCCTCCTTTAACTCCAGGAACGGCAAAATCATTTTGTGAATCTTTTTGCCGATTTCACAGTCTAAATGCAATTGAGTAATATTAGTATATAAACGTTTAGCAATCAAGCAAAAAATGTTTCTTTGTTTCATAAGTTTCAAGTTATCATGTTGCAAATAAATAACTTCATCTCTCGTCCTAACTAACTCTAACTCCGTCTTCTCTATCCATATCCTTCGCTCCTCATTCTTGGATGTCACCCTGCTAATTTGATCGGTTAGGTTAGCATTTGTGAGGCGTGTTTGCATTAGACTACCACTCAAACTAGAAAATTTGAATTTCAAATCGTTTTATTCCTTTTCATAGTTTGTTACAGGTATGTTAAGTGATTCGAGAATGGATTGTACCTTCTTGATCAACTGATCGCAGTCATTGATCCTCTCGCTCACAGGTTTGGCAGCAAAACACTTATCTTCCTTCTGATTCGCCTCATCATACTCGCCTTCGGTTGTGTAGCCCCTCATTTGTGACACTCCAGCTGTCACCATTAAGCATCTCCCAGCAAGCTCAATACTCTTTTCTTTCGCCACAAATGCCTTGCCATGTGTGGGTTTACGTACTTCTTCATCTTCAGAGTCTGTAGACTAGACCTCTACGCCACCGAACTCATCATCCACAACGTTCTCCTGCACAATCAAAGCATTCATTGAACTGTTAGAGGCTTTCTTCTTCTTTATCTCCTCCAGCTTGCGCATATAGTATGCTTCATCATCTTCACCCTCCTTCTTCTCCGATAGCTTTCGTAACATACAATCTTTGGCAAAGTGGTTTTTGCTTGGCAGAAGTTGTAGTCGTATCCGGAGTCTCCTACCAGTTTGCTCTCCTTCTTCTCTTCTTCTTTCTGAGGAGTATTTTTGATCTCCTCTTTCGCCTTTTCTAAGCTATAGCTTCCCTGCCAGTTTCGGTTCTTGGCAATAGGAAACTTTTTGCGAGCAAACCGCTTCGGGTTGGAAACCATCATTGCATACTCTTTGCTTGTCAGATCACATTCTGACATCTCTGACTCTTCTTCATCCTCTGCCATATTCTTCGCCTTAGAGAGAAGGGTCAGGGATCCCATACCAGACACCACTTTCGCTTCCTTTGTCACAACACTTTCATGAGACTTGAGAATACCTACCATCTTCGCCAATGAATAGGTTTTAAATTTCTCGTGAGCCTTCACAGTTGATACCATAGCCATCCATTCAGGTCTTAAACCATTCATAAATGTGACCTTCTGTTCGATCACTTCTCTTCCAATACCGTGCTTGATCATCTTGCTCAAAAGATGGTTGAAACGATCGAATGCTTGAATAAGTTTTTCATCTGGCTTTTGTTGGAAAGCACCGAACTTAGAGAGCAATAAAGTTTGAATAGAATGCTCTAGGTCTTCATCAGTGGAATACAGCTCTTTAAGTCTATCCCATATCTCTTTTGCCGTGGTGCATGGGCTTACCAAATGAAACATATCAGACTGTAAAGCAAATCGGATCATTCTCATGGCTTTAACATTACACATCAACTTATCTTTTTCGTCTTGAGGAATCTTCTCCACATCAGTTAAGAGTTTGTTGTACTCCTTTTGAGTCTTAATAGTTCTATTTGTACCAGAATGAACAGAAGGACCCAATGTTATTGCTTCCCAGATAAGATAACCATTGTCTTCAGAACCAACGACATAGTCCTCAAAGTGATGCGTCCAAACTTCATAATCTTCAGTGTATAGAATCGGGATTATAGTTATAGATCCAATGCTTTTGGAGATATTGATCGGATTGGTTTGTGAATCTTCGTGAGACATGATGACCTTTTTCAGATATCTGCTAAGAATCAGACTTGTAAATATTGAATAGGGTACAATATCAATGAAGGAATGATGGCTTAACAGATCCAATAAAAGCGGAAACCCTAAGAAAATTCTTCAAACAGAAGAGATGTGTATGATTTACACAGCCTCCTGCTCTGATACCAATTGATGAGAATAATATTCTCTAAGATCGATAGATTCAAACAGATATCAATAAGACAATAACAAGTAATAGAAAACAATGAACACCACTATGAATCAAACGAATGTCGAATGATTAAAACAGCAACACCTCAGAAGAGCTCGATGAAGAACTTCTAGTTTAGAGGCGTGCTAGGGTTATAGTACTTGTTGAAGGAAATATTCAGAAAGCGTAATTAATATAATGTATGCATGCACTATATATACTAAACCCTAAAAACAATACACGATTGGACAAGCCCAAACCGTGAATACATATGGATCGAACTAACTAAGCCCAATGGCGCAACCCATATACTCAACACAAGGATCTCGAACGGTCTGATGTATCTTGGACTCAGTTTTCCCCGCTTTCCAAAGCGTATCCTCCCTTTCCAAGGAGAGACCTTTAGCAGTACGCGATCACCGACTTGAAATTCTAAGGGCTTCCGTCATTTATCTGCGTAGCTCTTTTGTCGGTCCCTGGACGCCTTTAGTCATTCCCTAATTTGGACGATCTTCTCAGTTGTCTCTCTGATGATCTCGGGACCGGTGAGAGTGCTGTTGTGTACTTGCCCTTTTACCAGTTGTGTGTCTCCCACCTCAGCCCAACACAGAGGTGATCTGCATTTACGTCTATATAGAGCCTCAAATGGAGCGACCTTGATGCTAGTGTGATAGTTGTTGTTGTATGAGAACTCAATCAGTGGCAAGTGGGTATTCCGCACGACACACAGGCTCTTAGCATATCCTCTAATGTCTGGATGGTCCTCTCACTTTGCCCGTCTGTTTGGGGATGGTAAGTTGTACTCATATCGAGCTTGGTTCCCAAGGACTTCTGAAGTGACTGCCAAAACTGTGAGGTAAACCTACTATCTCTGTCGGAGATAATAGATATTGGCACGCCGTGTAATCTCACGATTTCTTTTATGTAGGTACTGGTCAGCTTTTCCATCTTGTACGTCTCCTTTATTGGCAGGAAATGGACGGATTTACTTAACATGTCAACAATTACCCAGATGGTGTCAAGTCCGTCTACTGTCTTCGGCAACTTGGTTATGAAATTCATAGTTATCCGTTCCCACTTCCAGTCGGGTATGTCTAGTTGTTGTAGTAGATCCGCGGACTTCTGGTACTCTACTTTAACTTTGGCGCAAGTCAGACACTTGCCCACGTAAGTAGCGATTTCGGCTTTCATTCGGCAACCAATAATGTTTCTTGAGATCCAGATACATTTTGTTCGAACCTGGATGGACGGAGTACTTTGTCTTGTGGGCTTCATTCATGACCACGTCTCTAACCCACCGAACTTCGGTGTCCAGATCCGGTCCATGAGGTAGTAACCTCCTTCGTCTTTGACTGTAAGGTTCTTGTCCATCCCTCGCAAGGCTTCGTTTGTGATATTTTCTGGTTTCAAGGCTTCCAGTCGAGCCTCCTTGATTTGCGAAGACAAGCGGGAATGGATGGTCATTGTTAGTATTCTTACTCGGCGTCCCAAGTATTCTTTCCGGCTCAGGGCATCGGCTACCACATTGGCTTTGCCCGGATGGTATCGGATCTCGCACTCGTAGTCGTTCAGTAGCTCTACCCATCGCCGCTACCTCATGCTGAGCTCGTTCTGGTTTAGAATGTGTAAGTCCCAAATTTGCTTGTGTATCAATCAGATCCAATTGATGGTGCAGGATCCCAATCATTTGGATGATGCCATATCAAAATAGAGAAGAAGGGGAAGAAGAAGAAGATGAATCTATGATGTATTCAAGAAGATTAATGCTCCGACACATAAGATTCTCTCACACACACTCTTCTTCTCTCTAAATTTCTCTCTCTCCAATATGCTCTGCACTCTATCTCTCCTCTAGGCCCCCTTTGTCTAGCCGTGTACACTTAACACTATGACATCTATTTATATGGAACATGGGCCGTGAACAGGTTCACGGTCGTGAACCAGTTCACGGCCGTAAACAACCACCTGGGCCGTGAACAAATTTCGGTCTAAGACGGAAAATTACAATTTCCTAGAAAAGTAAAGTATAAACCATATTTTTGACCCAACAATCTCCCCCTTGGTTTATAGCTTTCTTTTCTAATTGACCCAACGAACTCCCCTTAAAAATGTAGCTGGCTTTTCTTCTCAATCTTCATTTGGAGTTTGGCTTCAGCTTTAATCTTCGATTTCTTCACAGCTTCAAGATGAACTTGATGAATCTTCAATAAATGACTTCATCTTGAGCAGTTGGGTTTTTCTTCAAAATTTGACTCTGAACGCACATTGGGTGAGGAGGCTTGATGTACAGATTCTTGAAAATTAGCGCTTTCAGCTTGAGAATCTTCAGAGAGAATGATAGAGAGAACTAATCTTCTGGATCACTTCAGCAGGTACAAGATAGCAGCAAATTGATTGAGGAGGCTTCAATGCAATCTATCACATAATCTTCAAGTCAGCGTCACCTTGCTTATGGGGTTGAAAGATTGAATGTTGAAAGAATAATCTTCATTTCTAGTTCCTTCGAATGAAAGTTCTTGAATGATCACCGATGCGTATTGAGAAGTAACCGTGACTAAAAATTCCCTGTGGATCACAGAAAGAATCATAAAGACCCTTCTGACCACAGTTGTTCAAGGATAAATCCTTGGCTCAGAAAGAGACTTCTCGCAGTATCTGTGTGAACTCGGAGGAACGCACTGTGATTTGTTGAGTATCGGAGAACTACTCATGGCTAGTTTTGATGTTAGCCCCTGTATATCCTTGATCATTGATCTTAATACAGTTATCAAGTTACCAAGTTAACTTGGCCCTTGGCGAGACGTTCATCGATACCTGTTTCCCTGTTGGGTGAATCGCCCTGGTGCCGTGATAGTTCTTAGGTAAAGAAAGCTGACAAGACCAATATGACAATTTGTACAGTTCCAGTTTTTCAATTCCTTAGATACGACAGTTGTTTTAGAAAGAAGTTGCCTAACTGGCATTTTGTACAATGTCACACCAGGTATGAGCCATTATCCGTCAATTCATGGATGAAATCTAGAACATATAAAATGTTCACCGTCAATTCATTAATAAATGGTTTTGGATTTTGGGTTTCACTTAGAGTCATGGTGACAACGATATCTTAGATCATAAACACAGACTTTTTGGCAACCGTCAGCCGAGTTGTTTTATACTCGAACCTCAAGGGGTACCTGTACGTGGAAATGATTTGATGGAGAAATTTTAGATATGGGTGAAGAAAGGTTGGGTGTTTCACATTGGTCATGGTGAAAATGACCTTTGATCATTAACATTTGATGTGAAGACTCCTATAAAGACTGGTATATGTCTCAATATGATAGAGTCTATCACTCGCATATGAAACATCCGTCAATTCCTTGTGAAAGTAGTGTGAAGTGTAATGACCGTGAATTCCTTTCCACTTTCAAGTTTCTTCTCTTTGCTCAGAATATTTCGATACAGACTCCTTGAGTCTCATCTTCTTTTGAATTCACTTTTCAAGATAAAACAAAACTAAAATAAAACTTAAAACAAAACAAAACAAAACAAAACAAAACTAAAAGAAAACTTAGCAAACAATATTTTTGGATTTTTCATATTTTCTGAACAAGAAATAAAACAGAAATAACACTATTTTTGGATTTTTAATTTTCTGATTTTTGTTTGATTTTTAATTTTTAATGATTTTTGGAAATTTTTTTTACTTCTCCCCCTAAATTTGTGCATAGAGGAAAACTATGAACAAATTTAACAAAAACAAAAATATTTGGGATCAAAGTTGTGAGACAGTCTTAACTTGTTTTTCAGTACCTTCACCTTCATGAATATATCTGGTCAATTGCTGGTATTGTGGTCCACTTAAACACGAAGGATATCGATAAACTTTTCTAAATAAACCATTTAGCTGATGACGACCACAGGTATTGTTGTCCACTTAAATCAAACAGCGAGATCTGCAGACAACCTCTAAATGGTTCAATTTTAGTTGCACTAGAACGTGTTCCCCACTTCCCGATATACCCTGGTTATCAAGAACTTCCTAAGGACTCCTTACTTTAGGTGAGTAAACAATTATTAAGGAGGAAGTAAGATTTAGAGAAGGATGCATATGTTGTGTCCTAGGTCGGATCTCTTTCAATCATGCAGAGGGTACACCATATGGCTAACTAGGATAGAGGGATTAAGATGTAGAATGTTGCATATACTGTGTTCCAGGTCGGATCATTTCAATCATGCAGAGGAGACAACATATGGCTAACAGATAGAAAGAATTGCATAGATAAAGAGGTGCATAGAAATAGAGTTGCATATGTTGCATTCCAGGTCGGATCTCTTCCAATCACGCTGAGGAAGCAACATATGACTGACAAATAGAAAGCAAGAAAATAATTTCCTACAGACCTACTTTATCAGAACCCCCAGTCACCCTATCAGAACCAGAATTAAGGACATAAGTCCGTACATCAAGGAAAAGTTGAACCACTGTTCTAGATGCGTATTAATTTAGTGCATCCCGTGGGTTCCCGTGTTTATCTCACTGCTCAATCTACCCGAGCGTCGTATGGTCAGTCCAAACAATCCTATCTAAATCCACACTGTCAAATCCATCGTGCCTACCAGCACATTGAACACAGAGTCTAGACAGTTCAGATTCAGTACCTTACGCTGGTTTAGACTGTCCGTTATCACTCTCTTGATATCACTTCCTAAACAATAGCTACTAACGAAATACTATAGGAAAGAAAAGATTGTCTTCAAAACAAATCAGTTTAAGAGAAAACTTAGGAGTATCAAGAAGAAAACTCAAACCGTAAGTCACTGATTGAATTTGCACCTAGAAGGTCTGAGAACAGTACGCATAGTCTCAGAACAGATCCGAAAATTCTTCACGTCATTAAGCACAAACCCCATGTATGATCCGTTCCTTTCTTCTCTTCCCGCAAAGGACATATACTCTCAAACAAATTTTTGAGTGTTGTACAGTTGAGAGATGTCTCCTATCATGTGCCTGGAGCAGCCACTATCAACAAACCGAAGTCTGATGATATGCCTCCATAGCTGCTCCGACACAGAGCGGGATCAGTTGGTCTTTGGAACCCAGTCCTTTTTGAAATTGGGTTGACCTTTGTCATCAACGCACGGTACTCTCTCCCATGACATATCCTGTTTATCACAAATAGAAGATTAAGAAATATTAGAGTCATTAGATGATTTGGGAGATTGAACCTTCAGTACCCATCTATAATTGGGTTTTACCCATTTCTTTTTCGAGCGGATGGGTGCCTCGGTACTTGCTTTTGAACTTGAAGTCGGCTTTCGAGATGACTTGGATCTAACTGTTTTTGGTTTCACAGGAGCATCTCTTAAACTTGACTTTTGGGCCGGCATTCCCTTCTTTCCCTTTGGATTTTGACTCTTGGACTTTAGCGCGTTCCAATCGCCATTTCGTGATTGTGATCTCGAGGGTTTCTTTTGGAAAATCTCCCTCTTGGCGCATTTTGCCAGCCTTGTGCGTAGTAGGGAACGTATGCGCGATTTGGACAATTTCTGGCAATGTGTCCAGGTGTTCCACAGTGAAAACATGTCTTTTTCTTCACTGGGAAGTTGTTTATTCCTGCCCCTGGTGGCATGCTTTTGCCTCGCTTCTGGTTGCTCCCACATGCACACATACAGCAAGCCTTCGGTTTCGCTTGTTTTGGTGGCCTGTATTTCTCAACAGCTGGTTTGTTAGGAGTAACAGAATTAGAAGCAACAGTTCAGAGTTCAAGGAGTCATTGGTTTGTTTAATAGTGTCCTCATTGTTCTCATCTTCAGCTACTTTACTTGCACAGGAAGTAGAAACATCAGTATTCTTCACCTCAACACCCTTAGTTGGCCCTGATTGTTCAGTCTTGACTGGAGCTGGTTCAGGGAGTGGGCCAAACTGAGCATGTGTCTCTTCCTCATTGGTTTCAAGGGGTGGGTTATAGTTGCCATTAAAGGGAGGTGGTACACTGTGATACCCTAGACCCTTGTTTTGATTATCTTTGAATTTTAATTGCTTCTCAATCATCGAGGCAACTACCTCACTTGACACATCATATTTTCTAAAATTAAAATCTGCATTTTCAAATTTGCTTTTCAATGTCTCAAGCTCGGCAGTCACAGAGGCAACTTGTATCTTAATATAGTTATAATTTTCACATTTGTTGTTATATTCTTCTTGAAGTGTTCTAAAGTCCTTGATTTTGGCCTCTAATTTCTCTTTTAATGGTCTCTGGTCTTTCTTAAGTTCATACTTCTCATATTTTAGGTCCTCTTTCCCTCTCTTTATCAATTTAATTTGTTCACGTAAAAATTTAACAGTTTTAATGCAACTTTGAGAGCATGAAACTTCATTGACCGGAATGTTTGAGGAGCTCATTGTTTACCAAAAATGCCCTTTGACTAAAAACTCAAAAGTCAACCTTAAAAGTCAAATTTGAAAAATAAAACTTAAAAGTCAAACTTAAAAAGTCAAACCGAAAAGCTAAATTTGAAAATTTAAAAGTTAAACGAGAAAGTCAAAGGTCAAACTTTAAAGTCAAAGTCAAAAAAAAAATTTAAGTCAAAAGTCAAAAAATAAAAGTCAAAACTTTTGGTTGAAAATGAAATTTGAAAATTTGAAATTTTGATTTTTGGGCAAAAAGTGTCAATATTGCGAAATTGGGAGTGAAGGATTAATATTTGAGTTAAATTGCGAAGGCTTGTAACAAGTTCCTTGCTAGATCAAATGGTAAGGCGCCTGGTTGATGAGGCAAGAGACCCAAGTTCGAATCTTGGCAAGCCCCGAAATTTTTGATTTATTTGCTTCAGGTCCGCGTATGCGAAGGTGCGATCCGAATATGAGCTGGGCCGAACACTTGTGAGGTGCGAGGCCGAGAACGAGGTGGACCGGGAACGAGGCGAAGAACCGTGAACGTACGAGACTGACTGTGAACCTCGGATCGCAAACCACCGACCGTGAACCTGCGAGGACCGTGAACTCCGAGGGCCGTGAAAGCTCCGAAGACCATGAACCCTTCTTTCGGTCGTGAACAGTGCTTCGGTAGCCGAGAAACCTTCAACGTTTCGCCAAAAAAACGACGTTTTTCACCCTCTTTGCTCCAATACTCGATCAAAAACTCGTTTTTATGAAAAAACACGAAGAACAAACCCCCCCTATTTTGCCAGAAACTATCTAAAAACGCAAAAATCCTTCACGAAAAAGATCAAATACGCTCCAGATCTGGCCAAAATGATTGATACAGACCTTGCTCTGATACCAACTGTAAGTCCCAAATTTGCTTGTGTATCAATCAGATCCAATTGATGGTGCCGAATCCCAATCAATTGGATGATGCCAGATCAAAATAGAGAAGAAGGAGAAGAAGAAGAAGATGAATCTATGATGTATTCAATAAGATTGATGCTCCAACACATACGATTCTCTCACACACACTCTTCTTCTCTCTAACTTTCTCTCTCTACAATATGCTCTGCAGTCTATCTCTCCTCTAGGCCCCCTTTGTCTAGCCGTGTACACTTAACACTATGACATCTATTTATATGGAACATGGGCCGTGAACAGGTTCACGGCCGTGAACCAGTTCACGGCCGTAAACACCCACCTGGACCGTGAACAAATTTTGGTCTTAGACGGAAAATTACAATTTCCTAGAAAAGTAAAGTATAAACCATATTTTTGACCTAACAGAATGTGCTGGAGGCTTTTGTGATCCATGAAGATAGTGCACTTTTTACCGTAGAGGTAGTGCCTCCAAATTTCTAGTGCAAACACGACTGCTCCCAGCTCAAGATGATGAGTGGTGTAGTTCAGCTCATGGTTCTTTAGTTATCTTGACGCGTAAGCTATGAATTTTCCTCGCTGCATGAGTACACAACCTAATCTTTGATTGGATTCGTCACAATAGACCACAAAGTCTTCTGTCCTTTCTGGGAGAGAAAAGACCGGGGCGCTGCATAGAGCTTGTTTCAAGGTTTGGAAGGCAACCTCTTGTTTCCTCTCCCAGAAGATACAACCGTTTGGTATGGAGCGAGGTTTTTATAACCTCAGCCATGGAGGACCCGCTGACAGAGCCCTCCCGGTTGTGATCCAGCGAATCTCGGACATTGGTGACCAGACTACGGTGACGGCGAACCGCGTACTGGAGTTGGGAGCCGCTGCAAAGGTCACGGACGCGCTCACTCGAGACCTTAAGAGGGATTACTATCCCATGGACAGACTCATCGAGGATCTTACCACCGCCCGAGCGGATGTAAGGGAATATCAGGAGAGGCATGAAGCTCTCGAGGAGAGAGTGATCGTAGCCGAGCATCGATTGGCTGAGCTACAGGGTGCCTCTACTTCATCCCAGGGACCACAAAGGACTACCCGTCGTGAGTAGGATTCATCCTACTCAAAATTTGATGTAGACTAGGTTTATGGGTATGCGTTGGTGCTACCCCTTCTTCTATTTTCTGTATGTAGGACCGACCCTACGTCTAAGTGATTACACTATTCGGAGGGCCGTTATGCTGCCGAAATTTTTATCTTTATTGTACTGTAGGCCTTTTTAGAGGTCAATTTTCTCAAAAACATGTACTAGTATCTTATCATTAATGAAATGAAAATGTATTGTTATTGTGTTGGATGTTGTTATCTACTATGTTTTCTCTTTTCATTATTATTTGGCATAATAAAGTTTCAATTATAAGTACAAGCAAATCACCGTAACAACTAGATTCGACACATATATAAATGCGATGTTTTACTACAATAGTGTCCAATCATAACCCTTAGCAATGACTTATCGTCAATTCCATTTGTGGAAAAAAATGTCGCCCCAAAGATACAACAGGCGCAAGAACAATATATCTGCACCACCACCACCGTTGCCTCCCCTACAAATGGATATTGAAGTGTTCCAAGCTGCAGTGACCGCTGCTGTGGCTGCTGCGGTAACCCAAATCTGCAGTAGCAGCAACGGAGGTGGAAATGGAACAAACAGTTCCAATCACAGTGACAACCAAGGGCACCCAAGGGAATGCACTTATAAAGACTTTTCAAACTACAAGCCCAAGCCCTTCAACGGATCCGGTGACGTTATTGCTTTCACGCGGTGGTTCGAAAAGACGAAGTCAATGTTTGAAATATGCGCCTGCCCCGAGGAGAGAAAAGTAAAATTTACAACTTGTACTCTTTCTGATAGGGCCCTTTCATGGTGGAATGGCCACATCAAAGCCGTAACACTCCTGGTGGAGAACTCAATTAGCTGGGATGATCTTAAAATCATGATTCTTGAAGAGTACTGCTCAAGGGACGAGGTACAGAAGCTAGAGCAGGAGCTTTGGTACCTCACAATGAACGGCTCTGACATCGAAGCCTACACCACCAGATTCAACGACCTGGCAATCCTATGCCCCAGAATGATCACTTCGGAGAGCAAGAAAGTAGAGCGTTTCATTTGGGGGCTATCTCCCCATATTCAAGGGAATGTAATTGCTGCAAACCCAACAACTTTCGACAACGCCAAGCGCCTTGCTCAAAAGCTCACTGATCATGGGGTACAGAAGGGCATAATGACTCCCGTCGCCGAACAGAAAAGGGGAAATGATAACAAAAGGAAGTTTGGAAGCAAGAAGAAGGGACAACCAACCCAGGAACCCCCAAAGAAACAACAGGTTGTGGCGGTTCATGTCGCTACCACCCCTGCTGTACCATCACCTGCAAAGCCGTATGCGGGCACTCTCCGAAAGTGTGATAATTGTAACTCTCACCACAACGGTGCCAGTCGGGAGATGCAATGTACTAACTGCAACCGAAAGGGGCGCACTGCCCGATACTGCAGAACACCTGCACAACAGGCCACCCAACCCCCTAATGCTGGGGTGAGCCAAGCATGTTATGGTTGTCGGGAAACGGGCCACTACAAGAGGAACTGTCCAAAGGCCAACAACAAGAACGCTGGGGGAAAGGGAAGAGTCCTAGCAATAGGACATGAGGAGGCAATGAAGGATCCTGCAGTGGTCACTGGTACGTTCCTCCTCAATAACATTTATGCATGCATACTATTTTATACAGGGGCAGAGAGAAGCTTTGTGAGTCATAAGTTTAAACATCTACTCAAACAATACCCTTAAACACTAAACGAAACATTTACCATGGAAATATCTAACGGAAAAACCGAAAAAACAAACGATGTATTCATAGGGTGCACACTAACTTTGAATAACCACTCCTTCCAAATCGACTTAATGTTGGTTACCATATGGAGTTTTGATGTGATCATCGGTATGGACTGGCTAAGTCCTCACCGTGCCGACATTATGTGTTGCAAGAAGGCCGTTCGCCTTCATCTTCCAAACAACGAAACCTTAGTCATTTACGGTGACAAACCCGGTATAAACCTTCGCCTCATCTTATACATCAAGGCACATAATTGTTTACGGTGACAAACCCGGTATAAACCTGGGTCGGATGCATTACAAATATTGACATGTGTAACCAAAAGCTACAACCCAAAGTTTCACTTTCCCGACCAACAATATAAAACTGGGTACATAACAATACACATTAGGTAATAACCCCGAACAAATATATCTATTAATATACGCAAGGTACAGATATACACAATAAACAAATAATTAGGAACACTAATAGATAGCTTGATTTACCCGGATCTTGAAAGAAACTAGGTAAAAGGCTCATTCCAGCTCCTCTGTAAGGGCGTATAAAAGCAAGGCATTCTCAAGGAAATAAGGGGAATCACACTCGATACATAACATGTGCCATCTACTTTTCAAGTATTATTCTTTTCGGTTAATTATTCTAAGTATTGAAATTTTGAGGATTTTTGACTAACCACAACATAGAGATGGAGATCCACCACGGTGCGTGTAACATCCCAAAAATCATGGCAGGATTTTTTATTTTTAAAACCACATCAAATCCATAGATTTTTAAAACATAGTTTCCAAAAGTCATAATCATAATCAGAGTATCCCAAAATCATAGATCAAGTAAATATCGAGAAGGTTGTGCAAAATCACACCTTCGCCTTGCCCCTATCCTCAGATTTACCCGAAACCATAAAATCAAACTGTAAGACAGAGCTTAGAGAGTCCCCCCCCCCCTAAATAACCCACACAATACTAACAAGAGCAATACATGAAATAAGGTTTGTTGGCCCATGAACTCAACCTAACCATCCAGAGTTTGTTGGCTTACAACCTTAACTCAACCATCCTTGGTTTGTTGGTCTATCGCACAAAGTATTACACCTCAAACTACCCATCCAGGGTTTGTTGGCCTCCCGCCTCAATCCAACCACCAGTATGTCGACATATGCAACATATATACAATAATCAACAAATAAAAGTAATCATACAAGTATGCCAATCTAGTAGGTTACTATAGCATAGTACGTCCTATGTACCAGGATACATAACACAATCTAGTAGGCCGACTTTGGTTCCGTCGAATCAAGAGTACAGTAAGGAAGATTCACCTCACAAGCTGGAAGATAACTAGAGTGACCACTACTCCAACACTGACTCTACATATCACCTATACCACAAACAGAGACCAAGCCTCAATCCACTACTCAAAATACCCCAAATGACCTAAAGTCAAACTTGGTCAAGGTCAAGGGTCAAAGGTAAAATGTCAAAAGTCAAAAGTCAACCTCCAGCTGGTCGCCACGTCGTGGCTATCCTTGGCCACGTCGTGGAAGAGAAACGACAAAATAGACGAGCCCTAGCCAGTTTCCACACCGTGGACACTGCGTTCGTAACAACTTAATGGGTTAAGTCGTTTTCTTCGATTCTAAGGGCTCTAAAGCTCAGATCTGGTCCAATATATGGTCTAAATGGATAAAGTTTCCAACTTTATTCCTTAGACTCCCGCAAGAGATAAACATCTCAACTCGTAGGTCCAAAAAGGAAAAAAACAACTTGGCTTAATCAATAAGCACTTAATCTTCAAGACCTCTTGTCTAACAATTCCAAAAAGGTTTCTAGCACTATTACTAACATAAATATCCCTGCTTTTCAGACATGCATGTCTTGGACTCCTAATAGGTCAAAAGGAGGGCTAATGGCCTAAAATCCATGCATGACACCAAAGCTCATTTCTAATCTAGATCCAAAGAACCAAATACTTCAATTGGCCTCGAGATTCATAAAGTTGCAAACTTTATGAGACCTTACCCCTCAAACACATCAAGTCATGAAGAAAAGGAACAAAATATAAGATCTAGCCACTTAGTAAGGAAAAAGGTTGGGTCTTAGACACTCACCAAGGTCCAAAAGATGTGATAACTGATGAAGAGGTTGCTTGCAAGGTAGACTACCAAACCAAGGGCTTCCTTCCCATTCAAAGATCACTAAAGCACCAAAAAGGAGTTCACAATAGCAATTGAGGCTAGAGTTAGGGGTCTGATCTTGAGAGGTTGATGGAGGCTGAATTATCACGAAACCCTAGCCCTAATGTTCTTTAAATAAGGCCCAAAGCACAAGGATTAGGGGTTCTCTCTAAAAACACCTGCCACACCGTGGCAAGTCATTTAAACTCGTGATTAAAAATAATACCGCCACGCCATGGTGAAGCTCCACCATGCCGTGGCCACCCCATAAATAAAAGTTAATATATAAAAAATGACTCATGCCTAGAATGGGTGTTACAAATATCCCCCACTTGAATCAGAATTCGTCCTTGAAGTCTGAAGCTACTACTGGACCTTGACCAAAGGTACCACTCGGAACCCTTGCTATGCTACTACTGGACCTTGACCAAAGGTACCACCTTGTTTCACAAGGTCATCGACTTCCTATCCAAAATAACCACCGACTTCTCCACATAATTCAGGCTCTCATTAAGCTGAATGTCGTCTATGGGGACCACATCAGAATCATCAACGACGAACTTCCGAAGTTGAGAAACATCGAAGGTGTTGTGAATCTGACTAAGCTCTTCAGGCATATCCATTTGATAGGTTACCCTACCCCCTGGTCACTACTCGGAATGGTCCAATAAATCAGGGCCCCAACTTGCCCTCTCTTCCTGAAGCGTATAACACCCTTCCAGGGTGATAACTTCAGTAAAACCATATCCCCAACCTAGAACTCTATCTCGGATCATCGTCCGTCCACATAACTCTTCTGTCGGCTCTGGGGTGCCTAAAATCTCTGCTTGATCTCCTAGATAAGCTCTATAGTCTGAAGGACCACCTCGGGCCTACCCATGACCCTGTGGGCGACCTCTACCCAAAACATTATTGTCAGACACTTCCTTCCGTAGAGAAGATCGAAAGGCAGTGCACCAGTACTAGAATGATAGTTGTTGTTGTAAGAAAACACGGCCAAGGGAAGGTAGGAGTCCAAACTCCCCCCGAAATCGATGATGCAAGCCCTGAATATATCCTAGAGTGTCTGAATGGTCTGCTCACTCTGTCCATTAGTCTGAGGGTGATAAGCAGTGCTGTAATGCAGTCTCGTACCCAACTCCTCATGAAAATTCTGCCAAAATCGAGAAGTAAACTGCACATCGCGATCAGATATAATAGAGACTGGAACACCGTGGTGAGTGAAAATCTCACGCACATATACGTCGGACAATTTCTTACCTGAAGAACTCTCCCGAATAGCGAGAAAATGGGAACTCTTATTCAACGATAACCCAAATCGCGTCAAATCCCTTGGTCGTCCTCGACAGCTTGGTGATGAAATCCATAGTTATCTCTTCTTATTTCCACATGGAACCTCCATGGGCTGCAACTTTCCATGCGTCATCTAACGTTCAGCCTTGACCATCCGTCAAGTCAAGAATCTCTCTACGTACCATACAATCTCCCTCTTCATGCATGACCACAAATAGCTAAGTCTCAAGTCCTGATACGTTTTTGTGGCTCCAGGGTGAATCGAGAACCTAGACTTATGAGCCTCCTCCAATACTATCTTTTGTACCCCGCCAGAAAATGGCACCCATACCCGACCACACCGGGTCAAAAGTCTGCGAATATCAGTAGTAAATCTGTCAATCTCACCCCTGATCCTCTCCTCCTTCTAATTTTCCATCTTGACTCCCTCGGCCTGAGCCTCCCTGATCAAATCCAGATGTGGGTAGTCGATGGTCATCCTCAAATAGTGTCCTCGAGCAAGAGCACTAGCATCCTTGTGACTCAAAGCGTCGACGACCACATTGGCCTTCACAGGGTGATAATGAATCTTGCATTCATAATACTTGACCACATCTAGCCCCTACGATCTCGTATTTTCAGATTTGGCTAATCCATGAGGTACCTCAACTCCAAGTCATGAGTTGGATACCAAATCTTGAGGACAAAAACCACAACTTTCAACTCAAAGTCATGAGTCGGATACCTAGCCTCATGAGGCTTCAACTTCCTGGATGCATAAGAAATGACACTACCTCTATGCATGAGAACTGCCCCCAAACCTGTGCTTGATGCATCACAAAATACCATAAAATCCTTAACACCCTCAGGGAGGGTCAACACTGGGACCTAACATAACTTCCTCTTCAGAGTCTCAAATGCGGCCTGCTGCGACTGATGACACTCCCTTGCAAAGTGGCCTTAACTGCCATAATTATGGCATCCAGTCGTTGATCGATATACACCCTCATGTGGCTTCCCACACTTGCTACAAGTGCGGACCCTTTGACCTCCAGATTGTGAATCAGTGGGCTCGAACCATTTTTCCACCGGCTGTAACTGAGCTGGGGTATGCCTCTTCTCTCTCGCCTGGGTCTCGATCTCAATCTCCCTCCTCTGAGCAAAAGACTGCAGCTCAGAGAGAAAGAGCTATAGCTTTGTGTCGATACAAACTCGCGGATCTCCATATTGAGCATGCTCAAGTAATAGGACATTTAGACATGCTACGAGGCATTATACCTAGGCCAAAAAAAGCTCTATTAGTAAACATCTTGGTGATCTCTGTCATCGACTCTGTCATCTGTCTCAGCGACGGATACTCATGTGCTAACCTCTCACTCTCCACCAGTGGAACATACTTAGCGTGGAACATGTCAAAAAACTGCTCCCAAGTCACTGCGGCTTTCTCAACAGGAGAGTAAGCACTAGTCACCAGCTTCCACCAGTCCTTCACCCCTAAGCGAAGAAGTTTCAGGGCGCACCTGACCTTCTGGTCCTCCGGACACGAACAAGTGAAGAATCAGCCCTCCACATCAGATAACTACCTCATAGTAGCAATCGGGTCCTTGACCCCGTCAAACTTCAGGGGCTTCGTGTTGCTGAAGTCCCAATACTGAAATGACCCTCACCCCTGGAGTCCTGCAGCAGCAACGACTATTGTGGCTTTGGCAGTAGCAACCTCGGTAACGGCTGCATAGTGGTTGTCAAACATATCAATCATAGCGGTCTTAATAGACCCAAACATCTTTGGGATCACCTCCCTAACAACCATGGTTACCTGAGTGGTGATCATCTCACGGATCTCCTGTTCTGTCAATCATGGCCTCTTCGGCCTGCCATCTCCTAATCTAGAACCTCTAGTAATCGACATACTGAAAAAAACCGGAATACATCAGAAAATCCACAATTCATACTATCGCATCATTACAGAATTACTAAACCCTCGGAGTTTGTGACATCCATGCTATGCGTATGGGTCATGTGCTTCCAGTAGTACAGGCCCATACTACCTTCCATACCTACCCGTATTTGTTTCAAGGGGTAGTCACGAACCACCTGCGACAAGGCCCAACATCTAGGATACATATACATCATATACATATTCTCTCAATAGTGGCTAATCCATCCTTACACTAGCCTACTTCTATCCGTACTCTCTTACGAAACTTCCGTTGACCCTGTAGTCGTTCGTGCATGCTGATCCTGCATAACAGTGGATTCGATAGACAGTCGAATACATGATTCTACTCTAAGCCCATAATCAGACAAGGAATGGGAAATAAGGCTAAATAAAACATTCTCAGACTATAAAATATTAGTTATGTACAACTATGATGCACACACTAAGCAACCACAATAATAATGTTAGTTCCATCCAACATAACAAGAAACTCCCCTAGGCCACCAAGCATCATACAATAGGCAATTCTATCATGTAATTCCTGAAGATCCTTAGCCTATATACTTGTATGCATTTCTACCATATCATCAATACACAAAACAAGTATGGGTATCTTGGGGAATCACTTTCCTTGGCTCCGACTAATTGTACACATCGTATCCTTCCTGTTGGTTTTCTTATGGTCAAATTTTGAAAAACATTTTATAGATCCTTAGTTTGAGTCTGGAATCACACAAGTGTTCATCCAATTCTCTCAAGCCAGGGATCTGATACCAACTTGTAACATCCCAAAAATCATGAAAAAAAAATTTCATTTTTAAAACCGTATCAAATCCATAAATTATTCAAAACATAGTTTCCAAAAGTCATAATCATAATTAAAGTATCCCCAAAATCATAGATCAAGTAAAAATCGAGAAGGATGTGCACAATCACGCCTTCAACTTACTTATCCTCATATGTACCTGAAACCATACAATCAACTTGTAAGTCACAACTTAGTGAGTCCCCCCCCCCCTTCCCAAAAAAATATCATACACAATACTAACAAGAATAATACATGTAATAGGTTTATCGGCCCATGGCCTTAACCCAACCGTCCAGAGTTTGTTGGATTACAACCTTAACTTAACCATCATGGGTTTGTTGGTCTACCGAATAAAGCAGTACACCTCAACCCACCCATCCAGGGTTTGTTGGGCTTCCGCCTCAACCCAACCACCAATATATCCACATATGCAACAAATATACAATAATCAGCAAATACAAGTAATCATAAAATTCTGCCATTCTAGCAAGTTACTACTGCATAACACATTCTATATACCAGGATACATAACACAATCTAGTGGACCGACTTTGGTGCCTTCAACCCACGAGTATAGTGAGGAAGACTCACCTTACAAACTAGAAGATATCTATACTAATGACTGCTCCAACACTGACTCTATAGATCATCTATACCACAAACAGAGACCAAGCCTCAATACACTACTCAGAGTACCTCAAATGACCTAAATTCAAACTTGGTTAAAGTCAAAGTTGAAAGATAAATTGTCAAAAGATAAAAGTCAACCTCCAACTGGTCGCCACGCTGTGGCCATCCTTGGCCACGTCGCGGAAGCGAAATGACAAAACAGACAATCCCTAGCCAGTCGCCACACTGTAGCAACCTAAGGCCACGCCATGGGCACTGTGTTCCTAAAAACTTAATGGGTTAACTCATTTTCTTCGATTCTAGGGGCTACAAAGCTCATATCTGGTCCAATCTATGGTCTAAATGGATAAAGTTTCCAACGTTATCCCTTTAGACTCCACAAGAGATAAACATCTCAACACGTAGGTCCAAAAAGAGGAAAAGCACAACTTGGCTTAATCAATAAGCACTTAATCTTCATGGCCAATTGTCCAACAATTCCAGAAAGGTTTCTAGCACCATTACTAACATAAAAATCCCTACTTTTCAGAAATGCATGTCCATTGCATGTCTTTGACTCATATTAGGTCAAAATGAGGGTTAATGGCCAAAATTCTATGCATGACACTAAAACTAATTTTTAATCCAGATCCAAATGCACCAAATACTCCAAATGAGCTGGAGATTGATGAGGTTGCGAGTTTAATGAGATCTCACCCCTTAAACCCATCAATACATGATGAAAAAGGACAAAATCTAAGATCTAGCAACTTAGCAAGGAAAAAGTTGGGGCTTGGAAACTCACCAAGGTCTAGTAGATGTGCTAACTAATGAAGAGGTTGCTTGCTAGGTAGACTACCATACCAAGGGCTTCCTTCTCCTTCAAATGTCACCAAAACACCTAGAATGAGTTCACAATAGTAATGGAGGCTATAGTTAGGGTTTGTAAGCTTGAGATGGTGATGGAGGCTCAATGATAACGAATCCTTAGCCTTAATATTCTTTAAATAGGGCCCAAAGTCTATGGATCATGGTTTCTCTCTGAAAACACCTGCCACATCATAGCACCTATGGCCACACTATGGTGGGTCATTTCAACCCGCGATCCAAAATAATACGACCATGCCGTGGTGAAGCTCCACCATGCCATGGCCACCACAAAAATAAAAGTTAATATTTAAGAATTGACTCATACATGGAATGGGTGTTACAGCACGACCATGTTATTTAACTGGCAGTGTGGTCGAGGGTTAGCTACGACGTGGTGATGGTTGGATTCAAAACCCTAGGTATTGGGCCTTGGGCCCTATTAAAGAAACCTTATGATTAGGGTTTTCTCTTATTAGTAGCATCCATTACATAGAAAGAAACCCTAGATTGTATGTGTGTGTGTGTGTTTTCTTGGTGCTTAAGTATGTGTTCTTGGTGTTTCAAGCTTTCAAGTGGCCTTGGAAGGAAGAGTGGTTGTCTTGTTGCTTGAAGACGGTGTTTGAGACTTTAGATTTTGCATCTCTTGCATCTTATGGAGCTTTGGAAGGTATAAAGCTTCCACCTTAATCATTAATGTTTTCCATTCGTGCCTTGAGGTCCTTTTTGAGTCAATTAGTGGATTGTTCTTGGAGTTTTATGCAACTCCAATACGATAGACTTGGTTGATGATCATTCCTGGACTAAATCTGATGGAAAAGTGTTAAGTTTTGGTACCTTTTAAATCATGCACACCTTTTGTTCATTTTAAGCCCTTAATAGAGTTAGGGTTTGAGTTTGGGACTTGGATTGGTGGTGTAATGGATAAAGTTAGGAACTTTATCTATTAATTCACTTAGGAGTTTCATAAATGAACTTTTGAGCTCTATACATCAAGGGTTATGTGCTTAGTAGTGTAGGCTGTTTGGACGTAACCGCAACATGGAGAACACTTTACCATGTCGCGGTGGACTGAGTAGACACATGATTATTTAGTTTTTTGGAGATCACAAAACGACCAGGGGCTTGTCGCGGTGTAGTGGTTTCCCAAGGTTGATTGTTGAATTTGATCGTTGACCGATGAGTTTTTACATGGTTGAATTTTGGTCAAAATATAGGTTTTCAGGCCATAGGCTGAGGTTTGACCTTTGATTATACGTTTAGGTGGTCGTTGTACCATTCTTCACATTCTGTAAGTTTTGGTGATTATCTTATTGTCTGTGAGGTGAGTTTTCTCACTATACTTTTTACAACAGTATAGATCTTCTATATGATAGGGTGTTGATATGTTGTAATGATCTGTTAGGTAGGTATATTTGTTAAAATACATGTGATTTCTTGTTTTTCAGTTGTATTTTTTTATATATGTCGACATATCATGAAGTAGTTGTGGGCAAATCAACTATGTGCTGAAGGCCAAGATACTTGGTGGACATACTTAATGATGTAGGCCAAGATACTTTTTAGTTGTAATGAACTGTTAGGCAGATAGATTTGTTAAGCATATATTTTAGTGATGTTTAATTTTATGAAAATGGGTTTTATTTCCCTTAAAATTTGAAAAAATTTACTATGGTTTTTAGGATTTTACAAGTTGGTATCAGAGCCCTGGTTTGATGGATTTGGATGAACATTCATGTAAATCCAAACTCATATTAAGGATTGGGAAAATTTTTATAACTATTTTGAAAGAATAAATTTAAAATAAGGAAGAAGATTCAACGAGAACAGTCATCCAGAGCTCAAAGGAAAGTGACCCCCTAAAATATCCATACTTGTAGTATGAATATTTTCTTATTTATGAGTTTCTAGAACCACATTCTAGTGGATAGGCTAATGATCCTTAGGAATTGCTTGATAGAGTTTCCTGATTATTGTGATGCCTGGTAGCCTGGGGGATTGCTTGGTTCTGCTACTTGAAACTTAGAATATTACTGTTAGTGGTTAAGTGTATGCTTCATAATTATGCATAATTATGATTCTATATCCTCAAAATGCTTGATTTAGCCTTACTTCCTATTCCTTTTTTGGTTGTGGGTTAGGATAGAGTCATTTATTCGAATGTCTTTTGGATCCTTTATTATGTACAACTTGCATACGCGAGACGACCAATAATAATAATTGAAGCATCTTGTGGTTTGGGAGCGTGGTTTGGGAGAATCCTTGGATGAGAAACTAGGAAGTCAACTGGTGACTCCACCGAGTGTATACGTATGTATATTAGTACACCAAATAGTAGTAAGGGCAGTGAATTATAATCATTTGGATGATTGTTGAAAAAAATACTGATAGGTGTGGAAGGTTGTATGGGCCCGTACTATTGGAAGAACAGGATCCATACGAGTGTCAGAAAAAGCCACATAATTCAAATGAGTTGGGATCATAGTGAATAGTGTGTTTAGCACAATAATCTGATTTTGACAAGTCTACTTGTTGTATTTTTAGTATGGTGATGATATGAGGGTCGGGTTTGGGCACTTGTGATCAGGAGAGGCGGGGTTGAGTGATGCATAGATCTACAAGTTGTTTGCCACTAAGGTGAATTAGGCAATCAGAGGGTCGATTCTAGAGATGTTCGTGTCTATCAGGACCTAGCCAATAGCCATGTTTGATTAGTTCTATGTTGTTGTTGCTGCCGCAGCCACTACAACTTTTGTTGCTACAGGACCACACGGGGGTGGATCGATGCAATACAAGGTGTTGTGCAACACGAAGCCCCCAAAGTTTGATGAGGTCAAGGACTTGATTTTTTCTATGAGATGGATCTATGATGTGGACGAATGTTTCTATACATGTTCTTGTTCAGATAACCTGAAGGTCAGATTAGCACTGAATCTTATTCGTTGGGGGGGGGAGGCGAAGGATTGATGGAAGTTTGTGACACAGACCTATTCTCCTGCAGAGCTGGCCATGGTGACTTAGGAGAAGTTCTTAGAGATGTTCTGAAAAAGGTTTGTTCCACTAGTAGAGAGAAAGAAGTTGGCATAGGATTATCTATCACTCAAGCAGACAAAAGACTCGGTGATAGAGATCACCAGGATTTTTACCGAGAGGGCCATATTTTTTCTTAAGTATGTTGCCTCGAAGTAGGTGCCTATGTCCCAATACTTGAGGATGCTTAAGACTGAGATCAGGGAGTTTGTGGCGAACATCCAATACTAGACCTTAGTAGAGCTACATTCGCATGCCCGGAGGAGAGAGATAGAGCTAGAGACTCAGAAGAAGGAGAAGAGGCATATGTCAGTTCAGACACATCCTGCAGCTAATCGGTTTAAACATGTTAATTCTCGACCGAGAGACAGAAGGGCCACACTTGCAGCAAGTGCAGGAAGGTTTATGAGGGGTCCTGTCGGGTGGTGTCACACCCTTGGTCGAGGCGGCAGAACATGTCGGGCTGTGCGACAAAGTTCATGGATCACAGATAAACTGAATATATAGCACAAGTACAACAATAAACAAAACAACATTTGTATTCCATCTTTAGTTTGAATACATGGTTCTTACATATAATAGTAATACATGAATTTCTATAATAATTAGGCTTAGCATTACAAAATTAGAAATTTAAATTGCCTGCAATCTATGATTTTCCAATGTCTGAATATGCTTGAAATCACTGATTCCCTGAGAATACATGTAGTTTGAAAGTGAACACAAGGTTGGTGAGAGTTACAGGTTTTCTAGCTAACCGCAGTAAAATACTTCTAAAAAGTCTAATAAGTATTGTCTTTGTAAGTATAACCATACTTAAAAATAGTTTGAAAACAACCAAATCCATGGTTTGTAGAAAATGAGAGTTTTAGTTAATGTTTATAGTGAGTCCTATAACCGAGCTATGTAACTGAATGTACCCCCGTACAACGCTTCATTGGACGTTGCAATAACGATCGTATACGCTTATCACTTACTTTAATTGATCGATCGAGGCTGTAGCTAGCAACCGCATGTGGGGATGTCAACCCTGTATAGATCTATACATATGTATCTCGCTCCGATGATTAACAATTATTGTATTGTGGGTATACGAAGTAGTTATACTTGGCTAATGAATATAGTCTCACTAAAAAGTCCTTAACTAAGGTAGTTGAAAAAGCTCTCAGCCCTAACTTATAAGTGGACAAGTTATTAGGCGTAATGAATTTGTAGAGAGTTTATAAAAGTATAATTGGAATACATATAAGTATACGTCCTTGTATAAACTATGTATTAGCAAGGCATAAGTTATTTAGATAGTTGTAATATCCTAACAACATACCAAATGATTTTTTTTTCATATTGGCAATTAGTATAATGTCATGCGATAAGTTCATAACTAGTATAATATCCACATAAAATAATAGTATTTAATGTGTATTTTGTATAAATCTTTTATCATATTGCACATGTATTCTCCCCCAAAACATGTAAAACTTAGAAAGAGGTGTCGTAATACTCATCTTAACGTTCGGTTATCGAGTTGTTTCAAGTATTAGATGCGAGAACTGGGCGTGTTGTCGTGATTTTGAAATTTTGGGCTTAATTTAATTCCCTAGAAAATTTCAATATAAATTAATATTTAAAAGGGTATTTGGTATTTTAACTAAATATAGGACTCATTTAATAATTTCCATAATTTAGTTAATCCAAAATTTATGTAAATCAAAAATTATTTAAATAAATTTAATCTAACCTTAAAATAAATTTAATATTTTCCAAAAGCTTAGTTATTCCAAAATTTATTTAAATCAAAATTTATTTTAATAAATTTTGAAAATTTATTTAATATAAAGTTTATTTAATACAAAATTAAACAATATTTTCGAAAAATAAATTTATTAAATATTTGTATTATTGTTTAGGATTTATTTGAAAGAGTTTTTCCACATAGGGTAAGATTTGAAACTTTTAATTGGAGTTTGAGGATTTGGACTAGTTTTGTGACAAAATTTCGAAAAAGAGGAGGCATTGTGGATAATTTAAATAAAGTTTACTTCATTTGGACTGAAATTGTAACAATTCTAAAAATTATGTATAATACATTTAATTGCAAATGAAGTTTGAACAGTGAGGAGGTTGTCCTCCTCCTCCCTGTGCATGATCGAACGCAGAAGAACAAAAAAAAATATAGTTCGATCAGGATTTCGATTCATTGTTCGACTGAAATAAAACCTTCAAAGGAACGACGATGATTACTTACAGTGGGAGGAAGGTCGAAGGAGGTGGTGGTTCTCGGTGGAAAAAGGGTGGCAGTTGGAGTCTTCGGTGATGATGGAGGCAGTCCGACAGCCTCCTGTTGCCAGTTTTAGCTGTTTTTCGATGAAGACGAAAGGAGGTGGGGATGGGGGACGTCACAATGCAACCATGGAGGGTGGTGGAGGGGTTGTTTTGTTGGTGGCGGCAGGAAACAGGTGGTGGCAGGAGGGACTCCGGTGGCTGCATTCACCGGTTTTCTCTTCTGTTTTGGAGAAGATTCCGACGAGAGGGAGGTGTGAGGAGTGAGAAGGACTGAGATGGATGCTTGGAGGGTGGTTTGTCAAGAAAAAAAGGTGGTATAAGGTGGTTAATGGTGGTGATATAACAATTTAGAAAAAAAAATTAAAGAGTTTGAGAATGGAACCGAGCCTTTGGTGTGGGTTAAAGAGTCTCTAAACCCTCTTATTTATAGTGTAACTTCACACACTCATGCCAACAATGGCCATGCCTAGCCACCCATGCCTTATACTTGATAGCTGAAGTGTATATACCATGTCTTGTACTTGATAGCTACCCATGCCTTATACTTGATAGCTGAAGTGTATATACCATGTCTTGTACTTGATAGCTGAAGTGTATATACCAAAAGGAATGGTAGCAAAAAGAAAAACATGGGCAAGGAGCTCAATTTGGTTGGCTTCTACACTTAGGCAAGCCATGTGGGCCCCACATGAGGTTACACACTCACTAAAGGCTCAAAAACACACATAACCGGGTGCATCGGGATCCCGATGTTGAGAATTTTTTTCAAACATGCCGATAGATAGAGTTTAATTCAAGGATTTCAAAAACTGAAATGGATTAATTTTTCGAGTTACGTAACTCCAGAAAATCGTGTTTAAAGTTTCGCGTCTAAATAGTCCGTAACGCTCGATTTTTCGATTTTTGCAAATATTTTTTGCTAAAAATATTTTGGGTATGAAATTAAATATTAGGCTATAACTTGAGTTCAAAAACGCTATCGAAATTTCCATCGGAGGTGTGTAATCGGAGGTGTGTAACTGCCTCAACGGATCGATTTGGTTTTATGCGATTAAATAAAACCAGTGTTTTACTGTCTGTTTTTTTAAAACTGTCATATCTTTTGCATACGAACTCCGTTTTGGACGTTTATTATATTTTCGGAAACATGGGAACATGTACTGTAAGTTTTAATGTTTTCTTTGCTCAAAACTGCTTAATACGAAATTTCAATTTTTTAGACACATTAATTAGTGTTGTAGTTTGAGCTGTTTGATTCGTTTGACAGTTTACACATTTGGAACTAAGGTATCATTTGATATCTTATAATATTTGAAATGAACTCATTTATTTTACATTAGATGCACTAAAACTGAATGAGTTTAATTACAAAATGATTTACTGTAATTTAGTCGTTCGTAGTCTATGACCTAAATTCCGGGATGTCACATTACCACCCTGTTAAGGGAATTTCGTCCCGAAATTATTAAGTTCTAAGCTATTTTGCGCGATCATTATGTCGTTCCACTAGTGGAGGGAGCATCGTTGAAAAATTACAAATACTTTTGTTTCATTTGATCCTCGCGTTTCCAAGTAAACTCCGACCCTCTACGAGAGTTCCATCGGACTTTTACCGTAGGTATGCGACTTTGCTTGAGTCTTTTGATCTCCTGATACATGATCTCCACTGGTTCCTCCACAAAGTGAACTTTAGTTTTGACCTGGATCTCATCGAGTGGAATGACGAGGCTCTCATCAGATAGGCACTTCTTGAGATTACACACATGGAAGGTATCGTGAACTTTGTTGAGTTCTTGAGGAAATTAGAGCTTGTAAGCTACTGGCCCAACCCTTGCCAGGACTTCGATAGGTCCTATGTAACGGGGGTTTAGCTTTCCTCGTTTTCCAAATCTGATGACGCCCTTCCATGGAGCAACCTTTAGCATGACACAGTCTCATACTTTGGATTCCATTGGTTTGCGTCTGTTGTCAGCATAGCTCTTCTGTCAACTACGTGCGACTTTTAACACTTCCTTTCTCTAAACAATCTTTTCTGTTGTTTCTTGAATGATTTGTGGACCACTAAATAGTGTATACCCAACATGTTTTCTAGCTAGTTGGGTATCTACAACTTTTTCCTAACATAGCAAAGAACGACATTTGCGCCCATACAAGGCCTCGAATGGAGCGGCATTGATGCTAGTTTGATAGCTATTGTTGTTTGAGAATTCAACCAGTGGAAAATGAATATCCCACGCATTTCTGAAGTCTATCACACAAGCACATATCATATCTTCTAGAGTTTGTATTGTTCTTTCGCTCTGGCCATCCGTTTGAGGGTGGTATGTCGTACTCATATCGAGTTTGGTTCCTAGGCACCTTTGTAGTGATTGCCAAAATCTGTAAGTGAATCTACTATCTTGTCCCGAGATGATAGATATTGGCATATCGTGTAGTTGACAATCTCTCTGAGATAGGTCCTGGTGAGTTTCTCCATCTTGTCAGTTTCTTTGATGACTAAGAAGTGGGCGGACTTGGTCAAACGGTCAACCACTACCCAGATAGTGTCATAGAAACTTGATGTTTTTTGCAACTTCGTTATAAAGTCCATTGTTATTTGTTCCCACTTTTATTCTGGAATCGACGGTTGTTGTAGTAGACCAGGCGACTTCTGGTACTCTTCCTTGACCTTGGAGCTGGTCAAATATTTACTGACGTAGGTGGCAATTTATGCCTTCATATGGGGCCACCAATAAAGCTTTTCGAGATTGAGATACATATTATCCGATCCTAGATGTATTGAGTATCTTGATTTATGAGGTTCGGTTAAATCTAAATTCTTGACTTCTCCAAATCTTGGAGTCCAAATTCGGTTCATGAAATATTGCGTTCCGTCTTCTCTGAGGTCGAACTGTTTGTTTAGACCTCGCAGGTTTTCTTCTGCGGTATTCTCAGGTTTGAGTGCTTCTAGTTGAGCATCACGAATTTGGGAGGTGAGGTTCGAGTGGATGGTTAGGGTTAGAGCCTTTACACGAAGAGTCTTTTCTTGCTCTTTCCTGCTCAAAGCATCTGCCACAACATTTGCTTTAACAAGATGATAACGAATTTCACATTCGTAATTATTTAGCAATTTGACCCATCTTCGTTGTATCATATTGAGTTCTTTCTGATCAAAGATGTGTTGGAGGCTTTTGTGGTCGGTGAAAACAACACACTTTGTTCCATACAAGTAGTGCTTCCAAATCTTCAAGGCAAATACTACAACTCCCAACTCTAAGTCATGGGTAGTGTAGTTTGTCTCGTTTGGCTTCAGCTGTCGGGATGCATATGCAATTACTTTATTTCTCTGCACTACTACGTATCCTAAACCTTGGTATGAGGCATCGCAGTATATTACAAAGGCTTCTTCTCCCTTAGGAAGAGAAAAAATTGGTGCAATGCACAACAGCTACTTCAATATCCAGAAGGCAGACTCTTGACTATCTCCCTAATCAAACTTTTTGTCTTTTTGGGTTAGTGCGGTTAGAGGCTTGGCTATTTTGGAAAAGTTCTCGATGGATCTCCGATAGTAGCCTACAAGCCCTAAGAATTGTTGTACTTCAGTTGGTGTTGTTGGTGCTTTTCAATTCTTAACCGTTTCAATCTTCGCGGGATTGACATGAATCCCTTTACTGCTGGCCACATGGCCGAGGACATGCACTTCGTTAATCCAAAACTCACATTTAGAAAACTTTGCATAAAGTTTCTCTTTTCTTAACAGCTCCATAATTAAACGCAAATTTTGGCCATGTTCTCCCTTGGTTTGTGAGTATATCAATATGTCGTCGATGAACACGATCACGAATTAATCCACGTAGGGTTTACACACCCGATTCATAAGGTCCATGAATACGACTGGTGTGTTGGTCAGTCCAAATTTCATAACTAGAAACTCGTAGTAACCATATCTAGTTTGGAATGACGTCTTTGGAATATCTGCTTCTTGAGCTCTAAGTTGATGGTAGCAGGATCTTAGGTCGATCTTCGAGTAGTAACAGGAACCTTGCAGCTGGTGGAACAGGTCATTGATCCTTAGGAGTGGATACCGGTTTTTGATGGTGAGTTTGTTTAACTCTCGATAGTCGATGCACATCCTGAAAGATCCATCCTTCTTTTTGACAAATAATATCGGGGATCCCCATGGATAGAAGTTTGGCCGGATAAAGCATTTGTCGAGAAGTTCTTGAAGTTGAGTTGATAGTTCTTGCATTTCCGATGGAGCCAGACGATAAGGAGATCATGTCACTAGTGTTGCACCCGGGATTAGGTCGATTCGGAATTCAACCTGTATGACTGGAGGTACTCCAGGTAGATCTTCTGGAAATATGTCCGGGTAGTCGCATACTTGTGGTATGTATTTGATTTCCTTACCTTTGTATTGCATATCCACAACGTGGACCAAAAAATCGTAGCATCTCTTCTGTAAATACGTCCTTGCCTTCATGCAAGTGATGACTCTTAGGTTCTTCCCTTTCTTGTCTCTGTAAATCACAAGGGCTTCGTCGCTCGACAACGGTAATCGTACAACCTTTTCGTAACATAGAACCTCCACTCGATGAGTTGATAACCAATCCATTCCGATGATCACATTGAAACTTCCAATGGTCATGGGCATTAAGTCAACATGGAAACATGATTATTCAGGGTGAGAAGGCAATTGTTGAGTATTTCTAAGGTGCTTTCTATTTGACCATTTGCTACTTCTACCGTGTAAGCTTCATTAAGTTTGCATGATTCATGATTTATCATCTTCCTAAACTTGTGGGAAATAAAGCTCCTATCGGCACCAGTATCAAATAATGTAGAAGCATAAATATTATTGATAAGAAACATACCAGTAACCACAGTTGGTTCCTGGCATGCATCTCCAACACCTATCACGAATTCCCTTCCTTTACCAACCTGATTCTTCAGCTTAGGGTAGTCTTTCTTGAAATGCCCTGGTTGGTTTCATCCAAAGCAGGCTCGACTTCCTCCTGCAGCAGTAGTTGGGGCTGTGTTGTTCGAGGCTTTTCTGGAAAACTTAGCGGTGTGACCCCTTAAGTTGTAGTTGCTACAAATCATGCAATTTCCAACATGATGATAGTTGTACTTGGTACAGCGAGCTCGAGTTCCAGAGTAGGGCTTTGCTGGAATGGGAGTGTTTGTGACTGCAATGTACACTATTATAGGTTCTGGATTAGGCTTGCGATGTTTGAAGTTCCCTTTCAGATTTCCATGGAACTTCCTCTTTGTGCTCCCAGTTTGGTTCTTTTCTTTTGATGGGGCCATTATACCACGATGGATGCATTGTTCAGTTAGCTGATAGGCCAGTTGTTTGGCACTGTCAAAAGTAGGGGGTCTAGATGTAGTAACTAGACATTGGATTGGTTATTCTAGTCCCTAGATCTATCTTTTAGTCTTTTTGTCTTCCGGGGTCACCATTCCCGGGCAAAGTTTAGCAATGTCATTGAATAGGGATATGTAGGCAGCCACCTCTGATCCTTGCCTGGTTAGATTCCAAAGTTCTTGTTCTAGAGCCTAGACTTCCTGCCGTGGGCAGTACTCCTTGATCATCATCTGTTTTAGAAGTTCCCAGCCCATGGCATAGGCTTCACTGATTCCCATGGACTTGGCGTGGTTATTCCACCAAGTTAAAGCGGAGTCCATCAGCGTACAGGTAGCGTACTTGACCTGACAGCCATCGGGGAAAGAACTGATGTGAAAAACTGCCTCCGTCTTTTCTATCCAACAGGATAGACCGACATCTCCTTCAGCATCATAAAAGGATCGAGGTTTGAAACCCATGAATTCCTTGTAAGAGCAGTGTTTGGGGTTGTTTTGGTTAGTTATTGGAGTGTCACTTCCTCTATTCCAAATGTTTTCATTTCGAGCGGCCTCGTATGCTGCCAAGGCTGTAGCAGTTCCTTGTGCAAGCATGTTTTGCATCAATGTGGGATCCACTTGGAATGTTGGGTTTGCATTTGTTGCGTCTGGAGTTCCTCCATGGTTCGAAGTTTCTACTGATGTTTTAGTTACTTATGGAACACTCCTTCTGTTGCCACGGGGAGTTGGTGGTGGATGGATTCGAGGACTTTTTCGTGGAGGCATTGTCCTAATACGTTTTAGATGGAGATGTTAAGTTATTTTTCACTATGTAGTTATAATAAGTATGTATGTACTTTGTATTCCTTCAATTTGTTTTTTCCGAAATCATATAGATTTCCAAGTCATAAAATGAAAGTTTTACTTGATATAGAGTTTTGCAAGCAATACATAATAAGTGAAAACATTTAACAAAATACTGAAATATTTTCATTAGAACTGCTTGTTTTTTCTTTGTTACAAAAGTATCAACCATGTAAGGTTAGAAATGGAAAATCTTTACAAAATATCTAATGCGAATCAAGCAGTGATAAACACTTGCAAAATAAAAGCTATTCCCCAAAAGTTCTAACCCTATCCTAGGGCACAAGCTGCCCTAGATAAAGCATCTATATCCCAAAGCGTTTCATCATATAGAGGACAAAACTCTTCAATTTGATCCAGGATGTAGCGTCTCTCCTGTGCGGAGATAACCTCCTGATGTCGAGTTGCAACAACCTGGCTCTAGAGGATCTGTATCTTGTAGTCGTGTGCTCTATGTAGAGAGAACTCATAGCATTCGCCTCAGTGCGGTCAGCACCAGAGCGATGATATAAGGTCTGGATAGCATCAGTATCCTCCTTCTTCCGTTCCTCTAGCATTCGACTCGGTGCATGAGTAAAGTAGAGCCTGAGTCTCTGACAAAACTCTCCAGAGATCTGACTCTATCCACTAACTGATCAGTCTGGGACATGAGGTGCGATATCAGATCGTTCTCAGGGTCATCCCTGAGTAGTGCCCGTGAAGACTCGCCGAGCTCAAATCGAGGCGGAAGATCAGTAATCATCCTTTTGCAGAGGAGGTCTTGGAGCCAATATGGCTTACTACGCATGGTTCGTTTCCTAATTGACCACAAGTGGGTCGGGAAACATGTGTGGCTGGGTACAAATGGCAAATGGGAGGAGCACTCGTCCCTAGGGTCCTCATCTGACGGGGACCCTTGCCATGAAGGAGATATGGTTGGTAGTTTGATCTAGGTGGAGTAGGAGGGGCGGGTTCCTCCTCAACAAGGTCCTCCTCATCCTCAATAGGACCATCATCATCAATCTCTTGGGCATCCTGGAGTATGCCCTCATCGTCAGACTCTTTGTTCTCTCCGCGATCATCCTCCTCTTCATCCTCAGAAGGATCCTCCTCATCTGGGTGATCTGCTGGAGCGTTTTGGGGGAAGTATGGATCCCCAGCCAAGTGCATCGGAACTTCCTGTATCTCCTCAGGTTCGACAATCTCCATCCAAGCGGGATGGTCATCTGGTAAATCTGCCATCTACATAAAAGGGTTTTAAGTGTGTTAGTAAATTTTTAAATGTATTAAAACTGAATAAGTGTTTTAAGGTTAACATAAAGGCTCTAGGGTACTAGGTAGCTACAACGAATAGTAAGAACATTCTTCAACTTCTAAAACTCTGAACCGTTGTATTCTATCAAAATCCTTGCTCAAGGTTGGTTGTGCACCAGCCCGACCATAAATAACATTGGCGCACGTTCCAGATTTATTTGTGGTATGGATTATGTATGGTACTAACCTTAGTTGAGGCGTCTGACTTAAAGGGTTGAGTTGGTAGTTCTAGTTGAAGTGATGTTTAGAATTTTATTAAGTGTTCTTATCGCGGGTCAGAGTATATATAACTCTTATATATTGGAGTTGGTGAGGTTTATGGATTTATTAAAATTTTGTTTTGTACTCCCAGGTTAATATGTACAGACGAGGGCCCGCCAGGAAACACTGGAGGGCAGGACCATTTTGGCAATTAAGTTGTTCTGAAATCCAACAACCCTATGCGGCCCTTCAAACCAGATTCCTCGTACCGTACATAGCCAATAACTAGTCTAATTAATAATAAAACTTTGATTAGGATCTTGTCGCTATAGTTGTATTTCCTCTTTCGAGGATACGAGTTCTCTATAGCAAATTTAGCTCTGATACCAATCTTTCACACCCCCGGGCGAGGCGGTGGAACATGTCGGGCTGTGCGACTAAGCTCATGGATCACAAATAAATTGAATATATAGCACAAGTACAACAATAAACAAAACAAAATTTGTGTTCCGTCTTTAGTTTGAATACATGGTTCTTACAGATAATAGTAATACATGAATTGCCACAACAGTTAGGGTAAACATTACAAAAACTAGAAATTTAAATTGCCTGCAATCCATGATTTTCCAATGTCTGAATATGCTTTAAATTACTGATTCCCTTAGAATACATGTAGTTTGTAAGTCAACACAAGATTGGTAAGAGTTACAGGTTTTCTGCTAACCGCAGTAAAATACTTTTAAAAAGTCTAAAAAGTATTGTCTTTGTAAGTATAACTGTTGAGCATCAGCGCTACCGGTTGATCTAAAACCAATTGGTGTTAGAAAGGGCGCAACCTTACCCATATAGCACATTCAGCCCTCCAGGACCAGACATTCGATTGCGGCACTCCAGGCCATCGTGCGAGGACTTGGTCAATTCCATTTCTGACCCCTAACAATCCCCCCCTCAGAAATTGCTCCCTGAGAGAATCGAACCCTCGCCGCTGGCTCTGATACCACTTGTTGAGCATCAGCGCTACCGGTTGATCTAAAACCAATTGGTGTTAAAAAGGGTGCAACCTTACACATATAGCGCATTCAGCCCTCCAGGACCAGGCATTCGATTGCGGCACTCCAGGCCATCGTGCGAGGACTTGGTCGATGCCATTTCTGACCCCCAACAATAACCATACATAAAAATAGTTTGAAAACAACCAAATCCATGGTTTGTAGAAAATGAGAGTTTTAGTTAATGTTTATAGTGAGTCCTTTAACCTAGCTATGTGACTGAATGTACCCCCTACAAAGCTTCATTGGACGTTGTAATAACGATCGTAGAAACTTATCACCTACTTCGATTGATCGATCAAGGTTGTAGCTAGCAACCGCAGGTGGGGATGTCAACCCCGTATAGATCTATACATATGTATCTTGCTCCGAAGATTTATAGTTATAGTAGTGTGGGTATACTAAGTGATTTGACTTAGCTAATGAATATAGTCTCACTAAAATGCCCTTAACTATTGTAGTTGAAAAGGCTCTCAGCCCTAACTTATAAGTGGATAAGTTATTAGGCATAATGAATTTGTATAGAGTTTATAAAAGTATAACTGGTATACATTTAAGTATACTTCCTTGTATAAACTATGTATTAGCAAGACATAAGTTATTTAGATAGTTGTAATATTCTAACAACATACCAAATGATTTTCTTGATATTGGCAACTAGTATAATGTCATGCGATAAGTTCATAACTAGTATTGTATTCACATAAAATAATAGTATTTTATGTGTATTTTGTATAAATTTATATAATATTGCACATGTATTCTCCCCCAAAACATGTAAAACTATAGAAAGAGGGGTTGTAACACTCACCTTAATGTGAGGTTATCGAGTTGTTTCGAGTATTGGATGCGATAACCGGGACGCGTTGTCGTGAATTTGAAATTCTGGGCTTAATTTAATTCCTTAGAAAATTTCAATAAAAATTAATATTTGGAAGGGTATTTGGTATTTTAACTAAGCATAGGACTTATTTAATAATTTCCAAAATTTAGTTAATCGAAAATTTAATTAAATAAAAATTTATTTAAATAAATTTTATCTAACCCTAAAATAAATTTAATATTTTCCAAAAGTTTAGTTATTCAAAAATTTATTTAAATCAAATTTTATTTAAATAAATTTGAAAATTTTATTTAATCTAAAGTTTATTTAATACAAAATTAATCAATATTTTCTAAAAATAAATTTATTAAATTTTTGTATTATAATTTAGGATTTATTTGAAAGAGGTTTTCCACATAGGTAGGATTTGAAACTTTTAATTGGAGTTTGAGGGTTTGGACTAGTTTTGTGATAAAATTTCAAAATGGAGGGGACGTTGTGGATAATTTAAATAAAGTTTATGTCATTTGGACTGAAAATGTAACAGATTTAAAAATTAGGTATAATCCGTTTAATTGCAAATGAAATTTGAACAGTGGGGATGTTATCCTCCCCCTCCCTGTGCATGATCGAACGCAGAAGAACAAACCAAAAAAAATATAGCTCGGTCGGGATTTCGATTCATTGTTCGACTAAAATAAAACCTTCAAAGGAACGGAGATGATGATTTACAGTGGGAGGAAGGTCGAAGGAGGTGGTGGTGCTCGGTGGAAAAAGGGTGGCAGTTGGAGTTTTCGGTGATGATGGGGGCAGTCCGGCAGCCTCCTGCTGCCGGTTTTAGCTGTTTTTCGGGGAAGACGAAGGGACGTGGGGATGGGGGACGTCACAAAGCAGCAAAACAGCAGCAATGGATGGTGGTGGAGGGGTTGTTTTGGTGGTGGCAGGAGGGACTCTGGTGGCTGTTGTCACCGGTTTTCTTTTTGGTTTGGAGAAGATTCTGACAAGAAGGAGGTGTGAGGACTGAGAGGGGCTGAGATGGATACTTGTAGGGTAGTTTTTCATGAAAAAATGTGGTATAAGGTAGTTAATGGTGGTTTCTTTGGTGATGATATAACAACTGAGAAAGAAATTGAAAGAGTTTGAGAATGGAGCTGAGGCTTTGATGTGGGTTAAAGAGTCTCCAAACCCTCTTATTTATAGTGAAACTTCACACACTCATGCCAACAATGGCCATGCCTAGCCACCCATGCCTTGTACTTGATAGCCAGTGAAACTTCACACACTCATGCCAACAATGGCCATGCCTAGCCACCCATGCCTTGTACTTGATAGCTAAGTGTATATACCATGCCTTGTACTTGATAGTTGAAGTTTATATACCAAAAGGAATGGGAGCAAAAAGAAAAACGTGGGCAAGGAGATCAATTTGGCTGGCTTCTACACTTAGGCAAGCCATGTGGGCCCCACAAGAGGTTACACACTCATTAAATGCTCAAAAACACACATAATGGGGTGCATCAGGATACCGATGACGAGAATTTTTTTCGAACGTGTCAATAGATAGAGCTTAATTCAAGGATTTCAAAAACTCGATCGGATTAACTTTTCGAATTACGGAACTCCGGGAAACTGCGTTTAAAATTTCACGTCTAAATAGCTTGTAACGCTCGATTTCTCGATTTTCGCAAATATTTTTACTAAAAATATTTTGAGTATGAAATTAAATATTAGGCTATAGCCTGAGTCCAAAAACGCTCTCGGAATTTCCATCGGCGGTGTGTAAGTGCCTCAACGGATCGATTCAGTTTTACGCAATTAAAGAAAAATAGTGTTTTACTGTCTGTTTTCTTAAAACTGTTATATATTTTGCATACAAATTCCGTTTTGGACGTTATTTATATTTCCGGAAACAGGGGAACATGTACTATAAGATTTTAATGTTTGCTTCGCTCAAAACTGCTAAATACGAAATTTCAGTTTTACAGCCGCATTAACTTGTATTGTAGTTTGAGCTGTTTGATTCGTTTGACAGTTTACACATTTGGAAGTAAGGTATCGTTTGATATCTTATAATATTTGAAATGAACTCATTTATTTTACATTAGATGCACTAAAACTGAATGAGTTAAATTACAAAAAGATTTACTGTAATTTAGACATTCGTAGTCTATGACCTAAATTCCAGGATGTCACAGGTGGGGTCTGGGTGCCACAAGTGTGGCAAGGATAGTCACTATGCGAGAGATATCTAGTACAGTATGCAGGTTTGTTACCACTGTGACCAAATGGGCCATGTGAAGGCCAATTGTCCATTGCTCGCTACCAGACCAGTGCAAGCACCGGTTCCTACGATATTGCGGATCATAGATGGTCGCTAGGAGAGAGAGGTAAGGCCCTAAAGGCCAAGGGTCGTGTTTATCAGCTGGTAGCGGAGAAGGCCATGGTGGCGTATGATGTCGTTACTAATATGTATCTATTTACACTTCTCTTAAGTTATTTAGTCATGCTTATGTTTATGTTTTGTTTAGGTACATTTATAATATCTATTTACTCATGCGTTTTGAAGATACGTCAACATAAAGTTGGTGAGTCCACAAGTTTTGACTTTGGGTAGAAGTGTTGAAATAAAATAGTACTTTTTCCAAGTCCAAAAAGTATAGAATATAGTTTGAAAGTATCTCTCTAAATTATATTTATTTCCACCATATTGTATCTATATTCTAGGTATAATTGTTTACTTACTTAATAAGTGGTATACCTACCAGTTCCATCTACTCAGAG
The DNA here is from genome assembly GCF_052849685.1 of Lactuca virosa. Classification (NCBI taxonomy): domain Eukaryota; kingdom Viridiplantae; phylum Streptophyta; class Magnoliopsida; order Asterales; family Asteraceae; genus Lactuca; species Lactuca virosa. The sequence continues at coordinate 169,196,509 of NC_136429.1, forward strand.
TATACGTGTTTGTGAAACTTATACTTAACATTGATACTTGTATATCGACAAAGTATAATGTTCTTAGAGTATAATTGTTGCTACCATGAGACTATATAACCGCTGCTATATGACGTTTCAAACCTCTGATTGGTGCTACAAGTGGCGCACCAGATCAATCATGTGGGCACTTCATCGACATCATAAATAAAGTAAAAACGCTAGTTCGTCACCAGCTATGACTCGTCAGACAAAGGGTTGTAGCTATCAACCACGGGTGGGGGTCTCAACCCGTATAGATATATACGCAACTTCCTCGATCACATGGGATTAACAATTATAGGGTAGAAGATTTTTACCAAGATTTCCAGTCTTAGTTGATGAATTTCCAATCTCATGTAGACTTTCCGAGTTTTAATAGTGTCACAATTGTGTCTAAAACCTTATGTTACTAGACCAATGTTACTAACATTGCCTATGGCCTTAATAAAAATATGGCAGCATAATGACTATAATTGAAGTAAAACTAGGTTCTAACCAATGTAATACCACTGATACCAACATACTAAAAAGTCTAAGATAGTTGTATGATTATAAAATATTGAATATATAACGAGTATATATAATTGAAAACAACTAAATCCTGGTTAATATAATTATTTATTTTGATTCGAATAGTATAATTATATAAACGTAATATTAACTTTTAAACCAATATTTAGCATGCATTATCCCTCGAAAGCATTTAAAAGAGGGGAATGAAACTCATAATAGTAGCATGATTCATCGAATCTAACTGAAAATGATCAGAGGCTCGGAGTCGTCAGGCTTGGGAAAGGAAATTCCTTCAACAAACGAGAGAGTAAAGGAAATATTTGTGTACTCATTGACTGAGTTTCATTCGCTATTTACGGCTGTTTTGGGTCTTTTCACATTGTGACATACTCATTGTCACATCGTTACTTTAAATGAATCATCCCATAGACTTGCCATTTGGTTACTAGATTTCAGAAGTGTTATGTGACATGTTACTCATGGTCAGGTCGTGACCTATGGTAGCTTAGAGGTTTTGCCAGATGGCGTGATCTCAGACTGCTACATCTTCAAAAGATCATATATTTCGCATACGACCTTCATTTTTGACATTCTTTATATCCATGCATATTTATTTCTGAGTATTACAACTTTCTTTTAGATTACAATTGATAATTCTCACTCTTTTTAAAATTCCTCTCATTATAAAGGCTATAGTGTTAAAAAAAATTTGTGTAAATCATAACTTCTTCATACGAAGTCAGATTGAGGTTTTATGTATATATTTTTGAAATCGTATAGACATGTACTTTCGAATCATATTATAATGTATTTATGAAAGTTCATTTTTGCGTTAGAAATTGCCATAAATTACAAAGTAAGTCTATTACATTATGTGTTTTCCATTATCATAGATGACTGTTGTTGACCTAATTTGATTGATGTTATAGAGAATATCTCGAAAGGGTTAAAACATCGCCATAACCGAAGAATGGGTTAAAGGACACACCCGTGGGGAATAAACTTATTTTAACAATTTGTACCTAAGAAAGAAATATAGGACAACATTGTTAATGAGAAAAGCAAAGGACACTATTATAGATAAGAACCAAGAAAAACGTTGGAACATTTGAGAATAACAACCAAAAGGGTACAATAATCCAAGAAGTAGAAAACCCCTAAAAAAGTTAATGGGGGCATCAAAAAAACAATCCATGAAACTAGTTACAACTAAAAGTTTCCTTCATTGAAATGCTTTCCTAGAAAGAAAAGATGCATAACTAACTTTGGGATAGATACTAAAGAAAAATTCCCGAGAAGTTGAACACATAAAATCAAGTTTTCACGAAGACATGACTCATAATCAGCTTCAAGAAAAGAATGTTGATTCTCTAACACAATCAACCTATCAGAGGCAAGACAAAACAACTCCTCAACAACATGTCATTTCTCGACATCAAATAACACCTTATTACCAACAAATTTTATACCTTCCGTTGCTTTGAAATTCACCTCAGCCGAAAGATACCGATCTCGCAAACATAGAAAACCCTCATATAACCCTAATTCCTTCCTATTCACAATAGACAAAATATCCTGCACCTACCCAATAACATGACACACTTCATTCAATTCTTCCCTCAACATTCCATAACAATTGTAAGATCATGTGACAAGTACACGTGGTCACACTCAAACCAACAACTATTAGCATATATATATATATACATATATATATATATATATATATATATATATATATATATATATATATATATATTGTAACGCCCCGGCTCTCAGAGGATAATTTTATGGCTTTGATTTTCATAAGTTGCAAGGTCTACTCGACGAGTTGGATACCCTGACTCGTCGAGTAGAAGCGGTTTGGGCCACGTGTTTAAGTGACGTACTCGCCGAGTCCAAGATAGGACTCGACGAGTAGGAGCTGAAGGATGAAACTCTAATTTTTGTGGTTTTGCACCCTATTTAAAGGATCATAAGCCTCCTTTAGCCCCCTTACAGCCTCGTGAGAGTCCAACAAACCCTAATTCGTGTGTGTGCTTCATCCTTGGGTGTTTTAAGCTTTAGAAGGTGGATCTTTATAAGAAGAGCTTGGAGAGCAAGTGGCTAGAATCATGGAACATGTGGGGATCTGATATCTACCTCAATTGGCAATCTTTTGAAGGTATGAAGTCGTTACCTTGGCCTCATTTCATTCTAGATCTCATTTGGTTAAAGATTAGGGCTTTTCTAGCATAATAAGAAGTTATTCTTGTGTATGAGCTAAGATCTGAACTCTATTTGGTCTCTAAGCCCATAAAGCTCTCAGCTTTAGCAAGTATGAACCTCTCCCTAAGTGTAAAACTCCATTTCAAGCTTGGTTTTGGCATTATAAGGGTTTAGAGCCTTACATGCACGTAAAGTTTGCAACTTTACGTGATAAACATGCCTTGGGAAGCTAGATCTGCTATATGGAACCTTAAAATAGCTAAAAAGCATCTGAATGGATAGTGGACTGAATGGACTCGGCGAGTTGGATGGTCAACTCGGCGAGTCCGATGAAGATTGTCGTGCAAGGACTTCTGCTTGGACTCGACGAGTCGGAGGGGTGACTCTGCGAGTCAACTTGGATTTTCCCGACATTTGGACACGCTTGGACTCGGCGAGTTGCAGGGAAACTCGATGAGTAAATGGGGGGTATTCACGATTACTCGAGTTCTGGAAGGACTCGACGAGTCAGTGACTGCACTCGACGAGTCGGGTCAACATGGATTGTTGACCTTGATCACTGACTTTGACTTTGGCCAAAGGTTGTCTATTTGACTTCTGGGGCATTGTGGGAAGTTGGAATTTGTGAGTATGGTTTTATGGTGAATATAGGTGGTGGAGTTGTGGCGGTGATCTGAGAGTTTGAGCTTATCTTTTGAGTCGACAGTTGCAAGGTGAGTTATCCTCACTATACTCAAGGGTCTAAGGCACCAAGGCCGACCCTTTGATTTGTTATTTGGGATTATTACTGCTGTGATAGGTTAGTATCCTGGTAGATAGGATGGTTATATGCTAGTATGATCGATTAGATCGATATCCTGGTATATAGGATGGTTATATGCTAGTATGATCTGTTAGATCGGTATCCTGGTAGATCGGATATGCTAGTATGATCTATTAGATCGGTACCCTGGTAGATCGGATGTGGTTATGCTTAGTGACCTATAGTTTGGTCTGACTGTCTGTATGTTGGTAGGAGATTACCTGTTATACGTGCTCATGATTGATTGGTAGTTGAGGGTATTCCATCCCGAGGATGATAGGACCCTAGTATGTTGTCTTTATAGACTGTTATATGATTATCTGGTATAGGTGCACATGTTTGACTTATAGTATGTTGGCATTCCAATCCGATGGTTGAGGGCCTGGGGTATTCCATCCTGATGGATGATTGGACCCATAGTATTTGTTATATATGTATTGTGTGTGGGCATTCCAACCCGATGGTTGTGGGCTAAGAGTATTCCATCCCGTGGATGATTGGACTCATAGTATGTTGGCATTCCAACTCGACGGTTGAGGGCCTGGGGTATTCCATCCCGATGGATGATTGGACCCATAGTATCTGTTATATATGTATTGTGTGTGGGCATTTCAACCCGATGGTTGTGGGCCGAGAGTATTCCATCCCGAGGATTATTGGACTCATAGTATGTTGGCATTCCACCCCGATGGTTGAGGGCCTGGGGTATTTCATCCCGATGGATGATTGGACCCATAGTATGATGTTTGTTATTGTATGTGTATTGTTGTGTGTATGGGTATTTTGGGGGTAACTCACTAAGCTTTCGGGCTTACAATTTTAGTTTATTGTTTCAGGTTCAGCGGATGGCCGTGGGAAGGCGAAGGCGTGACCGTACACTTCCTCGATTGATGATTATGATTTCTGGGAACTCTGATGTTTAAACTATTTTGAAACCAAATTGTAATAACTGAGTGGTTTTTAAATGATTTAAAAGTTTTAAATTGGCTCAAATTTTATGGATGTTACAAGTTGGTATCAGAGCCTTGGTTTGAGTGGATTGGAGGAACACTCGTGTGAATCCAGTCTCAAATCAATGAAAGATTTTCAAAATGATTTTTAAATGGTTTTCAAAATAAGTAAAAGAGGATGCGAAGTGTACGATCAGCCGGAGCCAGTAAATAGACCCCAAAATACCACGCAGTTATTTGATTATGTGATATGTTAGAACAACATGCTAGTGATAAGATAGGGATCCTCAGGAACTGTATGATAGAATTGCCTGATCCTTGATGCCTTATCTTATGTAGAATATCTCATTGGTTGTTGTATGACTCTTTCGCGTGTGAACTAACTATTGGGTGAATACTCTAAGTCACATGCTACATGGGTTAAATGGTCTTAGGGTAAGGGGTTTGGTCCTACTACGCAGCTCTTGTCTAAGTCCAATCGTTGTAGGATTAAATCTTTTAGCCTAAGATTGTTTAAGCCGTGTGGCATGTGATTGTATTCATGCAATAGTTAACTGGCACCAATGGAGGGTCGTGTGGCAGTTGGTGGATGGGCGGGTAGTAAGAGGCCGGGAGGCCAGTTATAAGATATTTAGCACTCCTCTAGGAGTGAGGATTAAGCGCTCTCTATGATTATGTATTTTGTTAGGGCGTTGTGATGATACTTGAGACAAATATGGGTAGGTGTGGAAGGTAGTATGTTCCCGTACTACTAAAAGCACAGGACCCATACGCGTAGCAAGGAAGTCACAACCTCTAGGGTTGGGTTAGGAGTTGGTCCCCTGTCATTATATGAATTATCAGAGATCTTTCTCGTGCTTTACCAGGATGGTGGTTGCGAGACGTCTTGAGGCCGGATCCAGGTTAGGATCGGGAGCTGGCGGCCAAGATAGGCTAACAATTTTCAGAGGATCGCGTCAGTGAGATCATTCGAGAGGAGGTGATCAGAATTGTCCGGGGACAGTTGCCAGAGATGTTTGGGTCTGTCAACGGTCAAGACCGCCATGGTTGACTATTTCTACGAGCGCTATGCCGCCGCAGCAGCTGTAACGACGGCAGGGAGGAGCTGGTCGAGTTTTCCAGTATCGGGACTTGTTATTGGGACCTATTCTTATGAGCAAAGGACTGCAGTTACTTGAGACTAGGAAGATGTGTTGTACTCATTGTATTCCGCAGGTCGAGCGGGAGAGGCTAGCACACGAGTTTCTAAACTTGAGGCCCGGGGGTTTGCTCAAGGCTGGAATGTGAGTCGTGGGGACTCCGGAAATGAGTGATGATTATGTTCAGCTGGGGTTTTGGTAGCTAGAAGTGGAGTGGTTAATTGATGGGTTGGACTGTCGTTTTATAGGGCAAGGATTGTGCCCTTTCAGTTTCTCGAGCTCGAAGGAGTGAGCAGGCTTGTGACCCCAGGATCAGGTTGTATTCCAGCTCGGAGCCAGTTGGTTGCAGGGATTGGCGACATTATTTCAGCGCCGGTGAGCGCAGGTGGGTCGATGTGGCATAAGTATTTTGTGATGTCCGGTTTGCCTTGGGTCTCTTGTATCGGACGGTAAGGATTGATTGTGCGACCTTTTGCACTTTTGGGATCGTAGACTATGTCTTGGGAGTAGTTTGTAGCCCGGTTTAGGCAGAGATTGCCTTAGCTACTGCAGTTCAGCTGTGTACGTTTGAGCAGGTGAGTGATTCAGGGTGCGAACCCTGAATGGAATGATTATAGAGCCCGAGAGCGGGAGATATCTGTGGAGCACTTTTGGAAAAAGGGTATTATGTGGGAAGTCTGCTGATAGGGTCCCATAGAAGGGTTATTCAACGCTGTTAGTATTCAGTGGTTTTTAGCATCCGTTAGTGATTGACGGAAGAAAGCGCCAAGGGAAGTAGCTCGTCGCCGAGGTATTAGTTGGAGTATCTATCTTTTGGTCTGCAGGACTTGAGTGAGGGGTCATTCAAGCATTAGTGACTGTCGGTTTCACTGGATTCAGGAAGTGTGCATCTGGTTCTTAGAAGTGTGTGATCAATTGGGATTGGCTAGTAATGGAGCACTAAATGGAAAGAGTTGGTTGTCATCGGATCGATCGTTGGGAAGTGAGAAGGATTGGGAATCCTCCAATTATCATGTATTGTGAAGGCTTAGTTGAATCTAAGTGGGGGAGAGTTACCCCGGGTTGCAGAAGAGGGAGAGGTTTTGAAACACGGATAAGTTTCATAACCCGGCAGGGAGAATGGAGGCCCTAGTGGCTGCTTGGTTTGAGGGTTGTGTTGGTTGGGGGTTCAGTAAAACTCCCCATCACAAGAAAAACGTCTTTTTGGTGCTTGATAGCAGAATTTGGGGAACCAGGTTGGGGTTCTAGTCATGAATTGAGTTTAGTTCAGGTGTTCGGTCGAGGGTGTGCTCGACTCTGAGGGTGTTTGGATTAATAGATTGAGGGTTTTGTTAGCTGCCAGGGCTCGGCAGTACTTTCAGCATGGGTGTGCGGGTTATTTGGCGTATGTGGTAGATATGCGGGGTCAGGGATTGGACCACAAATTTTTGAGAGGGTGGACGATCGGCATGAGGCCTAGGGTTAGGCCAGGGTTAGAGACCACATAATTGATCAGGAGTTCGGAACCCCAAGTGGGTGAGAACAGTCTGCATGGGAAGGATCACCAGGAGGGGTGGTCCAGGGAAATGCTCAACAGTTTAGAGCGGTCCAGATAGACTGAAGGCCTGGTGAGGCGGTCCAATCATGCTGAAGACTCTGTGTGGTTGTAGATCTATGCGCGGGTATTGAGTATGCTGCTATGCTATAGCAATCAGTAGGTCTGTCCCAAAGTATTGAACATGCTAATGGAGTATGCTGAAGATTTTTGTATGGGTTTTGTTAGTTATATGATCAGGTTCTGTATGTGTTATGGGGTAGCAACTTATTCTGCAAGTGGATAGTGTAGGGTGAGGTTTCAGCACTATGACACTTGTTGGTGTTATAAAGGACATTGATTAGGCCTTCTTGGGAAATGGAGGAGGTGAGTACCTCTAGGATGGAGTGTTGGACATCTGAAGTGACGACAATGGTGTTAATAGGTTATCGGGAGCATTCCAGTCATGAGCCGAGGGCCGGAGAGGGCATACCTGACTCATGCTATAGGCTCAGAGGCAATCCATACTTATGCTGAGGACCATGTAAGGGTATTCCAGTCATAGGCTGTGGGCATAGAGATTGTGTTGGTTATGTCTCTGGTAGAGCGCGTTCGGATTGGATGTATTGTTGGGATTCGGGGGTGTTGCACTCGGTTGTGACGAATCAGAGGATGGTGGATGAGACGCAAGGATAGATCCTTGGATCTCAAGTTATGAGTAAACCCGAGTTATGTTCATAGAGGTATTCCAATCTAGGGTATTCCATCCTGAGGATGACCGGACCCTATGATTGATTGGACATGATATGTTTGGTATTCCAACCCGAGGGTTGATTGGGCCAAACATGTGTCGGATACAAGGGTATTCCGTCCTAGGGATGACTGGGTCCGTCGTAGGTATGCCTGGTATTCCAGCCCGAGGCTGATTGGGCCAGGCATGAGTGTTCGTGTTTATTAATGGATGGATTTTGTATGATATTTTGGGAGCTGAAGGATGCATTATCCTGTCAGTACAAAGGGTTCGCTTCAGGAAGAGGGAAAGTTAGGTTTCCGATACTTTGGATCATCAGGATTTTGTCTGGTTGGCTGGTAGTGGTAGGTATGATGTTCGTGGTAATCACTTTCGGGACTGTATTCTATGGAAGTGGTGGACGACAAGAAGCGACATGATAGATGATCGTCAGTATTGTGTGGACATCTTATCCGGATGGGCTATTAGGTGGCATGTTGTGCTTGATCGGGCTGAGGCGGTCCTGCTCTATGCAGTAGGCCAAGATACCCGGTGCGGGCCGACGGTAGGTCGTAAGCACAGGGGTTCAGCAGAATATGATCCATGGTTCTATTTTCGGGTAGGAACCTCAGGATCCAAAGGTTGAATAGTCTGTTAGTAGTGTTGGAAAGAGAACTAGCGATGGTTAGTATGAGTGGTCTGTCAGGGAGACAGACCGAATTCAGATTTCCAGATTTCAGGTTTAGGTAGAGTAAGGTTGTGTTGGGTGACATTCAGGTCGATGAGCGCCTGAATTATGTTGAGAGGCATGTGGCCATTCTGGAGAGGAAGGTGAAGGTTCTGCAGAACAAAGAGATACCTTTGGTAAATGTACAACGGAAGCATCGAAGAGGCTCCGTGTGGGCGTGGGAACCAGAGGCGGAAATGCGGGGGCACTATCCAGGGTTGTTCGCCGCAGTAGACTTCGAGGACGAAGTCTAGTTTAAGTGGGGGAGAATTGTAATGCCCCGACTCTCAGAGGATAACTTTATGGCTTTGATTTTCATAAGTTGCAAGGTCTACTCGACGAGTTGGATGCCCTGACTCGTCGAGTAGAAGCGGTTTGGGCCACGTGTTTAAGTCCAAGATAAGACTCGACGAGTAGGAGCTGAAGGATGAAACCCTAATTTTTGGGGTTTTGCACCCTATTTAAAGGATCATAAGCCTCCTTTATCCCCCTTATAGCCTCTTGAGAGTCCAACAAACCCTAATTCGTGTGTTTGCTTCATCCTTGAGTGTTTTAAGCTTTGGAAGGTGGATCTTTGTAAGAAGAGCTTGGAGAGTAAGTTGCTGGAAGCATGGAACGTGTGGGGATCTGATATCTACCTAAGTTGGCAATCTTTTGAAGGTATCAAGTCGTTACCTTGGCCTTATTTCATTCTAGATCTCATTTGGTTAAAGATTAGGGCTTTTCTAGCATAATAATAAGCTATTCTTTGGTATGAGCTAAGATATGAAGTTGTAACTTCAGATATGAACTCTATTTGGTCTCTAAGCCCATAAAGCTCTCATCTTTAGAAAGTATGAACCTCTCCCTAAGTGTAAAACTCCATTTCAAGCTTGGTTTTGGCATTATAAGGCTTTAGAGCCTTGCATGCACGTAAAGTTTTCAACTTTACGTGATAAACATGCCTTGGGAAGCTGGATCTGCTATATGGAACCTTAAAATAGCTTAAAAAGCATCTAAATGGATAGTGGATTGAATGGACTCGGCGAGTTGCATGGTCAACTCGGCGAGTCCGATGAAGATTGTCGTGCAAGGACTTCTGCTTGGACACGGCGAGTCGGAGGGGTGACTCGGCGAGTCAACTTGGGTTTTCCCGACATTTGGACACGCTTGGACTCGATGACTTGCAGGGAAACTCGATGAGTCACTTGGGGGTTTTCACGACTACTCGAGTTCTGGAAGGACTCGACGAGTCAGTGACTGCACTCGACGAGTCGGGTCAACATGGATTGTTGACCTTGATCATTGACTTTGACTTTGGCCAAAGGTTGTCTATTTGACTTCTGGGGCATTGTGGGAAGTTGGAATTTATGAGTATGGTTTTATGGTGAATATAGGTGGTGGAGTTGTGGCGGTGATCCGAGAGTTTGAGCTTATCTTTCGAGTCGACAGTTGCAAGGTGAGTTATCCTCACTATACTCAAGGGTCTAAGGCACCAAGGCCGACCCTTTGATTTGTTATTTGGGATTATTACTGTTGTGATAGGTTAGTATCCTGGTAGATAGGATGGTTATATGCTAGTATGATCTGTTAGATCGATATCCTGGTACATAGGATGGTTATATGCTAGTATGATCTGTTAGATCGGTATTCTGGTAGATCGGATGGTTATATGCTAGTATGATATGTTAGATCGGTACCCTGGTAGATCGGATGTGGTTATGCTTAGTGACCTATAGTTTGGTCTGACTGTCTGTATGTTGGTAGGAGATTACCTGTTATACGTACTCATGATTGATTGGTAGTTGAGGGTATTCCATCCCGAGGATGATAGGACCCTAGTATGTTGTCTTTATAGACTGCTATATGATTATCTGGTATAGGTGCACATGTTTGACTCATAGTATGTTGGCATTCCAACCCGATGGTTGAGGGCCTGGGTTATTCCATCCTGATGGATGATTGGACCCATAGTATCTGTTATATATGTATTGTGTGTGGGCATTCCAAGCCGATGGTTGTGGGCCGAGAGTATTCCATCCCGGGGATGATTGGACTCATAGTATGTTGAAATTCCAATCCGATGGTTGAGGGCCTGGGGTATTCCATCTCGATGGATGATTGGACCCATAGTATCTGTTATATATGTATTGTGTGTGGGCATTCCAACCCGATGGTTGTGGCCCGAGAGTATTCCATCCCGAGGATGATTGGACTCATAGTATGTTGGCATTCCAACCCGATGGTTGAGGGCATGGGGTATTCCATCCCGATGGATGATTGGACCAATAGTATGATGTTTGTTATTGTATGTGTATTGTTGTGTGTATGGGTATTTTGGGGGTAACTCACTAAGCTTTCGGGCTTACAGTTTCAGTTTATTGTTTCAGGTTCAGCGGATGGCCGCGGGAAGGCGCAGGCATGACCGTACACTTCCTCGATTGATGATTATGATTTCTGGGAACTCTAATGTTTAAACTATTTTGAAACCAAATTGTAATAACTCCGCGGGAAGGCGCGTTTCGGTTTATCAAGGACAATACTCAGAAGATCGGCAGAAGCAAGTACTATGCCTTGACCGAAAGTAGAAGTCTGAAATTTAACTCAAGATTGGTTAGTAGATGGAAAAACAGCCTTCCAAATACACATTGTCAGACATAAGAATTTGGTTCAAAGAAAGAAATCTGAAATTTAACTCAACATGGTTAAAAGGCGACTCGATGGGCTCAACATGAATTAACCGAAAGGTGTTAGTCGATATGATTCTCTCAACAATAATATCATGAAGCCTAGCCTTACCATATACGTAAGCAACAAGATTGAAAGTGGATTTATTCTTGCTTATAAGGATAAATACATTAACATTAAACACAAGTATTTAATGATTATGTAATGGCTTACAAATAATACACCAAATTAAGAAAAAAGACCATATTAAAAGACTCACCATGGAGAACTAACTTAAAGGACATGCATCTCCCCATGAGTATTCAGAATAGGTCTCATACCACAAAGGGAAAGTACAAACTCAGGAAAGTAGCAAGTCTCGATGCAATAACGATTAAAATAGGATATATATATATATATATATATATATATATATATATATATATATATATATATATATATATATATATATATAGAGAGAGAGCTAGGTTCAAGTATTCTAACTAATTATTGTGTGGATGTGTGTACAATGTTATTCTATGAGAATTACTAAGAGAATAAGTTGTTTAGCAAATCGAATACGTTCAACCTTACAAAAATATCGTCATTTTCATGCATTCTCGCTAATTATTATTTATTTTTGTTCTCACACATCGTTTTTCACTAATTTTCATTCTGACAGAATACGACTCAATAAACATTCTGACAACATTCTGACAGAAATGAGAATCATAATAATAAGTGTATAATAACCTTATAGACGATTTAATTAGTGAGAATGTGTGTTAATGACAATAGTTATGTAAGATTGAACGTATTTATATTATCAAACAACATATTTTCTTTATCATTCTCAAAGAATAACATTGTCCATACGTCCATACAATAATTAGTTAGAATAGAATAACCTAAGCATATATATATATATATATATATATATATATATATATATATATATATATATATATATATTTCACACAATCGTAATAAATTTGTTGTAAAGTAGGTTAAATAACTTTTGTATTTATTCATATCTTATTAATAAATCTACCATAATAAAAGAAAATAACATTGCCACATGTCATCACCTTATTCACTATGCCACATGGCATTTTATCTATTTTTCCAATTACCTTTAATTCCACTTGGCAAATTCTAATTTTTTTGCTTTTAAATTAAAAAATCCGTAATGAAAATACAATATATCAATTTCCCTGAATTTAAAGAAAGTCAATAACTACTTAAAAGCTCACGTAATTTTTGCAAGGGAGGTATTAATTTCAAATAAACCTTTTTAATTATCATCAACAAAATTCTGTCAATCCCTTTAAAAATAACGTTAATTTGGAGAAACTTTTGAAACATTCCTTCACTCACGTAATTTTTGCAAGGAATGTATCAAACTTTTACATCCTTTCCAAAAATCATTTTTATAAATTACTTTTTATGTATAACTCAATTCTATTCATCTGTTATCACTGTCTCTTGCAATATTGAGTTTACAGCATCGTCTTCTAAAGTTTTGCATCATCACAGTGGAAAATCTTCTTTTCAATCACAGAGTTCAATCCATTCGATAAGTTTATAAAAAAACTACTTTTAAATTGTTTGTTTATCTTTTGTTTCTTCTTGTGTTTTTTTTAATGTGTGTGTTGTTTTTTTAACATCTTCTCAATGTGTATGCGTGTGTGTGCGTTAACTGTTTATGTTCATGTGTGTTTGTGTTTAACTATTTATGTTCCTAAATCAATCCAATATAAAACTCATGATTCTGACTTTTGAGTTTTCATTCCATCTATCAAAATGTGGTAGATGAAAACAGGGGCGTTAAAACGTATGATTAAATGTCTGTAACTCTCTATGTATAAGTTCTGGAGCAACATTGAAGCTGTAAATAAATAAGATGAACAAGGATTTTTTATGTAGACTTTTGTTAAACAGGAGACTTAGAATGAAATAAATTGTCTTATAAAAGCCCCTGTTTTCCATCCTAAGTCCTTGCTTTCAACCTTGGGAATCAAAATTGAAACCATTTACAGCAATATAATTAAAAAAAAATAATTGTTATTCATGTTTTTGTTCAACTATGCTGTTTTAGGTGTTTTCCTACTTATTTGAAAGTTGTTATATTTGTTTCATGTGATGGAATGGAAACAGGAAAAGGAATGAAATACTCTATTATCACTGTTATTGTTTTTTTTGTTATAATGTAGATTAATTAAAGTGAAAAATACAAATACTTTTTTCTGTCCCCAACTGTTTACTATTTTTGTATGACCAAGGGTCAAAAATGTCATTTTTACATTTTTCTTGGTTGTTTACACATTTGGTACATATTAACCTAAATGTGAATTTGCATACATTCAATCTACTTACAATTCAAAAAAAACATATAAATATTCTTCATAACTCCAGTTGTTTCATTACCCATAGCAGATAACAAACTGAATACCTCTTAGAATCATGATAACATCAGTGCTGTTACAGGTGTTATTAGAAAAAAAAAACTACAAAAAAGGTATGCTTTAATTGGGATGGTTTTTCAAAACAAATATGCTTTTATTATAGCAAAAAAGGAAGTGGTTATATTTTTGTTTTACTATTCCATATTTTGTATTTTGGGCATTGCTGCAGAACTGACTTTGTTTTGCTATTTATTTAAAAGTAGTTATATTTTTTTGGTGTGATGGAATGGAAACAGGAAATATGGAATAGGATGGTCTATTATCACTATTATTGTTGATTTTTTTATGTTTTAATGTTGATTGATTAAAGTGAAAAATACTAATAATTTTTTTTGTCCCCAACTATTTATGATTTTTCTATGAGCAAGGGGCAAAAACGTCATTTTTACAAATCTGTTGGCTATTTAACACGTCTGGTCCATATTGACCTAAATGTCTATTTGCATATCTTCAATCTGCAGAACCGACTTTGTTTTACTGTTTTATGTAAAAAAAAATGAAAATTCCATTTTATAACAACTTCAAATAAAGTAACTCTCCTCGGAAGATACCGAATACAATTTTTTCCCCTACAATATGGTGAGCCTGTTGAACATCGTATGTTTTGATTATAGTTGTGGGACACTTCTGGTATCTTCGGATTACTCATGTTATGTTTAATACCTTTGTAAACTAATATATTTGTAAATTAATAATTTTTAGTCATTATGATTTCTCTTTAACCTTATTTGACAGTTTTACACATTTGGTACATGATTGACCTAAATGTTTTGTCATTTATGCAATTAAAATGGTGTTTTCTTATGTTCATTACTACATTCTTGCATAGATTAATGGAAAACAGGAAGATTAGCATGATAAGTGAGTTGGCTCTCTCACAAGATGACTATACCATTAAGGTATGTGTCATCCGTTTGTGGAGACAAACTTCATGGAATCAACAACTTCGTATGATTGACATGATATTGATGGATGAAATGGTATGTTATAACTTACGTATGTTAACTTACAATTATATGTATGTGTATTATAACTTACATATTTTATATATCATTACATTTATTGTATGCTTATTAATTAATATTTGATTTTTTATCTTAAGGGCTCAAAAATTGAATGTAATGTGGACAAACCATTTGCATCGCTTCAAGGAAAATCTTTTGAAGAATATGGTGATTACTACATTCATAAACCCACATTAGGGTTAAATGAAGGTGCTATAAAGTTTGTTGACGGTCCACACAAACTCTATTTCCAGTATAACACGAAGGTAACTAAATGCATAGATTTTTGCGGGCCACAGAATTCTTTTGATTTTGCAGACTTCCAACAACTTCATGATAATGCAATAAACCCAAAAATTTCATTTGGTTAGTGCATTTCCTTTCAACCCATTCCTAATGGATTAAAATATTTAAATTTCATTTTTTACACCACAAAAAAACATACTTACATTTTTCCTTTTGTATAATATAGATGTTATTGGAAACGTTTTCCGGTGTTTTCCATTGGAACCTGCAAAGGATAGACAGGAAAAGAAAATCACATTCAAAATGTAGGATTTAGAGTGGGTTTCATTTTTTATACCTATAATTACTCTTTTTATTATATATTTTTTTAGTAATTTTCATCATTTTTTACAGAGGACATGAAGTTTTTGTTACCCTATGGGGAAGGTATGCTGATGAAATTAATGCATATGTCTCTAAGCATACCGGTCATTTTGTATTGCTTATTCAATGTGCTAAGTTGAAGCTTGTCCGAGGTACTTACTTAGTAAATTGTTAATTTGTAATATTTATATTAATAACATATCTATGATATGAATTTGTTAACATGTGGAAAATTATTAAATTTCATTTTCAGATCGTCCTTATGTCAATAACACCTACTTGGCCACAAAACTTTATATTGAAGATAACATTGAGGAGATAACAACTTTCAAAAAAAGGTTATGTGAAATTTCTACATGATTTCTCATTACGTTTTAATGTTTCAATAATATAGAGTTATACTATCTAACATTAATTATCTTAATTAGTTTACAAGCAAAAAAAGGCTCTTTGACTTCCTCGGTTTCACGTACCTCGGGTTCATCCATCATGTATTCACTACATGATGACTTTCTTCAAAAAAACTCTTTTCACCAAATATCCGCTATTCACGAATTGAACGAGGTATATGAATTATTCTTTTTTTATTTAGTTAATTCAACACTTAAATATTTAATACACCTAAATACACCTAATATCATAGGGAGGTTGTGCGGTAATTCTTGGCACAATAAAGATGTTTGAAGATACACGGAACTGGTATTATAATGCTTGCAAACATTGCAAGTCAAAGGTTCAAATAGTTAAGGTTTCAGATGAGACGGTCAATGGCTTGGACCAGTTAGAAGAGAAAGAGATTATGGTTTGTACAAATGAAAAGTGCAAGGACAAACTTATTACTGCTGAACCAAGGTGTGTAATAAATATTAACATAGTATATTATTCTTCAATATTATTATATTTAATTTAAACTTTTAAAATTTTTATGTGTTTTTTTAGTTTTATGATCAAAGTTCGAGTTCAAGGTTTAGTTGGTGTTGTGAGTCTTACGATCTTTGATCGTGAAGTCAGAAATATTCTGAAATTATCTGCTGCTGATTTATTATCAAAATATGAAAGGGTATATGTTTCTTATATGCAATACCATCTTGCTAAATACAACCTAATTTTCACACATTGATTTAATTGTTATTATTTATTAATATATTTTTGTAGTTTGGCAATACAAGTGAGTTTCCTATTGAGTTGAATGCCATGATCGACAAAAAATTGGCTTTCAAGATTGTTGTCAAGACATTTAATGTTTCAAGATTTGGTCGTTCTTACAACATTTCCAAAATAACGGATAATGTTGACATTATTTCTGCTTTGGAGAAAATCGAGAAAAAGAGTAGGATTGAACAGGTAACTATACACCAATTTAATTAATTTAGAACATACATATTTTGAAAATACTATTTCCTAGATTCCTTAACCCAACATACTGTTTTATTTTATCATTAATTTTATAGGACATGGATACTAAATCTGTTAATATAATTGGCTCAGAATTTGCATCTCAAGAAACAGTGGGTTGTAAGGTAAACTACATTACTACATCATTTACTCTTATATATGTTATCCTTTATATTACTAAACAACATTATTTCTTTTTTTATTTAAGGATGATACTTCCCACACTGCTGATAATACTCATGTGTCGAATATTCCCTCTGGCATATCATCAAGAACAGTCAACAACCTCAATTCACCGCCTACAAGTGCCAAACGTAAACTTGTAGATGTTTACGATCTTGATGATGACGTTTATGAATCAGCAACGAAACCTAACGCACCCCGTATTGGAGATGGCAAAGTTGGTGGAACAACAAAATTGTTGATTCCTAAAGTTGAAAAGTGATCCTGTTTATGAAGACAATAACTTCGATCTTTCTTTGCTACTCTATGCTATTTTCTTAGACATTTTTTTTAATATTTGGCACTTTTACTTGCATTTTATTTGGGATTTTAATATTTAGTGTTTGGTACACTATGAATATTCATTCGTGTTAGGTTTTACTTTTTCTTTTATTATAAGCAACTTGGATTTGACTCTTTATGGGATCATTATATTGCACTTTATATTTGGACATTACATTCATATTTTCTTCATAATCGTCTTTTATATTTCGGTTAATAAAGGCATTTTTATTAGTAGTCTCTTTCACATCCTACAACAAAATTTAACCGGTCATCCAAATACAAAGAATTTTTTACTCTTATTATTGGATATATATTTAAATCTTCACAACTTTCTTTTACAGTCCATGATTCTTATACATAATTTGACTTGATGTATAAGTAATTTTATGCTACATTTTAAATCTCATAATTTGCATAGTCAATTTTGTTATTTATATCAAATACTAGCCTAAAGCTCGTGTTTTACACGGTTTGACAACTTAAAATATCAAAAGTAGAAATGTTGTATAATGTTATAAATAACAAAAATATAGTCACCACTATGGCCACTATAAGTGATAAAATAATAATTTTATAAATAACAATAGTATAGTTGTATATTACAATTTTCCAAAACTTTTAATTGTGATATGATGCAACAGATGTTTATTTTAAAAAAGGAAGATATTTGTTTTCATGAATTTTAATTTTTCTATCTTTATATAGTAGCTTAATTTATGGAATCCTCATTTACGTTTTTTTTAAATTGATTTTATAATGTAAGAAGTTAGTGCCTAATATGCAGGAATTACTATTAGAATGACATAGAGCAATTATAATCATGAACAAATTTGGTCAATCCCTTTCAATATCACGCTAACTTGGGAAACGTTTCAAAGATTGATTCATGACAGCTAAAATTTTGGAATACTCTATAATTTCAAACCAAATTTTGATATCCTTTCCAAAAATAATTTTTATAAATTACTTATTATGTATAACTCATTCTAATTCATCTGTTATCACTGTCTCTTGAAATATTGAGTTTATTACAACATCGTGTTCCAAATTTTTGCATCATCACAGTGGAAAATTGTGTTTTGAATCACAATCACAGAGTTCAATCATTTCTGTAAGTTTATAAAAAACTACTTTCAAATTTTTTGTTTATCTTTTGTTTCTTTTTGTGTTTTTTTTAATGTGTGCGTTGTTTTTTTAACATCAGTTTATGTTTATCAATGTGTATGTGTGTGTGTACCTGCTTAACATTTTTTATGTTCCTGTGTGTCCAACTTGATGATGAATTGCAGAACATTACAACTGACCATTCTTTGATAATGAACTACTATACCCTGTTTTCCATCCTAAGTCCTTGCTTTCAACATTGAGATTCAAACTTGAAACCATTTACAGCAATCTAATTAAAAAAATAATTAACTGTTATGCATGTTTCTTTTCAACTGTGTTGTTTTATGTGTTTTCCTACTTATTTGAAAGTGGTTATATTTGGTTTGTGTGATGGAATGGAAACAGGAAAAATAATGGAATGATCTATTATCACTATTATTGTGACTTTTTATTGTTTTGATGTTCATTAATTAAATTGAAAAATACTAATACTTTTTGTTGTCCCCAACTATTTATCATTGATGTATGACCAAGGGTCAAAAGCGTCATTTTTACAATAAAATGTTCACTATTTTGCACATTTGGTCCATATTGACCTAAATGTGTTTTTGCATAGATTCAATCTACTTCCAATTAAAAAAAATACATATAAATATACTTGACAACTTCAGTGGTTTCATTAAGCATAGCATGTAAGAAGACAAAAGAATCTTGCTTAACTTTTTTAATGAACGTATATCCATTTTACATAAGGGTATTTTTGTCATTTTCAATGAATCTTTCTGTATCTTTGTCTTATTAATCTCTTAATCTCTTGTGCTGAATCTTATATTAAACCAGGTCAAAAATCGACATTCTGGCAACACATTTGACGGCCTCATCTAAAAAACGGGTTTTCCTTCTCTTTTCTTATTTTTATTATTTATGAAATCCTTCCTTTATTTGTTATATCAAAATGAATATAAATTTTTTTGATGCAAGTATTAATATATATGCTTATCTATATTTTCCTAAATCTTTTAAAATTAAGTTTTTTGATAAAAATCTTATTTTAGTTGTTATGTTAATATACACTTCTTTGTTGGAAGTCTTGATTTTTATTAATGTAAAGTATACAATTCTTAAATATTACCAAATTTTAACTACTATATATTAATCGTATTAATGTCTCCGTTTATTATAATTTTCAATTTTAAATTTTAATGAAATTATTGTCAATATACTTTTTATTACATAATTTTTTTTGTTCTTAAGCTACAAACACGATATGGATTCAAACGAACATAAACAAAGGCGCAGATATAGAAAATTATATTTGGATCAACGAAGATCCAATGTTATGTCCAACTTGTCATTTGGTAATTCTTTATCTACATCTCAATTTACTTTCATATTCAGTAATGTTTTATATGTAACGGCTGTTGAACAAATATTGTTTTATATCTTCTGACGTTTTATCTCATATAATCATTGCATTTTCTAATTAGCCATTCTTATTATTATATATTCAATGTAGGTTATTCTCGGCAACATTTATCATCTTCAAACAATTGTACACATATTCGCGATGACAATGAAAATTTGAATCCAAATATATCATCCGCATATCAACATACAAGTTTCCAATCTACTTCAACTTTTAATATTAGAAATGCATTGTCTGATGCTGCTAGAGAGAACAGAAAACTTAGAAAATTATATTTGGATAAGAAAAGATCTAATCATATGTCCACATCATCTAATGGTATATCGTTTTTTATCGGATAGACTAATTTTTATTTTATACTATATTTTTAATCTCACACAGTCCTCTGGATCTTAAATATTATTATGTATTACCTACACTCTTTGCTACATTGCAATTAATTAAACATTATTATTTTATAAATTGCTTATATATATATATATATATATATATATATATATATATATATATATATCATTTCTAATTATATCATTAAATTTTTTTTTTATTTTTCTTATTATATGTAACTTACACTTATTTATATCTGCATTATAACTTACATATTTTATATTATTTTACAGTGCTTTCTAATATAACTACCAACATTCAAACACCTTCATCAACCAAGTTTGTCAATATTGTTGGTAACAATGAAAATGTTAGCCCAACTTTGTCATGTGGATATCAGCAAACACGGGTTCAGTCTATTTCGAATATTTATATCGACAGTCCATTGTCGAACAAGGCTAAAGATAAACGAAAAGAAAGGAAAATTTATTTGGATACAAGAAGATCCAATCACATGTCCACCGTACCAATCGGTATATGATATATATCATGCATCTTACTAATTTAATTGTATCCATATAAACTTATTCTAAATAGTGTAATAAGATACTATGTTATTTTACATGTTTCTTAATTGTTCCCTAATTAATACATATTTATATGAACTTATCTTTTATTGATAGGTAATGTTGGTCGTGATCAACAACATTTTCAATATGCTTCTGATTTTTTTACAAGAACTCCGTTGTCCAACATTTCGAATGGTACGACTACGTTTATATTCAACTTACTGTTTGTTACTATATATGGTACACATAAAATAATATGTATTCATTTTTTTTATTATTTTTTATTTTTTATATATTTACTTTATAAGTTTAATACTAATTGTCATACTTTTATTGTTAGTAAATGCACAATATTCTACCTTGTCCGGTGACATGAGAGCTACGAATTCATCTTCAGTCACTCAAGCTTCTTCGAGCAATTTATCATGCAGAAAACTAAATAGAAAAAGAAAGATTCCAAATATATCTCAGATACCCATTTTGGACCTAACATCAGATGAAGATTTACGTGATCAACAAATCCGTCAACAGTTAATATCAGGTATTGCAAAAGGAAAATATTAATTTTTATTTATAATCCCCTTTTATATTTAAATTATTACTTGTTGCAACATTAAATTATTTCAAAGTTTTACAAATGTTTTTATTAAACAGATTACTTGGACCATGGTGACCAGACATTTGTGTGTACGATGTGTCATGCACAATTATGGACATATGAAGCTCTTAAAGGCAATACTTCCGGAAAGAAAACTTCTTATTCCATGTGTTGTGGTAACGGAAAAGTCGAGCTTCCTCAATTAAAACAAGCTCCAACAAATTATCAAAATCTCTTTCGTAATGTTGATCCAAAAGGAAAAAATTTCATGAAGAATATTCGTCGATTCAATTCGATGTTTTCCTTTACTTCAATGGGTGGAAAAGTTGATTCTTCCATTAATAGGGGCAATGCTCCATATGTTTTCAGACTTAGCGGTCAAAATTACCATTGTATGTGAAGTCTTTTACCTATAGACGGATCCAAACCAAAGTTTTCACAACTATACATATATGATACTGAAAATGAAATAACAAATAGACAACGCGCTTTCAGGTATAACTTTATTAATTTTTTTATAAACCATTACTTTTATAATTTTGATATAATTATTTACTTGCTAAATTTTACATATAACCGTTGTTGTTAACAGTACACAGAACGAAGGTTGCACATCAACTTCTCATTCTCTTGATATTGAAATCATTAGATTTTTGAAGGACATGTTGGATTCGACCAATGAGTTGGTTAAGTGTTATAGAATGGCCAGAGACTGTTTTGATGAAAATCCTCATATAGATCTAAAGTTACGTCTTATAGGAAGAAGGCAACAAGATGGAAGGACATATAACTTACCTACTGCTTCTGAGGTTGCTGCTTTAATTGTTGGTGACATTGGCGATGCAATTGATAATAGAGATATCATCGTAACAACTAAATCAGGAAGTCTACAACGTATAAACGAATTACATCGGGCTTACCTTGGTCTTCAGTACCCACTACTCTTTCCATATGGAGATGATGGATATAGAGTTGATATACCTCACAGGGATGTTGATCCTTCAACTAATACCAAACGTCGTTTCTGTACAATGAGAGAATTCTTTGCTTATAGAATTCAAGACAGAGTTAATGTTTTTTCATTAATTCTTAATTCAAGAAGGCTTTTTCAACAATTTCTGGTTGATGCTTATACGATGATTGAAACTGAGAGACTATATTACATACGCAACCAGCAAAAAGTTCTTAGATGCGAATCTTATGAAACTTTAAAAAGTGTACAAAGTCATGGTAATACTGATATTTCCAATGTTGGAAAACGTGTTATCTTGCCTTCTTCTTTTACGGGTGGTGCACGCTACATGATGCAAAACTATTTAGATGCCATGTCGCTTTGTAAGTTTTTTGGATACCCAGATTTTTTCATAACCGTAACATGCAATCCAAAATGGCCTGAAATTAAAAGGTTTCTAGCTGACACCACAGTTAATCCCGAAGATAGGCCTGATATCCTTTCTAGATTATTCAAAATTAAGTTGGATTCTTTGATTAAAGACTTAAAGAAGAAGAGGTTATTGGGTTTGGTCAAAGCAGGTACCATATATTACAATAATAGTGTTATTAAAATGTTTTTTTTATGTTTTTTATTATCTTATAATATTATATTTATTTAAATATACAGTTGTTTATACGGTGGAGTTTCAAAAGCGCGGTCTGCCTCACGCACATATATGTTTATTCATGCACCCTGATTACAAACTCCCTACTGTTGAACATATTGATCGAGTTATTTCGGCAGAAATTCCAAACAAAGATGATGATCCAGAATTGTACTCACTTGTCAGTGAGTTCATGATGCATGGTCCATGTGGTTCTGATAATCCAAAATGCCCATGCATGAGTGAAAACAAGTGTTCGAAAAACTTCCCGAAGCCATTCTTGGAGAATACTTCCGTTGATTCAAATGGTTATCCTATGTATAGGAGACGTAATGATGGATCTTTTATAGAAAAGTCAGGTGTTAAGTTAGACAACAGAAGTGTTGTTCCATATCACAAAACCCTTTTGAAACGATATCAAGCTCATATTAATGTTGAGTGGTGCAATCAAGCGGCTTCCATCAAATATTTGTTTAAATATATTAACAAGGGTCCTGATCGGGCTACTGTTGAAGTTGCACAAAACAACAACGGAGGTGATAATGATGATGCTCCGGTTGATGAAATAAATAACTACTATGATTGTAGGTATTTGTCTGCGTGTGAAGCTTCATGGTGTATATATGGATTTGATGTTCATTACAGATATCCTTCAGTTGTAAGGCTTCCGTTCCATCTTCCTGGAAAACAAAATGTTGTATACGGAGCAGATGATGATATTGAAGATGTCCTCAACAAACAATCTGTTTCTTCTTCGATGTTCTTATCTTGGATGAGCTGTAATGAACATAATGAGGATGCACGAAAACTTTCTTATGTTGAGTTTCCTACAAAATTTGTATGGAAACAAGAAGATCGTTGTTGGGAGCCAAGAAAGAAAGGGTTTTCTATTAGGAGGATTCACACAGTTTCACCTAATCTCGGTGAAGCATATTTTTTGAGAATTCTTTTAAATAAAGTCAAAGGTCCAAAATCATTTCCAGATATTCGTACAGTTAACGGACAAGTATGTCCTACTTTTAGGGATGCATGTTATGCTCTTGGACTTTTAGAAGATGATAGAGAATATATTGATGCCATCGAGGAAGCAAGTCATTCAGGATCTGGTTATTATTTACGGTTTCTATTTGCAACTATGTTAAAGTCTAATAGTTTGTCTAAACCGTGTTATGTTTGGGAAAATACTTGTCAATACTTATCCGATAGAATTCTCTACAATCAACGAATAAGATTAAAGTCTCCAGGTATTATTATTTTTGTCATTCATTACATTTTGTACATTACTTATATAATTTTTAAATGCTAAATATACTATTATTTGAAATTTATATGTTTCTTATAAATATTTAAAAGTTTTTTTATACACATTATTTTTATTACGTGATAATTGTCTGTATTTATCTTTTAATAATTAACTCTGCAATTGTATAGGTTTATCCCTTAATGACGATCAACTTAAAAACTTGACGCTATATGAGATTGAAAAAATTCTACTCCAAAACAATTCAAGCCTTAAAGATTTTGTTGGGATGTCTTACCCTGATCATGATTCGATATCTTCTTCAAACAACCGTTTGATTACTGAGGAGTTAGATTTTGATATGAACAGTCTACAACAAGAATCTCATCAACTACTTGATTCATTAACAATTGAACAACGATCAGTTTTTGATGAAATCATGACAGCTGTTAAACAGAAAAAAGGAGGTGTGTTTTTTGTTTATGGCTATGGAGGTACCGGTAAAACTTTTCTTTGGAAGACTTTATCTGCATCTATAAGATCTAAAGGTGATATCGTTTTAAATGTTGCTTCAAGTGGTATTGCTTCATTGTTACTAACCGGAGGTAGAACAGCACACTCACGCTTTATAATTCCTCTAAATCTAACTGAGGATTCCTTTTGTTCTTTTGCACCGGATAGTGATGTAGCCGAATTGTTAAAAAAAACATCTTTGATTATATGGGATGAGGCACCTATGATTCATAAGCATGCATTTGAAGCCTTGGATCGTTCTTTGAAAGATATATTGAGTTGTGATTTTCGTGGAAACTCAAAATTGCCATTTGGAGGAAAAACAATTGTCTTTGGAGGCGATTTTAGACAAATTCTACCAGTTGTTCCTAATGGAAGCAGGCAAGACATTGTGAACGCTTCTTTAAGTTCCTCTTATATTTGGTCAAGTTGCAAAGTCTTAACATTAACAAAAAACATGAGGTTAAGTGTTCTCACATCTGATATTCAAGAAACTGAATCTTTTGCAAAATGGATTTTGGATATAGGAGAAGGAAAAGTTGGTGATTTGAATGATGGCGAGGCAATTATTGATGTTCCCACAGATCTTCTCATTGTTGATTCAGTTGATCCTATTGGTTCTTTAATTGGATTTGTCTATCCTTCTATTGTTGAAAATGCCAACAATCCGATTTATTTTCAAGAAAGAGCAATCCTCGCACTGAAGAATGAAGTCGTTGAAGAGATTAACGAGCGTTTGTTAAAATTATTTCTAGGAGATCCACAAGAGTATTTAAGTTCAGATACTCTTTCTCATGCTGATTTTGTTCATGATGAAGTTGATGAAACTTTATACTCTCCTGATGTTCTAAATGGTCTTAGACCTTCAGGTATGCCAATTCACAAGTTGGTTTTAAAAGTCGGTGTTCCGGTTATGTTACTAAGGAATATTGATCAAAAATGCGGATTGTGCAATGGCACGAGGTTACGGGTTATTGCATTGGGTAAACGTGTTATAGAAGCTGAAATAATATCTGGAAGTAATATCGGAAACCGTACGTTTATTCCAAGAATGTCTTTGACACCTTCGGATAAAAGGATTCCTTTCATATTTCAAAGACGACAATTTCCACTGGCTGTATGTTTTGCAATGACAATAAATAAAAGTCAAGGACAGTCACTATCGAGGGTGGGGTTGTTTTTGAGACAACCAGTTTTCACTCATGGACAGTTGTATGTTGCATTGTCGAGAGTTAAAAGTAAAGCTGGATTAAAGATATTAATTTTAGATAAAGATGGTAAACTTACCAACACGACATCTAATGTTGTATTTAAGGAAGTCTTTGGAAATTTGTAATTCATAAAAATAGGTGTCAATATTTTAATAGTTGTTTTTATTATTATACATTAACTTTACTTACTTATTCATCATTTTGTTTTTTTATATGTAGCAAATTTTAATTAATTTGTGTTTAATGTTTACATCATTATTGTCGTCATCATTTTACAAATATGTATCATTTTATTAGGGTCGATATATTGAAATAGTAACTTTATTCATTATAGGATTTTGTATTTATGTAAAATTATTACAAAAAAACATGTAATTCTTAACAATTTATATTAATTTTTTAATAAAAATCCGTGTAATACACGGGTCTCACACCTAGTTCTTTATTAAATCTAAATTAAACTTAATGGTCATACCAATGTCTAGTAATTGTTGGGCCTTTATTTTATTTTTGTCTTAGGCCCTAAATATGCTTTGAACCGACCTTGATCTCTTGCTTTCAAGTTCATAGAATGTTCATAAGGCTAGTGTGATTAAGAGCCACCATGGCGGCGTCACAATTGATTATGTCGACTCAATTTGATTATGTTGTTGATTTTTCAAAAAAATTAACTCTTCGATCCCGCTCGATTTGCAATCAAATGTTGAAAATCCATGGCATCATGTTGTATCTTGACGGTACATATGTAAAGAAAATCTCCCTTATGAAAATGATAAAGTGTGAAATGTATAAAAAGTTAAAAACTAAAAAAATATCATCAACATACTTCTCTGATTTTGGTGGGGTTAATTGCAATAAATAAAATTATGTACATTCATTCTGCTTATTACATGGCCTTTGGAAAATCTATCAGACTATAACAATGTCATTTAAATAAAATTTCATATGTACAAATTACATTTTCCCTGCCGGATGTTTCATTTCTTTTTGTATGGAAGAATTAAAAAGACCTTCAAAAATTATATTTACATAGGTAGTTGATGTTACATTACTCAAAAAGAGAGGGAAGAAATATGGGGTAAGCTAAATGTGATGGGTTTTTGGGCTCCATAACTTAAAATTTGATAAAATGGCTAAAATGGAACAACAATAAAAGGTTAATGATTTTGTGTGTATAGTTAAAATTGGTTCAGGATTTTGTGTGCACAATTGAAATTATATAAAATGCCTTAATCATAACAAAATTCAAAGGTTTATCCACTGTAACAAGTATTGCAAGTATTGGGGACAGTTGCTAGGAGAACACTTTTTTTTTTTTGTTTTTGTTTTTGTTTCTGCCGTATCAACGTACTTTAATTCATCTATATTTAGGTAAAAATATTAATAAGTTTTTTTAGGTTATTGTGTAATTGTAATAGACATTTTCCATTAGGCTAGCTTAAACTTACATTTAGGTTTCGTTCATTTATATAATTTTTTCCATTTATCCATTTCTATAATTGGTAAATTATTTATAAACACGTATTTTTAATAATTATATTAGAAAGTAACATTATTATTAGCCTGTTACCTAAAGTAATCATGTTGGATAGACATTTTCCATTAGGCTAGCTTAAACTTACATTTAGGTTTCGTTCATTTATATAATTTTTTCCATTTATCCATTTCTATAATTGGTAAATTATTTATAAACACGTATTTTTAATAATTATATTAGAAAGTAACATTATTATTAGCTTGTTACCTAAAGTTCTAAAAAGCTCGTCACGGCTTCTTCATTGCTCCAAGGCTTACTTGACGCCACACTTTAACAACATGTCGCCTTGAGTCATATATGTATATAAAAATAAATAATTGTAGAAAATATATATACTATTAATTATATACAAAATTGCCGCTTTAAGTCATGTCATACAAACGTCATGGCTTGTAAAAGCTCGAGGCTTGGCATTTCCGCGAAATCATGCCTAACGTTTATTTAGAACCATGATATTACCTATTTACTTGAAAACAAATGCAAAATATTTCACATTTATGGGTAAAGAAATATATATTGTACTCATTGGTAAAAAAATACATTATCTTTATTGGTAAAAAAGTAAAGATGGTTGTTATTTCTTGCAATTTATTCTTATTTAGTTCCTATTTTCCGTAAAATTGGTTGTTATTTCCTGTATGCAACATATTGATGTTGCTTAATCACGGATACTATTTGTGCCCGGTTAATATGGTCAAACTTGTGGGTACTTTACTTTCTTTCTTTTTGTTTTTAAGATTTTATGTGTTTGTACACATTGTTGTTGTGATTGATGGCCAAAAGAGTTCTAAGATTCATCGGTTACTGCTTAAAGAAACTGTTTGTGAAACCTAAAAAAAGAAAGTAATAATTTACTGTATTTAAGATATCAAAAAAGCTAGATCATTGACCATTAAACATTGAAGATCGATGCAAATGAATACTTAATCAGATTTATGAAAATACAAGACATAAAGTAATGTTGTCTAGGATAATTGTTTTATTTCTAATAGATGATTAAATGGACCAAAGAGCCTTTGGTTTAGAGGTAATGAGTGAATCTTTCAAATGAGAGGTCATGAGTTCAATTAGAAGACATATGTGATATTTATTATTTAGTAGTAGTATAGTTAGTTTACCGTTAAAAAAAATTAAATTAAATGGCAAGTATGTACTTTTCAACTTGTAAGTTATTGAGAAATACATTATCTTTTATAATGTTTATTTCATCTTGTTTAATATTTATTTTAATCATTACATAGATGTATTACACTAGTATTAACCTAGTGTATGTATATATGTATGTGCATTAATTTCAATAATTTATTACTTATAATATTTTACATTTGTTTCGTATAGTTTCCGAAAATAATTTACTTTCATATATGCAAACTTGTATAAATATTTATAAGAAAATAATTTACTTTATTTTTTTTTGGAAACAGCGAAATTTTATAAAAAACCACAGCCTATACAGAAAACAAGACTTGGCAAAGAAAACAAAAGCAAAAATAGAAAACAGAGTACAAACAAAACGATTACATTATATCAAAAGGAGAGCAAACCCAAATCGCCCATTTACAATTCTCGTAATTACCTTTATGTTTGATCCAACCAAACACCATAGCGAGCACACTATCCACCAACATAGAAAGAGAAGCGCTCATATTATTAAAAATGTTGTCATTTCTCGCTTTCCAAATACACCATAAGAAACTATATAGTATGGCCAACAAAATCTTCATTTTTTTTGGACAATTTCTCCAAGTTGCAGCAAATTGTACAAGCTCTCCAACTGAATTAAAATTCTGCCACGGGATACTACACCAATTGAAATTAAAATTCTACCACGGGATACTAGACCAAGTTGCAGAAAATAATTTACTTTAATACTTGTAAACTTGTAAAATAAAAGAAATCTCCATAAATATATAATTTTCAAACATGTGTTTCATGACATTTAACTAGAAATTTGGAATATGATTTTCCAAGTATGTTGGTTTATGAAAATCTTATAACGTAGGGGATTAAAATTATTGTATTCGAAAATAATGGTTTAGTTTGAAAATCTTAAATTCTCGAACATAGTTGTTGTATGAGTTTTTATTTTATTTTATTTTATTTTATTTTTTTAAGTGTATAGTTATTGTATAATACAAATTTGAAAAGCACAGTTGTGGTATGAGTTTTTTTAAAAACAAATATGGTTATTGACTTATTGTATGATACGGATCTGAAAAATGTGATATGGTGAATATCCTTAAAAAAAGACAAGAAAAAAAGAGATCGTATATCTAAAACCCTAAGATAATAAAAGATTCAAGACCAAGATTTCCATCGAGTAAAGTGATTAAAAAACATTTAGCTTAGTTGGAGAACATAATAAGAACATCATTGCTGCCATAACACCCTCATATGGGGAACTTCCTTTACTTATTAAACCTAACTTTTTTTGGAACTTTTGTTAATGTGAAAAAGAGTTCCTATTGATATACCATTGTTTTCTTTTACATTTACCTTTTTCGTGTTGTTGTTTTTGTTTTTATTTTCTAGCATTTGTCTTATGATATATATATATATATATATATATATATATATATATATATATATATATATATATATATATATATATATATATATATATATTCACCTATGACGGTAAAAAAAGGTCTTAAATTAGATTGCATGTCCTTACATGCAATTATGTATAAATATTACATGGATTGTATACGGGGTTGTTATGAACTTATTTTGGGTCCGGACGAAAGAGAAGAAAAGACTTTAGAAAAGCGAAACTTAATAAAAACTAATTTTTTATATGTAATTTTTCAACCTTTTTAGATACAAAATTACAACTAATATAACAAGATTAACACTGAAAAATAAATAAGCCAAATTAAATTTTGCCTTAAATATCAACTTTGGAGTAAGTTCATATAAATTTCTTCAATATTGTCTTAGATATTTCTCCTTCGCTAAATACTTTCGTTAGATTTTGTTAATCGTTAATTATAATTATATATAATTGTACATCTTATAAAGAATGTTTTCATATGCTTGTTGTCAACATGTACTACAAGCACACTAACCATATAACCACCTTAAAAAAGATGCATCATAATACATACATTGTTATCCTTTTCAAATCATAGACTAGCTAAACGTAACAAAATTACTGAATCTAGAAAACCCACAAAACTAATCACGTCACATGTCACTTAAAACTTGCATATACATATTTTCCAATCTTTTGATTTGATAAACTGGTTTATAAGAATTGTTAGGTAAGCATGAAGTTATTTGTTTTGAATCATGAAAATTATGTTGCAACTAAAAAATGCAAGTTTACTCATAAATTTAGAGCATATTACAAGTGTGTTATATGCGTGTTCATGAAAATAAACCACTCATAAATTATCAACTTATTGTCTAAGGTTTAAACATAACTAAGTTAGAATATTATAGATCAATTACTACTTTTATAGTAATTGAAAAACATAAAAAGAAGGTCTTGATTCTTACCTACTACAAAGTCAGTCTTTCTCGTTTGCTTACAAAATAACTCCAAAAAATTTATATGAAACTAAACAACTACCATAAGTTTATCTTCCTGTTGTCATTACCAAATCTTAATAATATTTGAAACTATTTAGAAAACCTTACCACATATTGCGATAAAATTGACATATATTAATATAAAAAGAGGAAAGATATATATTAATATAAAGAGGAAAGATAAAATTTAAATGCCAAGACACATTGCATATTTAAATGATTAAAGTTCATCAAAAAATTGAACACTAGATAATCTATGAATTTAAAACGGAGATGTAAAAAAAAAAAAAAAAAAAAAAAAAAATCAAATAGAATTTTAAAGGCAACATTTAAGAATAAAAACCATTGATTTTTATTGAGATGATTACTTAAAAGGGTAATATATTTATTGATATGTATATATTCGGTCACGCAGTGTACTCCTGGTGCACGCCCATTGTACTACTATACTCTAATACTTAACTTCAAACAACCATAACTTCTTCAGTCCAACTCCGTTTTCGGCGTTCTTTATATGCACGGAAAGGTACTGAAGATCTCCACAATCATATATAATTACTTTTAACTTAAAACATACTGAACTAAAATCCTTATTCCAAGAAAGAAGTCTGAAACATCACTTTTCCCGTTTTACCCGTTGACTCCAAAACACAAACCAAGGGCTTGGATCGCATAATCAATATTATCAACATCCAATAGGGTCTAAACCCTATTCCCTTGAAGCCCAATGCCTTTATTTGATCCATATATTGTCCATAATCCCGAAATAAGAAACTTCTCGAAACTAGATGTTGCAACTCTCCCCCACTTAAACTGTATTTCGTCCTCGAAATCCGTCTCGGTTAGGATTTCTGGAACAACTCCAACATATCCCATAAACTCCTTTAACCATATCGAAATCAAGGAATCTTATAAAGAAAACTCGAGAGACCATTCGGAAACTCACAACTGCCAACAAACAACCGAATAACTTGAAAATGCTTAACTGCAACAATTTCTTTCTGTCCCTAAATATATGACCCAAATTCTAGAGAAAACCACACAGACCGAAAACTATTAGAGCTATAACAAGAAATCAACTTTGTCACTATACTCCCCGAAACAGGGAACCCAACAGTCTATACTTCAGAAACCTTACCCTAAGAGTAATGATCAACCATTCGTCGAACCTACCCCTAGTCCCTGACTACGAACACATCAAAACATGTAGAAAGAGTGCTAAAAAAACATACCGATCGCGAATTCCGCATAATCCCAAATCCGAAAATTGTGCCCAAAAACCCTTCACACTTTTCTTCCTGATAAGTCATCACCAACCCACTGCTTCCACGAGCATAATGATGGTCTATCCAAGAACTTCACGTTGCATCCAAATCCTTTGTCAGCTTAGGTATACCTCCTCTTTACAAGTTACTCGAGACATTCACAACGAACTTCATGAATCGATATTCCATAACGGATACCCAACATGCCAAGGAAGCTAACGATCTGGGACCTAAGAGCCTCAATTAAAAGTCTATCGGTCCCACCCATATGACTCATACAACCACTGGTTCATGATGCATCGTGACACTTTCTAACCATTAAATGATAAGCTCACGGTACTATGCCACTCTCGACGTCATCCAATCGTTGGCCTGAAGAATCACGACCAACACCATAGGGGCCTAAATATACTCAACCATCAATCCACCAACTTGTAGGAACCCAATCAACATCCTTCTCAGTGTTAACTGAACGTAACACGGGCCATACCCTTTTACCATACACAATTCCTTTCACAGTACAGACTGCTACCGATGCAAAATCATACATAACATGGTCGCACACAACCAAAGAATGAGATAGCCGGTTGCACTCTTGTTCCAATGTAAGGGCTACAAACAACTTAAGAACCATGCCAGTAACTCGAGCCAAGTGTTCTCATCTTATTTTATTTAACCTACATATATCTCCAGGGGAAAACACATAACCAACCCTAGATCTACTACACTCCTTCCTCACAACCCTTACCCATTAGGTGTGGTACCAGTAGATCTGACCATATGCCGAACCTCAGCCGCTAACAGAAACATCCTCATGAATGGCCAAAGACTACGATTCCACACCTTGATTGAAACTGAACATATCCCACCAATACACGAATAGCTCGATAGAACTTCTAGAGCCATCAGAAATGTTATCAAAACCCTGGTCGGGTCAATTCGGATGCCAACCCTGCCGACGCGACATGCCAAAATTGGATTCTGTTCCGATCTAACGCCATATCTAAAAACTAAAAAACATTGTCCCAACGTCTGAACTTCAAATAACCAAGGACATCTGCTGAAATCGATCCTGCTATGAATAATAAATTAACAACCAACCATTGAGGGTGCTTATACCCAGAAACCAAAATGTACAATGTACATATTTGACATTAGGTTGACGCATCCATTGAACTCCAACTAATACAAATCTAAACGTCCGAAGAACCTCTGCTGTCAACGAACGAGAGTGCATTGACAACTAATACCTTGATCTAATACACTACTAGACAAAGCCCATGAAGGACTAAACATACCAAACTCTGAAACTGACTGGATGATTAGTAACTGCCCAACCTAGACTATAGATATCAATCTATACAACAAGCTAACAAATCCTTCAACAATCGATACTCAACCTGGGCCCTTGACGTTCCCGAAAGTAAGCCCTGGCTACATTGAGCTCCTTGTAGAACAGCTTCTTGCCGTGAAGACTACTCTTGCATTCCTGAACATATACAACTGATGGCAACTTGCTCTGCACCCCCGTCTTGACCAAATCTTGTATCACAGTCATGCATACTTGAACCGTAGATCCCTATGACTCATTCTTATGATACCATAATCTCAAACAGATCAATAATTCTCAAAGAAGATTCCTCAGTTCTCCCCCACATAGGATTCGAACTACCACTAACTGACATTGCAACCAAACAAAAACTCAAATTGGATCATCCAGGTACATAACATCCCTAACCCTTGGAATGCACAACACATCACAAGGTGATATTCAAGATAAAGACCAAGTAAACTCAAAGAGATTCCAAATCTCAGATGGAAACCTCAGAAATCTCCCAATCATAACCTGCCTCTAACATCGAGAATCACATGCACATGCACAAGCCATAATTCCAATAGTCCATTCATAACACTGATTCTCTATTTAGAAACAAATGTCTTACCACTCAACTCGACCATAAATCTCCAACCATCAACTCATCGCGAGGATCATTCATAAATGCAATAGGCATCATTCTCTTAATCAGGATACACCAGAGACAAAAAAAGTTGTCGTTCCCAATTCGCCTGCCTTGATCACCTGTAGTAATCAACTAGAACCTGAACTTTCTATATTCAAAGAAAGCAAACCCTTAATCTCATCTCAATGAAACTCTACCGCAATAATCCTATTGTGCATTCCCATATTTCCATACTTGCCGCCGAAAACTACAACTATCTAGCCCCATGTTGGTTCTACATCCCAACTCTAAAAATTACATGTATGCTCTCTCTTTCCTCCGAACACGAAAAACTGGAAGGACATAACCCCCTTCGAAGATAGTGACATCCCAATATTTCTGCCAATCACTCAGCCTCTGGCTACAATCCTCGAACCGATCATAATATTCGCTTTCTTCATGAGTCGTGCGACTCAACTATCACTACCTCGAGCAAGGCCCTCGAGACCTCAAATCAACTAACTCACATGGGTCTACATCATTCATACCCAAGGATTCATCCTTGAACAACTGTGGTGAGAAGGATCTTCTTGACTCTTTCTGTGATCTACGGGGACTTTTTAGTCACGGTTACTTCTCAAGAAGCATCGGTGATCATTCAAGAACATTCATTCAAAGGAAATAGAAGTAAAGATAATTTTTCAACATACAATCTTTCAAACCCAGAAGCATGGTGAAGCTGTACTTGAAGATTATGTGACAGATTGCATTGAAGCCACCTCAATCAATTTGCTGCTATCTTGAACCTGCTGAAGTGATCCAAAAGATTCGTTTTCTCTGATATTCTCTCTGAAGATTCTCAGGCTGAAAGCGCCAATTTTCAAGAATCTCTACATGAAGCCTCCACACCCACCGTGCGTTCAATTTCAAATTTTGAAGAGAAGCCCAAATGTTCAAGATGAAGTCATTCACGTAGAAGATTCATATACTCATCTTGAAGTCGTGAAGAAATTGAAGATTAAAGCTGAAGCCAAGCTCCAAATAAAGATTGACAAGAAAAGCCAGCTACATTTTTAGGGGGAGTTTGTTGGGTCAAAGAAAAGAAAGCTATAAACCAAGGGGCAGATTGTTGGGTCAAAAATATGGTTTATACTTTGCTTTTCTAAGAATTTATTGTTTTTAGTCTTGCGCCGAAAATAATATTTGGTTTATTTGTAGCTTGGACCAAAAACCCATGTGTTTTCGGTCTAGCATTGGGTTTGGGCCTTGAGTTTGCGGTCCATATATATATATATATATATATATATATATATTGTTGAAACATAAAAGTGACCCTCTTAAACTTAAAGAGATCCGAAGCTGTCTTCTAGATCCGCAGTCAAGCTCCACACCGCAATCAAGAACAACATCCGCAGTTGAAGTCATCAAACTTAGTCTTAGTTTTATTTGTTTTATGTCTTTACATTCCTTTGTCCAGTGTGCCTTGCATGGCCACCTTAGACAAATTTAACTTTGTAATCTTCGCGACTCTATAAATAGAGATCTCTTATTCTGAATGAATCATCTCTCTCAATTATCTCTATCTTGAATATCATATTCTATTTACTCTCTTACTCTCTCACATTAAAGATCTTCAGATTCTAATATTTAGATCGTTATCTCTTCGGAGCAAGTCATCTTGACTTAATCACTAAGCTTGATCACACTTACTAACCTGGATTGTCTGCAGTCCTTGTTAAGAATCAGCTTATAGTGTCTTCTTGATATAATACTTGTTGTCATTTATATTTCCTTATATTTCCGCACCTAATTATCTAACTATCTAACTCTAACTTATTTTTATTGTTGAGCTTTATGATCCACTGAGTTAAACTTCATTCCGCATTATTACTTGTTCCAACGTTTGTTTAAGTGTGTTACTCAAGTTTTTCTCTCAACAATTGGTATCAGAGCCAAAGTGGTTGCTTTTTAAACAAGAACTCTGATTTTAAAAGTCCTTCTATACCACTGGATCTCATTTCTTAAAAAAAAAACAAAAAAAAAACAAATCTTTTCAAAAACAAGGAAATATGGCAGAAGCATTATCTCTAAATGTGTCTAACAGTGTCGGAGGCTCGAATAGAGCTCCAATACTGGTAGCAAATGAATATCATCACTAGTCTCAAAGAATGGAGAGGTATCTACGAAGACTTGGAAGAGATGTATGGATATCTGTAGAAGAAGGACCTCATGTCCCTGTTCTTACTCCAGTTCAGAACGATGGCACACAAGCTAGACTGGGAGGAGGTCAACCAGCCATGAATCGTCCTACCAAAGATGATCTTGATAAGATGGAAAACGATGTTGTTGCCTTTTATGAGATATCTTGTGGAGTTGCTCCTGACAAGCTCAAGATAAGAATCTTACAACTGCTCAAGAACCTATATGAAGGCACAGAACAAGCTCAAGAACCGCAGTCAGGCCATTTACCTCTTATCAAATGTCCCACAAAGAAATTAACTCAGACCTACTCTGCGGTAGTCCAATCTTCCCTACTGCAGACCGCAATTAAAAGTTCAGTGACAATTCAGCCAATTCATCATGAGTTGCCTATAGAAAATTTCGAGTATGGTCAATGCTCCCAGAATCCTGAACCTTCTAGTTCAGATGAATCCAGTCCACGCGTTCAAAAGAAATCTAATGGATCAAAGAAACCGCAGTTGAATTTCAATGATTGCGGTTCTCCAAAAACTCAGGCAAAATGGCCTTCAAAGAGGAATTTCACGTGGTAAAAAGCGGGAAATTTTTTCAAAAAACAAGAGACAAATCAAAGTTTCGAAACCCAAGAGTCCAGAAAAACTTGTTTTCTCAAATTACTTTTCTAAAAACTCTGCAGTCAAGAAAACCAACAAAAAGGGGTGTACAGTTCCTAAAACCTTTTTAAACTCTTCTGACACAACCCAAAAGAAAGTAAAGTCTTTTCGAAGCAATGGTTTTCAGATTTATTCCTCAGATGATCCAAAATGGAAGGGGATTTTACCAACTCCAACACATTTAAAGTCACCTCAAAATTTTAAGAAATCACATCCTAGAAAATCTACACGTGCTCACACACTCTCAAATCGTACTTTTTCAAATTCCAAGAGCACCGCTGTCAAATCTCACACTTCTCGTACAAGTCACAAAACTGTTCCCACACCCTTCAGACTGCTGACCAAGCAGAATGTCAGGGTAAATGACAAAAATCCTTCATGTAATTGTCATTGTCAAAAGGGACCATCTCAAGTCAAATCTCGCACTTTTCAAAAACCTCATAACTTTTCCAAATCTCACAATACCTCAAAAGTTCACAAACACCCAGGTTTAGGTCTCAAGATTGACATAAAACCTGTCCCTGCAACCTCAGTTCATGCATCTTTGAAAAACCCACCAGTCGCCTCGGGCTCCAAACTTATTTGGGTGCCCAAACTAACCGTGTAACTTTCAGGCAATCTGCAAGGAGGATCAAGAAGAGGAGTGGTTAATAGATAATGACTGCTCCTTGCACATGACTGGAAGGTTAGAGTACCTTTAAGATTTCAGGCCTATTTGCAATGGTGGAAACGTCACATTCAGCAACAATGCGAATGGAATAATCCGAGGTTATGGTGTACTTACTACATGAAACTTCTCAATTCAAAAGGTAGCTTACATAGAAAGCCTCAAACACAATCTCATCAGTGTAGGCCAACTGTGTAAAGCAGGCCACAGGGTTGAATTTGACAACGAATACTGTTATGTAATGACAAGCGATAGAAGCACCTGTTTGATCAAATCCAAGTCCGAAGGGACCATGTATCATTTGGACGTTTCTCTGATCATTGGGAAACCGCAGCTATGCTTCCTATCCAAAGCAGTATCTAAAGTCAGCTGGCTATAGCACCGTAAGCTAGCCCATCTTAACTTCAGGTATATCAACAATCTGGTTACCGGAGAACTCGTCCGACGTCTTCCCATTCTCAAATTCAACAATGACACTCTCTGCTCAGCATGTGAATGTGGCAAACAATCAAAAGCAAGCCATCCTATGGTGATTGATTCTTCAATTTCTGAACCACTGGAACTCCTACATATTGATCTCTGCGGTCCATCTACTGTAGCCAGTCTTCATCACAAAGAATACATACTGGTTATAGTTGATGACTTCACTCGTTTCACTTGGGTCTTCTTCCTAAGACTCAAATCCGAAACTCCGCAGATGCTGATCAATTTTATCAAAGAAATTGAACTCCAAATCAAATTACCAGTGCGCCGCATCCGAAGTGATAATGGCACCGAGTTCACTAATCATCTCTTAAACAGTTTCTTTGTTTCAAAAGGCATCAGTCACAATTTCTCAGCTCCCTACACACCACAACAGAATGGAGTAGTAGAGCGAAGAAACCGAACTCTGGTAGAAGCAGCCAGATCTATGCTTAACTTCACACACCTTCCTCTCTACTTATGGACCGAAGCAGTGGCCACCGCATGCTTTGTTCAAAACCGAAGCATTATTTGCAAGCGTCTCAATAAAACTCCGTATGAGGGCCTTAACAACCGCAAACCAAATGTCATATTCTTTCACATCTTTGGGTGTAGATGTTTTGTGATCAACAACAAGGATCATCTAAACAAATTTGCACCAAAATCGGATGAAGGCATTTTCCTTGGCTACTCAACAAACAAAGTAGCCTATAGGGTTCTCATCAGATGCACGACACTAATAGTGGAAAGCTTCGATGTCAAGTTCGATGACTATTATGTCCGCAACACTGCTCCTTCAGATGAAACGAAAGCAATCCTGGAAAATGATATCCCAGCCTCCTCGGGTCCTCTAAACATCGTTGAAGTAAACTATGATGATCTTTTCGACCCCGTAGAGACTGCTCAACTCTCCAAAGTTCTTGTGTCTTCGGAAGCTCAACAGCAGCATGCCGACGTTTCTGGACCTACTTTATCTGATGATGTGTCACTCAATACTTCCACCTTGCCGGTTGAGGGGGAAAGCTCCAATCCGGAGCAAGTGACAACCATCGAGGTTCCAGTACCTGAGGAAACAGCTTCGGTCTGTATACGAAGAATTACTCTTCCATAAAATGTCTCTTCAGATTTAGATGACGAAGATATAGAAAACATTGACACAGAAACCGATCCAAGGGTTATCACTCTCTCAACAATCCAGGGGGAACCTTCTCAGGTTCAAGGGGAACTCCCGTCCGCAATCTAGGGGGAACCCCTATCATTTGCTCAAGAAAACTCTAATCCCACTTTCCCAAACCAAGACAATTCAGCGGGCTGCTCACAAGTCGAGGGGGAACTGCCGTCTTCTGCCGCAGAGTCTTCAGATATTGAAGACATTCCATCCACCGCAGCTGCTGATCATCTTTAACCACGTCTACATGTATGGACGAAGGACCACCCACCAGGACAAATCATCGGCAACCCGTCCGCAGGTATTCAAACTCGATCCTCAAAAGATTTATCTGATCACTGTCACTATGCAGCATTTATGTCTTTGGTCGAGCCCAGAACCATCAAAGAAGCATTAATGGAGCCCGATTGGATAACTGCAATGCAAGAGGAACTGGAAGAGTTTAAAAGAAACAAAGTGTGACAACTCGTTCCTAAGCCAAAAGGTCACACTATTGTTGGTACCAGATGGGTGTACAAGAACAAATTGGATGAATCCAGTGCGGTCGTCCGAAACAAAGCGATACTAGTCGCTAAGGGGTATAGTCAAC
Organism: Lactuca virosa; assembly: GCF_052849685.1. Taxonomy (NCBI): domain Eukaryota; kingdom Viridiplantae; phylum Streptophyta; class Magnoliopsida; order Asterales; family Asteraceae; genus Lactuca; species Lactuca virosa. Next base: position 169,236,341 of record NC_136429.1, read on the forward strand.
TTGAAGGTGTTGATTATGATGAAACATACGCCCCAGTAGCCAGGATGGACGCCATACGTATCTTCTTAGCGTATGCTGCTCCCAAGAATATAAATGTACAACAAAGGGATGTAAAGAGTGCCTTCCTGAATGGTGAATTGAAATAGGAGGTTTATCTTCAGCAACCTCCGGGCTTCGAATGTCTTGAATTCCCAGATCACTGTTACAAGCTTGAAAAAGCAGTCTATGGTCTAAAGCAAGCACCAAGAGCGTGGTACGAGACTCTCTCCGAATTTCTTGTCTCGTCCGGATACAAAAGAGGAGTGATTGATCCCACCATATTTATAAAGGCAAATGGTAATCACCTTATGCTTGTACAAATATATGTGGATGATATCATCTTCGGATCAACTGATCAGGGGATGGTGGATGAATTTGCAAAGCTCATGACCAGCAAGTTCCAAATGAGCATGAATAGAGAGATTAATTTCTTTCTAGGACTTCTAGTGAAACAAGTCCCTCAAGGGATATTCATCCATCAAGAGAAATACACCTCTGAACTACTGAAGAAATACTCAATGGATAACTGTTCCTCTGCCAAGGTCCCTATGGCCTTCGGATATAAGATTTCTGCCGATCCTTCTGGAGAATCAGTAGATCACAAAACTTATAGAGGAATAATTGGCTCTCTGATGTACCTCACCGCAAGTCGACCAGAAATTGTCTTTGCAATAGGTGTATGCGCAAGATACCAAGCCGATCCGAATGTATCTCACATAACCGCAACTAAGCAGATTCTTAGATACTTAAAGGGCAGCAAGACTCTAGGCCTCTGGTATCCCGCAGGGAATGACTTCAGCCTACAAGCATTCACCGATGCGAATCATGCAGGATGTAGATTGGATAGAAAAAGCACTTCTGGTGGCTGTCAATTTCTTGGTGGAAGACTCGTCAGCTGTTCATCAAGGAAACAAAACTGTGTCTCACTATCTACTGCAGAAACTGAATATGTGGCCGTAGCCAGCTGTTGTTCACAAGTTTTTGGATGAAAACACAACTTATGGAGTACGGGTACAGGATGTTGCGGATACCGATTTACTGTGACTCTGAGAGTGCGATAGCAATTTCTCACAATCCAATTCATCACTCTAAGACGAATCATATTGAATTACGGTATCATTTCATCAAAGACCACATTCTGAAAGGTAACATTGAACTGATCTTTGTTAACACTCATGAAGAGATTGCTGATGTATTCACAAAAGCACTCGACTCTATAATACTCAACAGTTTCTTACAAATGTTAGGAATGATGAATCCGGACCCTCAGTTCTTTTTGAATTGATAGGTACCGCAGACCATCTCTGGTCCCCAATGCGGTCCTAACAAAATATATCTATCATACATGGTTTCAGTACACTTTGTGTACCGCAACCATATATCATACCTATATTTCTACCATCCTTATTGTTTGTTACTTCTGATCTTGTTCAAAGTGTTTATCTCAGTTCATTAAACCGCAGTCAGAGAACCATCCTCCGCAATAAAAAATTTCTCAGCATTGACGTATCAATCCGCAATGGCAGACCAATCCGCAGTCACATTGAATGAACTTTTAACTACTTCATAAATTCCAAAGGACGTTGTGTGCTATTTAATGATCCTTCATTAAATTAGAAAAACATTCTCAAAAACATTCTTTGTATAGCACATCATCGTTTCAGTTCTCCTTGTTCAAATGATCCTTTTGTCAGACCTATTTTGGGTTTGAAATCAAATAAAACAGTTTCCCAATAAAAGAATTCTTTAAGAAATCTGTTTCATTAAACTGTGTTATCCACCTTGATCCAAGCTGTCAAATCCGTTCCAATTCCACCTTTATTCAACGGACTTAAGCCCCTCACCACACGATCCTCAATCGTGTGATAATGAGTCTGACATTTCATTAAATGCTACATTTTTGGAAAATAAAAAACATTTAACCTTTTCTGTTTTTCAATCGTTTTTGTGGCTGTCATTTAACCTTTTCGTAAAAAAAATAAAAACTCAAGGGTTTTTATCTTTAACCGCCACATATAGGGTAAAAACAATAAACTTTTGAAATCCGCCCCTATAAAACCTTTTTCTCTCATCCAAGAAAGCTTTACACTTTCTGAACCTCTTCGAGGATCTTCATCTTCTTCACCTTCTTGCACTCAAGCTTTCTGCAAGTTCTACAAACTCTTTTTCAAAATGGTGAAGTCTGGCATCTCAAAGAAGCAATCCAAAGCTTCTCGTTCTGTTCAACCCACTGGTTCTGATTCTGCCACGAGGAACCAATCGCCTTCCATTGCCTCAAGCAACTTTAGGGCAATCTTTGAAGATCACTCCTTCTACAATGAGTCCATTCGCCTCATGATCAAGTTCATCACCAATCACCCATTGTTTGGACCCTTTGATTCCTTCACTGATGTTGTTCAAATTTCAACCCTCTTCAAATGTGCATTCTCAGCGTACCGTCCCCTCAACAATCTGCAAGAAGTTCATCTGAATTGATGGATGATTCCTTGGTCATCTTGACCAAAGACAAGTTTCTGACTGCAATAAACCTACTGGTTCATCCCTCTACCAAGTTCATCTCTCCCAGTGTGACAGACATCATCTCCTCTCTCTACCAAATGGGTTACCAGAAGAAGCTAACGGGGATTGGGGAGTTCAAGAAAAACCAACTCCCTGCGGTCTGGCAGTTCGTCTGTCACTATGTGATCCGCAGTCTATCTGGAAGAACCAGAGGCACTGACAACATGGGCCTCAAACTGCTGGAGCTAGTCTGGAGTATCTTCATAGGCCACAATGTCAACTACGGTCAGATCTTATGAGATGACTTCCTTCAATACATCCCTAAGGAGAATCCAAAGGCAAATCCCACCAAACTCACCTTTGCAAGGTTTTGGTCCTTATGCATCTCAGACCTTCACCGTGATGCGAAGATCAGCATGGGCAGTGACATCAATTTTTTCGTCACTCGTGATCTCAAAAGGTACCCTCCCTCCAAAGATCAATCTATTTTTGGACCTCTAAGACGTTTACCTATTCATATTTTGACTACTGTTGGCCTTGAGACTAAAATTGTCACTGATCACATTGAGGCTACGGAAGGTATTGACCCATACCTTTCTACCCCGCCTCTACCTACCGCACCCCGTGATCCTGAACATACCGCAACTCCATCTTCCACTACTCTCTCTAATCTTCCATTAGCCTAAAGACTCAATAAGCATTCTTCAAGAAAAACCTCTCGAGGGAAGTCCAAGAGAAACACTCCTTCCAAAAAGGTCGAACCATCCAAGAAACGTAAACTCAAACATATTGTCTCTTCAGATGAAGACTTTGATCCCATTCAGATCCCCACGATCAATGTTGAAGATGAGTCTGATGATGACTCAGTCCCCATCCTTGTTCTCAAAAAACGCAAAACCAACCAAAGTTCTAGCCAAATGCGTGACCGGATTAATACTGAAGTCTCTCAAAAGACTCCAGTAATCCTTGGGGTCCCCGCAAGCCCATTTGCTTCAACCCTTCCTAGCCACTCAAACACAGCAAGTGTGTCTGCTTCATCCAAACGTGGAGACTCTCCCCCAACTAAATCCCTAGAGGCTTTAATTGGTTCTTCTCGCCTTAAGGTCTCCAGGGCTTCCAAACATAACTTCTTTCAGGAACAGGAGTTGCGCTCCATACTTGACTCTGTACTCAAAACACTTGATACTGTTGGGTTTTAGTATACTACAACATCCTATGGTGCACATACAACCTTAAATACCTTGGATCTATGTTTTCTCTATTATACATGCAAATGGTTTCAAAGGCATTAAACATATAACTAGCATGCATTTGACATAAACCATATAATATACTAGTTAGGGAAACATACCTTTTATGTGGCTTGAAGTCTTGATGTATTTGGCCTTAAGAGCTTAGTACCAATAGTATGAAATGCCTCAAATGGAATCACAACACACCTAGGACAAAGGTGGCTCTTGAGAGAGAATTCCATGCACCAAAACACCTCCATATTTGTCTAAGAAAAGAAGTGGTGATTTTGGCTATGGAGTAACCTATTTATATGTAGGATTCCAAGGGTCATGGGTATAACCCATAATCCATACCCATGGGTTTTATGATCCATGGTTCATGTGGCCCAACTCTTTATGTGTCCATACATAAACTTGGTCCAACATGGATCATAAGCCCAACACATATAAATATAACTAATTATCATAATTAGTCCCCATAGATTTAATTAGTCTCTTTTGATCACTAAATTAATTCCAAATTAATTCTTGATCGATACTAATTAAAACATATGATTTCATATTAATATATTATAACTTATAATATATTAATAAACCATAAATAACCTTCTCTCAAAAGTCCATCCTAACAAATTGTCCTGATGATATGCAACCCAAATGGACCATGCTACTCTCGGGTCAAGTACATACCAATAATAGTTATGGGCTTAGACATCTAATCCAACAGTCTCCCACTTGGATAAGTCTAAAACTATTATTGCAAGTACGACTTCATAACCCGACTAGCAATCGTAGCTCTTAAAGCCGTTGTCGAACTCTAAACAAATCAATGACGCGTCCATTAGATAAGGGATCATATATTCCTCCATTCTAGATATCATATGGACTGAGACATGGATTATAATCATTCTCTCTGTCCATTTGTTGTTTCCCGATTTTCGATTTATGATGACTGACTGATTGAACAAATCAAATCAGTCCTGGCTTGGCCAAGCACTCACATGTGTCATCGCTAAATCATCGAGGGGCCCACATATATCGCTTTTATCCCGAAGGTAAAAGGAATGGATAAACTTCGACTCATATGGCTTGTTCTACTACTTGTTGAATCATACACAAAGGCACATTTTATAACATCGAGTTACCAAATGCGTTTTCGTGCAATCAATGTATAACCAACTCATAGTAACAACTCATATCTCTAGGTTTGAAGAATATAAGATATTATCGTCTCATGATCACTCGTGATAAAATCCATGAAGTGATTCAAATGAGCGCGGGTTGAATCCAATACTCAGAACTTATGAGCACTCATGAGTGTTGTAGCACCACTTTGTCCACCAACTTGGACCTCTACAAACCAACCCATGACAGTCTTGATTCATATCTACTTCCAACATATGACCGACTGTGGATGGTTTGAATAACTTAATCATTCAGGAAGAGCGACTTAGTTATTCTGGAAGTCAAAACATGCAAAGTGAAACACAAGAATAAATGAATCAAATATGGTATCAAACCCTATGAATATAAATAAATACTTTTATTTATCACCATACTGATTACTCATTATTCATTGTTTCGGTTTTATCAACTTTATACTTGAATTAAAAACACTAGTTGTCCCATGCTCCAAGCATGTACACTATGTTTTTCTTAAACAATAGCTTTGCCATACACCAAGTATGCACTCTATGTTTGTCTATGATCCTTACTTTGTGAAATAAACCAATTGAACATAATTTCAATGATTCTAATTTCACACTCCCAAATCCTTATCGAAAAATGTGAGAATTTCAAATTCCTATCATTTATCGAAATCTGTTTAGATTTTAAACTTATATGCACTGACCCTCCTGTAATGAATATGTACAAAGTCACAAAGACTTGTCAACAATCATTATAAGGTATTCCAATGGAGATCAACTCCATGGAAACTAAGTCTCATATTCAAAGTACATTGCTTTGGACATGCTTCTTGCATTAAGTTTTCTAATCTTACACAGATAACTTCCACCTATGGAGACAACTCCATATTCTCATTTTGACTATCACTTCTGAATAAGAGATGCCTCTTTTCAGAATATGTCAATATGGTCCTTCCAAAATTAGCACTATACTTCCAACTGTCCCTGAGCAACCAATCTTTGGTAAACCTCAGATTGTCCTCGACAATTGCTTAATCATTTTAGTCATAACCAATTCTAGACCTTTTCCCTTCTTAATGCCTCTGGGCATTTGGAAAAATTTAGAAATGACAAATATTATAGCACATGCAATCGATCCTGTACCCAAAGCAAATGGTACACGATTCATGATGTCTCACATAAAGACATGATTCTAGACCAGTCTTTTGCTACAATATTTCTATTTGCCATGTTTTCAAAATTTGACTATGAAGAGGGATGCCGTAATCATAATCGAATTTTGAGAACGCAATATATAGAATTTCCTTAAGTTGAACCAATCCAACATGAAATTCATATATATATTCTTGACTAAAGATGATTAAGGTCTCAATCTAAGCCTTTAGAACTGAAATGAAGTATATCCTCTCCCTTAATTATAGCAAAACAACTTTTTCAATCCCTGCAGCCTCACGAATTGAAACTTTTGTTTTCTATAATTAACATTGCTAACTTGCAACACTAACAATAATTATCATGCTCCCACTAACATGATGATTATTAGCATAACACTTATGCTCCCACTAGCTTTGACATGTACTCAGAAATCAGCTGGACTTCTAGAAATCAATACTTTATTGACTTTCTTACCAAAGTTCAGATTTCTGATACGAGATGCTTTGATAAAACTTTATCAAAATCATACACCTTTCCTTAGATAGCATGCATGTGTGTCTAAACAATTTCAGAACTATGAAAAGGGATGCCGTAATCATAGTCTCAATTGTTTAGACCTTTTGCCATCTGCTTCAAATCTACTTGGTGGAAGTGTTTCCTCTCCATCATTTTCATGAATCGGAGAGAAACCTGATGACCCTTAGATTTTATGGTGTATGTGTTCTTATCCATGTGAATCGTCAAAACCATAGTCACAAGACAAGGATAATGACAAATCCAAACTCATATGGACTGAACTTATGCAATCTTAACTTCTTGCCACCTGGCAGTACAGGGCCTGCCATTGCTTCCAAGTTGTTATGCAACCAATTGAGAACTTTCAGAACTCCTATGCAAAGCCAACTTTAACTGGAATGGGCACAGAATATGTCAACACGAAAGGTTATAAACCTCAAGTCGTGTACTAGTGAAGAACCTCAGGTTTTATTCTTGATTAGTTCTTGAAATTCTTTTTAGGATCTTTAAGACTCCCACTATCCTCTTGACATATAAGACTATCTTGCCAAATATTCAAGAGATAGTGCGGATTCTTTATCAAGACAAACACTTCACACAATTGGCCTTAGTTGGTCTTTGTTTTATCCAAAACATCACAACTTAGCAATTTCAAATGTACAAGAGTAGGACACTTTTACTCTTACATTTGACAAGTGTTTTAAACCTTTCTTTAAGATATGTCACTCAAGTTACAATCTTGGAGTATGACTCTAAGAATTGTTTTGGAACGAAGTATGACTCATCTTCCTGATCTAACCATTTCAACAATTCATGACTCCTCTTCTTAGTCATAAGAATGCACTAAGATGAACTTTAGAGGACTAATTGTGATATGATTTCTAAATCATTAAGATGATCACAAACATGATACTAAAGTACTCTCCCATCTTTTCAGATTTGAGAAACTTTTATCTTTCTGCCTAATTTGATTCTTCCCATTCGTTCTGCCATACATTGAGACTTTTCCAATGTTTCAGAATTATACTTAAACTTGTAAGTATAACCATATTTACTAAACTTTAGTAAATCAAATAGTCTTAACGAGCTTTGTGGTGGACATGACCAGTGCACAAGAATGTGTACTCGATCCCTTTAGTCCTTCACTTGACTCACACATCCATGTGAACAAGTAATTAGTCTTGATTTTCCAATGCTTGAAAGTTCTCATTCATCATACTATTCAACTTGCATGATTCCAAGTTTCGGTCCAATTGAAACTTGGGTGATGAGGAACTTTCTTGATTTGGTAAATTTAGACACTACCACGAATGAAAGAATCAAATCCATTTTCCAATATTGCTGTCCGTGGAATCATATAAGCAACAATTTTCCACAAATGCCATTGTAAGGATACTTCAAATAAATAAAATTAAACAATTTTCTTTTATTTTAAAACTTTGCGGAAAAACTTATCCTTACAATCCACATGGAAAATTGTTGTTATCTATTCCTTAGCAATATATCATAACTTCTTAAGCAACTGCTCAAAATTCTGATGCGATCGAAATCCACCTTCGCGATCAGAATCAGCATATACTTCCTTTAAGATTTCTCTCTATTCTTTGATTCTTAAAACATCAACATGTGATCCAGTCACATCATGTAATGATGATCTCAGAATAGAACTTAACAGAGTTAGATAATGGGCTCTACCTGATGTAGAGTCAAACTTATTGACTTTAACATCCTTAGGTAAATTTGGCAGCTTTGCAATCAACGCCCCTTCCTTTGGCAAAATAAACATATGGACCCTTTGGTAATGAGACTATCTCAGACTTAGCCTTTCTCTTTACCATTTGGTCAACCGGGTTGACTATGGCCAATCCCTTTCCATTGGGAAGAGAATGCTTTTTCTGGATTTCTAGTGTCACCATTGTCACTGTCCATAAAGTTTTTGGGAAGTTGATCTTCTAATCATATTTGCTTTACTATCGTTCCAAATCATTGCTGATTCAGCAGCACCAAGCAAATAGATATGATCATTAAGGTTCATGTCATAGTCTGATTCATAGTAGTCCCAAAGGAACTCACTATGTGACTTAGAAAGTGATTGAACATCCAACTTTCTCAAGACTTTGACACCCAACTCTCCCGGCTTGTCAATATGTGACTTCATCTCTAAGATGTGATCACACATAGACCTTGCTTGCCATTAGGGATTGAGTGACCTTGAACTTGTGGGTTAGGGAGAATAATTGGAGGAGGTGGAGGAAGAGAAGTATGACTTCCATGAGCCAAACTCGGTAAGTCATATTCATTAGGAAAGCTTGGTTTGGGAAGATCATTGTTGTCTAAACCAGACATCAACAATGGGAGAAATTCGCGTAAAGTTGATTTAAGTCCTTAATATAACACCCAATATGATATGTTAAGGCTAGGACCCAACAAACTATTTTATAACTTGGAAGAGGGATGCCGTAATCCAAGCTATAAAATATTTGAAGGTAGGTGAATGACGATTCACCAATTTCTACCAAGATAAACGAAATGTATTATTAGGTTTTAATTGGTTTTGAAACTCCTAGATTCTTTTGAGATTCATTGAACTTTTCAATGGCATGTTTCAATCTCGAGTGTGCCCTTCAGGTTTTGTGACTGGGATGCCAAGGATCACAAAACAAGGTGTGAAGTAACCATGCAAATATACTTGGTACCCTTAATATTTACCCCTCAATCGATGTGCCGGTTAACCACACACGCTCCAACGATACTATGATAAACATTAAGTTACCCTTTGCCTACCTTGTTAAGTCCAGGTTAGTGTTCCGGTTAACCACACACGCTCCACTAACAGCTTAAACAAAGTGCAAAGTGTAATTTCATGGATTAGCACCTTATTGACATTTTCCTAAGTAACTAAGATTGGGAATTTATAAGTGTTTAGTTACTTAGTATTTATCATTATACTTATAATGAAGGGAGAATTATAGTCCTTGTCCTACCTGTTCGGCTAACGACCCTCCACCGGTCAAGGAAGCGGTGAGTGAGAGTGAACACCCATTAAACTGCCATTTTATAGGCAGTAACCTTATACCCCCCTTATAGACCGGCTTCGTGAATGAGGCCTACTAATGGTAAGACGACTTTATCTTATACATATCTATATAATTAAAATTATAATAATAGTATAAGGGTTGAATTTTAAACTTTTAAAATTCTAAGGTCTAGTTTGGAATTAAAGTATACATGGGGGGTAACTTTACAAATTCCAAAACTTGAGGACAAGTTTTGAAACCTTTCAAAACTCTTGGATTTTTCATAACTTATGAGTTTAATTAAGGTTTAATGAAAAAAAAAAGTTCAAGTTCCATAACTTCAGGACAAGTTATGGAAGACATTAAATCATTTAATGATGACATTAAAAATAGTGACTCTTCTATTTTCATAACCTATGAGACTTAATGACACTTTAAAAAGAAAAACTCTTCACTTTCCATAACTTGAGGACAAGTTATGGAGTTCATAAAAACCATTAAGATCAAATATTCCAATTAACACAATAATCAAATAATTTTTCTATGATCTAGATTAAACTCATAAGTAAAGATAATTCACATCAACAATTTTCAAGAAATTAGATAATCATATAAACTAATACAAATCTTGAAACTTTGACAATTATCCTTTGAAGACTCTTGGAATTCATAACCTAAAGAGTTAATAAATGAGACATTTCACATCCATAACTTATGGAAGTTTCAAAACTCTTAAGATCATAACTTTAAAAAAAACTTTTGAGTTCCAAAATTTTATGACAAAATTTGTAACTCCTTAAAACCATTTAGATCAAACTTTTAAAACAAATAAAATAATCATATCATTCTATCTTTTAATAAATTGACCTAATTCAACTCTTGTAGTAAGGTGACTCAAATTTTATAAATAATTAGTTTTTCATAAAATCAAGTAATTATCATAAAATTTGACAAACTTCATGTTTCTTTTTTCTTTTTTTTCCTTCAACTTGAAAAAAAAATACATTTGCATCAAATATAATAGAAAACAACCCATGGCTCTAATACCACTGTTGGGTTTTAGTATACTACAACATCCTATGGTGCACATACAACCCTAAATACCTTGGATCTATGTTTTCTCTATTATACATGCAAATGGTTTCAAAGGCATTAAACCTATAACTAGCATGCATTTGACATAAACCATATAATATACTAGTTAGGGAAACATACCTTTTATGTGGCTTGAAGTCTAGATGTATTTGGCCTTAAGAGCTTAGCACTAATAGTATGAAATGCCTCAAATGGAATCACAACACACCTAGGACAAAGGTGGCTCTTGAGAGAGAATTCCATGCACCAAAACACCTCCATATTTCTCTAAGAAAAGAAGTGGTGATTTTGGCTATGGAGTAACCTATTTATATGTAGGATTCCAAGGGTCATGGGTATAACCCATAATCCATACCCATGGGTTTTATGATCCATGGTTCATGTGGCCCAACTCTTTATGTATCCATACATAAACTTGGTCCAACATGGATCATAAGCCCAACACATATAAATATAACTAATTATCATAATTAGTCCCCATAGATTTAATTAGTCTCTTTTGATCACTAAATTAATTCCAAATTAATTCTTGATCGATACTAATTAAAACATATGATTTCATATTAATATATTATAACTTATAATATATTAATAAACCATAAATAACCTTCTCTCAAAAGTCCATCCTAACAAATTGTCCTGATGATATGCAACCCAAATGGACCATGCTACTCTCGGGTCAAGTACATACCAATAATAGTTATGGGCTTAGACATCTAATCCAACAGATACACCTTCCCAACCGCAGGACAATTCTTCAGTCCTTGCCAGAACTGAGCCGAGGCCAAACTTCACTACGGGTCAAGGAGATCGAGGAAGCTCAGGAAATCCTACTCTGCTTACATCACATACAGGTGGTTTAGGCACGGTGAGGACAAATGTGCAAGGATTCGTGAACCCGAGGGAGACCTCGGTGCGACATCAAGGTTTTGACGGTTATGAATCTGATGATACCTTCACTCGGGATCGTCCCACTACTGAGTCTGGTATCAAGAAATATGAAGCTTTTCGCAGGGCTTTTCAGGCTCGAAAAGACAGGCAAACGCATCAGCTTCAACAAAAAGAAAAGGAAATTCAAATGGTGGCTAAGTACTGGGCAGATGGAATCAACAACGCCAACACCGTAACCAACATCATCAAAGTTCAAGATTGGATGACCGCAATGGATGAGACCATCCGCAAAGCTCAGTCCATTCCAGATGGTGCAGGTTCATCCAGGCCCCCTCCAACAACTGCTGCTCATGCCTCTCAAGATGACGGAACCGCAATCGAAGTCAGTTCCGGGCCTACTTTTGGTTTTGATGACTTTGACATAAATGAGGTCAACCAACCGGAACGATCAGATGATGTGATGATGATATTTGAAGAAGAAGAAGAGTCAAGCGGCTCCCAGAATTCTACTTCAAAGCCCAAGGAAAAGAAGAAGAAGAAGAAAATGGCTGTTTCCAGGAAATAATTTCTAAACCTGCAAAACAAGATCGATCAGATCTTAGCTGCAGTTAAATCCAGCCAACCGCAACCTGAAGATGTGCCTGGACCGCAATCCCTGATCGACAGGATAGAATGTCTGGAAGCAAGAGAACGACTTGCTGCTGAGAGAATCTCTCTCAAGGTTGAAATGGGTATCCGAGCCCTGGATACAAGCCGGAAAGCAGATTATCAACAGTTCATCACCACTGCGGAGCGACTCATCACAGAAGTGACCGCAATTAAAATTAAGCTTCAATCTATTATTGCGGGTCATGATGCTTATTCAAAGAAGCTTATTGAGGAAATGCACAATGCTTATGAGTCCGCTATTTCAGTCCTTCAATCAACCATCAACAACCTCAGACGCTCTTTATCCTCCAACTTCCATGGCCAGGAAATTCTAAAGTTTACAAAGGAGATCCACAAATTGCTTTTTGACCACGCACTCCCCACCAATCAACAACTCAGTGAAGCTATCAAATCTCAGTTCACTGAAGTTTGTGCCAAAATAGATGGTCTTAAGCAATGGCTTGAGGAGGAACCCGGTGTTCCTTCCTCAAGAGGGGGAAGTGAAGATCATGGATCAGACCACATTTCACCTCAACAATCACATACGCATCAACATTTACAGACTCCCATCCACTTTGGTCAGCATCCAATCTTTTCAACACTTATCACTCAACACAAGGTTCCTACCCCGCAACCTTCCCCGCAACCATCTCAACACAAACAAACTCCTGTGCCCTCTACTCAGAAAATTCCAATATAATCTCCTCATCAGTCTCCAGTTCAAGATACTCAACATCTTTCTTCCCAGCACCATGAGACTCCCCCTCATCTCAGCAACTTAGCCCCTGAAATGTCATCCGAAAACTCCTACGACTCTCCCAAAACAAAACAGAAAAAAGCTGACTGGAGAGCAGCTAAATTTGCAGAATTAATTTGGAGAGATCATGGTTTTGACATCACTCTGGATGAATCCCATGTCAACTCCTGGGTTAATCCCATCCAAACATTACTCGATGATGACTACAAGCCCTATCTTACCTTTGTAGAACCCCCAACAGACGGTTATTGGGACATTCCTATCTCTCCCAACGCAAAGTTCTTTACCGTGTTTGAATCGTTTGACCGCAACCTCCCAGATGATCAAAGGTTGCTACTAGAATTTGAAAGACTTAACAGATTTCATGCCAAGCATGGATCTTCAATCGAGAGAATCTGGTCAAACGACAGACCCACTGCAGTCAAAAACTACAAGCCCAGAAAATTCATGAAAGCAGAATTCATCCAATATACCCTCACCAAAAGAAATTCAGACTACATCCGAACCCAAGCTGATTTCCCTTGCATGAACACGGAGGAAATCTTCCTGATTGCAAAGGTATTTTAGAACAAGTCTGAAAAACACCCAAAGATTAAGACTGCATATGAAAGGTCCTGTGCCTTTCTAAATGAGACTGTGTGTGACTTTGCAAGAATTGATGTGGATATCCACCCAACACTTGCTCAGATGTTCAACCTTCCTCTTCTTGAACCAGCTCCAGTCCTAACTGAAGGCTTTCAAGAAAGATCCCTTGGAGCAACTAACTTCCCAGATCTTGGAGTCATTTTCAAACGCTTAAATGATGAAACAAAATACTTCATCCCAATGACTGCCATGAACCGCATGACCCGGAAGCAATTAGATATTACTCAAACTGCAGTCAACAAATCAAAACACACAACTGCTGAAATAAAGTTTTAAATCTCAAGGAGAATTGCGTGGCTTAAGGAAGTCAGGAAGTTCTGGTGGATTCTCATCAAGTTTCTCAAGCTCGACAATTGAAAGGAAGGTTGAAGAGGTCACTTAGGGGGGAATTGTTGAAACATAAAAGTGACCCTCTTAAACTTAAAGAGATCCGAAGCTGTCTTCTAGATCCGCAGTCAAGCTCCACACCGCAATCAAGAACAGCATCCGCAGTTGAAGTCATCAAACTTAGTCATAGTTTTATCTGTTTTATGTCTTTACATTCGTTTGTCGAGTGTTCCTTGCATGGCCACCTTAGACAGATTTAACTTTGTAATCTTCGAGACTCTATAAATAGAGTTCTCTTATTATGAATGAATCATCTCTCTCAATTATCTCTATCTTGAATATTGTATTCTATTTACTCTCTTACTCTCTCACATCAAAGATCTTCAAATTCTAATATTTAGATCGTTATCTCTTCGGAGCAAGTCAGCTTGACTTAATCACTAAGCTTGATCACACTTACTAACCTGGATTGTCTGCAATCCTTGTTAAGAATCAGCTTATAGTGTCTTCTTGATATAATACTTGTTGTCATTTATATTTCCTTATATTTCCACACCTAATTATCTAACTATCTAACTCTAGCTTATTATTATTGTTGAGCTTTATGATTCACTGAGTTAAACTTCTTTCCGCATTATTACTTGTTCTAACGTTTGTTCAAGTGTATTACTCAAAATTTTCTATCAACATATATATATATATATATATATATATATATATATATATATATATATATATATATATATATATATATATATATATATAGAAGTAGGGGTGAGGAGTGGGGGTAGGCTTTGGGAGGAGCAATCATTCATAATCATATTTTAGAGAGAGAAAGTAGAGAGAAGAAGTGTGTGTGTGTGAATCTGGTGTTGGAGCATCAATCTTATCATCAATACATCATAGATTCATCTTCTTCTTCTTCTCATTCTTCTCCATTTGATCTTGCATCATCCACTTGATTGGAATTCCGCACCATCAAGTGGATCTGATTGATACATCAAGCTAATTTTTAGGACTTATAAGTACTTTGATCACAACTTATAATTTCACACAACCTTTCACTAACCCATAACATTTAAGCATTTAGAATACTTGTATTTATGTGTAAGTTGGAAGTAACTATACACTCACTTGTTAAAAGTGGTTGACTCAAAATTTGGGCAGTGCTTCGCCTAGAACTTTAGCTTTTCCTTTGATATAACCTAGGTACGAATATCACTAAGTCTTAGTCTTATTTTCTTATGACTAATGATGCTATGGATTCCTCATTTATCCAAATGTCTACAAATCTATAACTGATAAAGACCAACCAGGTAAGATCATATCGGAGGTAGGGTCAGTTTGGTATACAGAGTATACTGTTTGGAAATCCCACTTTAAACACCTCACTAAATCTAGCATAGACATTACCCCCATAAGTAGATAAATCCATATTATGACATGGAATCACTAATAAATCTTATTCATAGATTGATAATAATAACTATAAATATAAATATAAGTTACATTTGAATTAAGATAAATTCATCTTAACATATAGAGATTTTTCTAGCGAAAAGTTGGAAATTGCACTGGCATAACTTCGACTCGAGAGCTCCTACTTATCGGGCTCTTTTTATATGCCGGGGTTGCACTAAACTTCTAAAAATATATAGAAATTTTGGATTTTTAAGAGTGGAAATTCCAGAGAAGAGTTCTAGATGTATGAAGAAGTGAATTAGGGCTGGAAGGAGTTTATAGGTAAAATTTTAACTAGGCGCGTCACGCCCTCCAGACACATCGTTCGTCTAGCCTTGTAACATGTTTCGAAAATCTTGTGGGCCACGTTGCACCTGCTAGAAGGGCGCACCACGCCCCACACACGTGCAAATTTATCAATTTTCAACCATTACTTATTCTTATGAGCTCCGTTTTCGACGTTCTTTATATCTACGCATACCTATTGAAGAGTTCTACAAATTTCATTTAGACTTCGTCGAATAATTCTCACTTTATCTTTAAAGTTATATTTTTAACAGACTTAGAGTGTTAAAGTTTGTACAAAAATCATAACTCTTTCATACGACATCTGTTCTCGACTGTTTTTATATTGGCGTAATCCTATTCACATGATCTTCAACTCTCGTGTAGATTGGTTTGTTTAATAATCAACCGATTTGGATTTGGATTTCTGTGTCCGCACTACTACGTTGAAACTTTGAAAAATCATAACTTACTCATACGAAGTCAGATTTAGGCGTTCTCTGTATGCACACTCTCGGTTCAACGATTACTAAGACTTTTGTTTAGATGACTTAGGCTAATAAGCAATATATATCCGATTCACCTTTTATGACGCGCATAGATGTGTCGGCTTAATCGCGAAACTCAAAGAAGCATAACTTCTTCATACGAAGTTGGATTTAAGCGCTCCTGATATCCTGGAGATAGTCATTGCGACTACTACATCTTTAGATAGAATTATCTATTATGTCCTAAATGTCTATCCCGAATCTACGGACGTTACATTTATCTCCCCCTTAGGATGATTTCGTTCCGGAATTATCAGCAAAACAAGGCTTGTATAATGATTCCACATGTCACCTTTCCATCCTAGGTAATAACCGTAACTCCGAGTATTAAACTCTTAGACTTCTTAGTTGCTGGAGGTGGTCAACCTTACAACCACTCTTCATTCTCTATCAATCCTAAATTTTGAGTTACAAACTCGATCTTCATTGAAGATTCATGTTCCTTTTCAAACAGTCTCAATCCATGATAATGCCTTTATTTTGACTATCGTACAGACCGAATGGTCATACTCTAAACATCTTCCAGTGCATGATGCAATGGCTAGACTCAGGTCTATTTGAGTCAGACTATAGCATGGAAGATACATTCCTTCATGTTCTAATGTGGTAAGACCACATTATAGCATGTAGCATTTCTAGCTACAGGATGCTTAGTCTTTAACGACGACTGCAATTCTTCTCTCATTCACTTCGATTATCTTTGTCCTTCGATCTTGTAACTACATCGATCTTACTTCATTTATTTATCTTAATCAGAATCGATTCGTTATGACTACTAAGTTCGGAATAACGTTCGTCTTCTTAGTCATTACCAAAATCATCGTAACGACGGATACATGTTAGTACATGAAAAGCGCCCCTTAGTCAATCCGACCTTATGAGCATTTTCGAGGTTGTATATACTTCGAGATGAAGAGGAGTTTCCGAAGTGAATAGATTTACAAGATGATGTTTTTTAGAGTTTAGTCAATGTGTTTTAAAAGAAGTAAAAGTACTTGTTTTTTGTTTACTATTTGTAAATTAGTATAGTACAACCGACAATATCAACAACAATGGCTGTGTTAGGCTGTGGATCTTCAGTCCATGAACACTTTATCTAGAACTTGTCTTTAGGAACTCCTAGGCTATAAAATGAGTGTTAAACTTTTTAATAGGTGTGCAACTAAAGAACAACTTCACTTCTATCAAATCAAGAATTATTCAGTTAATCATTTCTCTCTAACATTCTTTTTGTTCTTATTTAACTTTAACTATTCATACTTTATATTAATTACCTTGAGCACTTTGTTGAGTTATTTACTTCAAGGATTGACAGGTTTATCCAGACATTAATGGATCTTTTATTATAAGAAATCATTAAGTTTATATTAACTCAACGTATCAGAGCATATGTGGTTGTCCATTGAATCCATGTGAACAGATTATAGTTGGTTAAATATTACCTTGCTATCTTAATCATTTCTATGTTCAAGATAAAAGTTCTTTTATATACCACTTCAACTTTAATATATAAACAACAATGGCTACTTCTAATCAATCTCAACAAATGTATGCAATGTAAATCGCAAATAGAATAGGTTGCCCATCGCGTACCCCATTGCTAGTTGTCGAAGAGTATGATCACTGTAAAGTCAGAATGGAGAGATTTTTGGTTGGAAAAGAAAAAGGTGAAGAAATATGGAAGTCAGTGAAAGAAGTTCCTTATGTTCCTATTAGGCAAATGGTCAGAGATGTTGCTGCTACTCTCATGGGCCAAGAAGATCTTCGACCAGCAACTCTAACTGCAAATGACGTCAAGAAACTCCATACATATCAAATTGCTTTTTCTGTAATGGTGTTTGGTGTTACACCATCTCTCTTTGAGCACATTAAGTTGTGTAAATCTGCAAAAGAGATTTAAGTTAAACTTAAAGATCTATTTGATGGATCGGAAAACATGAAGGGCAAGCGTTTGATATTTGTGGTGAACAACTTCGACACTTTCACTACCATTCCTGGTGAATCTGTTGCCTCTGCATCAAATCGTTATATAATTGTGGTGAACAAAATGACAACACATGCAGTTGTTTGAACTCCTATCGAGTACAATCTCAAGTTCATCAATAGTCTCGAAAAAGGATGGGGAAATGTCAACTCCTGTCTTTATAGTAATGGATCTCTGAAGAAACTGAAGCTCTACCAGTTTTTTGACGAACTACAAGGTCACGAGTCTAACGTTGCTCAAACATTACAAGAACTATCTAGAGGTCCTCGTACTCATGTCAATTCCATCAATACAGTTCTTCTGAACACAACTGTCTCGGATCCATTCAGAACTGTCCCACCTATTCAACCTACACCTGTTTCACCTGTTTCGAACTTCCCATACGAAGAAAACTTTGATCCAAAAGTTGCTGATTCCGAACTTTACTTCCAACAAAAGTTTTCAATTTTATCAATGAAATATAGGCTACCATGTAATCCCAATAAACAACCTCCTCAAAACAGATTTCAAGCTCCTCATTAAAGCAATCCTCAACCCTAGCCTAAAACTACTCAAAATCCACCAGCTTATCGAGCTAACATTCCGAATCGCTCCTCGGAACCTCAAGAAACACTAACCTCAGCGAAACCTAAGATTGTGTGTCACAAGTGTGGTCTCGGAAACCACAATGCAAAGGAATGCTTAGCTTATGTTCCTCAGAAAGCAAAGGTGAAAGACTCAGTCTACAATGCTCGTCGAGCATAGGAACTAGTAGAGAGTGAAAGGCATTTGTCACTATAGTTTCTCGAAATGTTTATGGGAATTGGTCATTTTATGATGAGGGTGAAAGAATCTATAGAAGAAACTTGTGTCTTATGGATAGATAAACCATTGAAGGCTACTGGTCTTCTGGTTCTGATGATGAAGATAAGGATGTTGAGACAAATTACTACTACATGATGATCAAGATGAGGATGCTGATCCAGTAGGTAAAATCCATGATTACTGAAAACAATTTTGATTTTTTTATTTGTGAACCTTATCTAACTCAAATTGAATCAGATATGACGGTCAATCTTAAAGCCTATGAGTCTGCCATAGATGTGAGTGAGAAGATGGATTGTGAGTTAACCATACTTAGATTACGATTCGAAGACCACAAGCTTCACATGGTAAGAGGTTTTCCACTTGTCAACTTTGAGAGTGATCATCTTTATGTTGTATGCGAGTGTGGGAATAAATCAAAGAAAGGTCATCGAAAAATCAATTTTCAAACCACTTGAACTTCTTCATATTGATCTGTGTGGTCCGTCTGTCGTTGAAAGCTTGCATAACAAGAAGTACATTCTTGTAACCATTGACGACTACACGAGATTTACCTGGGTTTTCTTTTTTAGATTGAAGTCGGAAACAACTTCTGAGCTCAATAATTTCATAAAAGGGATTGAAGTTCTGACAAAACTACCTGTCCGAAGAATTCGAAGTGACAATGGATCTGAGTTCACTAATGCCACGATTGAAAAGTTCCTTACTAAAAAAGGCATTGAACACAACTTTTATGCTCACTACATCCCATATAAAAATGGTGTCGTTGAAAGAAGAAACTGAATCTAGTTCAAGCCGCTTGGACGATGCTGAACTTTACAAATCTTCCTCTTTATATGTGGGCTCAAGCAGTCTCGACATCCTGTTTTACTCGAAATCGGAGTACCATTAAACGTCGCCTCAACAAGACATCATATGAAGCAATGAATGGTCAGAAGCCGGATATCTCATTATTACACATCTTCGGATGAATATGTTTTATCAAAAACAACCGTGTACAACTCAACAAGTTTCAACCAAAGTCATATGAAGCCAAATTTTTGGGATACTCAGCCAAATAAAAAGCTCACCGGGTTCTGAATCGTTGAACTTGTGTAATTGAAGAATGATTTGACATCACTTTTGATGATAATGTTGTCTGGAACTCAGAACCAACTGATGTTATGACGTATATCCTGGAGTCTGATGCTCCACCTCCTGGGTCTCTGAATCCTCAAGGTATATTTGAAGTTTATATTTAAAGTTTGTTCGGACCAATAGAAACAACTCTTGACTCGGAATCTCGATCAAGACCGTCTTCCATGCAAAATCCTCCTGTTTCTCAAAACATATCTAGTCTGACCTTGACTCGGAATCTCAGAATCTCGATCAAGACCGTCTTCCATACAAAATCCACCATTTGATTACGAAGTATTCCCATCTCGGGTTGAGGGGGAGAATGCCTCCACTTCATGTATCACGAGCAGGGAAGTAATCCAACCTACGAATCAAATGTTCATGGATTTCTAGATGCAGCAGATCAATTTGTTGAAATTGATCCAATTTAGAACAACAATGAAGACGATGCCAACTTCTTTAACTTTTTGAATGATGACGATGCTGACATATCAATTTCATAAGTTCTGGGGGAGCATCATCCATAAATTGAAACAGTTCAGGGGGAGAAACACAACCCCATTGTTAATGTCGGATCATCTGTTGTACAAGAACTTTCAAGATTGCATATATGGCAAAAGGATCATCCTCCAAATCAAGTTATCAAAAATCTGAACGCGGGAGTTCAAACTCTCTCTGTTCTTAACATTAAAAATGGGTGTCACCTATCGATACTTATATTAATGGATGGAGACAACCATTAAAGAGGCTATAGAACATTAGGTTGGATTACACCCATGCAAGAAGAATTAGCAGAGTTCGATAGAAATAAAATGTGGACTCTTGTCCCTCCTCCTCGGGATCACCCAATTTTTGGAACTCGATGGGTTTTCCGAAACAAACTCGACGATGCAGGAGTCATTATCCAAAAAAATATTGGTAGCCAAAGGATTCACTCATATTGTAGGTCTTCATTACGATAATACTTTTGCACCTATTGCCCGTCTTGAATCTATCCAAATCTTTCTCGCATATGCTGCTCATAAGGCCTTCAAAGTCTACTAAATGTATATCAAAAGTTCCATCCTCAAAAGTGAACTTGATAGTGAAGTTTATCTTTAACAGCCTCCTGGGTTTGTGAATTTATCCTATCCGAATTACTGCTACAAACTCTAGAAAGTTGTGTATGGCCTGAAGGAAGCTCCTTCAAACATGGTACGGGACTCTTACTTGTTTTATGAAGCCTTCTTGTTTTCAAAGAGGGGTACTAGATCCAACATTGTTTCGAAGATAAAATGGAAAGAATATCATGTCAGTTCAAATATATGTCGATGACATCATCTTTGGATTAACTTATCCGATGATGGTTGCCGAATCTTCCAAGAAGATGCTTAGCCAATTCTAGATGAGAATGAATCGAGAGTTAATTTTATTTCTCAAACTATAAGTTAAACAAACCAATAAGGGAATCTGCATTCACTAAGAAAAATACATTTCCAAACTTCTGAAAAAGTATTCAATGGACACCTGTGCATTTGCAAAAGTTCCAATGGGTTTCGGACAAAAAATCTTCTCGTACCCATCTGCTGAAGTCGTTGATCAGAAGAAGAATAGGGGAATGATTGAATCGTTGTTGTACCATACTGCACTTCATCCCGACATCATGTTCTCGACATGCCTTTGTGCTAGATTCCAGGTTAATCCGAAGATGTATCACCTTTTGGCAGTGAAGCAAATCTTCTTATATCTTAAAGGAAAAAAGAGGCTCGAAAATTGGTACCTAAATGTTTCTATTGATCGGGTACACTCAAGTATAATAGTGAAGAAAAAACAAAGAACAGAAGAACAAGATGATCAAAAAGATGCTTTCACTAAGAAAAGGCTCTCACGAAGAGAACAGTCACACAAAGCGAGGCACAAAGCTCTATTATGGTTTAACCCTAATAGTACAATATATATGATTACAAAAAAAAGAGATCCCACTATTTTAAGGATGTATACTAATCTATGTAAAGGTCTGATCCTAATCACTAAGATTACAGATCAGATATCTATTCTATATATACATAGAATATCTCCTAATATACAAACGATCAATAAGATCATTAGGATCACACAATCGCTGATCAGGCTGATGTTGGCACTGGTGGACATCATGTTGCGTTTGACTCATCAGATCATAAGGTGTGACCTTACAATCTCCCCTTTCTTATGATGTAAAAAATAATCTTCAACATTTTTAAGGATTTGCTCCCCTTGAGAGTAAGATTGAAAGTTTAAGTTCTTCAACTTTCACTTCCCTAAGAGTAAGAACCTTCTTGTGTTGTGAAACAATCTCCCCTTGAGAAAATGATTGAATGCATCTTGAAGCGTCTTGAAAAGTTTCTTCCCTTGAGAAAATGAGTGCTTGTGTCTGAGTATATGATGATCTCTCCCCCTTTTTGACATCAGCATCATTGAATTATTAACAGAAATGGTCAACATATAAGAGTTGCATTATCAATGGATAATAGTTGTTGTTGACCAACGAGTGAGATTATGATGTCTCCTAATAGCATGGGTTTATACTATCATTCACTGACAAAGTATTGCGAAATCTCATCAGTATATGGTTTTATATACTGAATCATGGACTTCTTCTATTTGAAGAAAAGGAATAAGAATGGTATGATGCATGTAATACATTTTGGTGTTTAAATGTACCCATCGACAAAGAATATCGAAGTTTTATCAGTGTATGGTAGATACAGTGAATCATCAACTTCTTTAATAAAAGAATTGTTGGGAAAGAATGGGTAGGTGTGTGTAATACATAACAAACAATGATATACCCATCGGCACAAAGTTTTCAAATTCTCATAAGCGTTTGGCTTCATACACTGAATCATAAAATTCTAAAGAAGAATGTATGGCGAGAATGGATTGGTGCGTATGATAAGCTACAGTACTTAGCCTAACCATCAGCACATATTTTTAAATCTCTCATCAACCTCTAGTATGTTATGTTGAATTATAAGGCTTTTAAATAAGAATTAAAGGGAAAGAAGGGATTGGTGCGTGTGATAGCCTACGGTACATAGACTAACCATCGGCACAAAGTTTCAAAATTTCATCAATGTGTGGTATATCACAATGAGTCATTAAGTTTTATGGAGGAAAAGTTAAAGGAGAGAATGGAATGTTTCAATCATGCTGAGGTGAAATCAAGGTGAATCATAGAAAATGTAAACTTATCAACAAGAAGTGGTTTATCTTCTATATCATGAAGTTAAATTGCAGTCTAATAATTAAAATTCCCCATCAATTCATTTAACATGGTATAGGAAAAAAAATAGTAAAGAGATAATATCGAGAGAAATGATCAACATATGAATAGTTAAAAAAGGGAATATGCAACGTTTTTAGAAGACCTGGACATATCCTTTTTTAGGAGAATCATAAAAACTGATACTCAAAATCTTTTGATTTAAAGGCTCGTGAACTGGTTTCCTTTCTCCGAGATATCTACCTTTAAACACTATCTATAAAAGAATACACAAACATAGTCAAAAGCGTTAAAACAAAACACACTTTATAATATATACAGAGAGGAAATGTCCTTAATTGTTGAGGTATTGCTGATGGATTCCAAGCTTCATGTTCACCAAGAACAAGGAAGAGCAAAAAGAAGTTTTTGTAACCAACGAGTTAATAGGCTCTAATATGTGTAACCATCGAGAGAAGATAGAGAAAAATATGGAGATAAATAGGCATGAAATGAATGGACCTGAGAGAAAAGATAGAGAAAAAAACACTTGTAAACATTAGATACAGACAATTAAGCAAACTATGAAACTCCTTTGTTAAAAGAAAAATAAATAAAGTGCTTGTGTTTTTGTGTTTTTGTGTTTTTGTGTTTGTGAAAGCAAATAAAAACAAAATTTTCAAAAAATAAAATAAACAAACAATAATTAATTCATTGAAAGCATGCCAAGATCAGAAATCAATTTGTTCAAGGTCTTTTTGTCCAATGACTTAGTGAACATATCTGCTAGTTGATCAGTGGATGGAATGTAGAAGAACTCCACTTTCCCTTTTTGAACTATGTCTCTAATGAAGTGATGACGAATATCAATGTGTTTTGTCCTAGAGTGCTGCACTGGATTAAGAATCATCTAGATAGAAATGGTGTTGTCAAAGAAAATGGGTGTCTTTGTGAAGTTCAATACATAATCTAAGAGTTTATTTAGAATCCAAAGAATCTGAGCACAACATCTTCTAGTGGCTACATATTCAACTTCAATGGTTGAACACGCCATTGATGTTTGCTTCTTGCTGGACTAACTCACAAGTCTATTTCCTAGCAGTTGAGCTCCTCCTGAAGTACTTTTTCGATAAATACCACATCCACCATGATCCGAGTCAGTGAATCCCACAAGCTTGAACTTAGAGTCGCGAGGATACCATAACCTAATATTGGGTGTATGTTTCAAGTAACAGAAGATCCTTTTTACAGCAAGCAGACAAGATTCCTTTGGATAGGATCGATATCAAGCACACAATATGGTGGCGAACATGATGTCAGGGCGACTGACAGTAAGATAGAGCTGCATTTACATCAGTGTCGATTGGATCATCAGAGATAGACACTGATGGATACATTGGAGTCTTCGTTGGTTTGCTATCAGAAACACCAAATCTTTTTAGTATATTGGCAATGTATTTTGTAACATCCCAAAAAATACAACCCAAAACATTTTTTTTGAAAACTTTACTAAACCATAATATCAAATATTAAAAGATAAAATCATGAATCATGTGTCTCAAAATGTCATAATAAATTTATCAAATCGAAACTAGTGTCAAGATCATATCAAAATATCAGAGTCTAACTCCCAGGCTAAAACTGTGGTGTATGCCATGCCATCATCCCGAGCCCTTCCCTTTGCTAGCTGAAGTACCTGAAACCAAAACTGAAACTGTAAGCACGAAGCTTAGTGAGCTCCCCCAAACTACCACATACCATACAATAACATATAAAGCACATACTGGGCCTTGCCCACTGCATCGGACCGAATTCCGAAACTAACTAGGGCCTTGCCCACTGCATCAGACCGAAGTCTGGAACTGACTAGGGCCTTGCCCACTGCATCGGACCGAAGTCTGGAACTGACTGAGCATAGCATAACATAATCATAACATATAATATGAACACATATACTGCATACTGCATCGAACCATAGTCCGGAACACATAACACATACCATGCCTGTATCACAAAGACACCGAGCATCCTGAACTACTGCATCGGACTGTAGTCCGAAACTACTGCTAACTAAACGGGCCGACATTGTTGCCGTAGACCCGTTCCTACTGGAAGGAAACTCACCTCGTAAGGCTGGCTGCTGAAATGCTCCTCGGGAACTGCCTGACTGCTGTTCCGGTAACTCCCCGGCAACAATTCCTAAAGGACACTTAATCAGACACTGATAACTAATCTTAGGGTAAAATGACTATTTAACCCCCTGGTCAAAGCCAACAATTCGTTGACCTGCCTCGCCGAGTTGGGCCGCCAACTCGTCGAGTCCCTATCTTTCCTTATACTCCCCTTCCCGACTCTACTCGTCGAGTTTAGCGAAGACTCGACGAGTTCTCCTTCTATAATAACATCAAGTCAACCTTTATCTGACTCGCCGAGTTATATGAACAAGTCGTCGAGTCCTCCTTCATCATATGAACACGTCCAGTCTATGACTCACCGAGTTGTATGAACAACTCGTCGAGTCTGTTCTTTCGAGTAAGAAGGTTGCCTTGGACTCGCCGAGTCAGGGCGTAGACTCGTCGAGTCCCTCTACACTCAGATCCATGTCTAAACTCACTGAGTCTTTACTCCACTCACTAACGGATTCGCCGAGTCCGAAGAACGACTCGCCGAGTCCTTTGCATGCAGCTTCTATTCAGCCGATTCTAATCAGTTTCAGCGCATCCAATTCATAGATCTGGGCTTCTAGGACAATTTGAACACGCAAAGTTGCTAACTTTACGTGTATCTATGATGCAATGAAGCAATAACACTCAAACTTGGCTATAATGGGGGTTACTTGTCTAGAACAAGGCCATGGCTGCCAAAAGGTGGCCTTCTTGAGCTCCTAAAACTCAAGAGAGGCTAGATCCGAGATATGACTTGATTACAAAGCTTCATCACTAGGGATTTGGGGTTTTTCAGCTCAAAACCATCAATTTGGGGACAAACTAGATCTAGCAATACAATAACCAAGATGAAAGCTTTATTACCAGAAAGGATGGCCAAAGAGGAGTATAATCTGGATCTACTTCTTCTTCCTTGAGTTCGTCTACCTTCTCCTTCTTCTTCTTGCTCAACAATGCACCAAGATTCCTTCACAAGGGCAAAAATCACTCACACACACTTCTAGGAGGCTAGGGTTTCGGGAATAAGTCTCTGAGAGGTGAAGGAGGCTGGTTTAGGGCTATAATGGTGTTTAAATAGGGTACACTCCCTAAAATTAGGGCTTCATCCAGACTGGCGGACTCGCCGAGTCCGGAACTATGGACTCGTCGAGTCGCCACGCCTACTCCACGTGCTAATTCGCTGCTACTCGACGAGTTAGAGCTACTAACTCGTCGAGTAGCTTCTAAAATAAAAGAAAAATAATGTTTTAAATGCATACCAGGAACGGGGCGTTACAACTCTCCCCCACTTATCTTAGACTTCGTCCTCGAAGTCTGCTGCTACTGAATCTGAAAATAACTCCGGATAATGCTCCCTCATCTCCTCCTCGGTCTCCCATGTCCATTCCGAACCCTTCCGATGCTGCCACTGCACCTTCTCTAGCTGAACCACCTTGTTCCTCAAGGTCTTCGTCTTCCGATCCAAGATCACAACTGGTCTCTCGATGTAATTCAGGCTGCTGTCAACCTGAATATCCTCCAATGGTACAACTGCTGACTCATCCACCATACACTTTCGTAACTGAGACACATGGAAAGTGTTGTGGATCTGGCTAAGCTCTGCTAGAAGATCTAACCGATAAGCAACCCGACCCACCCGGGCCAAAACCCTAAAGGGACCAATGAATCTGGGGCCCAGCTTGCCCCTCTTCCGGAACCTGATGACACCCTTCCAGGGTGACACTTTCAGGAGGACCATATCGCCTACCTGAAACTCCAAATCAGAACGCCTGTTATCAGCGTAACTCCTCTACCGACTCTGAGCAGTCTGGAGTCGGCTACGAACCTGCTGTATCAAGTCTGTGGTCTTAAGCACCACCTTAGTGCTACCCATGACTCTCTGACCGACCTCGCCCCAACAGATTGGGGTCCTACACTTCCTCCCCTAGAGCATCTCAAAAGGAGCCGGTCTATATTGGAGTGGTAACTGTTGTTATACGAAAATTCCGCTAATGGAAGGTACGTATCCCAACTGCCACCAAAATCTAGGACACATGCCCGAAGCATGTCCTCGAGAGTCTGAATCGTCCTCTCGCTCTGCCCGTCCGTCTGAGGGTGGAAAGCGGTGCTGAAAAGGAGACGAGTCCCCATTTCGTCATGCAACCGCTTCCAAAACCTGGAAGTGAACCGGACGTCTCGATCTGATACTACCGAAACAGGCACTCCATGACGTGCCACAACCTCTCGCACATAAATATCGGCTAACTTCTCAGCCGATATACTCTCCTGGATCGGTAAGAAATGCGCTCTCTTGGTCAACCGATCCACTATGACCCAAATCGAGTCAACTCCACGTGTAGTCCTGGGAAGCTTAGTAACGAAATCCATGGTGATATCCTCCCATTTCCACACGGGAATGTCTAATGGCTGCATCTTGCCATGGGGTCTCTGGTGCTCTGCCTTGACCTTCCTGCAGGTCAGGCATCTCTCCACGTACCCAGCTACGTCCCGCTTCATGTAGGGCCACCAATAATCGGGTCGAAGATCTCTGTACATCTTCGTCACCCCTGGGTGGTTGGAGAACTGAGACTTGTGGGCCTCATCCATCAACCCCTGCCGTACTCCTCCCCAGTACGACACCCAAACTCTCCCATGAAGGGTCAACAATCCTCGACTGTCATAATCGAAAGAAGCTACTCGGCCCACGATCCTCTCACACTTCTGTCTTTCCTCTTTTAGGCCCTCAACCTGTGCCTCTCTAATCTTCTCCAATAATGGAGTAATCACTGTCATCCTCAGACATATATCTCTGATCGGGGCCGTCATCGCCTTACGGCTCAGGGCGTCGGCCACCACGTTGGCATTGCCCGGATGATAAAGGATCTCACAATCATAGTCATTAACCACATCTAACCACCGACGCTGCCTCATATTTAGATTCGGCTGATCCATAAGGTACCTCAGACTCTTGTGATCCATGTAAATGGTACAACGGACCCCATAGAGGTAATGTCTCAAAATCTATAGGGCGAACACATCTAACCACTGCCCCCATCTCTAAATCGTGCGTCGGATAGTTAGCCTCGTGAGGCTTCAACTGTCTAGAGGCATACGCTATCACATGCCCTCGTTGCATCAATACTGCTCCCATACCTGTGATCGAAGCATCACAGTATATTATGAAGTCATCCACTCCCTCTGGCAGGGTAAGAATCGGTGCCTCGCACAATCTCTGCCTGAGGGTCTCAAATGCTGCCTGCTGCTCAGGCCCCCAGCGAAATGCCACCGACTTCCTGGTCATTCGAGTGAGCGGAACTGCTATCTTGGAGAAATCCTGGATGAATCTCCTCTAGTACCCTGCCAAACCTAGGAAGCTCCGAATCTCAAATGGAGACCTCGGGACCTCCCACTGCATCACGGCCTCTATCTTGGCCGGATCTACTAGTATACCCTTCTGGTTGACGAGGTGTCCAAGGAACTGCACCTCGCGCAACCAGAACTCACACTTGGAGAACTTTGCGAAAAGTTTCTCCCTCCTCAGTGTCTCTAGCACCTCCCTCAGGTGCTCCTCGTGCTGCTCCTGAGTCTTGAAATAGACCAAGATGTCGTCGATGAATACTATCACAGATCGATCTAACATCGGTCTGCTTACGCGGTTCATGAGATCCATGAACGTGGCTGGTGCGTTGGTGAGCCCAAATGGCATCACCACGAACTCATAATGACCATATCGGGTCCTAAAAGCGGTCTTCTGCACATCCTCACCTCTGACCCGCATCTGATGATAACCGGAGCGCAAATCAATCTTGGAGAACCAAGATGCTCCCTGAAGCTGATCAAACAAGTCATCTATCCTCAGAAGTGGGTAACGGTTCTTCACCGTCACCTTGTTCAACTCCCGATAATCTATACACATACGGTGTGACCCGTCCTTCTTCTTCACAAACAGGATCGGGGCTCCCCATGGTGAACTGATCGGTCTGATAAACCCATTGTCTAGCTGCTCCAACAGCTGCGTAGACAACTCCTGCATCTCGGGAGGAGCCAACCGGTATGGTGCCTTGGCTATTGGAGCCGCACCAGGAACCAGGTCAATCCTGAACTCAACCTGTCTCTCAGGTGGTATCCCAGGCAAATCCTCTGGTAATACATCCGGGTACTCGCGTATTACCGGTACATCGTCAACTGTCGCCTTGCCCTTCTCCCGGGCATCTAAAACACAGGCGACATTGTGACAACTCGAAATTTTTAAATCTTATATAGTAATCAATTCAATCAACGTTAGACCCATTTTGCTATCTTTTGGCATTGTTTGGAGTCTATTTGGGTGTTCTAAGCATTGTACATTCAAGGATCGAGTGTTAGGAAGTGTTTTCTTGAGTTATAAGTATAAAAATCAAACTATAAACCCTTCATGTGGAGTTTTCGGCCACCACATATGAGTTTTCGGTCAAAACTCATGTGGACCGAAAACTCATCCCATAAGGATGAGTATTCCTCATTTTATTCATTATTCTAAATTCCAAGTCAAGAAAACTTCCATTCTCTCTCAAGTATCATAAGATCTTCTTGCAAATTCTCGAAAATGTAAGTGTTTCTTTCCCCTTGATTTGTTATTAGATCTTCCTAACTAGTAACACCCTTCAATTTCATCCATTAACTTCATCTTTTGGGTTTGATCTTCAAGAACACCAAGAACACATACTAGTGTTTTGGTCCAAAAATCAACTCTACTAGCCTATAAATCGTAAGTATTGCTTCCGTATACTTGTTATCTAGTTGAAATTCTTGGTTTAGGGCCTGGAAATCATCATTTATCCAAGAACAAAAGGTGTTTTCGGTCTAGTACATCTCCTTAGACCGAAAACCCTTATGAAGGGTGCAATATGACTTTAAACCTTTCATAAAGCTTAGTCATGAATCTAGAACACTTCATTGATTGTTGAAAGCCCTTGGAAATCACCTTATGCATCAAAGACCATGGGTTTTCGGTCAAAACCATATGGACCGAAAACCATATGGACCGAAAACCACAAGAACCGAAAACTCCAAGAAACATACCACTTGGACCGAAAACTCCCTTAAGTGGCTTTACAACCCTCTTATGCAATCCTAAGTGATTATAACACTACCATTTAAGGATTTCTTAGTCCTTAAGGTGTTATTCTTTACCTGATTAGTTGAATAAACACTAATTGTATTCATATATGTGTCATTATATGTTAAATAGGATCCGTGTGTGTGTTCAAGTCTTCACTTGACACTTAGCATCCTATACCATCCGTTCATCCAAACCACTCACTTCAGGTGAGTTTATACCCCTTAATCAACCTTTTAAATGATTTTAAATGCTTTTATGGGGGGGGGGGAATACAAGTTGAACCATTGTAGTTATTATATCAATCATATGTGATTAATAACTACCAAACAAGTGGATTTCTTACTTTTCAAACTATGTTATCAATCAAACTACTTCAAACTGTTTTGCAAACTCTTTTACATGTTAAATACTTTCTATTCAAACTCTTTTAAACTTATACTTTGTCAAATGTGTATCTATATAGATATAGTTATATAAGTAGGATTGAAAGGACTTAGGACTGATAGCTCGCCTTGCTTCCTGTTCCTTGTTTGGTTGTGGACTTAGGGTATCGGTTATTTGTCCGAAGGTCGTTTGAATCCTAGTTATATATTATGTATATGTATATAGATATAAAAGTTACTTCTTTCATTTCAATACCATTGGGTAGCAAAGGTATACAAACATGTTCATACATACAAACAACATTACTAGTAAACTATAATATGTATAGTTTAGGAAGTTACTAATACTATTACTAGAACAATGAAACATACAATGAGTCAGTTCATACATGAGTCAACACATACTATACATTATACAAGAGAACATACTATTATGAGAAACAGAGAGAACATACATACATACTAGACAGAGAGAGAGAACATACAATATAGCTAGTACATACTATACATTATACAAGAGAACATACTATTATGAGAAACAGAGAGAAAATACATACATACTAGACAGAGAGAGAACATACAATACAACTAGTACATGCAATACATATACAAGAACATTACAACAATTATGTGAGCCACGTAACGGGGCATGGCATCACCTGTCATGGCTCGTTTTGTATCCAGAGTCTCCTAGAAGGAGAGCGTTGAATTTGTGTATAGATCTATACTGGATTGACTATCCTACACCTTGCTGCTCGCTACAGTGGGACTTGCAAGTCTACAGGTGCCAAATGTCATTTCTTCCGACGTCTTTCATCGTCGTGTTTTTAGTCGGTAGTATGGTACAGGCATATCACATGTTACTTTAAATAACAATTGGTTTAAGGTAATTAGTACAGCAGTAGTTACTTAATACAACACTACAGTACTTTATTATTTCCCCATTGCATTCACTTTGTGACCTTCACACAATGAACAGTAATGTAAAAGCTATAGTTTTGGTTAATGATAGTCATATTTGGGAAAATACACACTTTTACAAGAAACAAACATACATTTCATTTGATGCCTTGGTAGAAGGCGACGTTTAGTAGAAAATATAGGATTTTCTAGGAGATACAAACATTTACAAACATTTACAAACATTTACAAACATTTACAAACTTATACATCAAGTGCATACAAACACTTTCATACAAACAATGACACTAAAATACTTATGAACTCACCAGCTTTAAAGCTGATCAACTCTTTCAAAATAACTTGTATTCTCAGGTCATCAGTAGACAGGTACCGATGCCAGGCTTTTGAGAAGATGGAGCACATTCAAGACTCATCTCATATTTTGATTTACTTTTTGGCGTCTATTAAACTTTACAGAACACACTCCTATTAAATTATATTATTAATGCAATGGATGATGTTGTTGCTTGTTTACTACTATGCATTGTTGTGATACTGTACATGACGTCCTCCACCCCTGAACGTTTCCGCCGTTCCGGTTTTGGGGTGTGACAGATTGGTATCAGAGCATTGTTTATAGTGAATCGAGTATATCAACCCATAAAAGATATACAAACTATAAACACATCGGGATTAAAATACTCTGACCAAGAGTTTATACTTTTAAATAATAAAATATTTAACCAAGTATACCTACCTGCATTCATGCTAAAATCAGTGTCACTAGGACAGAACAAAAGTATTATGATTGTTGGGCAGCACAATTAGACTTAGAGACATATAGTCAAATCTGGGAAGATATAGCCTGATCAACTATATTATCCGAGGCGTGACTAGCATGTGCCTAAGAGTGGTTGTGAGGTTGCAACAAGTCTAAAAACTTACCAACAATACTACAACGAAAACATTAGAACAAAACATAAACTTAAAATACTATAAGAGTATTTTGTGTTACTATAAATTACTTATGTGCTTATTTCTTATACCCCTTTTCTCGCGTAGATATCATGGCTGGATTCCATATCCACGGAGACCCGTACTATCCTAACAACGACAATGCAGGATGGCTGGGAGAAGAACCAGAAGATGATCACCCAATCCCTTTGGATGATCACCAAGCTGAAGACTTTTCTGATGGTTCTGACTCAGAGCCGGAAGTCAACAACCTACCCCCAGTAGCTCCAAACCCAAACCCTCGTCCAACATTTCAAGGACTCATACCTCTGTGGGCCACAAACTTGAACAGATGGAGTCAGGAACAGGGTTAACCCATTCCCTACAATGGGGATAGAAGCTTTTACAACCTAAACGAGGGAGGTTTAGCTGATCGAGTTCTGCCCATCATGGTCCCTAGGATTGCTCGGAACACCGAGCAAGGTCGAGCATCTATTGACCGAGTCATGGAGATTGACGCCAACTCTGGCGTTAACACCGCCCGTATTCGCCAACTCGAGGTAGCTATGGAAAGGGCTAGGATAACCAATGGGACTCTGCAGCAATAGCTAGCTGCATCCCAAGCTGAAGTTAGGGAACTTCGGGCTAGGCAGTCAATGTATGAAAGGAGCATGCGAGACATAGAGCGCCGTCTGTCTGAATCAAGGACTCATTCGAGTGGTTCTCATCGTAGATAGTTCCTACTCAACCTTCTCTTTTGGATATAACTTAGTTATGTAAAACTCTAGTCTAATTTCCTATCTTTGTTAAAACTTGGACCTGTTAGGTCTTGATTAGGTCGTAGTTTTGTCAAAATTTTCCCATCTTGGTTGATGTAAGGACTACTTCTAGGTCATTTTTCCCGAACTTGTTACATCTGTAATTCCAGTATTATTGACAGATATCTAATCTCATGGAAATTATTATCCAAATGCTATCATCTGTTAGTACTAGATCTACATTCAATCATACTATTCAATTGTGTTGTTGGGCTACGAAGAGTTAGTCCATGAGTCACTCTCATCAATTTCTCTATTCTTACCCATATTGTCATCCTTGTAAACTTATAGTTGAAAGATGCCTCCAATAGCTGCAACAAGATGCAATCCTCCAATAGCTGCAACACCACCTACTCCTCAAATTGATACGGCAGCTCTAAATGCTGCAGTAGCTGCGGCTGTGGCAACAGCCATGGCTCAATATCATTCTTCCGGTTCCACTGGAGGAGGAACACCTGTTCATTCTAGTCACGGTGAAATCCCCGTGCGCTTGAGAGAGTGCTCCTACAAGGACTTCACCAACTGCAAGCCCAAGTCCTTTAGAGGGACTGGTGGAGTCATTGCCCTCTCGCAATGGTTCGAGAAGACCGAATCGATTTTCGAAATCTGCTCCTGTCCAGAAGGGAGCAAGGTCAAGTTCGCTGCTTGCACCTTCGAGGAAAAAGCCCTGACATGGTGGAATAGCCATGTCAAGTCACTATCTCTGGTGGTGGCTAATGCTATAGACTGGGAAGCTCTTAGATAGCTGATGATTGAGGAATACTGCCCGAGGGGCGAGATCCAGAAATTGGAACAGGAACTATGGAGCCTAACCATGAAGGGTTCCGACATAGTTTCCTATACCGCCAGGTTTAGTGAGCTGGTGGCCCTCTGTCCCAACATGGTTCACACAGAGGGAAAGAAAATAGAAAGGTACATCTGGGGGATGGTGCCTCCATTTCAGGGGAATGTTTTAGCTTCAAACCCCACTACATTCGATAGTGCCAAGCGGTTGGCACAGCGGCTCATTAACCATGGGGTCTGTACCCCGGCCGCAACAACGACCCTAGCCATCTCGGAACCCTCCAAAACCGCTGATTCCAAGCGGAAGTTCTGGGATGACAAGATGTGACAACCGTCAAATTTCGGTCAAGTCAAAGTCAAACAAAGTCAACAAGTCAAACCGGTCAACTCCATTAACCCTTGTATGTTAGGGTTTACGTTATGTAATCACTATACAATTCGCTATTTTGATGAGAAATCATCATTTGGAAAGTTCATGTGTTTGATTTTCCTTAGCCTTAACAGTGCTAAACAACGAACCAAAGCGATAAAACACTATTGCACAATCATCGGGATTGTGTACGACACTAAAACATGGTTTAACGGGGTTTACGAACCTTGCGTTGTGAAGCCGGACACTCAAATTAATCACAAACGAAACCTCTCTAAATCGTTTTCACTCTATCTCTTTCTATTTGAAATCTCTCCCAAATCTCTCTCAAAAGTTACTTTAACTTTTTGTAATCATTTGGGTCATATCGACCCTTAACCGGGTCAAAAATCGCTTGAAACGGGGTAAAAACGGGTAAAATAGCCTTAAGGACCTGGAACTGAAGCTTCAGGACCGAAGCCTCTCATCCGAGGCCTCGGATCCGAAGCCTCTCATCAGGACCGAAGCTGAAGCCTCTCAGGAGACCGAATCCGAAGCCATCAGACAGCAGCCTCGCATGCGAGGGTCCGAATCCGGCCTCCATGCGAGAGGTCTCGCAGACGGCCCCTTTTTACCGGTTTTTCGACTACGACTTCGTTTTAACTCCGTTTTTCATTATTTTAACGTGGGATTTTCACCCAAAACTTTATTTTATAAACTAAGGCCCCAAAATATATAAATCTCCAGGGTTTTATAAAAATATATTAAAAGAATTAGTGGTTGAACTAATTATTGAGGGAATATTTGCTTTTCCTTAATTTATGGCAAAAGCAAACCACCACCACCTCACTCTATGATCAGCCACTCTTTCCCACTACCCCTTGTCTCCTTAGTGGACCTTTACACCTAATCTCCAGCTCTTCCCACGTTCTAAGAGCTGGAGGATTGATCCTCTCTCCTCATTCTCCATAAAGTTCTTTCATTCTACACTTAGCAACCAAAGGACACTCTCCAAAATTCTCTCATCTTTTCTCTCAACTTCAAGAACTTCAAGGCTTTCTTCAGGGATTTCTTTCTTCAATTAGTAAGTATCTTCATCATTCATATAATTATTACATTCCATTCTACTCAAATCATTGATATCTTACACAAATTCCATCTTATTCGATGTTAGATTCTCGAATCATCAAGACATCTTCTTAGTGTCCTTGGGTTGAACACTTCCTCTCTCTCACTTTCATCTACTGAAACCACATAGGGTGAGTTCATACCCCTACATTTACATGTTTTTCTTAAGTTTTAAGGGGGGAATACAAGTAAAATCATCAAGAACACAATTAAACTTTTTCTATCAGATTACATCAGAAAAGATGAACTTCGATCACGGACTGTTTTGGTCAACTTAAATATTTTAGTTTTCAAAACTGTTACAGGTGCAAGTAGTTCAAACTCTTAGCTTTAAAATGGCTACTTGCACATCTCCATATGATTTTTCTACAATTTATGGTGATTTTTACAAAACTGCCTGTCATTTCAGAGGCAAACCCGGACCAATCTGTGATTATGAACATTTTCACCTCTGTTAGAGATCACTAAAAATCATGATAAAATTTACGAACAAACTAGACTCATATTCCAAACTCTCAGAATTTGCGGATTTGGATTTAGAGCTTTGATGATTTTTCTATAAATTTTCTAAGAACAGTAACAGAAACTGTATTCAACGAAAAGTTGCTGTCAATTTCATTTCACCTTGTAACATGTTGAGCAAGGTGTATATCTTTATGTAATTATATGTTATTGCAATATATGACATTTCATCTTAATATTTAGACACACATCAGTTTACAAATGGATTTGGACATATAAAATATAAAGAATAACAAGTGATTATAATCAAAGTACAACCGATACATTCAAACATTTAATAAACTATTTTGAATATAGTTTGCATACATTACTACGTACTACCCTTGGTTGATAAACTATAATAGGTATAGTTTATGATACATTACATAACACATACATTTAAAAAGGGTACATTTATACAAAGGATATTTTCATTAAGCAAGGTACGGCCATACGGTACCAAGTTTTCATAACACGTAATTCCGTTAATGACTTTGTGAGACATTTACTTCAAACTACCATTAAGTCCTGTATTGTAACCAGAGTCTCCTTGAGGGAGAGCGTGATAGTTGTGTATAGATCTATATTGGGTTTGACAAACCCACACCTAAACTGCATGCAACAGTTAGACCGATAGGTTTGGGGTGACAAATGTCATAACATTTCCGACGCCCGAAGAACGTCGTTTTAGGCAACCTTCGTCATAGCATGGTTATAATAAACTCACACAAAGTATTAATAAATATTGGAATTTACGGGAACTTCATTAAAATTAAACGAGTTTATGTCGATTTAAACTTACATTATTTATTATAAGTAAGAAAAGTTACTTATACATTTCGGTCTTTGAATTTAAGACTACATATACATTTTAAGGAAAATATTGGATTTTCTAAAACAAATACTACTTTTACAAACGAAAGGCTTTTAATAATATCAAACAAAAGCTTATGAACTCACCAACCTTTGTGTTGACACTTTTCCAAACAACTTGTATTCTCAGGAAATCATTAAACAGGTAACCAAGTGCTTTTGAGGATGGGACGCTAAGGCGTCTACTATTTCATATTTTGGCAACATATTGTAATTGATTCGTAAACATGTAATTCATACAATGATGTAACTTTTTCAGTTATATATATGTTGGTTGTGTTTGCTTGAATTACTATTACAATTGTTGTTATGATACTATACATGAAGTCCTCCACCCCCGGACGTTTCCGCCATCCTTGGTTTGGGGGTGTGACAGATTGGTATCAGAGCACAGTTTATAGTGAATTAAGTATATCAAACCACATAAGATATACAAACTATAAACACAATTGGGACTAATAGTCTCTGAATTGTGCATTTTTCAAATAAATATACTTTTAGAAAATAAATGATTTTCTTGATTAACGTATACATACATACATTACATGCTCGCATGATATCATGACTAGAGAAAACATAAAGCAAAAGAAGAAGAGTTGAACATTTTGAGTATGCCTTACTATATGTGGATTAATTCTGGGAAGGATATAGCCTGATCAACTATATCAGTCCGAGAATTGACTTGCATATACCGGGGGATGGTCAGGATGGGCA
Source organism: Lactuca virosa (assembly GCF_052849685.1). Taxonomy (NCBI): domain Eukaryota; kingdom Viridiplantae; phylum Streptophyta; class Magnoliopsida; order Asterales; family Asteraceae; genus Lactuca; species Lactuca virosa. The sequence continues at coordinate 169,274,382 of NC_136429.1, forward strand.
ACAAATCTAACAACCTAATATCACACTACAAAGGATACTTTAAGAACTCAAAACTAAATATTTACAAATACTATAGGAGTATTTTGTGTTACTATAATAAATATATTAATTATGTCCCGACTAAATTAGCATATGGGAAACTCTTACAAATGGTCATATACTTGGAAACAAGGAAACTCAAATAAAATATTTTAGACTTTCATTTTACCTCATAGCCCAATGTATTGGGTCAATTAAAAGTATAAAATCGTATGTATCGTAAACATATCGGAAAACAACGTAATAATATACTTTATGTATAAAAGATTTCTCTTCCTATAAATATACTTGTACTAAAAGTACATTGGTTTACAACTTATGACAGAACCATGCCGCCAAGGAAGGAGACTAGACCATCTAGCAGTGCAGCACCACCTCCACCACCACTACTAACACCTCCACCACCATCACCGACACTTCCACCACCACTACCAACACCTCCACCACCATCACCGACACTTCCACCACCACTACCACTACAAACACCTCCACCACCATCACCATCACCGACACCTCCACCACCATCACCATCACCGACACCTCCACCACCATCACCAACACCTCTGCCGCCACTTCCACAATTTGATCCAGCAATACTCCAAGCTGCAATAGCAGCAGCAGTAGCGGCAGCTGTGTCCCAAATTGTCTCTAATGGAAATAGTGGATCTGGACCAGGTGTTACACCCTCTAACCAGGGTGACAGATGGGTGTGCACAAGAGAGTGCACCTACAAAGACTTCACCAATGGCAAACCCGACAACTTCGATGGGAGCGGGGGAGTCATCACTTTAATGCAATGGTTTGAAAAGACCGAAGTAATCTTTCAGGTGTGCTCTTGCCCCGAAACGAGCAAAGTTAAAATCGCAGCCTTCACTTTCACCGGCCGGGCCCTTACTTGGTGGAACTGCCGGATTAATTCACTTACTCTCGAAGTGGCTAGCTCCATAACCTGGGCAGAACTAAAAACGTTGATGATGAAGGAGTACTGCCCGAGAGGTGAGATTCAAAAGCTGGAACAAGAACTTTGGAACCTCAGGATGACGGGCTCCGACCTTGAAACCTACACCACCCGATTCAATGAATTGGCTCTCCTCTGCCCAACAATGGTTACTCCGGAGGAGAAAAAGGTGGAGCGATACCTTTGGGGACTGTCTCCCCAAGTGCAAAGTAGTGTCCTGGCTTCAAGGCCAACTACTTTTGACAGTGCCAGAGAGCTGGCACAACAACTTGTTGACCATCGAGTCGGTCATAATACTACAACCACCACCACTGATCAATCAAAAGGGGGAAACAACAAAAGGAAGTTCTGGAACCAAAAGAAGAGCCAACCAGCACAGGACCCCGCTAAGAAGCAACAAACTGTTGCTGTCCATGCTGCCACTAATGCTGCCACTACTGCACCACCGAAGCCATATGCTGGAACCCTACCTAAGTGCAACAAGTGCAACTTTCACCACAATGGTGCTTGTAGGGAGATGCAATGTATCAACTGCGACAGGAAGGGGCACACTGCTCGTTTCTGTAAAGCGCCGGCTCGACCAATCAACCAAGTCGCCAGTACGGGGGCAACCCGAACCTGCTACAACTGTGGAGACGCAGGTCACTTCAAAAGAAACTGCCCCAAAGCACAAGCCCCTAATGCTGGTGGAGTAGGAAGAATCCTGGCAATAGGACATGGGGAAGCAGTTGAGGATCCCGCGGTGGTTACCGGTACGTTTCTCCTCAATAACTCTTATGCATGCGTACTATTCGATAGTGGAGCGGAGAGGAGTTTCGTGAGCCACCAATATAAACAATTACCTGAACAAAATCCCCAATCACTAAAGGATACTTATGTAGTAGAAATGGCAAATGGGAAAGTAGAACGCACTAGCGATATATACTCAGAGTGTACTCTCACTCTAGACAACCATACATTTAAAATTGACCTGATGCCGGTCACCATAAAAAGCTTCGACGTAATCATCGGGATGGATTGGTTAGTTCCTCACCGTGCCGACATTCTATGTTACGAAAGGGCCGTTCGCCTCAATCTACCAAATGACGAAACCCTTCTCATCTATGGTGACAAACCTAGTACGAATTTACAAATCATCTCATGCATCAAAGCCCAAAAGCATCTCCGGAAGGAGTACCACGCCTTCTTGGCCCACGTAGTAGACAAGAAACAAGACGTGAAAGACATCAAAGACATCCCCGAAGTGTGTAACTTCCCGGATGTGTTCCCAGAAGATCTTCCTGGTGTACCACTCGCACGACAAGTCGATTTCAGAATTGACTTAATACCCGGAGCTACCCTCGTAGCCAGAGCTCCATACCGCCTCGCACCAACAGAAATGCAAGAGTTGTCCAGTTAGTTGAACGAGCTTTTGAGCAAAGGGTTCATCCGACCAAGCTTCTCACCTTGGGGAGCACCAGTCCTTTTTGTAAAGAAGAAGGACGGATCCTTTTGCATGTGCATCGACTATCGGGAACTAAACAAACTCACCATCAAGAACCGATATCCTCTACCCCGAATCGACGACCTTTTCGACCAACTCCAAGGAGCAAATTTCTTCTCAAAGATCGACCTAAGGTCAGGTTACCATCAGCTACGAGTTCAAGAAGAAGATATTCCCAAAACTGCATTCAGAACTCGCTATGGGCACTACGAGTTTGTGGTGATGTCCTTCGGTTTAACAAACGCACCTGCGGTATTCATGGACCTAATGAATAGAGTGTGTCGACCCTACCTAGACAAGTTTGTAATCATATTCATCGACGATATCTTGATCTACTCGCGAAGCGAAGAAGAGCATCGCCTACATCTACGCCAAGTGCTAGAGACACTAAGAGCGGAGAAGCTTTATGCTAAGTTCTCTAAGTGTGAATTCTGGATTAGAGAAGTGGATTTCCTTGGCCATGTGGTAAGTGAGAAAGGCATACATGTGGATCCCTCCAAGATCAAGGCAATCGAGAATTGGTCAGCACCCAAGACGCCAACCGAAATTCGAAAATTCCTTGGGCTTGCTGGCTACTACCGAAGATTTATACAAAACTTCTCCAAGATTGCGAAACCACTCACCACCTTGACGCAGAAAGGTGTGATATTCAAGTGGGAAAATAAACAAGAAACTGCTTTCCAAACGTTAAAACAAGCCGCAGCGCACCGATCTTGTCTCTCCCAGAGGGAACCGAGGACTTCGTAGTGTACTGTGATGCTTCGAATCAAGGCCTCGGATGTGTGCTCATGCAGAGAGGGAAGGTTATCGCGTATGCATCAAGACAGCTTAAGACGCACGAGGTTAATTATACTACGCACGACCTGGAATTAGGAGCAGTGGTATTCGCTTTGAAGATCTGGAGACACTACCTCTACGGCACGAAATGCACTATCTTCACTGATCACAAAAGTCTTCAGCATATCCTCAATCAGAAAGAGCTCAACATGCGACAGAGGAGATGGGTAGAGTTGCTGAATGACTACGAGTGCGAAATTCGTTATCATCCGGGCAAGGCCAATGTAGTGGCTGATGCTCTAAGCAGGAAGGAGTACTCGGGCCGCCGAGTAAAATCCTTAACAATGACGATCCATTCCCACACGACCATACAAATCAAGGAAGCTCAACTAGAAGCTTTGAAACCAGAAAAGGTGGCAGGAGAGACATTAAGGGGAATGGATAAAAACTTAGAAGTCAAGGATGATGGAGTACGTTATCTCATGAATCGAATCTGGACACCGAAGTTCGGTGGACTCCGAGACGTCATCATGAATGAAGCACACAAGACTCGATATTCCATCCATCCCGGGTCAGATAAGATGTATCTGGACCTCAAGAAATTATACTGGTGGCCGAACATGAAAGCTGAGATTGCTACCTATGTGAGCAATTGTCTGACTTGCGCCAAGGTCAAAATCGAATACTAGAAACCATCCGGGCTATTGCAACAGCCGGATATACCTGAGTGGAAGTGGGAACGAATAACCATGGACTTCATAACCAAGCTGCCTAAGACATCGGGCGGGCTTGACACCATATGGGTAATCGTAGACAGATTGACCAAATCAGCACACCTCCTACCGATAAAAGAAACCGACAAGATGGAGAAGCTGACTAGAACGTACATCAGAGAGATTGTACGACTCCATGGTGTGCCGATATCCATTATCTCCGATAGAGATAGTAGATTTACCTCACGGTTTTGGCAGTCTCTACAAAAATCATTGGGAACTAGGCTTGACATGAGTACGGCCTACCACCCACAAACCGACGGACAGAGCGAACGAACCATTCAAACGTTGGAAGACATGTTAAGAGCTTGTGTGATAGACTTCGGTAAAGCATGGGATACCCATCTACCGCTTATCGAATTCTCCTACAATAACAGCTATCATACTAGCATCAAAGTCGCTCCATTCGAAGCTCTTTACGGTCGCAAATGCAGATCACCCCTGTGTTGGGCTGAGGTGGGGGATACACAGCTAGCTAGAGGGCAAGTCTCTAATAGCACCCTCACTGGCCCTGAAATCATAAGGGAAACCACAGAAAAGATCGTTCAAATTCGAGAAAGACTGAAAGCGTCTCGCGATCGGCAAAAGAGTTACGCAGACAAACGACGCAAACCCTTGGAATTCTAGGTGGGTGATCGTGTACTACTAAAAGTTTCCCCTTGGAAAGGAATGATACGATTCGGCAAACGCGGGAAACTAAATCCAAGGTACATCGGGCCATTCGAAATCCTTGCTAGGATTGGGCCAGTAGCATACAAACTTCGATTACCTCAGGAACTCGACAAAGTACATCCCACATTTCACGTGTCGAACCTAAAGAAGTGTTTGTCTGATGAGACACTCGTAATACCACTCGACGAAATCGAAGTTAACGAAAATCTCCACTTCGTGGAGGAACCAGTCGAAATAATGGATCGGGAAATCAAACGAACGAAACAAAGTCGTATTCCCATCGTGAAGGTCTGTTGGAACGCTAAACGAGGACCCGAATTCACTTGGGAACGCGAGGATCAGATGAAACAAAAGTATCCACATCTCTTCCCAAACTCTTGAAATCCCAGTCAAAATGAAAATTTCGGGACGAAATTCCTTCTAACGGGGGGATGATGTGACAACCGTCAAATTTCGGTCAAGTCAAAGTCAAACAAAGTCAACAAGTCAAACCGGTCAACTCCATTAACCCTTGTATGTTAGGGTTTACGTTATGTAATCACTATACAATTCGCTATTTTAATGAGAAATCATCATTTGGAAAGTTCATGTGTTTGATTTTCCTTAGCCTTAACAGTGCTAAACAACGAACCAAAGCGATAAAACACTATTGCACAATCATCGGGATTGTGTACGACACTAAAACACGGTTTAACGGGGTTTACGAACCTTGCGTTGTGAAGCCGGACACTCAAATTAATCACAAACGAAACCTCTCTAAATCGTTTTCACTCTATCTCTTTCTATTTGAAATCTCTCCCAAATCTCTCCCAAATCTCTCTCAAAAGTTACTTTAACTTTTTGTAACCATTTGGGTCATATCGACCCTTAACCGGGTCAAAAATCGCTTGAAACGGGGTAAAAACGGGTAAAATAGCCTTAAGGACCTGGAACTGAAGCTTTAGGACCGAAGCCTCTCATCCGAGGCCTCGGATCCGAAGCCTCTCATCAGGACCGAAGCTGAAGCCTCTCAGGAGACCGAATCTGAAGCCATCAGACAGCAGCCTCGCATGCGAGGGTCCGAATCCGGCCTCCATGCGAGAGGTCTCGCAGACGGCCCCTTTTTACCGGTTTTTCGACTACGACTTCGTTTTAACTCCGTTTTTCATTATTTTAACGTGGGATTTTCACCCAAAACTTTATTTTATAAACTAAGGCCCCAAAATATATAAATCTCCAGGGTTTTATAAAAATATATTAAAAGAATTAGTGGTTGAACTAATTATTGAGGAAATATTTGCTTTTCCTTAATTTATGGCAAAAGCAAACCACCACCACCTCACTCTATGATCAGCCACTCTTTCCCACTACCCCTTGTCTCCTTAGTGGACCTTTACACCCAATATCCAGCTCTTTCCACGTTCTAAGAGCTGGAGGATTGATCCTCTCTCCTCATTCTCCATAAAGTTCTTTCATTCTACACTTAGCAACCAAAGGACACTCTCCAAAATTCTCTCATCTTTTCTCTCAACTTCAAGAACTTCAAGGCTTTCTTCAGGGATTTCTTTCTTCAATTAGTAAGTATCTTCATAATTCATATAATTATTACATTCCGTTCTACTCAAATCATTGATATCTTACACAAATTCCATCTTATTCGATGTTAGATTCTCGAATCATCAAGACATCTTCTTATTGTCCTTGGGTTGAACACTTCCTCTCTCTCACTTTCATCTACTGAAACCACATAGGGTGAGTTCATACCCCTACATTTACATGTTTTTCTTAAGTTTTAAGGGGGGAATACAAGTAAAATCATCAAGAACACAATTAAACTTTTTCTATCAGATTACATCAGAAAAGATGAACTTCGATCACGGACTGTTTTGGTCAACTTAAATATTTTAGTTTTCAAAACTGTTACAGGTGCAAGTAGTTCAAACTCTTAGCTTTAAAATGGCTACTTGCACATCTCCATATGATTTTTCTACAATTTATGGTGATTTTTACAAAACTGCCTGTCATTTCAGAGGCAAACCCGGACCAGTCTGTGATTATGAACATTTTCACCTCTGTTAGAGATCACTAAAAATCATGATAAAATTTACGAACAAACTAGACTCATATTCCAAACTCTCAGAATTTGCGGATTTGGATTTAGAGCTTTGATGATTTTTCTATAAATTTTCTAAGAACAGTAACAGAAACTGTATTCAACGAAAAGTTGCTGTCAATTTCATTTCACCTTGTAACATGTTGAGCAAGGTGTATATCTTTATGTGATTATATGTTATTGCAATATATGACATTTCATCTTAATATTTAGACACACATCAGTTTACAAATGGATTTGGACATATAAAATATAAAGAATAACAAGTGATTATAATCAAAGTACAACCGATACATTCAAACATTTAATAAACTATATTGAATATAGTTTGCATACATTACTACGTACTACCCTTGGTTGATAAACTATAATAGGTATAGTTTATGATACATTACATAACACATACATTTAAAAAGGGTACATTTATACAAATGATATTTTCATTAAGCAAGGTACGGCCATACGGTACCAAGTTTTCATAACACGTAATTCCGTTAATGACTTTGTGAGACATTTACTTCAAACTACCATTAAGTCCTGTATTGTAACCAGAGTCTCCTTGAGGGAGAGCGTGATAGTTGTGTATAGATCTATATTGGGTTTGACAAACCCACACCTAAACTGCATGCAACAGTTAGACCGATAGGTCTGGTGTGACAAATGTCATAACATTTCCGACGCCCGAAGAACGTCGTTTTAGGCAACCTTGGTCATAACATGGTTATAATAAACTCACACAAAGTATTAATAAATATTGGAATTTACGGGAACTTCATTAAAATTAAACGAGTTTATGTCGATTTAAACTTACATTATTTATTATAAGTAAGAAAAGTTACTTATAAATTTCGGTCTTTGAATTTAAGACTACATATACATTTTAAGGAAAATATTGGATTTTCTAAAACAAATACTACTTTTACAAACGAAAGGCTTTTAATAATATCAAACAAAAGCTTATGAACTCACCAACCTTTGTGTTGACACTTTTCCAAACAACTTGTATTCTCAGGAAATCATTAAACAGGTAACCAAGTGCTTTTGAGGATGGGACGCTAAGGCGTCTACTATTTCATATTTTGTCAACATATTGTAATTGATTCGTAAACATGTAATTCATACAATGATGTAACTTTTTCAATTATATATATGTTGGTTGTGTTTGCTTGAATTACTATTACAATTGTTGTTATGATACTATACATGAAGTCCTCCACCCCCGGACGTTTCCGCCATCCTTGGTTTGGGGGTGTGACACAAGAAGAAGAAGAAGGCTGCCAAAAAGCAGCAGGTCGTGGCAGTTCATGCTGCGATAGCTCCTGCCACTGCTGCTCAGGTAAAGCAGTACGCTGGAAGTTTGCCAAAGTGCAACAAATGCAACTTCCACCACATCGGAGCCTGCCGAGAAATGCAGTGCTCTAACTGCAACCGGAAGGGGCACACTGCTCATTTCTGCAAGGCTCCGGCGAAGCCACTCACCCAAGTCCCCGGTGCTGGTGTGGGCCAAGCTTGCTACGGTTGTGGCGAGGCGGGCCACTACAAGAGGAACTGCCCTCAGGCAGGGATCGCCGGCGGAGTAGGAAGAGTTCTGGCTATAGGCCACGAGGAAGCGGTTGCCGACCCCATAGTGGTCACTGGTACATTTCTCCTCGATAACTCTTATGCATGCATACTGTTTGATAGTGGAGCGGAGATGAGTTTCGTGAACCAAAAATTTGCTCATTTACTTAAGCAAAAATCACGAGCACTTAAAGAACCGTTCACTGTAGAAATGGCTAATGGAAAGACAGAGAGTACTAGCTGCATATACATAGGTTGTACCCTCACTCTACATAGTCATTCATTTTCGATAGACCTCATGCCGGTCTCAATTAAAAGTTTCGACGTCATTATCGGCATGGATTGGTTGAGTTTGCATCGTGCCGACATCATGTGTTATGAAAAGGTTGTTCTCCTTAATCTGCTGTCTATCGAAACTCTAGAAATCTACGGCGACAAACCCGACACTAACCTTCGCCTCATCTCGAGTATTCAAGCCCAGAAATACCTTCGAAAGGAATATCGAGCATTCCTCGCTCATGTTGTCGATGTTATCCAAGAAGCGAAAGACATTAAGAACATTCCAGTAGTACGTGATTTTCCTGACATATTTCCAGAAGAACTCCCAGGATTACCTCCGCAACGTCAAGTCGAGTTCAGAATCGACTTAGTTCCAGGGGCTACCTGTGACAACCCGAAATTTCTATTCTGTACAACCATTCACTTCAATGGAAGTCAAAACTGTTTCTGCTAACTGTTAAGTATTTTGGAGTCAGTCTGAGTGTTTTAAAGTTAGTACTTCAAGAGATAACAAGAGAGAGGATACCCTAGGGTTTATTGTGCAAAAATAATGTCCCAAAACTCCAAAAGTTTGGAGTTTACGGCCTAAACAAGGTGTTTACGGCCTTAAACCCCATGGGGGTATAAATATGGCACTTAGCCATTTTATTCACTTTTTCACTTTTCAAGAACTAGAAACTCAAATCCTCTCAAGTAGCATCCGAATTTCCTTCTTGATCTTCAACTATGTAAGTGTTTCTCTCCCTAAAAAGTTGATATCTTACTTAATCTAGTGATCTTACGTGATTCCATCCGTGAAATCATTCCGTTTGTGTAGATCTTTAAGTGTTCTTAGTTTCACCAAGAACACCAAGAACACACACTAGTGTTCTTGGACTTCTAACACCCTTTCAAGCTTCTACATAGTAAGTACTCTTACCTTGGCTTGTTATAAGGCTTACTACACTTCTAAATCATCTAGAAAACACAAGGAAACACAAGATCAAAGGTGTTTACGGTCCAAGATGTTCTTGGACCGTAAACCCTAATAAAGGGGCCAAAGTGTGCCCTAGTCCCTTACCAAGCCTTGGATACTAGTCTAGATCCATCCTTGATGTGCTTAGGACCTTAAAACATCAAAAAGACCATAAACCATTAGGGTTTACGGCCGTAAACCCAAGGATAAATGGTCCATGGACCGTAAACTCCACAAAGGAGTGAAATGGTGCCCTAATCATTTCCAAAGGCTTAGACTTGAAGTAGGAATGCTTCTTATGACCTTTAAAGCTTCAAAACACAAAATGGTAGAAGTACCATGAGTTTACAGCCGTAAACTCATGGGTTTACTACTATAAACTCAATAAGAGTTGGTCCCAAAACCGTAAACTCATAAAGAGTTTACCCTTGGACCACAAACTCAATAGCCAAGTCCTACAACCATTAGATGCAATCCTTAGCACTTATAGCACTTAAATCAAGTGTTTTACATGTCTTAGGATGTCTTAATTTGGTTAATTAGTTGTTTAATGACTAATTGGATACATATATGTGTTATTATATGTTAGCTAGGATCCTCGTGTGTGTTCAAGTCTTCACTTGACACTTAGCATCCTATAAACAATCCGTTCATCCAAACCACTCACTACAGGTGAGTTCATACCCCTTAATTAACCTTTTAAATGATTTTAAATGCTTTTATGGGGGGGGGGGGGAATACAAGTTGCACTATTATAGTTATTATATCAATCACATATGATTAATAACTACCAAAGAAGTGGATTTCTCACTTTTCAAACTGTGTTATCAAACTGTTTTACTTCAAACTGTTTTACAAACTCTTTTACATATCAAATACTTTTATTAAACTCTTTTAAACTTATATTATGTTAAATGTGTATCTATACAGATATAGTTATATAAGTAGGATTTAAAGGACTTAGGACTGATAGCTCACCTTACTTCCTGTTCCTTGTTTGGTTGTGGACTAAGGGTATTCAGGTTATTTGTCCGAAGGTCGTTTGAATCCTAGTTATATATTATGTATATGTGTATCGATATAAAAGTTCCTTCTTTCAATCAGTTCAATACCTTTTGGTAGCAAAGGTATACACACATGTTCATACATTCAAACAACATTACTAGTAAGCTATAATAGGTATAGTTTAGGGAGATACTAATACTATTACTAGAACAGTGAAACATACAACGAGTCAGTTCATACATGAGTCAATACCATACAGAGAGAACATAACATACAAATAGAGAATAATATGATGAGAAAAAAACAATACCATACAGAGAGAACATACATACTTGCTAGGCAGGGAGAGAACACACAATACAGCTAACACATACATATACAAGAACATTACTACAGTTATGTGAGCCACGTAACGGGGGCATGTCATTACTTGTCATGGCCCGTTTTGTATCCAGAATCTCCTTAAGTGGGGAGCGTATGAGTTTGTGCATAGATCTATACTGGATTGACTATCCTACACCTTGCTGCTCGCTATAGTGGGACTTGCATGTCTACGGGTGCCAAACGTCATTTTTACAGCGTCTTACATCGTCGTGTTTATAGTCGGTAGCAGGATACAGGCCGATCACATGGTACTTTAAATAATAATTGGTTTAAGGTAGTTAGTACATCAGTAGTTACTTAATACAACACTACAGTACTATTTCATTTTCCCATTTGCATTCAATTTGTGACCTTCACACAATAAACAGTAATGTAAAAACTATATTTTTGGTAAATGATAGTCAGATTTGGGAAAATACATACTCTTACAAGAGACACACACACACAGACACTAGATGCCTTGGTAGAAGGCTACTTTTAGTAGGAAACATAGGGTTTTCTAAGGGAGTTCAAACAATTACAAAACACTTACAAACTTATACATTACATACGTACAAACACTTTCATACAAACACAGACACTAATATACTTATGAACTCACCAGCTTTAAAGCTGATAAACTCTTTCAAAATAACTTGTATTCTTAGGTCACCAGTAGACAGGTACCGGTGCCAGGTTTTGAGAAGATGGAGCTCGTTCAAGACTCATCTTTTATTTTGATTCATATTTTGGTGTCTATATAACTTGACAGAACACACTTGTATTAAATTATATTATTAATGCAATGGATGATGTTGTTGCTTGTTTACTACTTTGCAATGTTGTGATACTATACATGACGTCCTCCACCCTCGAACGTTTCTGCCGTTCCGGTTTTGGGGTGTGACAGATTGGTATCAGAGCATTGTTTATAGTGAATCGAGTATATCAACCCATAAAAGATATACGAACTATAAACACAGCGGGATTAAAATACTCTGATAAAGGGTTTATACTTTTAAATAATAAAATATTTAACCAAGTATACATACCTGCATTCATACTAAAATCAGTGTCCCTAGGACAGAACAAAAGTATTACGATTGTTGGGCAACTCAATTAGACTTAGAGACATATGGTCAACCCTGGGAAGATATAGCCTGATCAACTATATTATCCGAGGAGTGACTAGCATGTGCCTAAGTGTGGTTGTGAGGTTGCAACAAGTCTAAAAACTTACCAACACTACTACAATGAGAACAGTAGAACAGAACATAAACTTAAAATACTATAGGAGTATTTTGTGTTACTATTAATTACTTATCTGAGAACTAAAGGTCTTTATTAGTATGTCGATAGTTGCAGAGTGGATACACTAAGGTTATATGTAACTAGGATGTCATAGAATTAGAATCTGTGATCTTTGCTTTACTTCCTGTTCCTTGTTTGGTTGTGGGCTTAGAGTTAGGGTCAGTTATTCGAAGGTCTATCCTGTCTTGGTTATATATGACTCGTATGCACTATGCAAATGTTGAAGTAACTGATAAAGATCATCTTATAACTATCTAATTAGTACGTCTATTTAGTTATTTCTTATACCCCTTTTCTCGCGTAGATTTCATGGCTGGATTCCATATCCCCGGAGACCCGTACTATCCCAACGACGGCAATGCTGGATGGCTTGGAGAAGAGCCAGAAGATGATCACCCAATCCCTTTGGATGATCACGAAGCTGAAGGCTTTTCTGATGGTTCTGACTCAGAGCCAGAAGTCAACAACCTACTCCCAGCTGCTCAAGACCCAAACCCACGTCCAGCATTTCAAGGACCCACACCTCTGTGGGCCACAAACTTGAATAGATGGAGTCAGGAACAAGATCAACCCATTCCCTACAATGGAGACAGAAGCTTCTACAACCTCACCGAGGGAGGTTCAGCTGACAGGGTCCTACCCGTCATGGTCCGTAGGATTGCTCGGAACACCGAGCAAGGTCGAGCCACTATCGACCGAGTCATGGAGATTGATGCCAACTCTGGCGTTAACACAGTCCGCATTCGCCAGCTAGAGTCTGCTCATGAGAGGACTCAGGTCCGCAATGCAACTCTACAGAGGGAACTTGCTGAAACCCAAGCTGAAGTCAGAGAACTTCGAGCTCAGCAAGCAAGATCTGAAAGGCGTATGAGGGACATAGAACGTCTTCTGTCGGAGTCAAGAACTCACTCTAGTAGTTCTCGTCGCCGATAGAGTCCCATCGACTTCTCTTTTGGATATAACCTAGTTTCTGTAAAAACTCTAGTCTAATTTCCTATCTATGAAAATCTTAGACCTGTTAGGTCTTGATTTGGTTATAGTTCTGTCAAAATTTTCCCATCTTGGTTGATGTAAGGCCTACTTCTAGGCTATTTTTCCCAAACTTGTTACATCTGTAATTCCAGTATTATTGACAAATATCTAATCTCATGGAAATTATATCCAAATGCTTTCATCTGCAATCAATCATACTATTCAATTGTGCTGTTGGGCTATGGAGAGTTAGTCCATGGGTCATTCTCAACCATTTTTCCTATTAAATTCTTAACAATATCTTCATCTTTCTAAACTTATAGTTAAAAGATGCCTCCACGTCGATCAACGAGACGCGATCCTCCCGCACCAACACCACTTGCTCCTCAAATCGATACGACAGCTCTTAATGTTGCTGTAGCTTGCGGCTGTGGCTACAGCCATGGCACAATATCATTCTTCTGGTTCCACTGGAGGAGGAACCCCTGTTCAATCTACTCTTGGTGAAGCTCCTGTGCGCTTGAGAGAGTGCTCCTATAAGGACTTCACTAACTGCAAGCCCAAGTCCTTTAGAGGGACTGGCGGAGTCATTGCCCTCTCGCAATGGTTCGAGAAGACCGAATCAGTTTTTGAAATCTGCTCCTGTCCAGATTGGAGCAAGGTCAAGTTCGCTGCTTGCACCTTTGAGGAGAAAGCTCTGACATGGTGGAATAGCCATGTCAAGTCACTATCTCTAATAGTGGCTAATGCTATGGGCTGGGAAACGTTGAAAGACCTCATGATTGAGGAATACTGCCCGAGGGGCGAAATCCAAAAACTGGAGGAAGAACTGTGGAGCCTGACCATGAAAGGCTCCGACATTGTGACCTACACCGCCAGGTTCTGTGAACTGGTGGCCCTCTGTCCCAACATGGTTCATACAGAGGGGAAGAAGATAGAGAGATTCATATGGAGGTTGGTGCCTCCATTCCAGGGAAATGTTTTGGCTTCAAACCCCACTACATTCGATAGTGCCAAGCGATTGGCACAGCGGCTTATAGACCATGGGGTTCGTACCCCGGCCGCAACAAAAACCCTGGCCATCTCAGAACCTTCCAAAACCGTCGATTCCAAGCGGAAGTTCTGGGATGACAAGAAGAGGAAGAAGGCTGCTAAAAAGCAGCAGATCGTGGTAGTTCATGCTGCGATAGCACCTGCCACTGCTGCTGTTCCGGTAAAGCAATACGCTGGAAGCTTGCCTAAGTGCAACCAGTGCAACTTCCACCACATTGGAGCCTGCCGGGAAATGCAGTGTTCGAACTGAAACAGGAAGGGGCACACTGCCCGTTTCTGCAAAGCTCCGGCTAGGCCACTCAACCAAGCCCCCGGCACTGGCGTTGGCCACGCTTGCTACAGTTGTGGCGAGGTTGGCCACTACAAAAGGAACTGCCCAAAGGCACGGAATGCCGGTGGAGTAGGAAGGGTTCTGGCCATAGGCCACGAGGAAGCGGTTGCTGACCCCACAGTGGTCACGGGTACGTTTCTCCTCGATAACTCTTATGCATGCATACTATTTGATAGTGGAGCGGAGAGGAGCTTCGTGAACCAAAAATTTGCTCATTTACTTAAGCAAAAATCACGAGCACTTAAAGAACCGTTCACGGTAGAAATGGCTAATGGAAAGACAGAGAGCACTAGCAGTATATTCATAGGGTGTACCCTAACACTAGATAGCCATTCATTTTCGATCGACCTCATGCCTGTCTCAATTAAAAGTTTCAACGTCATTATTGGCATGGATTGGTTGAGTCTTCATCGTGCCAACATCATGTGTTACGAAAAAGCTGTACGCCTTAATCTGTCGTCTGGCGAAACTCTAGTAATATATGGCGACAAACCTGGCACGAACCTTCGTATCATCTCGAGCATTCAAGCTCAGAAATTCTTGCGAAAGGAATGTCACGCATTCCTTGCTCATGTGGTCGATGTGAGCCAAGAAACGAAAGATATTCAGAACATTCCCGTAGTACGCGACTTTTCCGACATCTTTCCAGAAGAACTCCCAGGATTACCTCCGCAACGACAAGTCGAGTTCAGAATCGACTTGGTTCCAGGGGCTACCCCCGTAGCCAAATCACCCTATCGTCTAGCACCTGCAGAGATGCAAGAACTGTCCTGTCAACTTAACGAACTACTCAGCAAGGGCTTTATAAGACCAAGCTTCTCACCCTGGGGAGCTCCAGTCTTGTTCGTCAAGAAGAAAGACGGATCGTTTTGTATGTGCATCGACTACAGGGAGCTCAACAAACTGACCGTCAAAAATCGTTATCCTTTGCCTCGAATTGACGATTTATTTGACCAACTTCAAGGGGCGAACTTCTTTTCAAAAATCGACTTAAGATCCGGATATCACCAACTACGAGTGCTAGGGGAGGATGTTCCGAAGACAGCCTTCCGAACTTGTTATGGGCACTACGAATTCGTAGTGATGCCGTTCGGATTAACAAACACGCCCGCAGTATTCATGGATTTAATGAATAGGGTGTGTCGTCCTTACTTGGATCAGTTCGTCATCGTCTTCATCGATGACATACTTATCTACTCTCGTAGTAAGGAGGAACATAGTCAACATCTTCGACAGGTCTTAGAAACACTGCGTTCGGAGAAGCTCTATGCGAAGTTCTCGAAATGCGAATTTTGGATCCGAAGAGTCGAATTCTTAGGGCACATGGTTAGCAAGGAGGGAATACGCGTGGACCCTTCCAAAATCAAAGCCATTGAGAGCTGGTCAGCACCGAAGACGCCTACCGAAATTTGTCAATTTCTAGGTCTCGTTGGCTACTATCGCAGGTTCATTCAGAACTTCTCCCGCATTGTGAAACCTCTTACAACACTGACCCAGAAGGGCGTGGCCTTTGATTGGGAAGAGAAGCAGGAAAGAGCGTTCCAAACGCTCAAATGAGCCTTGTGCACCGCACCAATACTATCCATCCCCGAAGGGATAGAAGACTTTGTTGTCTATTGTGATGCATCTAATCAAGGACTCGGATGTGTTCTGATGCAGAGAGGTAAGGTCATCGCCTACGCCTCGAGGCAGCTGAAGACACATGAGGTCAATTACACTACCCACGATCTGGAGTTAGGAGCAGTTGTGTATGCTTTGAAGATCTGGAGACACTACCTGTACGGTACTAAAAGCACTATCTTTACAGACCACAAAAGCGTACAACATATATTTGACCAGAAGGAGCTCAACATGAGACAACGACGGTGGGTCGAGCTACTCAGTGACTACGAATGCAAAATTCGTTATCATCCGGGTAATGCCAACGTAGTAGCTGACGCCCTAAGTCGGAAAGAATATTCTGGTCGTAGAGTCAAGTCTTTGACTATGACTATCCATTCACACTTGTCCACACAAATTAAGGAGGCTCAGCTCGATGCCTTGAAACCTGAAAATGTGGCGAGTGAATCCCTGAGAGGGATGGATAAGAACTTAGAGGTCAAGGGTGGCGGAGCTTATTATTTCATAGATCGGATCTGGACCCCAAAACTCGGTGGTTTCAGAGACTTGGTCATGAACGAGGCGCACAACACTCGTTATTCCGTCCACCCAGGTTCAGATAAGATGTATCTGGATCTTAAAAAGCTATACTGGTGGCCTAACATGAAAGCAGAGATTGCTACATTCGTGAGTAAATGCCTTACTTGCGCCAAGGTCAAGGTCGAATACCAGAAACCCTCCAGTCTTCTACAACAGCCGGAGATACCGGAATGGAAGTGGGAGCGGATCACTATGGACTTCATAACCAAGTTGCCCAAGACAACGGGTGGACTTGATACCATATGGGTCATCGTCGACATATTGACCAAGTCCGCACACTTCCTGCCTATCAAGGAAACAGACAAGATGGAGAAGCTTACAAGAACTTACATACGGGAGATTGTACGACTGCACGGTGTTCCCATATCCATTATCTCGGACAGAGATAGTAGATTCACTTCGAGGTTCGGGCAGTCGCTACAAAGTTCCCTAGGGACTAGGCTGGACATGAGTACATCCTACCATCCACAGACCGACGGACAAAGTGAGAGGACTATCCAAACCTTGGAAGATATGTTGCGAACCTGTGTGATCGACTTTGGGAAAGCATGGGATACTCATTTACCCCTTGTCGAATTTTCCTACAACAATAGTTATCACACGAGCATAAAGGCTGCTCCATTCGAGGACCTCTATGGCCGAAAGTGTAGATCCCCATTGTGCTGGGCTGAGGTGGGTGATACCCAGTTAGCTAAAGGACGAGTTCCTCAAAGCACTCTCACGGGTCCGGAGATCATTCGGGAAATGACAGAGAAGATCGTTCAAATTCATGAACGATTGAAAGCCTCTAGAGACCGACAGAAAAGCTACGCTGATAAACGAAGGAAACCATTGGAATTCCAGGTGGGCGACTGTGTTCTATTGAACGTCTCACCCTGGAAGGGCTTTGTACGCTTCGGAAAGCGTGGAAAGCTAAATCCAAGGTACATAGGACCTTTCGAGATTCTTGCCAGAATCGGCCCTGTAGCTTACAAACTTAACTTACCATGCGAACTCAGTAACGTACATCCTACTTTCCACGTCTCGAACTTGAAAAAGTGTATGTCCGACGAGACTCTTGTAATCCCACTCGACGAGATCGAGATCAACGAGAGCCTCAACTTCGTGGAAGAACCTGTAGAGATCATGGAACGCCAAGCGAGGACCTGAATTCATTTGGGAGCGAGAGGATCAGATGAAACTGAAATATCCTCGTCTTTTTACTTTGTTAATGGTAACTACTTATTTGCTTAAACTCTAATTTCGGGACGAAATTCCTTCTAACGGGGGGATGATGTGACAACCCAAAATTTCTATTCTGTACAACCTTTCACTTCAAGGTGTTTACGGCAGTAAACCCCATGGGGGTATAAATATGGCACTTAGCCATTTTATTCTCTTTTTCACTTTTCAAGAACTAGAAACTCAAATCCTCTCAAGTAGCATCCAAATTTCCTTCTTGATCTTCAACTATGTAAGTGTTTCTCGCCCTAAAAAGTTGATATCTTACTTAATCTAGTGATCTTACGTGATTCCATCCGTGAAATCATTCCGTTTATGTAGATCTTCAAGTGTTCTTAGTTTCACCAAGAACACCAAGAACACAAACTAGTGTTCTTGGACTTCTAACACCCTTTCAAGCTTCTACATAGTAAGTACTCTTACCTTGGCTTGTTATAAGGCTTACTACACTTCTAAATCATCTAGAAAACACAAGGAAACACAAGATCAAAGGTGTTTACGGTCCAAGATGTTCTTGGACCGTAAACCCTAATAAAGGGGCCAAAGTGTGCCCTAGTCCCTTACCAAGCCTTGGATACTAGTCTAGATCCATCCTTGATGTGCTTAGGACCTTAAAACATAAAAAAGACCATAAACCATTAGGGTTTACGGCCGTAAACCCAAGGAGAAATGGTCAATGGACCGTAAACTCCACAAAGGAGTGAAATGGTGCCCTAATCACTTCCAAAGGCTTAGACTTGAAGTAGGAATGCTTCTTATGACCTTTAAAGCTTCAAAACACAAAATGGTAGAAGTACCATGAGTTTACGGCCGAAACTCATGGGTTTACGACCGTAACCTCAATAAGAGTTGGTCGCAAAACTGTAAACTCATAAAGAGTTTACCCTTGGACCCCAAACTCAATAGCCAAGTCCTATAACCCTTAGATGCAATCCGTAGCACTTATAGCACTTAAATCAAGTGTTTTACATGTCTTAGGATGTCTTAATTTGGTTTATTAATTGTTTAATGACTAATTGGATACATATATGTGTTATTATATGTTAACTAGGATCCTTGTGTGTGTTCAAGTCTTCACTTGACACTTAGCATCTTATAAACAATCCGTTCATCCAAACCACTCACTACAGGTGAGTTCATACCCCTTAATTAACCTTTTAAATGATTTTAAATGCTTTTATAGGGGGGGGGGGGAATACAAGTTGAACTATTATAGTTATTATATCAATCCCATATGATTAATAACTACCAAACAAGTGGATTTCTCACTTTTCAAACTGTGTTATCAAACTGTTTTACTTCAAAATATTTTACAAACTCTTTTACATATCAAATACTTTTATTAAACTCTTTTAAACTTATATTCTGTTAAACTCTTTTAAACTTTTACATAGCTCACCTTACTTCCTGTTCCTTGTTTGGTTGTGGACTTAGGGTATTTAGGTTATTTGTCCGAAGGTCGTTTGAATCCTAGTTATATATTATGTATATATGTATAGATATAAAAGTTCCTTCTTTCAATCAGTTCAATACCTTTGGGTAGCAAAGGTATACACACATGTTCATACATTCAAACAACATTACTAGTAAGCTATAATAGGTATAGTTTAGGGAGATACTAATACTATTACTAGAACAGTGAAACATACAAAGAGTCAGTTCATACTTGAGTCATTACCATACAGAGAGAACATAACATACAGATAGAGAATACTATGATGAGAAAAAAACAATACCATATAGAGAGAACATACATACTTGCTAGGCAGGGAGAGAACACACAATACAGCTAGCACATACATATAGAAGAACATTACTACAGTTATGTGAGCCACGTAACGGGGGCATGACATTACCTGTCATGGCCCGTTTTGTATCCAGAATCTCCTTAAGTGGGGAGCGTATGAGTTTGTGTATAGATCTATACTGGATTGACTATCCTACACCTTGCTGCTCGCTACAGTGGGACTTGCAAGTCTACGGGTGCCAAACGTCATTTTTACGGCATCTTACATCGTCGTGTTTATAGTCGGTAGCAGGATACAGGCCGATGACATGGTACTTTAAATAACAATTGGTTTAAGGTAGTTAGTACAGCAGTAGTTACTTAATACAACACTACAGTACTATTTCATTTTCCCATTTGCATTCAATTTGTGACCTTCACACAATAAACAGTAATGTAAAAACTATATTTTTGGTAAATGATAGTCAGATTTGGGAAAATACATACTTTTACAAGGGACACACACACAGACACTAGATGCCTTGGTAGAAGGCTACTTTTAGTAGGAAACATAGGGTTTTCTAATGGAGTTCAAACAATTACAAAACACTTACAAACTTTTACAAACTTATACATTACAGACGTACAAACACTTTCATACAAACACAGACACTAATATACTTATGAACTCACCAGCTTTAAAGCTGATAAACTCTTTCAAAATAACTTGTATTCTCAGGTCACCAGTAGACAGGTACCGGTGCCAGGTTTTGAGAAGATGGAGCTCGTTCAAGACTCATCTTTTATTTTGATTCATATTTTGGTGTCTATATAACTTGACAGAACACACTTGTATTAAATTATATTATTAATGCAATGGATGATGTTGTTGCTTGTTTACCACTTTGCATTATTGTGATACTGTACATGACGTCCTCCACCCCCGAACGTTTCCGCCGTTCCGGTTTTGGGGTGTGACACTACCCCAGTAGCCAAATCGCCCTATCGTCTAGCACCTGCAGAGATGCAAGAACTGTCCAGTCAACTTAATGAACTGCTCAGCAAGGGCTTTATAAGACCAAGCTTCTCACCCTGGGGAGCTCCAGTCTTGTTCGTCAAGAAGAAAGACGGATCGTTTCGTATGTGCATCGACTACAGGGAGCTCAACAAACTGACCGTCAAAAATCGTTATCCTCTGCCTCGTATTGACGATTTATTTAATCAACTGCAAGGGGCGAACTTCTTTTCAAAAATCGATCTAAGATCCGGATATCACAAACTACGAGTGCTAGGGGA
This sequence comes from Lactuca virosa, assembly GCF_052849685.1. Lineage (NCBI taxonomy): Eukaryota > Viridiplantae > Streptophyta > Magnoliopsida > Asterales > Asteraceae > Lactuca > Lactuca virosa. The sequence goes on from NC_136429.1 coordinate 169,295,447, forward strand.
GGATGTCCCGAAGACAGCCTTCCGAACTCGTTATGGGCACTACGAATTCGTAGTGATGCCGTTTGGATTAACCAACGCGCCCGCGGTATTCATGGATTTAATGAATAGGGTGTGTCGTCCTTACTTGGATCAGTTCGTCATCGTCTTCATCGATGACATACTTATCTACTCTCGTTGTAAGGAGGAGCATAGTCAACATCTGCGACTAGTCTTAGAAACGCTGCATTCGGAGAAGCTCTATGCGAAGTTCTCGAAATGCGAATTTTGGATCCGAAGAGTCCAATTCTTAGGGCACGTGGTTAGCAAAGAGGGAATAAACGTGGACCCTTCCAAAATCAAAGCCATTGAGAGCTGGTCAGCACCGAAGACGCCTACCGAAATTTGTCAATTTCTAGGCCTTGCTGGCTACTATCGCAGGTTCATTCAGAACTTCTCCCGAATTGCGAAACCTCTTACAACACTGACCCAGAAGGGCGTGGCCTTTGACAGGGAAGAGAAGCAGGAGAGAGTGTTCCAAACGCTCAAGCGAGCCTTGTGCACCGCACCGATGTCCCGAAGACAGCCTTCCGAACTCGTTATGGGCACTACGAATTCGTAGTGATGCCGTTTGGATTAACCAACGCGCCCGCGGTATTCATGGATTTAATGAATAGGGTGTGTCGTCCTTACTTGGATCAGTTCGTCATCGTCTTCATCGATGACATACTTATCTACTCTCGTTGTAAGGACGAGCGTAGTCAACATCTGCGACTAGTCTTAGAAACGCTGCATTCGAAGAAGCTCTATGCGAAGTTCTCGAAATGCGAATTTTGGATCCGAAGAGTCCAATTCTTAGGGCACGTGGTTAGCAAAGAGGGAATACACGTGGACCCTTCCAAAATCAAAGCCATTGAGAGCTGGTCAGCACCGAAGACGCCTACCGAAATTCGTCAATTTCTAGGCCTCGCTGGCTACTATCGCAGGTTCATTCAGAACTTCTCCCGAATTGCGAAACCTCTTACAACACTGACCCAGAAGGGCGTGGCCTTTGATAGGGAAGAGAAGCAGGAGAGAGTGTTCCAAACGCTCAAGCGAGCCTTGTGCACCGCACCGATTCTATCCCTCACTGAAGGAATAGAAGACTTCGTGGTCTATTGCGATGCGTCAAATTAAGGGCTCGGCTGTGTTCTGATGCAACGAGGTAAGGTCATCGCCTATGCCTCGAGACAGCTGAAGACACACGAGGTCAACTACACCACTCACGATCTTGAGCTAGGAGCAGTTGTGTTTGCTCTGAAGATCTGGAGACACTACCTGTATGGTACAAAAAGCACTATCTTTACAGACCACAAGAGCCTTCAACACATATTCGACTAGAAGGAGCTGAACATGAGACAACGACGGTGGGTCGAGCTACTTAATGATTACGAATGCGAAATTCGTTATCACCCCGGTAAAGCCAATGTGGTAGCTGACGCCCTAAGTCGGAAAGAATATTCTGGTCGTAGAGTCAAATCTTTGACTATGACTATCCATTCACACTTGTCCACACAAATTAAGGAGGCTCAACTTGAAGCCTTGAAACCTGAAAATGTGGCGGGTGAATACCTTAAAGGGATGGATAAGAACTTGGAAGGCAAGGGTGACGGAGCCTTATACCTCATGGGCCGTATCTGGACACCGAAACACGGTGGTTTCAGAGATGTGGTCATGACTGAGGTGCACAACACACGATATTCCATTCACCCAGGCTCAGATAAGATGTATCTGGATCTCAAGAAACTATATTGGTGGCCTAACATGAAAGCAGATATTGCTACCTTCGTGAGTAAGTGCCTTACTTGCGCAAAGGTCAAGGTCGAATACCAAAAACCCTCCGGTCTTTTACAACAACCAAAGATACCTGAGTGGAAATGGGAGTGGATTACTATGGATTTTATAACCAAGTTGTCCAAGACAACGGGTGGGCTTGACACCATTTGGGTCATCATCGACAGATTGACCAAGTCCGCACACTTCCTGCCTATCAAAGAAACAAACAAGATGGAGAAGCTTACAAGAACCTACATACGAGAGATTGTACGACTGCACGGTGTTCCCATATCCATTATCTCGGACAGAGATAGTAGATTCACTTCGAGGTTCCGGCAGTCGCTACAAAGTTCCCCAGGAACTAGGATGGACATGAGTACAACTTATCATCCACAGACCGACAGACAAAGTGAGAGGACTATCCAAACCTTGGAAGATAAGTTGCGAGCCTGCGTGATCGACTTTGGGAAAGCATGGCATACTCATTTACCCCTTGTCGAATTTTCCTACAACAACAATTATCACACGAGCATAAAGGCTGCTCCATTCGAGGCCCTCTATGGCCAAAAGTGCAGATCCCCTCTGTGCTGGGCTGAGGTGGGTGATACCCAGTTAGCTAAAGGATGAGTTCCTGACAGCGCTCTCACAGGTCCGGAAATCATTCGGGAAACGACGGAGAAGATCGTTCAGATTCGTGAGCGACTAAAAGCCTCTAGAGACCGACAGAAAAGCTACGCTGACAAAAGAAGGAAACCGTTGGAATTCCAGGTGGGAGACCGTGTTCTATTGAAAGTCTCACCCTAGAAAGGCTTAATACGCTTCGGAAAGCGTGGAAAGCTAAATCCAAGATACATAGGGCCTTTCGAGATTCTTGCCAGAATCGGCCCTGTAGCTTACAAACTCAATCTACCTAGTGAACTCAGTAATGTACATCATACTTTCCACATATCGAACTTGAAAAAGTGTCTGTCCGACGAAACTCTTGTGATCCCACTCGACGAGATCGAAATCAACGAGAGCCTCAACTTCGTGGAAGAACCAGTAGAGATCATGGACCGAGAGGTCAAGCAAACGAAAAAAAGCCGTATCACGATAGTGAAGGTTTGCTGGAATGCCAAGCGGGGACCTGAATTCACTAGGGAGCGCGAGGATCAAATGAAACTGAAATATCCTCATCTTTTTACTTAGTTATTAGTAACTACTTATTTGCTGAAACTCTAATTTCGGGACGAAATTCTCTCTAACGGGGGGATGATGTGACAACTCGAAATTTTTAAATCTTATATAGTAATCAATTCAATCATCGTTAGACCCATTTTGCTATCTTTTGGCATTGTTTGGAGTCTATTTGGGTGTTCTAAGCATTGTACATTCAAGGATCGAGTGTTAGGAAGTGTTTGCTTGAGTTATAAGTATAAAAATCAAGCTATAAACCCTTCATGTGGAGTTTTTGGCCACCACATATGTAACATCCCAGAAATACCAACTAAAAATTTCATTTTTAAATTAGGTTAATACATAAAACATCGTTATAAAACGTTCATAACAAAATATTCAGAGTACATCCCAGAAAATCCACAGTGCGGAAAACATGAGAGTGTGTGATATGCCGCTACCGCGCCGGATCCTTTCCCCTAGCTGAAGAGGTACCTGAAAACAAAACTATAAAACATAAGCACGAAGCTTAGTGAGTTCCCCATAATGCCACATACCATGCAATCATATAATGAACAGCTAAGAGATACGGGCCTCGCCCACACCCATAGAGATACGGGCCTCGCCCACACTCTACTAGCTAGGAGATACGGGCCTCGCCCACACTCTACTTTTTGAGAGATACGGGCCTCGCCCACACTCTACTTTCTGAGAGATACGGGCCTCGCCCACGCTCTGCTATCCATGGAGATACGGGCCTCGCCCACACTCCGCTACTAAACCATAACATACAAGTATCACACAGACAACAAGTATAAGCAATTCTATCATACTGGCATATATCACAATCAAACTCAGCTATGAGATACGGGCTCCGCCCACACTCCGATACTAACATATCGTCTATATGGTCCGGCCTTGGTACCTTAGACCCGTCCCTACTGGAAGGAAATTCACCTCGAGAGTAGCTGCCGAAAACCTGCTCAGACTACGCCTGGCTGCCGCACCGGTAATCCCTCCGGCTATAAATCCGTAAACATGGATTAGGTACTCATAAATACCCCTAAGGTCAAATGACCGGTCAAAGTCAACTCCTTGGTCAAAGTCAACCTTCTGATTGACTGGACTCGCCGAGTCCATATGGCGACTCGCCGAGTCCTTCTATGTCTAGCCCGACTCTGACTCATCGGGTCCCTGTTCCCACTCACTGAGTCAGCCTGACTCGCTAGACGGGGACAACTAACAAACCTGCGACTGGACTCGCCGAGTCCAAGGGGGTGACTCGCCGAGTCCGACGAACAGATCTCACAAATCGCTCCAATCTTCCATCAGAACATCAACCTTGGAGATTTGGAGATTCTGGGACTATAGCTACACGTTAAATTGCTAATTCCACGTACGACTACGGATGGTTGGACCTCCTACACTTAAACCCTTCTTATCCTAGTGACTGATCATATGACTCGCCGAGTTGGAAGAACAACTCGTCGAGTTCAAGGCTATATTCAAGGGACTCGCCGACTGTGAAGAACGACTCGCCGAGTACCAGACAATCTTCATAGGACTCGCCGAGTTATTTATCCAACTCGCCGAGTCTAAGGCCATCTTCATGGAACTCGCCGAGTGCACTTTGGCACTCGCCGAGTACCCTTCGACTCTTCACCCATTCTGGCCAAATCTGAGACATGCAATGGTTCCAAACCATAAATCTAAGCTCCTAGGGCATAAACACACGGAGTTTGGGAGGTTTAAGGTCTTGAAATCCACATATAAGGGACAAAAAGGGAATCTATTATACTAAAGATTAAGAAGGAGCTTTCTTACCTGGTTAGGAGCTTCTCCCAGGGTAGATTTCAGATCTACCACACTTCCTTGCACCCTCCAACTTCCTCCTTCTTCTCTTAAGCTTCAAACTTCCTTCACCAAGCCAAAATCACTCTCAAGGATCAAAATAGGCTAGGGTTTCGCTCTCCAGTTCTTCTGGAAGAGAATGGGACGAAATGGGTGTTTTAGAATGGGTAAAATAGGGTGCAATGTCTGAAAATAGAGTTTCATCTAGACAGGTGGACTCGCCGAGTCCATGCATCGACTCGCCGAGTTCACCGCTCAAATCCCGTGTCCACCCTGCTGCTACTCGGCGAGTCGGGACGCAGACTCGCCGAGTTCGTGGCAAAATTAAGATAAAAACTTAAATTAAATCATACCATGAACCCGGTGTTACAACATATGAGTTTTCGGTCAAAACTCATGTGGACCGAAAACTCATCCCATAAGCATGAGTATTTCTCATTTTATTCATTATTCTAAATTCCAAGTCAAGAAAATTTCCATTCTCTCTCAAGTATCATAAGATCTTCTTGCAAATTCTCGAAAATGTAAGTGTTTCTTTCCCCTTGATTTGTTATTAGATCTTCCTAACTAGTAACACCCTTCGATTTCATCCATTAACTTCATCTTTTGGGTTTGATCTTCAAGAACACCAAGAACACATACTAGTGTTTTGGTCCAAAAATTAACTCTACTAGCCAATAAATCGTAAGTATTGCTTCCCTATACTTGTTATCTAGTTGAAATTCTTGATTTAGGGCCTTGAAATCATCATTTATCCAAGAACAAAAGGTGTTTTCGGTCTAGTACATCTCCTTAGACCGAAAACCCTTATGAAGGGTGCAATATGACTTTAAACCTTTCCTAAAGCTTAGTCATGAATCTAGAACACTTCATTGATTGTTGAAAGCCCTTGGAAATCACCTTATGCATCAAAGACCATGGGTTTTCGGTCAAAACCATATGGACCGAAAACCATATGGACCGAAAACCACAAGAACCGAAAACTCCAAGAAACATACCACTTGGACCGAAAACTCCCTTAAGTGGCTTTACAACCCTCTTATGCAATCCTAAGTGATTATAACACTAGCATTTAAGGATTTCTTAGTCCTTAAGGTGTTATTCTTTACCTGATTAGTTGAATAAACACTAATTGTATTCATATATGTTTCATTATATGTTAAATAGGATCCGTGTGTGTGTTCAAGTCTTCACTTGACACTTAGCATCCTATACCATCCGTTCATCCAAACCACTCACTTCAGGTGAGTTCATACCCCTTAATCAACCTTTTAAATGATTTTAAATGCTTTTATGGGGGGGAATACAAGTTGAACCATTATAGTTATTATATCAATCACATGTGATTAATAACTACCAAACAAGTGGATTTCTTACTTTTCAAACAATGTTATCAATCAAACTACTTCAAACTGTTTTGCAAACTCTTTTACATGATAAATACTTTCTTTTCAAACTCTTTTAAACTTATACTTTGTCAAATGTGTATCTATATTGATATAGTTATATAAGTAGGATTGAAAGGACTTAGGACTGATAGCTCGCCTTGCTTCCTGTTCCTTCTTTGGTTGTGGACTTAGGGTATCGGTTTTTTTTGTCCGAAGGTCGTTTAAATCCTAGTTATATATTATGTATATGTATATAGATATAATAGTTACTTCTTTCATTTCAATACCATTGGGTAGCAAAGGTATACAAACATGTTCATACATACAAACAACATTACTAGTAAACTATAATAGGTATAGTTTAGGAAGTTACTAATACTATTACTAGAACAATGAAACATACAATGAGTCAGTTCATACATGAGTCAACACATAGTATACATTATACAAGAGAACATACTATTATGAGAAACAGAGAGAACATACATACATACTAGACAGAGAGAGAGAACATACAATATAGCTAGTACATACTATACATTATACAAGAGAACATACTATTATGAGAAACAGAGAGAACATACATACATACTAGACAGAGAGAGAACATACAATACATCTAGTACATATAATACATATACAAGAACATTACAACAGTTATGTGAGCCACGTAACGGGGCATGACATCACCTTTCATGGCTCGTTTTGTATCCAGACTCTCCTAGAAGGAGAGCGTTGAATTTGTGTATAGATCTATACTGGATTGACTATCCTACACCTTGCTGCTCGCTACAGTGGGACTTGCAAGTCTACGGGTGCCAAATGTCATTTCTTCCGACGTCTTTCATCGTCGTGTTTTTAGTCGGTTGTATGGTACAGGCTTATCACATGTTACTTTAAATAACAATTGGTTTAAGGTAATTAGTACAGCAGTAGTTACTTAATACAACACTACAATACTTTATTATTTCTCCATTGCATTCACTTTGTGACCTTCACACAATGAACAGTAATGTAAAAGCTATATTTTTGGTTAATGATAGTTGTATTTGGGAAAATACACACTTTTACAAGAAACAAACATACATTTCATTTGATTCCTTGGTAGAAGGCTACGTTTAGTAGAAAATATAGGATTTTCTAGGAGATACAAACATTTACAAACATTTACAAACTTATACATCAAGTGCATACAAACACTTTCATACAAACAATGACACTAAAATACTTATGAACTCACCAGCTTTAAAGCTGATCAACTCTTTCAAAATAACTTGTATTCTCAGGTCATCAGTAGACAGGTACCGATGCCAGGCTTTTGAGAAGATGGAGCGCATTCAAGACTCATCTCATATTTTGATTTACTTTTTGGTGTCTATTAAACTTTACAGAACACACTTGTATTAAATTATATTATTAATGCAATGGATGATGTTGTTGCTTGTTTACTACTATGCATTGTTATGATACTGTACATGACGTCCTCCACCCCTGAACGTTTCCGTCGTTCCGGTTTTGGGGTGTGACAGACGTACCCCGCGCAACCCTGTTGAAAGTAGCGCCTCGCTCTCGCTGCTGAACACAGAATCGGTCCGCGCTATGGCCTCTTGCCCTGAATCACTAACTCTCCCCCACTAGGAGTGAGAACCCTCACTAACTACAGTTCACAATCAAGCACTGCCCCATTGGGGCTCAACCAGTCCATACCCACTATGACCTTATTCCCTCGCATGGGAATAGGAACCAGATCTACTGAAAACTGCTCATCAAATAACCGCATCGAACACCCCCTATGTACCCTTGCGACCCTGACGGTCCTGTCATCAGCTATCTCAACCTCAAGTGGACGGTCCAGCTCCCCCGGAGCTCTGCTAAACCGCTTGCTAAGCGCAAGCGAGACAAACGATCGAGTGGCCCCCGAATCAAACAATATTGTAGCTGAAATGCCGTTCACTAAGAACGACCCCGTCACCACATCAGGAGTCGCCCGCGCCTCCTCTGCTGTCATCTGGAAAGCTCCACTCTTCACCACTGTCGCCTCAGTCCGACCCTGACGGCCGTCTGTAATCCTAAAAGTAGCAGGGGCAGGTGCTGCCACCGTCCCTTCTGCTGCTAAACTCGGGCAATGGGACTTTTTATGTCTCCTCTGATTGCAATGGAAGCAAATCAGACCAGCTGCTGTGGTGGTGGTGGTGGCTGTACAATCTCTACTCATATGCCCGGTCCGACCGCACTTGTAGCAACCAGAGATCCCTGCCTTGCACACCCCATCGTGCAATCTCCCACACTTGCCACACCTACTGTGGCTCTACTGTCCTCTGGACCTGTGATCCGATACCTTGGGCTTTTTGCTCAAACTCCCTGTGCCAGATGCCACCTCTGGCTTCCTCTTCTTCTCCATCTCTAAATCTATCTCTCTCTCACGAGCCCTCGCAATCATGTCATACAGCGTTTTACAGCTGGACCGGGTCACAAACTGTCTGATATCACCCCTCAACATCTCATGATAACGAGCCTTCTTCATCTCCTCATCAGCCGCATACTGAGGAACGAGAAGAGCCCTCTCCCTGAACTTGGCGGTAATCTCTGCCACAGTCTCAGTAGTCTGAGTAAGATCCTGAAACTCCCTCGCTAACTGCTACACCTCGATAACCGGTGCTAACTCAGCTCTGAACCAAGTAGTGAAATTGGTCCAGGTCATCGCATCGAGAGCTGCGTCATTTCCCATGACATGTCCGATCTCCTCCCACCAATTTCGCGCCCTGTCCTTCAAGAGACAGGATGCTAGTCTGACCTTGTCCCCCTCGGGACATCTGCTGGTGCGGAATGCATTGGCGACATCCGCCAACCACCTGGTACTCGTAATGGGATCCCGCGCCCCATGGTAGTCAGGAGCTCCACATGCTCTGAACTCCCTGAAAGTAAGGGTGCGCGACCCCATCATGGCCGCCACCTCAGCACAGAATGTGCTCAACTTCTCATCCATCAGCTCCAAAATACCCTCCTTGATCGAACCGAAGATCACAGGAGTCTGCTCGAGTATGATGCGAGTAACCTCTGAGGAGAGAAACTCCCTAGTGTGCTCATCCAAATGCTCGGCCCCCGAGCCTGATCCCGATCCCTCACCGGCACCTGAACTGCCGACTGGTGGTCTAGGGCATAAAACCACCATTCTGAAAACACATAATGACAATGTCAGGAATACAGATATATCTCGAGGGATCGCAACTACTACAAGTTTCCTAGTCTCATCTCAGCCTTTCGTGATTCGAGTATGGATCCTCTGCTTTCAGTAGTACGGGCCCATACTACCTTCCACATCTATCCGTACTTTCCTCAAGAACTGCCTTGACTCCACCAAGTCCCTTTTACTACCACTGCTCTCTACTACACTCATCCTAGGCTTGCCCTAGGGTAATCACCAACCCACTCTCCACTATCAGCTACACAAGAAGTCCCGGCTACCTCCCCCTAACTAGCTTATGAATACTATTACATATCTCTAAGACTAGATAATTCTTCAAATGAGAGATCTTACCCTACAACGGTTGGACTCAGACATGAGCTGCGCAATAGAGCTAGACCTAACCTTCTAAAGTTATTTAATGCTCACAATATGTAACGTAACATATTCATTTACTAGTTAGTGAAAGATAACTAAGACTCCTAAAAGCACAAAGCAAGCATCATTCAAGCATCGAGTACACATAATCAAGCATATACTACTCTGGCTATCATACTGACAATTTTGTACTAGCATGAAGTTTTCATAGAGCTGAAACACATATAACAGGAACATAAGGCATCCTTCCTAGATCCTTAGTCCTAATCTAGCCTGCTGTTCTAATAAAGCTGGTAATCATAACATAGCATAAACTCGTATGGATAATTTGGGAGTACTTACTTGAGCTCGGCTGATTGCATGCACCACACCCTTTTCCTTTTCGAAGTTCTTTTCTTTCTAAAATTCTTTTTGCTTTTCTAAAACTCTTTTCTTTTGAAAACTTTATATCATTTCCTTAGTTTGAGTTCAGACACACCTGAAAGTGTGCCCGAATCCCTCAAACCAAGGCTCTGATACCAACTTGTAACATCCCAAAAATACAACCCAAAAATTTTTGTTTGAAAACTTTACTAAACCATAATATCAAATATTAAAAGATAAAATCATGAATCATGTGTCTCAAAATGTCATAATAAATTTATCAAATCGAAACTAGTGTCAAGATCATATCAAAATATCAGAGTCTAACTCCTAGGCTAAAATGTGGTGTGTGCCATGCCATCATCCCGAGCCCTTCCCTTTGCTAGCTGAAGTACCTGAAACCAAAACTGAAACTGTAAGCACGAAGCTTAGTGAGCTCCCCCAAACTACCACATACCATACAATAACATATAAAGCACATATTGGGCCTTGCCCACTGCATCGGACCGAAGTCCGGGATGTGGAGGAGGCTGGTTTGGGGTTGGTTTGGGGCTATAATGGTGTTTAAATAGGGTACACTCCCTAAAATTAGGGCTTCATCCAGACTGGCGGACTCGCCGAGTCAGGAACTATGGACTCGTCGAGTCTCCACGCCTACTCTGAGATGTGGAGGAGGCTGGTTTGGGGCTATAATGGTGTTTAAATAGGGTACACTCCCTAAAATTAGGGCTTCATCCAGACTGGCGGACTCGCCGAGTCAGGAACTATGGACTCGTCGAGTCTCCACGCCTACTCCACGTGCTAATTTGGGGCTATAATGGTGTTTAAATACGGTACACTCCCTAAAATTAGGGCTTCATCCAGACTGGCGGACTCGCCGAGTCAGGAACTATGGACTCGTCGAGTCTCCACGCCTACTCCACGTGCTAATTTGCTGCTACTCGACGAGTTAGGGCTACTGACTTGTCGAGTAGCTTCTAAAATAAAAGAAAAATAATGTTTTAAATGCATACCAAGAACAGGGCGTTACATATTTTGCTTAACAAAATAAGATTCCATCAATGAGTCGCTTAACCTGCAAACATAAAAAGAAAGTTAGTTCACCTATCATGTTGATTTTAAATTTCTTGGCCATTACTTCACCGAACTTAGAACTCAAATTCTCATAAGTGGATCCAAAAATGATGTCATCTACATAAATTTGAGAAAGGATAATGTGAGATCGTAAATGCTTGATGAACAAGGTGTTGTCAATTTTTCCTCATTTGTATTCACTCCCCAAAAGATAATTAGACTAGGTGTCATACCATGTCCTGGTGCCTGTTTTAAACAAATAGACAACTTTGTCCCGACGATACACATTATCAGGAAACTTTTCACTTTCAAGTCCCATAGGTTGTTTTAAAATACTTCTTCTTGAAGATCTCCATGTAAGAAAGCTGTTTTTATGTCCATTTGATAGAATTTGAAGTTTTTGAATGAAGCAAAGGCAAGGAACAATCGTATTGCTTCAAGTCGAGCAACATGCGAAAATGATCATAATCCAAACCTTCTAGCAGACAAAATGCTTGAGCCACAAGTCTTGCCTTGTTACCAGTAATAATTTTGTCTTCATCCATCTTGTTTTTGAACACCCAACGAGTACCAATACTGGTTTTTCATTGAGGCCAAGGAACCAGAGCCCATACGCGATGACGTTTAAATTCATTAAGTTCGTCTTGCTTCCCCTGATCCTGTCAGCTTCTTTGAGAGCATTAGGAACATTCTTTGGTTCGATCATTTATACAAAGTTTACAAAAATTTAGAAGTTAGTGGTGACCCTGCTACAAGTGAGAATTCTATAATTGACATCTCCAATGATTTCAGATTCAGGATGATCACGAAGAAGTCTATGATTTGAATTTTCATTTATAGAATCTTATAGATTTGAAGAGTTGGTTGGTTCAACTTATTTAGAGATGACAACCTAATACTAAAAAAGTGAGTGATCTTCGGTGTCAAAATGAGAATTGACAATCTGATCAATGTTGGGAATAGCAGGCTCAGTGACATTTGGAAATGACTCGGGAATAGGGTCTAGTGAACTTAAGGTGAGCTCTATTAGAATGGAAGAAGGATGATCAATTGGATCATGAATGAATGAATCTTTATCGAACGTGACATGAGTAGAATCTTTAACATTTTTCCTTGAAAGATTAAACACTCTGAAAGCCTTAGGCACACTAGAGTATCCCAGGAACACTCCTTCGTCATCCTTAGCTTCGAAATTTGAACGTTGATCCCTCTGATTTAGAATATAATAAATACAGCCAAATGCATGAAATTAGGAGATGTCAGATTTTATCCCTTTAAGCAACTCATAAGCAGTTTTACCATGACACTTCATAATGATGGAGCGGTTTTGACTGCAACATGTTGTGTTTATAGCTTCAGCCCAGAAAGATAGAAGAAGACCACCCTGAACAACCATAGTTCGACCAACTTCAATGAGTGTCCTATTTCGTCTTTCTACTACACCATTTTATTGGGGAGTTATAGTAGTAGATAAATTCTAAGAGATTCCCGTGATTGAGCAGAATAATTCTATGGGGGAATTTTTGAATTCGGTGCCATTATCTCTACGTAGTTGCCTAACTTTATGTTCATGAAGAACTTCCCATTTCTTAATACGAGAAATGATACCATCGGCAACATGGCTTTTCTTTCGTAGAAAAATCACCCATGTAAATGTTGAATATTCATCCACGATGACAAGAGTGAACTTCTGCCCAGATCTTGAGTTTATTGGGATAGGTCCAAACAGATCCATATGAAGGAGATGAAAAGGTTTAGTGATGGAGGAACAGGACTTTGGCTTGAACGATGAATTGGTCTTTTTCCTTTTTCACACGTTGGTCTTTTACAAGCTGATTCTCATAAATTTTTGAGATGTTCTTTATGTTCAAATAAGATAGTCTGTTGAGCCACAACCAGTTTAGATGTGATTGAGCATGAGAGAAGAGGTCATGATTAAGAGAGTTTTCTGTAGAAAACATGTCCAGAACATAAATGTCATTATGTCGGTTTGCAGTCAGCATAGTGACATTCTTTTGATCGATCACTTTTGCTTCCTTCTTGTTAAAATGGACGTCGTAGTCAGCATCACCTAGTTGGCTGATTGTGATTAGATAGTATTGAAGACCTTTGATGTAGGATACGTTTTTTAAAACAACAAACTTGCATTTGATAGTGCCATACCCTTTTGTAGCCCTTTCCCGTTGTCTCCATATGTTACACTGGACAATATTTTCTCACAAAATCATCCAGAAGAGACTTGAACCCTATTATATGTCTTGAGCAGCCAATGTCTAAATACCAAATATGTTCTTTACCCTGAAATTCTAAAATATACAGTTAGTACACACTGACCCATTTTGCAATGGGTCTTTTAGGAGAAAATATGATAACAAGCATTTGTGAGAGAATTTAACAAGTTTCCATTTTTAATCATTTTGTTATTTCGAGCAATGATGTTGTCATCACGATTAGATCTTTCTTCAAAAGTACACTCGCTGACTCTGTGAGAAGCATCACCACAACCATAACAAACTATGATTCCATAATTGTTTCTATTAGAATTAGAACTTTGATTTCTTTTGAGAACTGAACTTGAGGAATCTTGATCATTTGATTTAAAAATTCTCGGTTTAGTTCTATACCAAGGAGTGTTATCAGCGGTGTACTCAGATGACGAATTGTTATAGGGCACAGAGGATATGGAAGGATCATCAGAAGGAGAGAGTTTAGATTGGCCTCCTGTTTCAATGTTGTTGATAGAAGATTGAGGAAACATCCTGAGAATTTCATTTACAAAGTGAACTTCATCATTGGAGATGGGAAATTTTAGCAAGGTCTTCGTGGAGGGTAAAATATACTCATGATGAGGAGGTTGATGAGATGGGTAAAGAGCAGATAAGCGATATTTATATTTAGTATTAGCATTTGAGTCAGTAATGCAATGCGTATCAGTCAGAGTTTGATTTATGTAATAGGTACTGAAAAATCTAGTTTTAAAATCTTTCTCGAGATCATCAGCATTCGACTCGATCTTCTTGAGTAAGGAGACAACACCTTCAATATCACTATCAAGAATTTTCAGATACCAATAATGGATTTGATCATTAATAATTCTAGTTCATTAAAGTGAGAAGACACCTAATTATTTAAAATAAGCTAAATGCTTCATGCATGATCGACAACTTTTTCTTTTTCAGCATGACGATAACTATTGGTCAGTGAGACACAAGAGTTTTCCTTATTCAAGAGAGAAAAATAATTCTTAGAGAAAGAGAGTTTTTCTGTAAGATTTTTTAATTCAATTTTGAGAGAGGATTTTTCTCTATTAGAGTTAGAGAGATAAAGATATAAATAGTCAAACATATCAGCTTCTTCAACATAGGATTAGTTGATGAAAATCTTTACCTGATACATTGAGGCTAAGTCCCGATCCTGAGACATAGAGTCCTTCGCAACTTGAGAGAGGTCAACATCAAAAGTACTGATGTCATCCCTTGATACTTCAGTATGAGACTCTTCGATTTGAAGTGTGGGACACTTACCTTTTGTAACCTCATCATCAGAAATACCGTCTCTGTCAAATGTGGCTGATAAGGTATTCATCATATCTTATGAAGTTGTACAGATTTGAACCACTTGATAGACATGATATGGAAGAGAGTTTCCTATAACAATCCTTGCCTTTACATAAAGATTTAGAACTCTTCTCTCTTCCTGGTTATATCTAGAGACAAAAGTCTGCTTTTGTCCATTCAAAGATGCATTTTCATTGGAAGATCGCTACATATAGACGATAGGACCCTTGTTAATGATGTAAATCATGTCATAGCCCATGATCTCAAGAACATCCATAGCCTTTGTTTTCCATGCAGCAAAGTCGTATTCATCGAAAGGAGGTATCTTGATAATAGTATACGACTTTGGATTATATGAGGAAGATATGATAACTTGAATATATCGTAAATCCCGCTCTAATACCAATTGAAGGTTTGTATCGATCGGATACAATCAAGTAGAATAATGAATAACAAATAGAGAACATAAGAACAAGATGATCACAAAGATGCTTTCACTAAGAAAAGGTTCTCACAAAGAGAACATTCGTACAAAGCGAGGGACAAAGCTCTATTTGGGTTTAACCCTAATAGTATAATTTATACGATTATAGAAAAGGAGATCCCACAATTTTAGGGATGTATACTAATCTATGTAAAGGTCTAATCTTAATCAAAAAGATTACATAATAAATATCTATTATATATATACGAAGAATATCTTCCTAATATACAAATGATCACTAAGATCATTATGATCACGTTGTTGTTGATCCGGCTGATGCTGTCGCTGGTGCTGTTCGACAGCATGTTGTGTTTGACTCATCAGATTATAAGGTGTGTGTCAAGACCGGTTATCGCCTCCGATTTAAACAAATAAAATAATCACTGCTGGTTGCACTAAAAATATCGCACAGGGAAGCAGTGTCGAATCCTCAGGGACACAGCCTAATGGTCAATGCCTTTTTACATCAGGCACAATCTAGTCAAAACAGAAATATAAAAGGGGGGTTTTGAATTAAACTAAATAAAATAAAAATTGAAGTAATATTAAATTTAACGAAAATCAATTTTAAAAACGATTTCAGTTCTGCTATGACTTTCCTAGTCATGCAACTAGCCCAGATCTTATTATTTGAGATGTGTACTATCTAAGTTGGTACTAAGAAAAACAAACAAGCTATGGTATAATCTCTTTTACCTAAATTAGTTAACCAAATCAAGCTCTTTAGTTAACCCTAACTTTTTACTGGTCAATGAAACAAGCTCTTAATTAAATCAGAAAAATTACATTAAGATCTTTGTAAAATTCCAAGCAATACCAAATACTTCTCACAAGCTCGGAAGCGTAAATGTATGATTTTTACAGTTTATAACAGAGTTAAATCCCAAAACGGATCAAATCTGATACTTGTTACTTTACTAGTTGACAAGAACAATTACAGATTCTACTAACTGATTAATTGGAATGATAAAACCCTAGCTAGGTGATTAGGCTAACAAGAATTAAAAATCAAACATTCATTAAGCTCAAAACTGAAAAGTCTAGATAGAAACACAAAACGAAAATCAGATCTGAAAACTAATCAAATGAAAAGTACTAGTCTATGCAGAACTGAAAACTAAAGTTTAGCCAGACATGGAAAAAAACGAAATCAAACTAGATAAAAGAAACATTTACGGATAAATCTTCTAAACTAAATGTGTGGGATGATTCGCAGTCTTCAGATCTTCAAAAGTTGCTGAAAGAATTCAAAAATCGCCTTCTGAAGTGGTTTTCTTCGTCTGGAATCGTCCAACCCTTACAACTGATTATGAGGGTTGTATTTATACTCAAGGTGGAAGCTTCCGTAACAAGAATTCGCATGTATCAAAGTTGCGATCACATGTATTGAAGAAAATATGTCTCAGACCTTTTTAATGAAGTAGGATGCTATTTTGAGACATTTTGGCAAAGTTGCGATCGCATAGAGGGAAGTTGCGATCTCATAAAGACCATTTTTTCATCCATCTGATTTTTGGCACGAAAAAACCTCGAAGACAAGTTGTGAGCTAAACATGCGATCGCATGGACAAAGCTGCGATCGGATGGACAAGACATGCGGTCGCATGTATTGACTTTTTGCCCTTTTTGATCGTCATTCTTCCTTCTAAGATATTATCGACCATTCCCCAACATCCTTCCTTAGCTTAGACTCCAATTGAGCTCCAAACGCGCATCCAACTGCTCCAAAAGCACTGATCCACTCGAACTATCTAAAATTGACATAAAAAACATGAGCAATACAAGAATTCTAATAGAATACATGAGCTGAACATTATTTAAATAAATGACATGAAAATGTACCAAATATGATGCTAAATTATAATAAATAATACCCTAAAATATGCATAAAATAACATCTAACAGTGTGACCTTACAAAACCGTATAAATGAAAGCTTCTTGTTGCAAGCTTATTTAGACTCAAATTATGGAGACTTCAACTTGTTCGAAAGAGTACATCCCTTGGTTGTCAATTTTTGGGTGGAAGACTAGTTAGCTGGTCATCCAAGTAATAAAAATGCATAGCACTTTCAACAGCCGAAGTTGAATACATTGTTGCAGCAAGCTGCACCTCTCAAGTTCTTTGGATGAAACTCAACTGTTAGACTATGGTTACTGATTTCAAAATATTCCGATCTACTGTGATTCTAAAAGTGCTATTGTGATCTCTCATAATCTGATTAAGCAATCTATAAACAAATACATCGATATTCAGTACCGTTTTGATTAAAGATCATGTTTTGAAAGGTAACATTGAGCTCATTTTTGTTCCATCTGACGATAAAATTGTTGATGTCTTTACTAAGGAATTAGAAAAAACTAAATTCAATAGTTTTCTGAACAAAATGGGAATGATGATGCATGATCCTCAATTCTTCCAAGAAGTTTATACTCTCTGATGGAAACCTCGGAAAGTTAAATAATTCCAAGCTACACATTTTTCATTTCAGAATTGTTTCTTCTCGAAAAATAAAGAATCATTATATGTCTTTTCATCTAACCTTTCTTCTAGTCTTAATTTCTTTCAGGTTGTCTCTCCATTGAAATTTTTTTCTAAAATCTCCTTGTTAGAGACCCTGAGAAACTTTATCTTCAAAAATTTCCACGTTAAATTTATCTCGTAATTCGAATCCGAGTTGGTAATGTGATTTTAGTTTATCACTTTTCTGAGCGCTGATCCTTTAGCTCTCAGAAATTCTCGAATGTATTTCAAATGTTGATCAAATATTTTGCATGTAACCTTTGTCTCCGATATCCATTATTGAAGTTGTGCCACTTCTCGTATCAATATCAAACATTAGTGAATGCTTTCCCATTCTCGGAAGCATCTTATATAATATCATTTTGGAATTCCTTTGTTCTGAGATTCTTCCTTAATAAATAATAATTGTGATTTTAAGGATTTTATTACCCGGCTTTTACGAAACGGAAAACATGTTTACCCAACGGTTAATATCCTTTAGTCCCAATTAACACAATCTGGCACGCATTACAATAAATCACAGAGTATTTACTGAATTTGAATCGACAATTTCCCTTTTTAATCAAGCACACATCTTGTATCATAGTATTAACTATCACATAGGAAGGTTTTTTAAACCTATGAATTTAGTGCTAACCTATTTCTGGTGTTGGGTTTCATCATTGTAATCTTCGACGCAACCCGAAACAACGTACCTATGGAACATTTTGAATCCATCCATTCCCTCTTCACATTTTTTATGTATCTTCTTCCTTATAATTTTCTCTGCAATCTATTATTAAGTGTTCTTTGTGCATTCGTCAGTGGCGTCCAAAGTTTCAAAAACCTCCACCAAGAAGAAATTGTCTAAAGGATCCGCTTCATTGTCCTTTACCAAACCAATATTGAGAGAAACCACTACTCTAATTTCACTCTACCCCATGGACTACGATGAATCTGTTTGTGACATGGTAAAATTCATCTCTCGTCATTCCATCGCCATTCCACTTACCAAAATCCCCAACCCTAATTTTCCTCTCCGTCTTATTTTCAAAGCATTTGAACTAGTGAAAATCGATGAAGGCATCCATGAATGCAAGATAACTAACGATCGTATTGTTCCTGTTCATAAGGAAATGTTTTTGCAAGCAATTGGGATCTCTTCAAACCCAAAAGAATTCAAGGTTCTCAAGCCTTCTGCTGATGAATTCCAAGATTTTCTTGCACAGATAGGTTACAAACAAGAATTGAAGGGCAATGAATTTAATAAATCGGATGTTCGGCATCTGGATGATACTGATGCATATGATTTTGAGAGGTTTTTCAGGAAAACATGGTGGCACTGATATGATGAGAAAAGACTGCTTATACATGGTACACAACATCTTCACCGGCAGATCCAACTTCGTAGACCTACCAGAAGTCTTATGGCAGGACTTCAAGAAGTTTGTTGATCGAAGGAAGGCTAACTATCTCTCAAGTCCGATATTTTGGGCTCTAACTCTGCAACAGTTATATTCCAAATGTCAAGAATCCATTCCACTCTCCTCGGACATCCCTGAGGTATATTGCACTCTAAAATCCATTAAAACTTACAGGTTAACAAATCAATCATTTTTTGGACCTATTCGACGTCTTACCCAACATATGCAAGATGATATTCCTTCCGATTCACCTCACAACAAATTCCATCTGTAGGTTCCCATTTTATTGATTGGATCGGTGCGGAAGATATTACCAAGAAGATAATCGTGTATGAACATGAAGAACATAATATGTGAGTAAAACTGTAGTGAATAGATAGAGATATACAAAATATTACAATAACACTCATGCTTGGGAGAGATAACTCTCCCATGGTGGGAGAGATCCCACCACACTCTCTCTAATCTACAAAGTCTACATAGTGCACTCTTACTAATAAAATGACCATCACCTCCACTTTATATACTAGCGGAGGGAATATGCTTTTCATACAAGGGAATATTCTAACCTAATAAACACTCAACATTGTAGAGCATTTTCATGCTCCAACAATCTCCCCATAAATGCTCGAAATGGTGAGGGTAAAGCAGTGATAAAAGGTAGAACATCCGACAGGCAGGTCCGGTAGGTCTGGTGCTGAAGTGTCTCGGAAAAGCTGAAGCAGTCGTGATCTCGGAATCTGGCAATGGAATCTTTAGCATCAAAGAACAAACAGAGAAACCCCAATCTCTGAATAAAAGTATGAAATCCCAATCTTCGAATGTGATCAGTCCCCAAAAACCAATCATGTTCACAGTCTCCCCCTCGACTGTAGAACCGAAGAGCACAATATCGAATCACACAACATCATTAATATTCCGAAATCGAATGATAATGCATCAAATAATCTCTGAAGAATAACCTGCTGAAAATGTGAAGCATCCAAAAAGAAAGTGCGAACGATAAATATTGTGAATCCAAAGACATGGTCTAGCAATGCCAAAAATTTGATCATGAGATCAAAAATAAGTGTCACGCCGCATCGCTAAAATGATCATCATCTTCAAAATATCACAAATCCAAACTCGAGCAATCATAAGATCTGAACTGGATGCAAACACAAATGAGACATCCCAAAGTGTAGAGTCTGAAGATAAATAATCATAATCCAAAGAACGTCAAGTAATGCCAAAAATTCGATCTGTGAAGACCAAAAATCAGTGCCACATCACACTACAAAATGAATCTTCGTCTTCAAATGTCTCTAACGTCAAAACTCCAATAATAAACCAGAATGGATGCTCATGATTTCGAAACTGGATCAAAAAGTCTCCGGACTTGATTCACAACTTGATGCTATTCTTCAGTCTCTCTCCCATCAGTCTGCACCATCTGTAGCAGAGAGAGAAGCTCAACTTGACCAGCTGATTTCCATCCGGCTGAAACATACTGTTGAGCAACTTGATTCCAAGTATGATACTCTTGCTGACAATTATCTCAACACCATCTCTACCATGCTCAAGGTTCATGACGATCTTGTGTCTGCTACCAACGACCTAATCAAGCAGACTCATGTTCGTCATGAGAAACAAATTCAACGCTTACAGAAGGAGATCCGGAAGAAGGATGAGATGAATATGATCATTCAACAAGTCCTCATCAAACTCCTGCGCTCTACTTGGAACATTGTGGATGTTCCGAACAGGAAATTTGATGAGATGATTGAAATTCTTTGCAGCACATTCAAGCATCTCTCCGAACATGCTCCCACTTCCGAAGCCTATGACACTCTTACTCTTCAACTCTCCACCGGTCTTCAGAAGGTGTTCTCCAGACTTGATGATATCAAGGAGGACTTATCACTTGCACTGGTTTCAAGGGTCACCGATGCAAGAGGGGGAGAAGGCCCAAGCAGAAGATGGAAGCCAGCCTCGGAATTCTCACTCCGGGATGAGGACCTTGATTCCGAAGAAGATGTCCAATTTGTCTACGGAGTCCTGGGTAATACTGAAGGAAATGAAGGAGATGAAGACTATGACGTTTACATTCCGGATGAAGCTCCCAAAGGGATTCTTGGCCTTCAAGCCCCAAAGATGACTGCTCCGAATGTATTATCAGAAGAACAGAAGAGGATCTAGTCCGCCGGCTCATGGCCATCCTCTCTTCCGGATGCTTTTGAAATGGCCGTTAAAATGGCTAAGGCAAAATCCTTCCTTACCGATCAAGCCTTCCGAGCCACTCCCTCCATGATACCTCCTGCTCCCATTCCGGAACCAAAAATAGCCCCAATTGATCAAGGCTCTCCTCTCCGTACTCCAGATGAACTTCCGGAAGAACCACTTCCAACTCCTACTCCGGAATTCGTCATTGACGAGAGCATGAAAATTGTTATTGATGCTCTTCAGAGAGACAAAGGGAAGAAACCGATGACTTCCGAACCACAAGCATTTCACTCCGGACCTCTCCTCAAACAAAAATTTGGATGGTGTGAGGAAGAAATTCAAAAGGCACTAGAGGACAGCATCCGGATTCAAGCCTTAAAAGATCATCCTGATCCGATGCGTGGTATTTCTCCTCTTTGTCGTGAAGGCATACTTCAAGCAAAGGAAATCATCCCAGCTCTCATCTATGTGTTGGATAAGGTGTCTAAGTCCATAACTATTTCTGCTATGTATTTGACCCGACCCGGCATGGTCCATTTGGGTTGCATGGCACCATGCAATTGGATAAACTAAAATGAGAGAAATAACACTTATGGTTTATTAATATATTATAAGTTCTAATATATTAATAATATTATTTAATTAGTTTGATCAAGAATTAATTTAGAATTAATTAAGTGATCAAAAGATAACTAATTAAATATACGGGTAGATTATGTAAATCTTCCATATCTTATATAGTGGGCTAAGAGGCTCCATGGATTATCAAGTTGGGTTCCACCCATAGGATGCTCCATGGAGGCTCCATGGGAGTTACAAACCCATGGGTCATGGAAATGAAGAGTCATGCCACATTAGGGTTTACATGGTGTAACCCTAGATGTGACACACTATATAAGCAACATGTTCTCCACCAAAATCGGCGACACATAAGAAACAAGAGGGCTAGGCCGATTTTAGAAGTGTGTATTCTCTCTAAAGTCATTCCAAAAGCATTTGGTGTTGTGTGAAGCATTTGAGGCATCACACTTGGGGTGCTAGGCTCACAAGGTTTCAAGGATCATAAGCAACAACAAGGTAAGTTATTCTATCTTTCATGCAAGTTAAAATTTGTTCCCCATGTATGCTAGATAGGAATATAACCTTGGAATTCAACTTTGCATGATAATTAGACAAACATAGATCCAAGGTTATTAGGGTTGCATGTACACTTAGGAAGTGTTAGAATGCTCAAAACCCATCAGTGGTATCAGAGCCTAGGTTTGTTTGTTGTTTTTTTTGTGTGCAAACAGCTTGAAAAAAAAAATCGATTTTCTGTTTTCTGCTCGTTATGAAAGTTTGCACATTTGTTGCTGGAAATGGACTAGAAACATTACCCTAAACTGTTTTGATGTTTTAAAGCTTGTTTTAGATGGTGTAATGTTTATGCTAATCCATTTACAATGGCAATTATTAAAATTACAAGTTTTTTTTTAAGTGTAATTTTTGATTCTTGAAAGTGTTCATATTCATGTTCTTGAACTTATGAAGATTAGATGATCATAGGAATTGTTTGTAACCTTCATGGTAGTTTAATTCATGATCATAATGTGTTTTAATGGAGTCCATAACTTGTCCTCAAGTTATGGAAAACCAAAAGTCTCACGTTTATTAAAGCCATTAAAAGAACACAAGAGTTATAAAAATGAAGAGTCTTCATTTTTATTACTCAATTAATTCATAAGTTATAAGAAATGAAAAGTTTTGGAAGTTTACAAAACATGCCCTCAAGTTTGGAATATGTAAAGTCTTGATTAAAACTTTAGTTCCAACCCTTAGAATTTTAAAAGTTAAAATTCACCCCTTATACTTTATAATATTATAAGTTACTAATATATATATGTATAACAACAAGTCGTCTTACCGCTAGTACGCCTCATTCACGAAGCCGGTCTATAAGGGGGGTATAAGGTTGTTGTCTATAAAATGGCAACTTAATGGGTGTCCACTCTCACCCACCGCTTCCTTGATCGGTGGAGGGTCGTTAGCCGAACGGGTAAGACAAGGACTTATAAATTCTCATTAAAAGTATGATGAATATTATAAAGTAACTAAATGCTTTTATTAAATTCCCAATCTTAGTTACTTTAGGAAAATGTGAATAAGGTGCTAATCCATGAAATTACACTTTACACTTTGTTTAAGTTGTTGGTGGAGCGTGTGTGGTTAACCGGCACACTAACTTGGACTTAACAAGGTAGGTAAAGGGTGACTTAAGGTTTACCATAGCATCGGTGGAGCGTGTGTGGTTTACCGGCACATCGATTGAGTGATAAACCTTGAGGGTACCAAGTGATTTGCCTGGTTACTTCACACCTCGTTTTGTGATCCTCGGTATCCCAGTCATAAAACTTGGAGGGCACACTCGAGATTGAAACATGCTTTTGAAAAGTTCATTGAATCTCAAAAGAATCTAGGAATTTCTAAGAACCAATTAAAAACCTAATATTTATATTTCGTTTTTCATGGTGGAAATTGGTGAATCGTCATTCACCTACCTTTCAAATATGTTATAGCTTGGATTACGGCATACATCTTCTAAGTTATAATATATTGTGATTGGATCATAGCCTTAATATTACATTTGGGTGTTTTATTAAGGACTCTCTTAATATCTAAACTAATCTTGTCCTCTTCTTTCAGATGTCTTCAAACAATGCTGCTTCTGACTCTAATCCTAATGGCTCCTTTACCCTTATGAACTTGTGTGGGAAAGTCACTTTTGATGGATCCAACTTCAATGAATGGATCAGAAACATCAGGATGATTACCCGCTACGAGGACAAAGAATATGTCCTTGACAAGGAGCTTAAGGAGATTGATGAGACCACTGCAACTCCCCAGGAGATCGCTGACTTCCGGGCACATGAAAGGGATGCTACAAAAGTGGCATGCATCATGTTGGCCACCATGACTGCGGAACTCCAAAAGTCCTATGAGGACTTCTACCCTTTTGAAATGCACCAAGATCTGATGGAAAGATACAATCAAAGTGCACGACAAGAGAGGTATGAAATCATATGCTCTATCATAACAACCATGATGAAGGACGGGGAATCCGTCACGAGCCACATGCAGAAAATGCAAAGGTATGTGGATCGGTTGCTGAAGCTTAATGTGAACTTCCCTGAGGAGCTTGCAATAGATATCATTTTGCTCTCCTTACCATCGTGCTATGATCAATTCCGCATGACATATCACATGAATAAGGAAGAGGTCGCACTCAACAAACTTCAAGGACTCCTCAAGACCGCAGAAACAGGTCTTAAGGGTAAGTCGGTTGTTAACACTCCTACTCCAAACTCCGCCCCGGTTTTGTCAATCGGGAAAGGTAGAGGGAAGAAGAGGAAGAGCTCTTCGAAGGGTACCAAGGCTAGGACCCTTGATGGCTCTTCTTCAAGTGGAACCAAGAAAGGTTTTGTCACTCCTTCTTCTGACCCTAAAGAGGCTGAATGCTTCTATTGCCATGAAAAGTCACATTGGAAGCGGAACTGCCCAAAGTACCAGCAAGATGTGAAGGATGGGAAAGTTAAACCCAACCATGCAGGTATTTACACTATCTTATCTAATAACTCACCCCATTCTAACTCTTGGGTCCTTGATACCGGTTGTGGTATTCATATCTGTTCTGATTTGCAGGGACTAAGAAGAAGTGAGAATGTGGAGCATGGAAGAATAAACTTAATCATGGGGAATAGGAAAGCTTTACCTGTCACCAAGATTGGAGTTTATACTTTATCGCTAAGTAGTGGGTTTAGTTTAGATTTGAATAAATGTTGTTATTCGCCAGAAATGGCAAGAAATATTATTTCCTTTCATGAATTGTATAAACAAGGTTTCACCTTTTCATTTGATAATGAAGTTGGTTCGATTAATGCTTTCTTTAATAATGTTCTTTATTTTAAAGCATTACCTTGTGATGGTGTGTATGAAACTGTATCTGTGGTTTATAACTTAGGAAATAATGTATTGTGTATTAATTCTGTTAATGATAATAACTTGGATAAAGCATCATTATGGCATTGTCGTCTTGGACATATAAGCAAGAAACGCATAGGCCAACTCCAAAAGGATGGAGTATTGGAGTCATTTGACCTAAAGTCAGATGATAGTTGCGAATCATGCTTACTTGGAAAAATGACAAAGTCACCCTTCACAGGTTCTTGTGAGAGGGGTGAAGGTTTGTTGGATCTTATACACACGGATGTGTGTGGGCCCTTCAAACATGCCACAAGGGATGCTAATCGTTATTATTTGACTTTTACTGATGATTACAGTAGATATGGATATGTCTACTTAATCAAGCATAAGTCAGAGACTTTTGAGAGGTTTAAAGAGTTTAAACAGGAAGTCGAGAATCAATTGGGCAGGAACATTAAGATGCTTCGATCCGATCGAGGTGGTGAGTATCTTAGTTCAGAGTTCCTCGACTATCTTAGGGAATGTGGGATTGTCTCACAATTGACACCTCCCAGGACACCGCAGTTGAATGGTGTAGCTGAGAGGCGTAATCAAACCTTGTTGGATATGGTTCGTTCCATGATGAGTCGAGCTTCGCTACCAATCTCATTTTGGGGGTATGCCTTAGAGACTGCCGCCCATATCCTTAATCTAGTTCCCACAAAGAAAGTTGCCAAAACTCCTCATGAGATGTGGACTGGTAAAGTACCCAAACTAGTCCACATTAAGATTTGGGGTTGCGAGGCTTTCGTGAGACGCGAGACTCATGATAAGCTCGAACCTCGAAGTGAGAGGTGTATTTTCATCGGCTACCCACAGAAATCCTTTGGTTACCTCTTCTACAGACCTAGTGAGAATGTGGTCTTTGTAGCTAGGAGGGCTTTCTTTCGAGAGAGAGAGTTCATAAGCCAAGGAGACAGTGGGAGGCAAGTTGACCTTGAAGAAATTCAAGAGTCAAGTGGTGAAGGAACTTCAAACCCTAGCACTCAACTTGAGGAGGAAACTCCTGTTGAGCCAATTGACAAGTCTGTACCTCTGAGGCGTTCCACAAGGGTTAGGAATGCACCTGAGCATTACTATGGATTCCATATTACTGCGGAAGGTGATACACTTATCAGTGATGAGACACTGATAGGTCTGGATGAACCTAACAGTTACGCGGAAGCAATGGCAGGCCCTAAGTCAGCCAAGTGGAAAGAGGCAATGGACAGCGAGATACAGTCCATGTATGACAATCAAGTTTGGAACTTGGTTGAGAATGTACCAGGTCGTAAGACTGTAGGGTGCAAATGGATCTTCAAGAAGAAGACCGACATGGATGGTAATGTACACACTTATAAGGCACGACTGGTTGCAAAGGGTTTCTCACAAACTCCGAGAGTTGATTATGATGAGACCTTTTCTCCAGTGGCCAAGATTAAGTCTATTAGGGTTCTGTTAGCCATAGCTTCATTTCATGACTATGAAATATGGCAAATGGATGTCAAAACCGCTTTCCTTAATGGAAAGTTGGCTGAGGATGTTTACATGAGTCAGCCAGAGGGTTTTGTTAACACAGAGTACCCTAATAGAGTGTGTAAGCTTGAGAAATCCATTTATGGGTTAAAGCAAGCACCTCGCAGATGGAATCTTTGCTTTGATGAGAAAGTCAAGGAATTTGGCTTTTCTAGGAGTGAAGATGAATCTTGTGTATATGTCAAGGCTAGTGGGAGTATAGTTAGCTTTTTGGTATTGTATGTGGATGACATACTACTCATAGGAAATGACATCCCAACTCTGCAGGAAGTTAAGTCCTGGCTTGGGAAGTGTTTCTCTATGAAGGACCTAGGAGAAGCTGCCTATATTCTACGGATAAGGATCTTGAGAGACCGGAGTAAAAGACTAATTGGACTTAGTCAGAGTACTTACTTGGATAAGGTGTTGAAGAGATTCGGCATGCAGGACTCCAAGAAAGGAGAGTTACCCATCCAGAGTAATGCCAGATTGAGTAAGACACAAAGCCCTAGTACTGAGGCTGAGATAGCAGAAATGAGTCGAATACCTTATGCTTCGGCTGTAGGATCGATCATGTATGCTATGACGTGTACTCGACCTGATGTAGCCTTTGCTTTGAGCATGGTTAGCAGGTATCAGGGGAACCCTGGCAAGGCACACTGGACTGCGGTAAAGAATATCCTCAAGTACCTATGGAGGACTAAGGACTGGGTCCTTACCATCGGTGGGACTGAAGACTTGAGAGTTGTAGGGTATAGTGATGCTAGCTTTCAGACTAATAGGGATAAATTCCGCTCTCAGTCAGGCTGGGTCTTTACCTTAAATGGAGGAGCAATTTCTTGGAAGAGTTCCAAGCAAGAGACAGTGGCTGATTCAACTTGCGAATCAGAGTATATAGCAGCTAGCGAGGCAGCAAAGGAGGCGATATGGCTGAAGAACTTCATTGGAGACCTTGGAGTTGTACCAGCTATTAAAGAACCTATGGAAATTTTCTGTGATAGTGAAAGTGCAGTTGCCTTAGCCAAGGAACCAAGGGATCACGGGAGATCCAGACACATCGACAGAAAATACCATTTCATCAGACATCGAATAGAAGAAGGACTCCTCGTGGCAAAGAGGGTATCATCGGATGAGAATCCAGCAGATCCCCTCACGAAGGGACTGACTCGGGTTAAGCATCTCCAGCATGCTCGGAGCATAGGGCTGAAGGATGATATTAGATTTAGTAGTTAGATAACCTTGAAATTTGTAAAGTGTAATTGACATTAGATGATGAATAAAACGTGTTTTATTTATGAGTAAAGTGTTGCTATCTCTTGTCGATCATTTACTATATTTCTTTTGCATGTTTTGACTTCCAGAATAATTATGTTTGGTATATCATATTATTCGAACCTCCACAGTCGGTCATATGTCGGAAGTAGGTATGAATCAAGACTGTCATGATTGGTTGCAGAGGTCTAAGTTGTTGGACATGGCTACAACACTCATGAGTGCTCATAAGTTCTGAGCATTGGACTCAACCCACGCTCACTGGAATCACTTCATGGAATTTATCTCGAGTGATCGTGAGACGGTAATATCATATAAGTCTTCAAACCTAGATATATGATTTGTTACTTATGAGTTGGTTATGCATTGATTGTACGAAAACGCATTGGTAACTCGATGTTATAAAACGTGCTCTTGTGTATAATTCAATGAGTGGTAGAACAAACATATGAGTCGAAGTTTATCTGTTCCTTCTTGGATTAGAAGCTGATATCTGGGCCCCTCGATGATTTTGTTTTGACCTATGTACCGGGCCCGGTCAGAACTAAGTTGATGTGTTCAATTAAGTTCTTTGTCAATCAAATCGGGAATCGGGAAACAAACTGCTGGACAATAAGTAAGACATTGTTCCATGTATTTGTCCGGCTGATATCTAGAACAGAGGATTATATGATCACTTATCTTAAATGGCGTATCATCATCTTCTCAGTTCCGAGAGACCTTGAAAGAGCTACGATTGCCGATCGGTTCCTGAAGTATTGCAGTTATAGTTATTAGACTTATCCAAGTGGGAGACTGTTGGATAAGGTGTCTAAGTCCATAACTATTTCTGGTATGTACTTGACCCGACCCGGCATGGTCCATTTGGGTTGCATGGCACCATACATTTGGATAAACTAAATTGAGAGAAATAACACTTATGGTTTATTAATATATTATAAGTTCTAATATATTAATAATATTATTTAATTAGTTTGATCAAGAATTAATTTAGAATTAATTAAGTGATCAAAAGATAACTAATTAAATATATGGGTAGATTATGTAAATCTTCCATATCTTATATAGTGGGCTAAGAGGCTCCATGGATTATCAAGTTGGGTTCCACCCATAGGATGCTCCACGGAGGCTCCATGGGAGTTACAAACCCATGGGTCATGGAAATGAAGAGTCATGCCACATTAGGGTTTACATGGTGTAACCCTAGATGTGACACACTATATAAGCAACATGTTCTCCACCAAAATCGGCGACACATAAGAAACAAGAGGGCTAGGCCGATTTTAGAAGTGTGTATTCTCGCTAAAGTCATTCCAAAATCATTTGGTGTTGTGTGAAGCATTTGAGGCATCACACTTGGGGTGCTAGGCTCACAAGGTTTCAAGGATCATAAGCAACAACAAAGTAAGTTATTCTATCTTTCATGCAAGTTAAAATTTGTTCCCCATGTATGCTAGATTGGAATATAACCTTGGAATTCAACTTTGCATGATAATTAGACAAACATAGATGCAAGGTTATTAGGGTTGCATGTACACTTAGGAAGTGTTAGAATGCTCAAAACCCATCACTATGAACTTCCCTCAAATGATGTTGATCAACTGGATCTTCCTCTCTCTCCTTTTAGCAAATTCTACATGAAGTATGCTCCGCTCCACCCAAGCGATGATCTGGAAATGATCATCCGGACAGAACGTGAAAGGCTCAAAACCTTTTACGACAAGAATGCTCAACCTTTGAAGGAAGTATGGACAAGAAAGAGGATCACCAAAGTTCATGGCTTTGGAAGAAAAATTTTGGTAAAATTCGAGCTGAACTGTCCTCTGTTCCATTTCCATCTCCTCCGAAACAAACCTACTACAAAGACTGTTACTGATGCGGATTTTCCTTCAATGAATCCGAACGACATCCTTACTCTTGTTGTTTACTTCTGAGAAAATCAAAAGGATGACATCAGTATGGGTGCCTATCATGCAGCTCTCAGCTTTCTCAAGGACTATGTTGCTGATTTCTGCCGCTGTGATTACGAACTTGCTCACCTCTACGGAACCGAACAATTTGTTGCCAAGATAGACTTTGTTCTTCCGGAAGCTGAAATTCTTGCAGATGGTCCAATCGAAGAACCGGTTCTAGGGTTTGTCTACACGACCAGAAGAACGAACAAGAAGGACTTCTTCTGAGTCCTTGACAAACACATGGTTCCTACCAAAGCTCTGCAGAAGTTCATATCCCGGGCGTCCAAGTCTGATGCTCCGGAACAGGTTAAGGCGAAGTTTGTAAATCAACTGACTTGGTACATTGCAGTGCGAGAATGGTTGTTCCGAGCATACACCTTCATCAAGGAAGAAATGAACTAAGCTCGATGGATTGCTAAGTTCACTTAGGGGGAGATTGTTGGAACCTAAAAGTGAACCTCTAGCAATCCTAAGTACATATTCCGAAGGCTGTTGGTTCCGAAGGAAGATGTGATCCGGAACCTGTCCGGAGCTGGAGAAAAGGAGTTAAGTATTTTGAAGAGGAAAGCATTCCGGAGTAGATCCTTGATTCCGGAATGCATGCTGATCCGGACCAAACTTTCATCTCTGGAACATTACTTGTTCGGAGTGAAGTTGTTTTGTCTCTTGTGCATTTATTACATTTGTCTTGTATTTTGATGTAACGTTTCATAGGACTTAGTCTAAGTTAATTTAGGACAATCAGAATGTCAGACTTATATCTTTTGTCCGGTCCTATGTAAACACTAGGGTTAATTCGCTGTAACATTTTCTCCTATAAATAGGAGCATTCAATACAAGTCAAAAACGGATCTTTTCACTCATTTTGGCATTTACTCTTATCTCATTTAAAACATTCTTCTTGTTCCTTATTTATTGACTTTACCTTGATCACTATTTACTTGTTCTTATTAATGTCTTGATCATTTGTTGAATTGATTATCTAAGACTTGACTGGTCTTTCCAGTCTAGACTTGAACATCCATTATTAAAGCAGACATTGATCTCAAGCATTCACTCAAGGGTTGAGTTCTCAAACCTTGTCCCTGTGCAAAGATCTTGTTCTCACACCATCTTCAGACCTTGGTTTTAGATGACCTGCTAAATCCTACCCCGGTCTCGGATGAGCAGCTCTCTGAAACGAATATACCTACCACTTTAGGATCTAGATAGAAAACGATTACGAAGAAAATGAAAGGATCTTCGTCGAAAACCAAAACCAAAAAGAGAACCAGGATCGGTGAACCCTCTCAAAAGGATTCATAGATCGATTTCGGACCTGACTTTGGATCTTTGCCTACCCCACCTACCCATTTTTCCGATGTACCCATCGAAGTTTCAAAACACAGGCACACACACGGGGAGTCAACAAATAATCTACCGCCACCTTCCCAACAGGGTGGTCTAGGTATTGAACAAATTCCCGTGGAGGCCCCCTGGGACAAACTCACGAGTCACTTCGAATCCCCCTTCTTTTTTCTACACAAGCAAAATTTGTGACACCTGCCATAGGTTCCAAGCTGTCCGGTCTAGGAGTTGTCCCTCCGACCTCGGAAGCCTCAACTGAGCCGATCTCCACCATGGATAAAGGAAGCTCAGTTAGCACTACTAACGATTGGAATGAATTACATGCAAGGGATCAACTCAGACGTTCAGATATGAAAAGAGATCAAACCGAGTTTGTAATTCTCGGAATAAGATTTAAAGTACTTTACAGCAAGCTCACAATGTCACGTCCCAATGATTCTGAACTTGATGCTCTTCTGCCTGCATCAACCAAACCAAAAATCGATGATGTTCCCGGTAACACAGATGATCCATTGACCAATGCAGTTGAGAAGACTCCGAGTGGAGATGTTCCGGATTCCACTTTCATG
The DNA here is from genome assembly GCF_052849685.1 of Lactuca virosa. Classification (NCBI taxonomy): domain Eukaryota; kingdom Viridiplantae; phylum Streptophyta; class Magnoliopsida; order Asterales; family Asteraceae; genus Lactuca; species Lactuca virosa. The sequence continues at coordinate 169,327,435 of NC_136429.1, forward strand.
CCGGAAGAACCTCCTCAAAACAGTCATGTTGTTGACGATAAAGTTGAAGTGATGTTTGACGATGATTATACCAGAATCGCTGCTCTTCCCTCTCAAACTGCAGTTCCTTTTCTGATACCATCCTCCTCTAAAGTTCAAATTGACTTCAGATTATCCTCATCCTCGGACGACTTGAATATTGCAGATACGGGTGGTGATCAAGTTAATATAACTCAAGATAATCAAGGTGATGATACTAAGGGTGATGATGACTATGATTATGATGATGATGATGGTGGTGATGATGATGATGATGATGGTGGTGATGATGATGATGATGATGATAAAAAAACCCAAACGATTTAGCTCAGACACAAGATCCTCCAATGAACAATTTGCAGATCCTTTTGGTCTTTCGGAACTCTGCAACAACGTTGAAAAAGTCAATTCCAAAGTTGAAAATGTCAATACCAAGGTTGAGTAACTTGACTCTAAAATAGATTTGGTGATCAAATATATTTCCGAGATCAAATGTGCTGCTCCCCTAAAACTTAACAGATCCAATCAATTGGATCAACTCATCTCTCTCTGGTTGAAGCATACCTTGGAATAAGTTGAGAAAACGTAAAAAGGCAACCTTGACCACCATATATTTACTACCTCTACAATGCTCAAGATTCATGATGATATGAACTCTGCTACCAATGAACTCATCAAGCAGACTCATGTCCAACATGAAAAACAAATTCAATGATTGGAGAAAGAGATTCGACTGAAAGATGGAATGAACATGATAATTCGGAAGATTCTTATCAAGGTAATTCGATTTACACAAAACTTTGTCGACACTCTGAATTACAAGTAGGAAGAAGTCCTTCTGATCATGGAAGAAACTCTTGACACCCTCAAAGACCAATCTCCAACGGTTGATGCATATGACAAGCTCACCAAGCAAATCAATATGAGTTTCCAACGCGTATTTGAAAATCTTGATGATTTGAAGACTGATATATTTCTTGCATCGGAGAAAAGGCCTTCCCATGCAAGAGGAGGAGAAAATATGTTTCAATGGAAACCAAGCTTGAAATTTCGACTCTAAAATGAGTCAACACACGAAGATGAACTCTTGCTAATTGGAGAAAAGAATGAAGGTTAAAGAGATGAAAGTGGTACTTACCCTACCATCCGAAAGGGAACAACCTTATTTTGATAGAATCATTTCCGATGATGAAAAGCAAAAATGGTCCTCTATTTCTTGGCCATCAAATCTTATCGATGCGTTCAAACGTAGAAGGGAAAAGGCGAAGTTAACAACTAAGCTGACTGTTGACACGTTTCGATCTACTAAGTCAATGCATTATCCCCTTCCTACTCTGAGAATTGAACTAGTTAATGAAGGCTCTCCAATAAAGAAATCAGATGACTTACCTAACTAAAATATGATTCATCCACCCTCAGAATATTTCATTACCCTGGTTGGTCAACAATTCATCTCTTCCGCTAGCACTCCGAACACCCCTGTGAAAGACAAAGGCAAAGGAATCCTTTTTGGAAGAATCAGCCCTGGAAAGCCATTGAAAAAGAAAGATGGTTGGTCTTTCGATGAAAGTGACAGAGCGATGGAAGAGAGCCTTACAATTCAAGCTTTGAAGGACAATCTGAAGCCCTTCTCATGAATCTCTCCTTATTATCCTTAAGGAATGATCTATGATGATTATTTTGTCCTTTTCTAGAGCTATCCTCTTCCAACCAACGACTTCGAGCAACTAGATCTTCCCATCTCTCCTCATGGCAAGTTCTATGTCAAGTTTGATCCTCTTCACCCCTCTGACGACGAAAAAAATCTCTTCCGATTAGAGAGAGAAGACTAAATACATTTTATTCCAATGACACACTTCCTCAAGATAAAGCTTGGTCGAAGTACATAAGCACCAAGTTTAGTGGTTTCAGAATGCAGATCCCTGGAAAAATTGATCTCGATTGCATTCTCTATTACTACTACATATTCTAGAACACTCAAGATAAAATCAATATCTCGGATTCTGATTTCCCTTCGATAAATCCAAATGACATTCTTGTCATTGCAATTCACCTGAAAGATCGTCAAACCTCTGAAATCAGGATAGGAGTATACAACTCAACTATCAACTACTTGAAAGACTATGTCACCGAGTTCGGAACATCTAATATATAGTTCACCCACCTGTTCAGAACTGACAAAATTCTCTCTCATGTCACTATTGATCTTGATGGAATTGATCTTGTCAATGAAGGTCCTATCAAAGATCCAGAGCATGGATTTGTTTACTTGAAGAAACGTTTGAGCAAGAAGGAGTTTTTCAGAGTTAGAGACAATCATCTAGTTCCTACCATGATTCTTTAGAGATTCATCTCTAAAACAGACGAGACCAACGCTTCAGAAGAAATCAAGAATAAATAAATGGTACATTGAAGTCCGGAGTTGGATGTATAAGGCCTAACTCTTTGCCTTTGAATAATCAAAATAGGAGTGCTAACGATTGATAAGGACACTTAGGGGGATATTTTTAGTACATGAAAATTTTCCCTAAGTCAATCCAATCTTATGAGCAGTTCCGAGGTGGTGTATACTCCGAGATGAAGAGTACTTTCTGAAGTGAATAGATTTCCAACATGATGTTGTTTCAGAATTTAGTCAATGTGTTCTATTAGAAGTGAAAGTACTTGGTTGTTGTTTACTATTTGTAATATAGTATTATACAACCGACAAGATCAACAACAACGGCTATGTCAGGCTGTCGATCTTTAATCCATCTTCACTTTATCTAGACTTTGTCTTTAGTAACTCCTTGTCTGTAAAAGGAGTGTTAACCTTTGTAATAGGTGTGAAACTTGAGAAAAACTTCACTTCTATGAAATCAAGAATTATTCAGTCAATCATTTCTCTCTAACATTCTTTTTTTATTATTTACTTTTCACTGTTCATACTTTATATTAATTATCTTGAGCACTTTGTTGAGTTATTTACTTCAAGGCTTGACTGGTTTATCCAGACTTGACTAGATCTTTTTATATATGCAATCAATGACGTTATATTAACTTAAGGTTTATGTTTTCAAACCTTGTCCTCATAAATCCTTGAACTCACAATACAAACAAAACAAACTCAACTACTAGTGCCTTAGTAACCATGTGACTATCCCTAATCTAAGTGTGAGTCATATGCTTCTTATAACATCCTAGAATTTAAGACTAGATTCTTAAATTAAAAAAGTAAATAAATGAATTATGATTTATAGAGATAAATCACCAAGGAATAAATATGTGATTAATTTTTATGAAGTTTAGAAAGCTAGAAGTAAAAATAATAGCATTTTAAAGTTAAACAGTCAAAAGTGTGAAGTTGGCAAAGTGAGTTGGCCACTGGGTTGATTCAATTACTAGAAGGGACTACCAAAGTTATAAAATGGATATATAGGGACTTAGTATTTCCTTTCTCAAAGAAAAGTCACACATGTTGGATGAAGGGGCCATTTTTGCCAAAAAATTGAAATTATATGGTAGGAGTTTTAAAATTGGTAAATAAGAACACAATCTCTTCTCATTTCATAACTTGGATCAGTTGGAAAGAAATAACATGGAGGGGATGGCGTTTTTCATAAAGATCGCATCCTAGATTCGATTCCAAGTTTTCTAAGGTTCATTTGGCATCAAATGTGGAGAAAACTATGATTTTAAGATATAACTCTACCCCATTATACCTTGATTTTAGGTTTCATGTTGAAAGTATACTCTAAAACCAATTTATTGATGAAGTGATAGTTAGCTCTTGATTGAAGTGGAGTTTTGAAGCATTCAAGCAAGAAGAGATATAATCAATGGCAAACAAGGTATAAATCCTTCCCCTCTAACTCTATTTTTGACTTCATGGTTTAGATTTGAAATCCAATATTGAACTTGGCTCTAATAAATGATTAGAGTTTGGTTTTCTAACCTCCCTTGAGTGGTTTCCATGGTTCTAATCTGAAGCCAATCATCATATTTATTGAATTGATGATTTCTGTAAAAAGCTCCATGAACCCCAAAAATCTAATTTGGGGATATTGCAATTGATGGTGTAAATGGATTAGATTCAATGACCTAGATGAAGTCTGGCAACAATAAACCCAATGGGAATACTCAAACTCATCAATGATGGTAGAATCATGTTTAATCTTGGATTGAAATGGATTTGGAGACAATATGATGAAATAAATAGAATCCTTTGTAGTTGAGCATTTGATAACTAATGGAAGTTCGTAATCATGAATGGATACTCTTGGATAGAATTGGATTTATAACGTAAGGTGATACTTGATTCCTTGATGGATACATGGAATTATTGGCCATAAGGGCATTTTTTTGAAATATCTTGATAACCACATAATGATTGACATCTAAGAAGTGAATGACATTCATGAACATTAATTGACAGTCTAGAGATTATATTAGAAAAAAAAACATGAAGGGATACTAGTAAGGTTCTAACTCTAGTGATTGTTTTGGCCAAAAGGGTAATTTAGGAACATGGAATGGAAATGAGGATTCCATAGTCAAATTAGATATTTACAATGAGTTTGGTTATGGTTTCATGTACTTCAAAATATTCCTTTGGGTGTTCAATAAGTTGGGAACAGGCTTTGTAAACTTTGTAATGCTCAAGAGAACAATGGACAAGTTAGTCTTTCTTATATGGAATTTGAGGATTTATATGATCTTAGATGTTTCGATGATCACTTAATGGATCAAGTAGAGTGTTTTAATATGATAAAACACCTCTTAAACATGTGTGAGAACCTAAATAAATGGTACAAAGTGAATGGGAAAAGGGTCTTCAAGAACTATGCAAAATAGAGTGTTATATTGAGAAAATTCGAGAGTTTTGTGTGTGCAGCCTCATTCCACGGCCGTGGAATGACAAGGAAAATCATTCCATGGGCGTGGAATGACCAGATCAATGTCATGTATTTTTTTATTGTAACCTTTGCATATGGACTCAGATTTACGCACGGTTTTTGCCTTCATTCATAGTTTTACATAACGATGAGATGAGACAATAAAATTTAGTAATGGAACTCGCGAGGGGTATTTTGGTCATTTTTATGACTTATCTCTATCCATGTAATATAGGTGGTAACTGAGAGTGTTGCTCTAAGGAAAGGAACTAGAAAAGTACTAGCTAGCCTTCTTGTGATTGAGGTGAGTACATGATGGCATTTTCCCACTTTGGGATACATTGAAAAATGGTTTTATGATAATGAAGCACTAATGTTTTATATATAAAATGGTTGGAAATGGAAGTGTCAAATGTTTTTGGAAAGGATGATTATAAAGAATGCCTTGAAGGCAATAATGTTTTTGAAAGAAAAGAATGTTTTTGAAAGAAAAGAATGTTTTGGAAGATCGAATGTTTTGAAAATGTGTTTGAAATGTTTTGAAATATAGATGCTTTACTTTTAAAATGAGTATTTTGTAACTAACATATGAAATATGTAAAGCTTGGTAAGTAATGACAAGAAATGGAAAGTAATGAAAGGAAATGAAAATTAATGGAAAAAAATTGCTCGGGCCATGATCCCTCATAAGAGGTCTAGAGGAATCAAAAAAGGGTTGTACCTTCCCTGTCACGAAGTAGATGTCCTAAGCTTGATGCCTTGATGGATTGATTTTGTTCTTCCCACCTCGGTCTTGGAGATGATGCCTTGGTGGATTGATTTGTTCTTTCCACCTTGGTCTTGAAAATGGAAATGGAAAATAAGCTAATTAATGATAAGATAAGAAATAACACTTACAATGTGAAATGTTATGTCATGTATGAAAATGATTGAAATTTCTTTATGATATGAAAAAAGATTGAAAATGCTTTATGGGTCACAAGCCCATGTAAAATGTGATAAATGTTTTTGGGTCACAGTCCCATGTAGCTCATGATACATTATTGTCTTATGTATATCTCTTTAATGCCATGTATTCCACGTTCTATTCAAGAAGAAATATGATAAATGGAAGTAGAAATTATGAGATAGAAAACGGAGTGGAACTTGTTAAGTTCCTTAATTATTGTATCGATGTAATTCTAATTTGCTTGCTATGTTTTGTATGACGCTTAATAGTAACACCTAACTTTTAATTGTAAATGTTTTTATGGGACCGATTTTTTTTAAATAAGGGTTAATACTCGTAATGATTTTGTTTAAGCCATAGCATTTTGAAGTTTGAAAAATTCGCTTGTTACAGTTCGGTATTAGAGCCATAGTTTATGCGAATTAGGATTGGATCATTCCACTCCTAGGCTAAGACTTTAGTTATGGAAAGTGTGAATGAGTCATAGTATGCCTTAAGTCAGGTGAAATCTTGTGCAACAAGTGATTGAAATAAAATGCATGTATAAGGAAATTCCATGTTAGATGTTTATGAAACTCAAGATAAGTTAGATGAACTTGTAGAATGCTATATTGAGTTCCTTTAAAGTGAGTAATGGACAATATAGACCAAAAAATAAATGTATTTAAGTGGTGAAGTCAAGGTAGGATATGTATGATTGAGTATAATACTATAGGTACCATACTATTATAAACACATGATATATACCCGAACTCGGTGGAATTGTGAAAGGGTTTTCTGAAATGTTTTCTGAAATGTGGTAAAGATTCGAGTGAGTTAGGGACTTAGTGAACACATACATTATGTTAAATAAGAGACGTGAAGTAGTTTAAAGTATGTTAATGGATAATGGAAAATTTTGAAAACTTTGACTTTCTTGTGAAAGTTAAATAACTAATATAAAAAAGAAGTTACTTGGTGTACATACGATAGATGTTCAAAATTGAGTTTGTACTCTTTTAACTTAATGATCCCAAGGATTTGACGACAAGATAAAAAGAATATCAGCTGTCGAGTGTGATGGTATTTGTGGAAGTGGTGCCCTTATGAAACCAAGACACCAGAAAAAGGTGAGAAATAGGGCGGTGACCTACCACAGTAGGCTAGTGAGTGAAGTCATTACAAGGAAATAAGAGTAGGAAGAGATACATGAAGGTATTTCATGAGCTTAAAATAATTCTAAATATATGAAGAACGTCTAGAATCATGCAAATAATGAAAACTAATAAATAACGATTATAGGACCATGAGAGTACCTTACCCTATGGTACTAGACTACCGTGATGAACAATTTAACGGGAGGAACTTTGTAAGCTCTACTTACAAGTTGTGAGATTAGTTATGGGAAGTTAAGATTACATGGAGAATGTGATGAGGGCAGTAGAAGGTATTAAACTTCAATATGTGCTAACTTGATGATGAAGGAACAATATTTCGAAGATGTTGTATGATCAATTAAGGAGGAAGACGATTTCACATGATGGAATATCAAAGAATTCAAAATGAACATCAAGGATCTTATAGTACTAACAAGGTGTGGACAAGAATACACAGCAGAAGTTTGTTTAAAAGGACTATCAAGAAGACGATAACAAGCAAAGGAAGTTTTTAAAATTTTCATGGACGAGTCAGAGAGACGAACTACTACAGTGTAAGAATCATAAGTAGACTTGGACCTTAAAATAAAATACCCTCATTTTTTTTAAGGTGTAGATGATAATAAGGAAATCGAAGTGTGATGATGCAATGTTAGAAGAGCTGTAAGATCCTACAAATCTAGGAAAAGTTTTCATTTTAAAACCCATCCTAAATTTCATAAGTGTTACAAAACAAGTTTCCAAAAATCATTATCATGAATCAGAGTATCCCACAATCATCAACACACATAAAAACCTAGATGTTGTGCACGATCAAGCTTTCGTGTTTCCCATGTCCTCTGAAGTACCTGGAACCATAGAATAAGACTGTAAGCCAGATCTTACTAAGTTTCCTCAAAGTACCACACACAACCAACCATATCACAACATGCATACATGAGCCTTCAACATGACTGGACCGCCTCGCAAGGCCTATAACCTATCTGGACCACTCTTCGGGCCTTCAACCTGATTACACCACCTCACAGAGCATACAAACTATGTAGACTGTACCATGTGCCTTCGGCCTGACTTGACCGCCTGGCATGGCCTACAACCTATCATGACCGCCCTTTGCACATTTGGCCTGACTAGACCGCCTCGCAGAGCCAACAGCCTATCCGGACCGCCTTGGGTGTCTTGGTCTTCAACACAAAGCAGGACCGCCTCAACCTAACAAACCATAACATGTAGACATATACAATAACAATCAATAACCAACAAGTACAAGTAATCATATAAATCTACCAATCTAAAACATATCCAGTGAACACACGTAATAATATAGATCTACCAATCTAGCACATATCCAGTGAACACGAGTTATCATACAGATCTACCAGTCTATCATATAACCAACATAACATCATCCAATATACCAGGATACATAATCCAGTGGGCAGGCATTGGTGCCTTAGACCCATAAGTACAGTGAAGAAAACTCACCTTAATTTGGCGATAACCAAATCACACACGCACTGCTGCTTCAAGGGTTCCTTACACTGAACATATCAAAACCAAACCTAATCAATAATTTGGGTGGTAGCCCATCATCAAAATCCATTTTTTATTCTCTTCCATAAAGGGTAAAACATCATTTTACCCCTTCAAAGGCTAACCCACCCAACATGTCCCAAAGCCCAAAAATTGGGCCAATACACTTATGGGCGTACGCCCTTCATACTCCAAAATTACGCCCAACTTACAATATCTATACTGAAGAGAAAATGGGCATAAGGCGTTATACCCTATGCACGGTTGGGTTACGTCCAACGTACTCCAGCTGATGCCAAAATGAGTTTATAAGCTCTTAATACTTTAAGACATCATGTCCAACTCTCAGATCTGACTTTAAGGGACGTCTTAAGTCATAAAGTTCCTGACTTAATGATCTTGCATGGCTTAATAGAGTCCAAACTGAAACCCTAGTTTCATAACTTCATAAAATGACCACTATATTATGCATGGAAGAATGGGAGTGTCCAAGTTCCCATTTTTATGGCTCATCAATGTCAAAAATACAAAGAAAGGACCATCACAAGTTCTGGAGTAACTTTTACTCACAAGAACCAAACCAAGGGCCAAAAACATGCCAAAACACAACCCAAATCTAGATCTAAGCTAAGGACCCATAAAGTTAAGAGCTTTGTACATCTAGAAGAAGCTAGATGAAAAACCAAGTCTGGATCCACAAGATCCAAGCTCCCTAACACCTGACCAATGGACTCCTTCTTCTTCAATATTCACCAAAACATACAAAGTATCACTCTAACATATCAAGAACCTCACAAGGTGGCTAGGGTTTCGAAATGCTTGCTTTGGGATGTGGAGGCTGAAGATAAGGAAGACCTCAAGGAATTAAGGTCCTTTAAAGGGTCCTAAAAATTAGGGTTTGAATGTTGCGACTCTACACACTGTGTACTCCCGGTATACCCAGCATAGATAATTATTACCTGTCTCCCAAGCACTCTTATTCGCATCCAATCGCATCCGGGGCACCTCCTTTCACATCCAATTCTCTCATTCGCATCTAATCACATCTGGGGTACCTACTTACACATCCAACACTCTCATTCGTATCCAATCGCATTCAGCGTACCTCCTTTTGCATCCAACACTCTCATTCACATCCAATCATATCAAGGATACCTCCTTTCGCATTCAACACTCTCAATCTCATCCAGATACTCTCTTGTCGCAGCTAAGGACCTCTGATCGCATCCAATCGCATCCAAACACATGATCTTTTCCAAAAATCAAAATTTTGACTCCTTAACACACCCAGATCAATCAATATTGGAAAACGGGTGTTACAACTCTCCCCCAATTAAATTAGATTTCGACCTCGAAATCACTCCTTACTAATTCTTATACCACACTATCCGGTCTATACTGAGCTTTCTAAAATCCAATTAAGAGTAACCATCACTACTCTTCCCAAAATCCGAAAACCCAATATCATCTCTGACTTTTAGACATATAAAATCATTCTGAATCATAACCATAATGACTCCACTCCGCAAACTAGACTAAAAATTTGGCAAAGCTAACCCAACCTCCTTGCCAATATGGCTCCAACAACCCTTCTGATCCGACCAGAGATAACATAACCAAGAATCACACAAATGCAAAATACTTCACTTTTCTCTAAGTGATTGTTACTTGAACAATTATAATCTCACATCACAACCGGCCCCCAGCCGACTTACAACATCTCTCAGTCCACTGATGTTGTGTCCCTACCACAATCTCATAACCCATCCTGCCATGGTCTAACGCCACCTTGAGAAAACTACAAGTCTAATTGTAGATTCACAACATCCTCGTAACTACTCATTGACCAGGTGAATGCTACAGACCACCCCATAGTCTTACAAAACTACTACCACTACATGCCAACTTAGTGAATGCCACGACCATCCCGCAATCTTACAACACTTCCAAAACAGCCTACCAATCTGGTGAATGCTACAACTACCCTTTACTCTTACAACAGTTACTTTCCTCAACAGCCATGGACCCAACACATGGAATTGCTATTCATTTATCATGCCACAACATAATAAGTCATGAATCGAAACCTCGACCGGCTATACCACAACCAGGTGTTCGGGTCATGCTTTAAACCCCAACGACTTAATCAAACAAGAAAATGGAGAGAGATTCTAACACATCCATCAACCTGAAACTAATCACATTACCACCATGCGCCACTGCAGATGCAGCCCAAAATCGGCAAGGTAACCTGCATATTCATTCCTTGGGCAGACCACCATTCAAATTGTGACTCGTACTGGCTCTCCTCTTGCCTAGGGTATGGAACTCATCCTTGATCCATGCCTGGAATCACTCCTATTAATCCAAGCGGTTCTCCCACTTGGATTCATCTTCGTCACGCCAAGCACAACCTTGACGGATATCCAACCCATCTCGCAACCTTACTACTCAAAGCTGTCGACAACCTGAGCTTGCAAGAACTAGCATTATGTGACTAGTCAATCCTAGCGAACACATACACCCTTCTAAAATCAGATAAACACACCCCCTAATCTCAACGAACTCAATATCCCCAAGAACCTTCTACTGATTCCACCTCGAGGTCCTCGGGCGTCTTTAACGTATGACGGAGAACAAATATCTCATCCGTCGAAACGGGTGAATAGCTAATACCACGACCGACTTACAATAGAGAAAATTCACATGAAATCATGCAACCACTGGCTACAACTAGCTCCTTGACCAACATCTTCCTGCCACGAAGACAACTCATGCATTCCTGAGCACATACATCCGATGGCAACTTACTCTGCACCCCCAAGTTGACCAAATTTGGAAAAAGTCTCGCATGACCGAACTACAGGTTCCTGTGACCCATTCTTTTGAAACCATAAACCGAATAGATCGATGATCGTCCAAGCAGAATGCTTAGTTCACCCCCACCTAGGGTTCGAACTACCACCAACTGACATTACAAACAGACCAAAACTCAAACCGGCTCAACCAGATATACAACATTCCTGACCCATGGAATATATAAAACAATGCAAGATGATCTTCAAGATAAAGACCAAGCAAATTCAAAGGGATACTGAATATGAGATGGAGACCTAGAAAACTTCCAATCATAACCGCCACGAACATCAAGAATCCCATGCAGATGAACTAGCAGTAATTCCGATAGTCCCTTCATAGCACCGATTCTCTATCTAGAAAAAAAAATGTACTACCACTTACCTCGTCCACAAATCCCCCACCATTAATTCATCGTGCGAATCATTCATTTACAAGAGGCATCACTCTCATAGTCGAGATACATTAGAGACAACCAAAGTTCTCGCTACCGATTCACTTCCGTACTTACCTGAAACAGTCAAGTAGCACCTGACCTAACTAAATTCAAAGAAGGCAAACCCTTGATCGCATCTCAATGTAACCATACCACAAGAATCCTATTGTGCATTCCCATACTGAAATACTTGCCGCTAAAAATGCAAACATATAGCCCCATGTTGGGTCTACCTTCAAAGTCTGAAAATCACATGTTGTGACAACCCTGAACTTTTTCCGTTCCGTTATGCGATTTCCGTTAATAAAATTTGAATTTTATTAATTTTTCGTCAAACTTCTTGGATTAGAAAATCATCTAGTTTTATATAATTAAATTTATATCTATGCGATTCGGAACCAAAATCGCGCGAAAAACCCGAAGTTTCCTTGAAAATCAAACAATTTCCGGCCTAAGTGAGTTTACGGCCGTAAACTCGTTTACGGCCGTACACCCGTTTACGGCCAGCAAAGGGTGGACCCCCACCACCGACCACGAAAAACCCTATAAATACGTGTCCCTACCCTCATTTTAACCTTCTTGGCCGCAAACTCTCTCCTTCTCTCTCTAAAACTCTTAACCGTAAACACCTAGAACAATCTTATTCTTCCGGAAATCATCGAGAAACACCATTGGGAGTCATTTCGGAGCATCTAGAGCACGTTTCACGTCGAAATCAACATCTATGTTCTTGATTTTACGACCGTACACACTTCAAATCTTCAAAGGCCGTAAACCCTGTTCTTGAGTTTACGACCGTAAACTCATCGAACCTTCAAAAGCCGTAAACCCGTCAAGCGACAGTTCACGGCCGTACACCCTGTTCACGACCGTAAACTCTGTTCACGGCCGTACACCCCATTCACAGCCGTACACACTTTTAAGTGGTGCCTCTGTCTGAAAATTTACTTTCCTCGATTCGATCAAGTCCCGGTAACATTCCTTAACTTAAAGCAAGTGTTTTCCTAACACTTTATCTAACGAAATCACTAATTTAGATGCATTATGTATTTAATTGTTATTAGGATTCCGTTAAGCGCCGCACGCTACAACTCGAGGGTCTTCATTTCAGTTCGTTTATTCGACGTCTGCACACTACTAACAGTGAGTTCATACCCCTACGCTTTTACGATTTTTAAACGTTTTCAGGGGGGAATAAAAGCCAAACACAAATGCTTTTGTGATCTAAAACAAAATGATTTTTAACAAGTATAAAACTCATGCAATTGATTCAGACAACGATTTTCATATATTTAGATATCTTATCCCTTTTGTACTATGTTGAGCATAAGGGATTTTTTCAACTTGCAACCAAAATTTCATAGTTTTTCAGATTCAACATTCACATCAGATACATGTAAACTATAATAGGTATAGTTTGGGGTTTTTCAAAACATAACTTTTTCGAATTCAGAGTTATTCACCACTAAACATATAAACTATGGCAGATTTAGTTTATGGTGTTCTTCACTACAAGGGCATGGCATTTAATAATTATTTAAGTATAATTACTACCGTATACCGCATCCAACGGATTCTAATACAAGAAAACACTTTAGAATTACATGTAAACTAGATTGTACAACATTGTGAGGCTCTACTTCAAAACTATACCCTTAGGTGTACTGAATTAAATCCTATCCTAGTATAACCAGAGTCTCCTGGAGGGAGAGCGTGAGATTTGTGAATAGATCTATTCGGGATTGACAATCCCACACCTGAACTGCTAGGTACAGTTAGGTAGGGGTGACAAATGTCATTTAACCAACACTTGAAGAACGTTGTAAAGGTCTCTAGGTCATATCAAGAATGGTAATACGACTCACAATAAGTATAAACTATTCATTTGTTTACGGGATTTCACTTTCAATGGTTTTTATTTCATGTAATAAACCTACTATACATACTGGCGTTAGTCTGGGTTTTCACACTATATGATACATACGTTACTGGTGGTAGCCAGGTATTTCATGCAAATACTTTCAGATATAAGAACATAATTCAATAACGAACTTACAATGGGTCTTTGGGTTTAAGGCTACTTTTCATTACTTAAGAAAATATTGGATTTTTTTGGAAACATACAAACCTTTATACAAATTTATGAACAGTTTTTGCTACATAACCTCGCTTATGAACTCACCAGCTCTATGCTGATACTCTTTAAAACCTGCTTGTATTCTCAGGAAATCAGTAGACAGGTGCCTTCTGGAGTTTTGAGAAGTTGGAGCAACAAAAGTGATGTCTTTAAATTTTACTTTCACTTTTGATGTAATTAAACAAGATTTAATCAGATGTAAACCTTTTTTACACAATGTATTCAATGTTTGGTTGAGTTTACTATGATTGCTATGATACAATTGTTGTGATACTATACACGACGTCATCCACCCTCGAACGTTTCCGCCGTTCCGGTTTGGGGGTGTGACACATGTCTACTCTCTCTTTCATCTAAACAAATGAAGCTGGAAGAACATAAACATGATCGATGTTAGTGACATCCCACTCCATCTACCAATCACTCAGCCTCCGGCTGCAATCCTAGATCCGATCATCAAAATCGCTTCCTTCTTGAGTCACGTAAATCAACTAGAAATACCTCAAGCAAGGCCCTCGAGACCTCAAAAACAACTAACTCACCTAGGTTTGCACTAGTTAAACCCAAATTGACATGGCCAATCAGGCCCAAACAATCACCAGACCAATCCTCATCCATAAGAACCATTATGATAACTTAATAAGACGGAAACACATTTCAATCAATCATGGTGCAAAACCATGCTATCTAGCCCCCAACAATCTCCTTAGAATCCCTGAAATTTTCCTTGATTCGAGTATAGATCATGTGCTTATAGTCATACAGGCCCAATACTACAATCCACACATATCAGTACTTTCCTCAAGAATCATCATGAGTCCTCTAAGTCACATACTTATAATAATATTCCTAATATCGCTAAACACTGTACCACCCACAGTAAATTACTTCCTAGGTTACTTCCTAGGTTTCCCACCTCACCTTGCCATCAGCTATTGAAAGATCCTTATTAATGTCAGCTAACTACTTCATGAATATAATTACATACAACAAAACTTAAATAATCTTTAGATTAAAAGACCCAACCCTACAACGGTTAGACTCATATGAGTGTTGTGGAATAGGGCCGAATCAATCATTCAAAATTTATTTAACCTTTGCATAATATAACTTAACATAATCATTTAATAGTTAATTCACATCAATATGATTCCTACAAAGCACCAAGCAAGAAACATCCGAGCATTGAAACTGAATGAAAATAAGACATCATCATAATCAGGCAGATCCTCACACGTAATTCCTGACCACTAGCCCTAAGCATCTTGGATACACATATGCCCCATATCCACTCTCTCAAGAGTAAATAACAATTCCTTACTTGCTGGCGTACTACAAACCATACTCACTAATGAAACTTCCTCCAACCTTGCAGCTGCTCGTGCATGATAATCATACATAACGTTGGATTTCATAGATAGTCAAATACTTGATTCTACCCTAAGCCCACAACCAGACGAGGAACATGAAATAAGGATAAATCAAACATTCTAAGGCTATAAAATCTTAGTTATGTACATAAATAATGCACACACTAAGTAACTACAATATGATGTCAATTCCATCTAGCATACAAGAGGTTCTCCTAGGCTCTCAGGCATCACACATCAGGAAATTCTATCATGTAATTCTTGAGGATCCCTAGCCTACAAACTAGCCTGAAATTCTATCATAATCATCATAAACAAATAAAATTGTGGGTATCTTGGGGAATACTTACTTGCTCCGGCTGATCGTAAACATCTTATCCTTCCTAGGTTACTTTTAAAAATAAGTTTTGAAAATAACTTGGAAACTGTAACATATCCTTAGTTTGAGTCTGGATTCACACGAATGCTCATCCAATTCTCTCAAACCAGGGCTTTGATACCAACTTGTAAGATCCCAAAACTCAAGGAGACATTTCCATTTTAAAAGTCATCCAATGTTCATAAGTTTTACAAAAGAAGTTTCAAAAAATCATTATCATAAATTAGAGTATCCCAAAATCATCAAAACACATAAAATCCTGGATGATGTGCACGATCAAGCCTTTGCCTTTCCCTTGTCCTTTGAAGTACCTGAAACCATAGAATGAAACTATAAGCCAAAGCTTAGTGAGTGTCCCCAAAGTACCACACATAACCAATCAGATAACAACATGTATACATGACCCTTCAGCATGATTGGACCGCCTCGAAGGTCCTACAACCTATCTGGACCGCTCTACGGCCCTTCTTCCTGACTGGACTGGACCGCCTGATAGGGCCTACAGCCTATCCGGACCGCCTTGTGGGCTTTCATCCTGACTGGAACGCCTCGTAGGGCCTATAGACTATCCGGACCGCCCTCTAGGCCTTCGGCCTGACTAGACCGCCTCGCAGGGCCTATAGCCTATCTGTACCGCGCCAGATATCTTGTCCTTCAGCACAATGTAGGACCACATTAATCCAACAAACCATAACATGTTGACATATACAATAATAATCAATAAACAACAAGTCCATGTAATCATACAGATCTACCAATCTACCACATATCAAGTGAACACAGTTAATCATACAAATCTACCAGTCTATCATATAACCAACATAACATCATCCAATATACCAGGATACGTAATCTGGTGGGTCGGCATTGGTGCCTTCGACCCACAAGTATAATGAGGAAAACTCACGTCAATCTGGCAATAACCAAATCACACATGTGTTGCTCCTCCAAGGGCTCCTCACACCGAACATATCAAAACCAAACCTAATTAATAATTAAGGTGGTAGCCCATCATCAAAATTCATTTCTTATTCTCTTCCATAAAGGGTAAAACATCATTTTACCCCTTCGAAGGCTAACCCACCCAACATGACCCAAAGCCCAAAAAATTGGCCCAATGCACTTATGGGAGTACGCCCTATGTACTCCAAACTTATGCCTATCATACCATATTTCTACTGAAGAGAAAATGTGCATAACGTGTTATGCCCTACATACGGTTGGGTTACGCCCAACTTACTTTAACTGATGCTAAAATGACTTTCTAAGCTCTTAATACGTTAAGACCTCATGTCCAACTCTCAGACTTGACTCTAAGGTACAGTCATAAAGTTTCTGACTTTATGAATTTGCATGGTTTAATAGAGTCCAAACCAATACCCTAGTTTGATAACTTCATTAAATGACCAATAATTTATGCATGGAAGAATGTGAGTGTCCAAGTTCCCATTATTATGGATCACTAACCTCAGAAATACCAAGAAAGGACCATCACAAGTTCTGGAGTAGCTTTTACTCACAAGAACCAAACCATGGGGCAAAAATCATGACAAAACACAACCCAAATCTAGATCTAAGCTAAGGACCCATAAAGTTTAGAGCTTTATACCTCTAGAAGATGCTAGATGGAAAACCAAGTATGGATCCATAAGCTCCAAGCTCCCTAACACCTCACCAATGGACTCCTTCTTCTTCAATATGCACCAAAACACACAAAGTGTCACTCTAAGATGTAGTGTTAAATGGTGCGGGTGGAGGTGTAGATGTAAGGTTTAGAAGTGTTTCATGGAGAATGGAGTAAAAAATATCTAAGGTAGGAACAGATGAGGAATGAGGAGAAAATATCGTCGGAATAAGTTCTAAAGATGGAGGTTCTGAAGTGTGTGGTGTATCCTCCTCCTCATTAATAGTTGCTTATACTTATGATACAGTCTTCTCGTCTGAATCCTCTTGGACAATAGGACTGGGAGATCATGGTTTACAAGCAGGATTCTTGATTTTCTTCGGAACCCTCACAGATTCCGAAGAAGAAGCTTTTGCTTTTCGCTTTCCTCCTCTTTTCGGCTTGTCACCGGAATCAATAACCTATTGTAGCTCTACAGGAATTGGTCGGATTCCAGATGAGGCCAAGGATCGATACGCCGTAATAAGGTCGTTGTCCTTCGGAACTTTTTCTAACATCACCTTCGGGATTGAACCAACGAATTGGAAATTTCGTGGATCTGTCATGACGAACGTAGCGGTCTGTAACTTGGGGATCTCCGCCACCAATGAGTCCTTCATCATCGGAACATGATAGTACATCAATGCCTTTTTTACCACGATCGACCAAAATTTCCATGTGTCGAGTGGTCGAGCTTGTGCTCTGTACGAACTGAGCCCAGATTATGGAACCAAAATCCAAGTTAACTCCATAGTAGAGCCCAAAGATAAGAGTGTAGAACATCTTGCTAGCACTATCAGAACCTGCGGCCCGTTCTGATAGGCTTTTGAACAAAATAGTGAAGAGATCATCCCACATCGGCGGCAAGAATGATTTTCTGAACTTCGAGAGAAGGGAGATATCGCTGGTATATCCTATTTGGTAAAACATCTCGATCAAAGTGATGGTTTTTGAGCACTATAACAATCATATGGTGCACATACAACCCTAATGCTTTGGACCTAATTTTTCTAAAGTTATACATGAAATTTTCTTTTGTCCAAAGCATGAACCCTAACTAGAATACAATTTTGAGATTTACAACATAAAACAAGTTAGATGAATACCTCTTTGTTGTAGCTTGTAGAACCTTGCCTTTCAAGAGCTTAGTACCTCAAATGTGATACCTCAAATAATTCACAAACACCAAGAACAATGGAGGATTATGAGAGAGAGGCTGGGAGGCACAAAAAATCGGCTAGGGTTTCTTCTTGGAAGTCTTGGTCGATTTTAGGAGTGCTAGGGGTTACATTTATAGTGTGGAATTCCTAGGGTTTTAAATTCTAAACCCTAATTCATCATGGACTCTCACACTTGATAGCCCCTTTGGACTAACTCTATATAGACTCTCACATAGATTTAGTCCATCCCTAATCAACATGGATCACTAGCCCAAACTATATGTATCACTTATTTACCTAATCAGTCCCCGTTAATTTAATCAGCCTCTTTTGATCACTAAATTAATTCCAAATTAATTCCTGATCAATACCAATTAAATAATATGATTTCTCAATTTATTCTTATATTATATTAATAAATCACCAATAACCTCTTTCTCAAATATCCATCCTATCAAATTTATCCGGTGAAGGCAACCCAAAAGGACCATGCTACTAGCAGGTCAAGTACATACCAAGTATAGTTATGGGCTTAGATACCTAATCCAACACAAAGCAATATCAGGGATTGATTCTGGGTCGACAAACACTTCAGAGGAAACAAGCCTTAGCAGCTTACAAAAATCGGGCTTGTTGATCGAAGTCTTGTGGTTGGAAACCTCGAAACTAATGACCTCATCTTGAATGTTGTAGATGGATGAAGAGAATGCCTTTGACAGATGCACCAAAGGAACATCATCTGCCATTATTAAGGCTTTCATGAGAGGTGAAAACCTCAAACACTCGATCATAGGGCAAAGCTGAGCATTGTAACGAGTAGCATCCAAATCAATGATAATGTTTTGATTTGGCTTCACAGAGAGCATGATCACTGAAACGGATTGGTCGGCAAAGGACACGTTTTCAGATGAAGTTGCCATTATTGTAGCGAAGAAGATGATGAATAGTTGAAAGCTTAAGCGGTTTTGCCTTTGGAGACTTTGAGAGTTGTGTAAGCGGTGAAAGTAAATGAATCGATTGCCATGCTTTTATATGAGTTAATGATTAGAGAGAGAAACCGACGTTTCACGTTCCCCGGTAGCCGAAAATCAGCCTGTAAAAGCGTGCCAACCCATCATCTTGTGTCAGCGGCCGTTGTAATAGACATGCATGTGTCAGGAAATTCAAAAGTGGGGCCTCTTCATTATCCTTTAATTCTGAAGATATATCGTTTTGGAATATCACTTAACGGAACAAGAATTAAGCAAATTCAAAGTGTGGGATTTGTGATATCTGTAACAACTGGGAAATTTTAGACCCAGCAAGGTCTAAACCCTAACCTAGTACAAGTGAAACCACATTGGAACTTTGATGCATTATGTCATCTATCACTATGAAGGCATGTTTATAAGTTTATAACTAAGCTTGGATTTAAACCTAAGTTAAATTATGTTAGTATAAATTAATATAATTCAAAAGATTTAACTTAGAACTAAGAAATATCCCCCACAAATGGAATTCACGGTCCAAAGCAATTAAGGGAAAGGTGTTTACGGATTAGAATTCATTTCAAAGTGGTGTTTTCGGATTTGGAATAAAGGCCATTAGGTGTTTACAGCTTGAAATAAAAATCAAAACTAGTATACAGCCTAGAGATTTAATATTAAGAAGAGTTCACGGTTGGCAATTGATTCAAGGAAGGGTTCACGGTTGGCCTTGAACCAAAAACACCGTTTCTAGAAGCTTTAAATCCGAAAACCCTATACACTTTGACCAAAATCCGAAAACTCATTTCCTTTGGACCTTAAGAACGAAAACACACCTTCTAGAACATATGATTTCCGAAAACCCTATATATATGAAATTCATCCGTAAACACTCCTAAATATGCTATATCTTATCCAAAGTTAGCTTCCCAATGTGATTACCTCTGTACACTTCACATTCACCGCCTCATGAGTTTCCTTCATAATTAAGTTACTTCATATATAAGCCTCATATAAGATCATTCTTTCATTTCTCAAATTCAGTAAACTATTTCCTCATAATTCTCTCTCAAAACTCAACTTCATTCTTTGCAAACTTGAAGATCAACACCTCCAGGAGTCATATTTTCTTCAAACCAAATTCCCTTAAGACATCATAGTAAGTATTATTCATATTATTTAGTGTTTATGACAAATGTCATTAACTTTATGACGCTTGAAGAACATCGTGTAGTCCATTAGTCATATTAGTATGGTTATAATGAACATTCGCAATAAGTATTAACTAATTATTTACGTAAAGATATACTTTTACACAGTCTTAAGGGGAAATAACTCTGTGATTACTTAGCACTTACATCAAGGATATATAAAATTAATGTTCGGTAGACAATGGAGTGTGTGATTTCCGCCTCATTTCCTGTTCCTTGTTTGGTTGTGGGTTTAGGGCAGATTCGCCCAATCGATTATCTATTCGATCTCGATTTTATATTACTTGTATGTACTAAGTAATCATAGGAGGGTATTAACTTCATATCTAGTTTACAGTACAAACACGTCTTCAGTTAGTTTTACTTATGAATGAAACTACGTATCATTAAATTAAGTATGGCAATAATACTTGTACTTTTCGGTCTTGGAAAGCTTAAACTACAATTCGGTTTTATGGAAAATATAGGATTTTCCAGGATAAACATCATTATTTTACAAAACAACACTTTACAGTAGAGCAGGTGGAACTAGGAACATATTTACAAAAGGTTTAACACTTGTTTACAAACTAGTATAACATAAAGGACCTTAAATTGTTAATTCTATGATTTCCTTAGCTTATACATCAGGGTTATATATAAATAATATCTGATAGGTAGTGGAATGTGTGATTTTCGCCTTACTTCCTGTTCCTTGTTTGGTTGTGGGCTTAGGGTAGATTCACACATTCAACTGTCCGTTCGATATTACATTATATATAGCTAGTATACAATAAGTGATCGTAGAAGTAACTATTGTGGTCACCATTTTACTAAGAAAATATGGGATTTTCTGAAGAAAACACATTCATCATATCTAAAAGGATCATTATTGTTAATTCTATATTTGCTTTGTTTATACACCAGAGTTGTATATAAATAATATCCGATAGGTAGTGGAATGTGTGGTTTCCGCCTTACTTCCTGTTCTTTGTTTGGTTGTGGGCTTTGGGCAGATCTACACATTTAACTATCCATTCGATATTAGTTTATATATAACTAGTATAAACTAAGTATTCATAGATGGAACTAGTATGGGCACATTCTTACAAAGAAAATATAGGATTTTATGAATAAACACGCAAACTTTTCCAAAGAATAAAGGATATACTTTTTATAATAAAAATACTTATGAACTCACCAACTTTAATGTTGAAACTTTTTCAAACCACTTGTATTCTCAGGATCATTAGTAGACAGGTACCCTCTCAGTTGTTGCGAAGACGGAGCATAGTAGTATTACGTCTTATCTTTTGCTATAGTTTTAATGTAAATCATGAAATGTTTTGAACACAATGTAAACTTTATATTATTAATATAATGGTTGTTGTTGCTTCGATTACTATTATACAATTGTTGTGATACTATACATGACGTCCTCCACCCCCGAACGTTTCCGCCGTTCCGGTTTGGGGATGTGACAGATTGGTATCAGAGCATTGTTTATAGTGAAGTAAGTATATCAACCCATAAAAGATATGCAACTATAAATATAATGGGGCCGAAGTGCTTTGACTAAAAGTATACTTTTAAAATATAAGTATATTATGAGAAGTATACGAACATGCATATATATATATATATATATATATATATATATATATATATATATATATATATTAGAACGAGTATTACAAGAAGAACAAAACAAAAGTATTTGGATGTTGGACACTACAGTCAAACCTAGACAGTTATGTAATCATATATGGGATAAATATAGCCTGATCAACTATATTTATTTGAGATACGACCAACATGTGTTTGGGAGTGATAGTGGTGTTGCAACAAGTCTAAAACTTACCAATTCTTTACATAAAGGAATACTAGAACAAAACATAATGTTTAAAATACTATAGGAGTATTTTATAATACTATACAATAACAAAAAGTCTAAAACCTTATCAACTTCATATATCAAGAAGCTCTAGAATCAAACATGCAATTAAAATACTATAGGAGTATTTTAGGTACTATAAATAACTTATGTGAAAACTAAAAGACCCTGGCTAGCAGGTCTATGATTGCGGAGTATATGCTCCCAGAGTTATATATAATTGAGTCTTTATAGACTTAGAATTTGTGATCTTTCACTCTACTTCCTGTTCCTTGTTTGGTTGTGGACTTAGAGTAGGATCACTTATTCGAAGGTCTATTTAATCTTAGTTATATATAATCTGTATACACTACGTGATCACAGAAGGACCCGGTAAGGTTCACCCCCATAAACAATAATTTTATTTCGAAATGTTTTATTAATCTCATAGATTCTTTAGACACTCCCATTGTCACATAAACTTCTATTATGAATTGATTAGAAAACACTTTTGGAGCATGATACACTCAAACTACAATAACCTAGTTCTTATAACATTTGATTTATAACCACTACTGATATCTTACCAACCTTTCATCTTTAAACTCTATGACAGAAAGATGTCGCCTCGTAGATATATCAGGCGTAATAACAACACGACAACAAATCCACCACCGCCACCTCCACAATATGACATCGCTATGTTACAGGTTTCGGTGACTGTCTCCGTAGCAGCCGCCATGACTCATATCCACGCAAGTGGTACCAATGGGACGGGAAGTGGTGCCAACCCATCTAACCATGGAAATAGCCACGGACACCCTAGAGAGTGTACATATAAAGACTTCATGAATTTCAAACCCAAATCCTTTAGCGGAAGTGGAGGATTCATTGCTCTAACGCAATGGTTCGAGAAAACAGAATCGATTTTTGAAATTTGCACGTGCCCAGAAGGGAGAAAAGTCAAGTTTGTTGCCTGCACTTTCTCTGACAGGGCCCTGACGTGGTGGAACAGCCATGTCAAGTCACTGACCCTACCAGTGGCAAACTCAATGGGCTGGGAAAGCCTAAAAACAATGATTCTAGAGGAGTACTGCCTGAGGGGCGAAGTACAAAAACTGGAGCAAGAGTTGTGGGAGCTTACCATGACAGACATAGTAACCTACACTAATAGATTTAGTGATCTAGCGGCACTATGCCCCGGGATGGCTACCCAGGAGAGCAACAAGATAAATAGATACATCTGGGGACTATATCCTCAGATCCAAGGAAACGTGATAGCTGCAAAACCTCTCACGTTTGACAGTGCCAAGCGACTAGCACAAACACACGTGGACCATGGGGTCCGCCAAGGAATAATGACCCCCCGTTCCTGAACCACCAAAAGGGGGCGACCATAAACGAAGATCTGAGAGTAGGAAAAAGGGACAGACAACTCAAGAGCCCTTGAAGAAACAACAGATTGTTGTTGTTCATGTTGTTACAACACCTGTCACGCCAACGCCAGCACAACAATATGCGGGGATTCGCCCAAAAATGGAGCAAGTGTAACTTCCATCACTATGGAGCCTGCCGAGAATTACACTGCAGAAATTGCAACAGGAAAGGGCACACTGCTCATTTCTGTAGAGCATCGGCACAACCCCTCAACCAAGTCCCCGGTATTGGAGTAAACTCGGCTTGTTACGAGTGTGGTGAAACTGGATACTTCAAGAGGGATTTCCAATAACAAAGAATGCTGGCGGAGATGGAAGAGTGCTGATGATTACCGCAGGAGAGACTGTCCCGAAACCAGATATGAACCTCGGAATCATCTCTCGTTTCAAACCTCCGAAGTACTCATGCGAGGGGTACTATATCCTTCAGTAACCTTCCCGAAGTATTCCCAGCAGACCATTTGGGAATACCACATATGTAGCAAGTCAAGTTCAAGCACAGAGGCTAGGGACAAATACGGTTAACCTATCACTGTTAAGTGGATACGCGAGGGTGGTATATAATTAAGATTCTATGGACCTAGGAAGTGTGATTCCGCCCTATCTCATGTTCTTTGTCTGGTTGTGGACTTGGGGCAGAGTCACCCATCCGACCATCTTGTCCATCTTAATTATATACGACTTGTATACATGAGGCGATGATAGATGAACCAGGTATGAGTCCTACCATGAACTTCAGGACAAAAACTGCCCAGGACTATGAGCGTTCATGCTACCATACGAATGAACATATACAAGTAAGTCAAACCCACACACTTTCTACCGATCAGAACAACAGACCCAAGAGTGAAGATCCGCTGGAACGTCAAGCGAGGATCTGAATTCACTGGAGAACGAGAGGATCATATAGAACCGAAGTACCTACCTCTTTCCTAGTTCCTAGTAGCCACTCAGAATTCGAATTTCGGGAAGAAATTCCCTCTAACGGGAGGATAATGTCACAACTGGGAAATTTTAGACCCAACAATGTCTAAACCCTAACCTAGTACAAGTGAAACCACATTGGAACTTTGATGCATTATGTCATCTATCACTATGAAGGCATGTTTATAAGTTTATAACTAAGCATGGATTTAAACCTAAGTTAAATTATGTTAGTATAAATTAGTATAATTCAAAAGATTTAACTTAGAACTAAGAAATATCCCCCACAAATGGAGTTCACTGTCCAAAGCAATTAAGGGAAAGGTGTTTACGGATTAGAATTCATTTCAACGTGGTGTTTTCGGATTTGGAATAAAGGCCATTAGGTGTTTACGGTTTGAAATAAAAATGAAAAGCTGTTTACGGGCTAGAGATTTAATATTAAGAAGAGTTCACGGTTGGCAATTGATTCAAGGAAGGGTTCACAGTTGGCCTTGAACCGAAAACACCCTTTCTAGAAGCTTTAAATCCGAAAACCCTTTACACTTTGACCAAAATCTGAAAACTCGTTTCCTTTGGACCTTAAGAACGAAAATACACCTTCTAGAACATATGATGTCCGAAAACCCTCTTATATATATATATATATATATATATATATATATATATATATATATATATATATATATATATATATATATATATATATATATGAAATTCATCCGTAAACACTTCGAAATATGTTATATCTTATCCAAAGTTAGCTTCCTAATGTGATTACCTCCGTAAACTTCACATTTGCCGCCTAACGAGTTTCCTTCATAATTAAGTTACTTCATAGATAAGCCTCATATAAGATCATTCTTTCATTTCTCACATTCAGTAAACTATTTCCTCACAACTCTCTCTCAAAACTTAACTTCATTCTTTGCAAACTTGAAGATCAACATCTCCTGGAGTCATATTTTCTTCAAACCAAATTCCCTTAAGACATCATAGTAAGTATTATTCATATTATTTAGTGTTTATGAAACACTTATGTTATAAAGATCATCTTATTCACACATTATTGTGTGTTTAAAAGCATTAGGTTCACGACATGCATCTTTCCCGTATTATAGCCCGAAGGTGACCACTTTCATCTCGATATCTAGTCAAAACCGCACATAACGTGAGTTCATACCCCCATATTTTTCCAAGATTTTTCAATGTTTTAAAGGGTGGAATACAAGTCAAACACAAGAAATCTTGTGTTTAAAAATATAATTTACTTATTATGTTTTCTTACCGTTAATATGTATTTAAACGTGAAATTTGTTAAAACATGGAAATAAACTTATAAACTATAATAGGTATAGTTTATAGATCATATGATCTATTTTTACAAACTTATAAACTATAATAAGTATAGTTTACGGAACAAAGGAATTATTTTACAAAGTTACATGTTATTTACTAAAAGGTTTTTCACTTTATGTAAGCTAGTTAATACAGGATTGTGAACCGCTTGAGGTACCAAGTATGGTACCCGTTAAAATCCTAATTATAACGAGAGTCTCCTGGAGGGAGAGCGTGAGTTTGCGTATAGATCTATATATATGGGACTGACAATCTCGCGCCCTGACTGTTAGCTACAGTTGGAACGGAAGTTCAGGGGTGACAAATGTCATTAACTTTACGACGCTTTAAGAACGTCGTGTAGGCCATTAGTCATATTAGTATGGTTATAATGAACATTCACAATAAGTATTAACTAATTATTTACATAAAGATATACTTTTACACAGTCTTAAGGGGAAATAACTCTGTGATTACTTAGCACTTACATCAAGGATATATAAATTTAATGTCCGGTAGACCGTGGAGTGTGTGATTTCTGCCTCATTTCCCGTTCCTTGTTTGGTTGTGGGCTTACGGCAGATTCACCTAATCGATTGTCTATTCGATCTCGATTTTATATAACTCGTATGTACTAAGTAATCATAGGAGGGTGTTAACTTCATATCTAGTTTACAGTGCAAACACGTCTTCAGTTAGTTTTACTTATGAATAAAACTACGTATCATTAAATTGAGTATGGAAATAATACTTTTACTTTTCGGTCTTGGAAACTTTAAAACTACAATTCGGTTTAATGGAAAATATAGGATTTTCCAGGATAAACATCATTATTTTACAAAACAACATTTTACAGTAGAACAGGTGGAACTAGGAACATATTTACAAAAGGTTCAACACTTATTTACAAACTAGTATAACATTAAGGACCTTAAATTGTTAATACTATGATTTCCTTAGCTTATAAATCAGGGTTATATATAAATAATATCTGATACGTAGTGGAATGTGTGATTTCCGCCTTACTTCCTGTTCCTTGTTTGGTTGTGCGCTTAGGGCAGATTCACACATTCAACTG
Source organism: Lactuca virosa (assembly GCF_052849685.1). Classification (NCBI taxonomy): domain Eukaryota; kingdom Viridiplantae; phylum Streptophyta; class Magnoliopsida; order Asterales; family Asteraceae; genus Lactuca; species Lactuca virosa. The sequence goes on from NC_136429.1 coordinate 169,354,750, forward strand.
TCCGTTCGATATTAGATTATATATAGCTAGTATAAAATAAGTGATCGTAGAAGGAACTATTGTGGTCACCATTTTACTAAGAAAATATAGGATTTTATGAAGAAAACACATTCATCATATCTAAAAGGATCATTATTGTTAATTCTATAATTCCTTAGTTTATACACCAGAGTTATATATAAATAATATCCGATAGGTAGTGGAATGTGTGGTTTCCGCCTTACTTCCTGTTCATTGTTTGGTTGTGGGCTTAGAACATATCTACATATTCAACTGTCCATTCGATATTTGTTTATATATAACTAGTATAAACTAAGTAATCATAGATGGAACTGGTATGGACACATTCTTACAAAGAAAATATAGGATTTTCTGAATAAACACACAAACTTTTCCAAAGAATGAAGGATATACTTTTTATAATAAAAATACTTATGAACTCACCAACTTTAATGTTGACACTTTTTCAAACCACTTGTATTCTTAGGATCGTTAGTAGACAGGTACCCTCTCAGGTGTTGCGAAGACGGAGCATAGTAGTATTACGTCTTATCTTTTTCTATAGTTTTAATGTAAATCATGAAATGTTTTGAACACAATGTAAACTTTATATTATTAATATAATGGCTGTTATTGCTTTGATTACTATTATACAGTTGTGGTGATACTGTACATGACGTCCTTCGCCCCCGAACGTTTCCGCCGTTCCGGTTTGGGGATGTGACAATATCAAACAAGTTCGATATGAAAAGGAAGTATGATCGGGCAACGATCTCTTCCTTCGGAGTCAAGAAACTATGAAAGACTTCTTCTAAAAGGCTTTATAGGTGGCTTGAGCTTCAAAGAGATTCCAAAACTTAATATAAGTCTGAACATCTGAATGAAGTAATTGTTTGACCAGTGTAGTCATAATAATATGTAAGCTTTGGAAATGTTTTGAAGTAACTAGGTATTTCTGAAAATGTTCAACGGGAAATCTCATTTTTTTAAAAAATTGAAAAACATGGATCTATTGGGAAGAAATGACTTGGGATGAGAACATTTCATTAAGATCACACAAATGAAAAATGAGATTTTGAACATGCATGGTACAAATAAAAAATGAGTATATCCGTCAATTCAGTAGGTAAAAATCTAGAACAAGAGATTGTTCACCGTCAATTCAGTAATTAAAAATCTATAACAATAAATTGTCCACCATCAATTCAGAAATGGTATTCGGATTTTGGGTTTCACTCGAAATCATGGTGATAACAATTTCAAGATCATAAACACATTTGTTGTGTAACCTAAACCTCAGTGGTAATACCTGAGAGTCTGAAGGGTTATAATGATGAACACGAAATTAATGGAGAATAATAGATTGGTAGTAGAATGGCTGGGAGTTTCATGAAAATTTTGGTGATAATGATTTCACGATCACGAACTAGATTTTTGTAATCCTATACCAAAACTGGTTTTGTTTCAGTAATCAGGGATTACGTGGAAGATATGATAAGATATGGTAGAAAGAAGTTGTGAAATGGACCATCAATTCCTTATGTCAGAGTGAAATTCAGAAATGAATTTCCTTCCAAACCTTTGAAAAGAAAATATTTTTGTTATTTTTGGTTTTTCAGAAAAGACAATAAAGAAAATATTTTTGAGATTTTTGGATTTCTGAAAATAAAAAACAGAAATGGATAAAATATTTGTTTGAGATTTGGATTTTCAGAAAAAGAAAAGAAAAGAAAAATATTTTTGAAATTTTGAAAGATAAATGATTCTGAAGTCCGAACGAACAGTTACTTCAGAAGTACTCTAAAGCTCGGAATAATTCGGAAGTGAACAGTTAATTTCGACGGATTCCAAAGCTCGGAATCATTCGGAATGCTATAGTAACCTGCTTTATTGAGAATATGATTTCGGAACCGAGTCAGCTTCAATCATCCCCAGCCCTTGTAGAATCCGATTGAAGGATGATTCAGGTAATTCTTTGGTGAAGATATCAGCTAACTGATCCGAGGAACGGACGAAGTGAACTTCAATGTTGCCATCTTCGACATGATCCTTTATGAAGTGGTATCTCAGCGCTATATGCTTCGTTTTTGAATGGTGCACCGGATTGTGGCATATTCTAATAGCACTTTTGGAATCACAATATAAGGGAATTCTCTTCATGTTGATTCCATAGTCCCGTAATTGTTTCTGAATCCATACTACTTGAGATTTACATGAAGTCGCTGCTATATATTCAACTATCGCTGTGGATAAAGACACACATGTTTATTTCTTGGATTGACAGCTGACAAGATTTGCCATCCAGAAACTGACATGCACCTTATGTGCTCTTCCGATCAAGGCCACAACTACCAAGGTCAGCATCCAAATATGCTTGCACGAAGAATCTCGAATTGGAGGGATACCAAATTCTGAATGATGTTGTTTATTTTGAGGTATCAGAAAATGTTCTTCATGGCTAACATATGAGGTTCACGGGGATTCGCCTGAAACCTAGCACAATAATAGACATCAAATATTATTTCAGGACGACTTGATGTTATATACATTAATGATCCGATCGTCTGTTGAAATAATGTGATATCTACTGTTGGCTTGTCCAAGGACGGAGTAAGTTTCGTTCCGAAAGTCATAGGAACCTTGACCTTTGAATCATTTACCATTCCGAATTTTGCAAGGAAGGTTTTCATGTAGGCTTCTTGGTTGATAAATATGTCTTTTGAACTCTGTCTAATGTTTAAACCAAGGAAAAAGTTCATTGGACCCATTGAACTCATTTCAAATTTAGTTTCCATTAAGTTTCGGAATTCAGCTATTAATCTTGGATTAGTGGATCCGAAAATAATGTCATCAACATAAATCTAAACGATCATTAAATGGTCACCATCTTTCATCCGAAAGAAGGTTGGGTCAACCGAACCTTGTTTAAATTTTGATTGTTTAAGAAAACGAGTCATAGTTTCATACCATGCACGGGGAGCCTGTTTCAGACCATACACCGCCTTGTCCAGAATGTAACAATGATTGGGATATTTATCATTTACGAAACCCGGTGGTTGTTCCACATAGATGGTTTCCTCGAGTTTGCCATTCATAAATGCGCACTTCACGTCTATTTGATAGACTTCAAAGTTTTTGTGAGCGACGTATGCTAGAAAGATCCGAACCGATTCAAGTCTTGCCACCGGAGCGAACGTCTCTTTGTAGTCAATGCCTTCTTCTTGGCAGTAGCCTTGAACGACCACTTCATACCAACAACCAAAGCATTTTCTGAAGTGGGAACCAATCTCCATACTTTATTCCTTTCAAACTCATTTAGCTCCTCTTCCATCGCCTGAACTCAATCTGCATGATCAAGCGCAACTTTAACGATTTTAAGTTTAATTTTAGAAATAAAAGAATTAAACATGCAAAATTCTAATTTGGAAAATAAAGCATTTTGCTTCGCTTTTTGCTGTGCGCGTGTGAGAACCCCCAAGAAGGTGTCTCCGATCACTTGGGATTTCGGATGATCTCTGGTCCACTTTGTTAATGGAGGTAAGTTTTGATCGTAAACAGGATCAATTTCAGAAACAACATCCTTAAATTACGATTGAGGGTCAGAGTCGTTAGGCTCATGATCCTCCCCCTGGACATTTGCACTTGGTTCAACATTCGTAGTAGAACTCTCCCCTTCGAATGTAGCATCATTATGAGTGTTAGAAGGAGATGGAGGATCATTTGAATCTGAAATCACTTGATCATTTGGAGTTTCAATGTCTCCAACAGCATCATCAAAGATCTTCAGTAATTCATCTTCCTGATTGTCTTTGGCTTTGGATTCCGAAGAGTTTTTTTTTCAGGTTCATCAAACAAATTTAGAAAATCTTCATACAGATTCATGAGAGGAAAAGTTTCTGAATTTGTAGATGAAAAGATCTCATCCAGTTGATAATTGATCTTCTGATATTTCTTTACGTAGTTATCATCGAAAGTGACATAGTAGCTTTCTTCAATTTTCTTGGATATATATTTCAGAACACGGTACGCCTTTGATGTCAAAGAATATCCTAGAAATATACATTCTTCTGCTTTTTCATCAAACCTGTTCCGATGTTCCCTGGAATTGAATATAAAGCACCTAGATCCGAACACATGGAGAAGTTTAACATTAGGTTTCCTATTCTTCAGAATCTCATAAGTAGTAATCAGAAAACGTTTATTTATGTAAGAACGGTTCTGAGTGAAACAGGCTATAGCTATGGCATCTGCCCAGAAATACAAAGGTAGATTCGCAAACGAGAGCATTGTCCTTGCAGCTTCACAGAGAAAACGGTTTCGTCTTTCAACTACATCATTCGTCTTTGGAGTGTAAGGTGAAGAGAAGTTGTGAGAAATTCCTTTGTTCGTCAAAAACTCTTCCAATGCGTGATTTTTGAATTCTGAACCGTTATCGCTTCGTATATTCCGAACAGGCTTTCGTAATTGTAGATCCAGTTGCTTGATAAAATCGATCAACTTCTGAGTAGCTTCTGATTTATGTTTAAGAAAGAATACCCAAGAAGATCATGAAAAATCATCAACAATAACCAAAATATATTTGTCACCGCCTATGCTTTCTATTGCCGATGGACCACAAAGATCAACATGCATTAACTCAAGTGGTTCGATGATATTGGTATTCATGATGGATGAATGAGTCTTTCGGGTTTTTTTCCAAGTTCACAAGCAGCACACAAGTGTTCCTTCTCGAATTTCAAAAGTGGAAGACCCCAAACTAGGTCACCAAGCATGAGCTTGTTGATATCCTTGAAGTTCAGGTGAGAAAGCCTTTTATGCCATAACCAACTATCGTCTGAAGATGCTTTCGTGAGTAGACAAATAGAAGGTTTGCCTTTAATCGGATTGAGCTTAAGAGGGTACATTTCTCCTTTTCTTTTCAACTTTAAAAGAACAGCTTTTGTTTTCTTCTCAATGATTTTTGAACCTTCATCGTTAATGGAAACTTTAAGCCCTGTACCTACAACCAGTTGAGAAACACTGATCAGATTATGTTGTAAACCTTCAACATACGCTACCTTTCAGATTGTGAATTCGTCGTTGGTTATTATTCTGTAACCCTTTATATCACCAGTTGCGTCATTTCCGTACTTTACTTTTCCACCGTCTTTTAATGTCCGAAATTCTCTCAGTTCTGATTTCCTTCCAGTCATGTGACATGAACAACCGCTATCTATGTACCATTCTGAATCATGATCAAACCGACTTGGGTCCTTGTGAGAAGTTTTTTTAATTGGATAAACTTTTGTTTTATCTACCCAAAAGGATTTTATTATCAAAGTCTTGTTTGCTCCTTTCTCCATTTTGTAAACCTCTATTTTGTTATCACAAATATTTATTTCAATAAATTTTGATCATTTATTATTAATGTTCTTTTTGTAATGCAAAGACATCTTTTCCATAAAATCATTTTCTTCCTTTCTCATTTTTTATTCATACTCTTCAAGAGTAACTTCCGGTGTGGAAACAACTTTCTTTTTGACATAAACATCTTTTGTTTTAACAACCTGTTTCAAAAATTGAGTTTTAGGAGAACCACATGATTTTGGTTTCTCAATTTGAGACAAATTATTATTCTGATTTGGAGATTTTGGTGAGCAAACAGAACTTTGATTGGAATTCATTCCCTTCTTCCAAAATTGTTTTCTTTTGGCTAAGTTCTTTTTATATCGAGGATTTATTTGCCTTTTTCTTTCATTGATTTCCTCAATTGATTTCCGAATAGGTGCTTTCGGTTTTGCTTTTCTTTGAGGCAAATTACGCTTTTCAAATGATGAATCACTTGATATCTCTTTTGTACCACTCGCTCCTGCCATATCATAACCATTGCTTATACGATTTAGAGGTTCTAAAACGTATTTGCCTTTAGCTTTCCAATAGGTTATTTCTGAAAGACCTTTCGTTTCATCTGCATTGTCAATTGGCTTTGACCAAAATTGATCTTCACAACCTGTTGCATTATCAGAATTAACAATGGGTGTTAATTCAGAAGTGTCATTTTTGTCCACTCCTGATTTTACCAAAATTTGATTAGGGTTTTCTGATTTCTTGGGAAAACAGTTGCTTTCGTTTTCATAACTTTTCAACCTGGATTTTTAACAACTTGAACAAATTCAACTGAATCTTCGAAAATTAAATTTTTCTCTGGTTCATCAATTTCTTTCACAAAAGCATAACAATAGATTTCATCTTCTACATAAATTTCACTCATTTCACTTTCATCAAATTTAGAAACATTCTCAGAAATGAGACTATTATCCGAACTCAATTTCTTGCATAATGAGTTATACTTCTGCGAAGTGTTCATTGAGATTTCGTTTTTATCTTCTTTAGTTAAAACATTTTTCAGCATGTTTTTGTTTTTTTTGGACTTAATGAATTCTTGAATTTTCTCAAGTCCAACTTTATATGAATTACAAACATCATCTCCTGAAGAAACAATAGATTCACACTTATAATATTCTGCATCAACATCTTCTTTTAACTCAAGAAAATTTAAAATCATTTTATGCAAACTATTACCAACTTCACAATTCAAATGCAACTGAGAAATATTAAAATACAGACATTTAGCAAGAAGACAAAATATATTTCTTTGGTTCAAAATCACTCGACTATATCTCTTAGGTAAACTCACATTGTCTCTCGATCTATTCAGCTCTACTTCCAATGCCTCTTTTTTTATTCTCCCTTCCTCATTTTTAAAGGTTACCCTACTGAGATTATCATTCAGATTAGAATTATCTACACGGGTTCTTTTTTAAGTTATCGCTAAAATTAGAAATTTTATAACGTAAATCATTTAGTTCATAATCATAACGAGATGCAGGAATATTAAGATATTTAAGAATGGAATGTACCTTATCCATGACTCGTTCGCACTCACTGACATGCTCCTTGATAGACTTCGTGGTAAAGCAGTTGGCCATAGCTTTTCCTCCATCCGTTGCATAACCTTTTGCTTCTGAATTCACATTCTTTACCATCAGACACCTTCCAGCAAATCCACTCTCTTCCTATTCGCCACGAAACATTCTCCATGAGTTGTCCTTCTCACTTCATCATCTTCAGAATCCGTTGACCATACCTTTACCTTGCCTTTATCGTTGTCTTCTTGAACATCAGCACCGGTTTTGCATTTGTTATAGCCTGCTTTTAGATTTCCTCAATCTTCTGAACGTAGTACGATTCATCCTTTACCTTCTCCTTCTTCTCGTTCTGCTTCCTTAACATGCACTCTTTCGCTAAGTGATTCTTACCATGACAGTAATTGCAATCGTATCTAGAGTCACCCAACAATTTCTTCTCCTTCTTCTCTTCATCATTCTGAAAGCTCTTGTAATTATCTTATCTCGGCTTCTCATAGCTAGAGTTACCCAGCTTGTATTTGTTTCTGAATCGAGAGAAGTTCCTTTTTGAAGAACTTCATCGGATTGGACACCATTAACACATTGTCTTTTTTTATGAGATCATCATCCGAGATGTTAGACTCGGAATCATCAATAAAAGACTTCATTTGCTTATCACCTTTTATAACTAACGCCAATGATCTAACACTTGTAACCAATTTTTCTTCCTTCGTAACCTCTTCTTCATGAGATTTCAGAATCCCAACCAGTTTCGCCAAAGAGTAATTTTTGAATTGTTCATGAGATTTCACAGTAGAAACAATGGACTTCCATTCAGATCTGAGACCATTTATGAAGGTAACCTTCTCTTCAATGACTTTTCTCTGAAGATTGTACTTCAGCATCCTGCTTAACAGATGATTGAAACGATTGACTGTCTGTTTGAGATTCACTTCAGGCTTTTGTACAAATGACCCAAATTCTAACAGGAGGGTAGTCTGTAGGGAATGTTCTAAATCATCATCACTAGAGTACAACTCCTTTAGTCTGTCCCAAATTCCTTTGGCAGTATCATACAAATTCCCAAGCCGAAAAGTGTCTGGAGGAAGAGCAAATCGGATGATTCGCATAGCCTTCGGATTCTACATTAACCTGTACTTCTCATCGTTTGTTATTTCTGTGTCATCAGCAACAATTGCATCATACTGAGCTTGAGTTATAACTTCTTCTCCATTTCCGGAATACTTGTATGTCTCCACAATCATAGCATGCCAGATGCTAGATCCGTGAGTTTCAATCCCAAGCACATAATCCTCAAAGTGAAGAGCCCAGACTTCTTAATCTTCTAGGAAGAGGATTGGAATCCTAGTAGTTGAACCGATACTACTGGAAAGATTGAATGAAAATGAATGAAGTTCGTCCTTCGACACTTTGAGAGATTTTAATCAAAAGCTGAATATAGAACCAGATATGTAAACAAAAATCGAGTTCAAGGAAAAATAAGGAAATCAGATATGTGATCTACAATCGATTTGCAAAGATATGAATTCAAATTGCGGAAATGATTGAGATAACACACGAACAAATCTGAGAAAACTTTGAAAAACCCTAAACGAAAACCCTCTTTTGCTTGACAGAAGAATAGCGATTGAATACACTATCTCCTTCTCTAATACCAATTGATAAGACCGGTAGATTCTATATTGGATATGAAATGCTAAAACAAATCAGATAAAAAATGATATGGGATGAAATAAGCTCAATCTCCAATAATAAAGCACAAAGAATAGTTCACAATTCAGAACTACTCTATAAATGCTAGAAGGTTTTAAAAAGATCGATACAAAATAAAGGGAACAGAGCGCTATTTATAGACTGGCAAGCTAAGATTCCAAAGATAGACATGCCCATTTCGGAATTGGAATATGTACACAAAATTCTGAAATACAACAAATTGACACAAAAAATATAATCTTAACAAAAGAGGATATGGACAAGATCAAGAAGGATACATAAACTTAGATGATATGGTACCGGTTGGTGCAAAAGTATAAGATTTACAGCGATATATAGTTGAGTAATCCTATGGGTAAATGTAGGAGGTGAAAATCATTAGTATGGATGAACTGGAAAGATATATTCAAAATAAAATGTTAGTATTAGGACATGGAAATCAATACTTATGGAAAAGAAAGTATAGAAATGAAATTGAATGAAGAGTGATTAGACAGTAAGTATAAAACCCAACAACGGATTAATTGCGATTATGGAAATAGAATTGAGACAATATGTGTACCATAGATTGTTTTAGCATGTATTCGATATGAGATGTTAGGGTGTAGACTATGTCAATATTGTTTTGGAAGGCGTTCAGGCCAATTTGAAAGTACTATGTTAAGTTTGAGACTTTGATACTAGAGAAAGTCAAAAGGGCAATATGAAATGATATTCATGAAGATAAGTCTGCGTAATGATTTACTAATGGAATTGGTAGAGAATGGAATATTTGGTGACGTACTTGAGCACGAAGGGACATACTTAGGCCAATTAGGACATAAGTAAGGAAATAGAAAAAAGTTTAATTAAGTTTGGATAACCTTATTGCATGATATTGTAAAAAGTTCAACAAGGTGACAAAGGTGAAAAAGTGTCCAATAGGGTTAATAACCTCTAATTATGTATTATTGATTATTAGGAAGACTGTGGTTGTGATAAATGACCAAAGTGATGTGACCATCGAGAAAATTGAAAAGTGATGGGATGAAATTCTAATGAGATGGATAACGAAGTAATTCCGAGGACGGAATACTTTTAAGGGGTGGATAATTGTAACATACTAAAATTTAAGACTAGGTTCTTAAATTAATAAAGTAAATAAATGAAATATGATTTATAGAGTTAAAACTCCAAGAATTAATTATATCATTAATATTTAGAAAGCTAGAAGTGAAAATAATAACATTTTAAAGTTAAAGGGTCAAAACTGTCAAATTAGAAAAGTGAGTTGACCAAAAGATTGACTCAATTACTAGAAGGAACTATCAAAGTTATGGAATGCATGGAGAGGGACTTAGTATGTCCTTTCTCAAAGAAAATTTACACATGTTGGAAGTGGGGACCATTTTTGCCAAAAATGCAAAATTAGAGGGTAGCAGTTGTATAATCAGAAAATAAGAACACAATCTCTTCTCATATTAGAACTTGGATCGGTTGGAGATGAATAACAAGGAGGGAATGGTGATTTTCATAAAGATCTCCACCTAGATTCGATTCCAAGTTTGCTAGGGTTCATTTGGATCAAGTGTGAAGAAAACTATGATTCTAAGGTATAACTCTACACCTTATACCTTGATTTCAGGTTTCATTTTTGATGTATAGTCTAAAACTAACTTAATGTTGAAATGATAGTTGGGGCTTGACTCAAGTGTAGTTTTGAAACATTCAAGCAAGAAGAGCTGTAATCAAATGCTAAGAATGTATAAATCATTCTCCTCTAACTCTATTTTCGAGTTCATGGTTTACATTTAAAACCCAATATCGAATTTGGCTCTAATAATTGATTAGGGTTTGGTTTTCTAACCTCCCTTGAGTGGTTTCCATGGTTCTAATCTCAATCCAATCTTCCTATTGATGGAATTGATTATTTGGGTAAAAATCTCCATGAACGCTAGAAATCTAATTTGGGGATATTGCAATTGATGGTGTAAATGGATTGGATTACATGACCTAGATGAAGTTTGGAAAAAATGAAACCAATAGGATTTCTTAAACTAATCCATGATGGTAGAATCATGTATAAGCTTGGATTGAAATGGATTCGGGGACAATATGATGAAATCAATAGAATCCTTTGTAGTTGAGCATTTGATGAGTAAAGGAAGTTCATAATCATGAATGGATACTCTTGGAATATTGGATTCAAAACATAAGGTGATACTTAATTCGTTGATGGATACATGGAATTATTGGCCATAAAGGCATTTCGAAAATCTCTTTAATAACCACATAATGATTGCCATCTAAGAAGTGTATTACATTCATGAACATGAATTGACACTCTAGAGATGATATTAGAACACAAACATTAAGGGATACTAGTAAGGTTCTAGCTCTAGTGATTGGTTTGGCCAAAAGGTTAATTTAGGAACATGGAATGGAATTGAGGATTTCATAGTAAAATTTTACAATGACTTTGGTTATGGTTTCATGTACTTAAAAAGATTCCTTTGGGTGTTCAATAAGTTGAGAAAAAGCTTTGTAAACTTTTTAATGCTCAAGTGAATAATGGATAACTTAGTCTTTCTTATCGAATTTGAGGATTTATATGATCTTAAAGGTTCTAATGAGAAATTAATGGATTAAGTAGATTGTTTTAAGATGATAAAAGTCCTCTGAAACATGTGTGAGAACCTAAATAAATGGTACAAAGTGAATGAGAAAAAGGTCTTCAAGAACTATGAAAAGTAGAGTGTTATATTGAGAAAATTCGAGAGTTTTTTGTGTGCGGAACTCATTCCATGGCCATGGAATGAAAAGGAAAATCATTTCACGGGCGTGGAATGACCTGATTAGTTCCCATGCATTTTTTTTCGTCACTTTTTCATACGGACTCGGATTTGTGCTCGATTTTTGCCTACATTCATATTTGTACATAAATAATGAGATGAGACTATCAAATTTAGAAATGGAATCTATGAGGGGTATTTTGGTCATTTTGAATGACTTATATCCATCCATGTTATATAAGTGGTAATTGAGAGTGTTGCTCTAAGGAAAGGAACTAAAAGAGGAATAGCTAGCCTTGTTGCGATTGAGGTGAGAGCGTGTTGGCATTTTCCCACTTTGAGGTACATGGCAAAATGATTTTATCATAATGAAACACTAATGTTTGATATATGAAATGTTTTGAAATGAAAGTATCAAATGTTTTTTGAAAGGATGATTTGAAAGAATGCCTTGAAGGCAAGAATGTTTTTGAAAGAAAAGAATGTTTTGGAAGATCAAATATTTTGAAAATGTGTTTGAAATGTTTTGAAATATAGATGCTTTACTTTTGAAATGAGTATTTTGAAACTAATATATGAAATGTGTAAAGCTTGGAAAGTAATGCCAAGAAATGGAAAGTAATGAAAGAAAATGAAAAGTAATAAAAAAAATTGGAAAATAATGAAAAGAAAATTGCCCAGACCATGATGCATCCTAAGAGATCTAGAGGAATCTATTGGGATGGTACCTTCTTTATCGCGAACTAAATGTCCTAAGCATGTGTAACGCCCGCAGATTCGGGCTAGTCAATTTAGAGACAATAAGCGTCAAAAATGACTTTTTAATAGAAGATTATTTAGAATAAATAATCTTATCCAAGTTATAGTATATGTCACAAGGGTTTCATACATATAAAGAACGCCGAAATCCGAGTTATAACGAAGAAGTTATGACATGTCGAAGTTTTTAGCCTTAGAGATCTAAATGAAAGTTCTAAAAAGTGATTTTTTATATAAACTACTTTTTAGCCTTAGAGATCTAAATGAAAGTTGTAGAATATGTTAAGCCGAGAGTGTGCATGAAAAGAACGCCCAAATCTGACTTCGTATGAGGAAGTTATGATTTTTCGAAGTTTCGGCTTAGCAGTGCACAACCCGAAGTTCGAATATTAGATCGAGCAGTTTTTAGCCGACACAACCTAAATAAGAATCGAAGATCTCATTAATAGTAGTGTAACGATAAAAAGACATACAAAAACGGACGTAGGAATGAAGAAGTTATGAATTTTTAACGGGCCAATCTTGTCCTGGCCTGTTAAAAATATAACTTTAAAAATAAAGTCAAAATTAGCCAACGGAGTCTAAACGAAAGTTGTATAGTACGTTCCCACCTACACATGGCTATAGAGAACGTCAAAAGCGGAGCTCGTATGCGAAAGTTATGAAGTTTTGAATTCGGGACTCAGAATTGCGAGACTTGGTGACGTGGCCGAATCAGGAGCGTTGCTTGTTGCCCACGGCCTCGCTTCGGATGGTGACAGCTGGTGCGAGGACTACGCCCAACGTAATCTGAGAACGCCCCGTGTAGTCCGAAGAATTCCTTGCATACGAGGTACGCCCCACGTCGGAAGAAGTTACACCCAGCGGTCTATCTTTCCTCGATTCGGAGCTTGCCACGATGACCCACTGAAGCACTGATGCTTGTTCGCGAGTAGGCCCAGCGTACTTTGGACTACGCCCAGCGTAGTGCGAGGAGCTCCGCCTATAAATAAGGTGTGACGGCTACCGAGTTCTTCACACATCCCACTTCTACTTTCTCTCTCTAGACTCTCTCTCTAGCCCCTAAACCCCCCCACCCCCCCCCCCCCTAAAGTCTAGAAAAAACCCCCTAGCACCCGAAGGAAGCCCCGGAGCACCCGAAGGCTCCGAGAAAAAGAGCTTTTTGGCTCGGAAACGCTGCTCTAGTGAAGCCCGGTTTTTAATAAAAACCCGCTGTAAGTGACCTACGCCTACACCATTTTAAATATAGCTTATATTTAAATATAATATCGTTATTATGAACCTATAAATAATATTTATCAGCGATTCAAAATCGTAATACTGATTGATCTACTTATGGGAATGATGTCTAGGCTGTGATTTAGTGAGGTGTTTAAAGTGAGATTTCCAAACAGTATACTTCGTATACCAAACGGACCCTACCTCCGATATGATCCTACCTGGTTGTTCCTTACTTGATAGATCATGAAGTAGACTTTGAGTTAATGATGAATCTAGACTAATAATTAGTCGCAATAAAGATTAGACTAAAACTTAGCGATAATAATGTTAGGTTTCGTCGAAGGAAAATAGAATCGTTAGAAGCGCAGCGCTGCCTGAGTTTGGAATCGTTACTTTAACAAGTGAGTGCATAGTTACTTTCATCTTACACATAGATATGAAGTACTTAATATAAATTACGTGCTATGTGTGCATATTATATGTGTTCTTGATATCTATGAAGGATGAACGATTTATACATGTTTTAAATGATTTAAACTGTATATGTATTTTATATCTACGAAAATGTTGGGTAAAACATGGGTAGATGAAATAGTTGATATGTGATAAAATGATGAGAGGCCTCAATGTTTAAGATGATCTAGTCATCTAGCGGAGTATAGATGACGACCACGGACTATTCTAGACAGTCCAGTCCAGTGGAACACTAGCAGGCTCGTAAGTTGTAGGTGTTTTTGAACTACGTATTCACTGGGTATTTTTGAACTAAGCGTCCACGATATGTTTTGAACTAAGTGTTCACCATACGTTTTGAACTAAGTGTTCACCAGATGTTTTCAACTAAGTGTTCACCGGATGTTTTGAACTGCGTGTTCACCAGATGTACCTTGTTGTATAAACCCTGGCAACTATATGACTTAGTGCCTGTTGTATAAACTCTGGCGACTATGCGACTTGGTGCATGTTGAGTAAACCCTGGCAATGATGGATTTCGTGTCGATTCCTTAGGATGATCCTTAGGAATGAATGAACGAGGAATAGCTAATTCTTAGGGTAGATCCTTAAGAGTAAAGAAGATAATGGGGATGGGTAATCGGGTTGATTGTTTGATGTTTAAACATAATAATTATATTATTGTGGGTTGAAAACCCTATGTACTCACCAGGTTTCCCAAATCGACCCACTCAAGATTATTTATATCACAGGTGTCGATATGAAGCTACTTTACAATGAAAGATTTAAAAGAGATGTAGATCACTAGTGTAAATAAATGTAAGTTCTGTTTATGCTTATGTTTATGTATTGACGATGACATCCCAAGGTTTTGAAAATGAATACATTTCTTCGGAAATGCTTTGATAACGTATTTATCATGTTTTTCTGGGAACAAATTCCGCAACCTTTTTATTAAAAGAGGGACTCTGATTTTTATAAAGCATAAACAAAATCGGTCTTTTCTGGCCGTGAAAATGGGGATGTCACAGTTGGTATCAGAGCATTAGTTTAAGCGAACTAGGAATATGGATTTATTTTTAGACTTAAACTTAGAATGCTAAGTGATGATCGTGAGGAGTGTGTCTAATAAATTTAGGTAATACACCTGAATCGACACAAGCACCAGCTTATTTAGGAAAATGTCTAACATGCTTTTATGTGCTAAATGATTTATGATATGCATTATATGATCGGATCTATGGTCTGTTGCCGACCGGATCTGATCACTTTATGTGTTCAGACTTCTAAACGTTTAATTACGGTATTAGAACTGGCATATCATTTTTAGAGGTAATAAGGAGGAATACGCGTCTAAACCTTCCTCTATCTTTATTCTCGTCTCGATACACTAAACGACTGCTTTGGTGTGCAAAACATCATGGTGAAGACTCGTAGTGAATTGAGTAAATGGAGGAAATGAGAAGGCTTACGATACTGAGTGGTACCTATCGGAAGATATCGTAAGAGTGATATCTTGCCTTTAGAACGTGTCTAAGAAATAATACGTCTAGTACGGGAGAAGTACACTTTCGATTAGCAGAAAGAAATATTTATTGTATAATCCATGAAGTTATCCCATCGTCTGACATTTCCATCACCAACCGAGTTGAAGCAGAATTGATGATCGAAGATATGCATGGAAGAAGTCCTAGTAGAGTCTAGGGAAAATTATATGATTGTTTGGACATATTTGTATGTGTTAAAATTTTTTTTGTGATAATGACTTGGAGAACTGCAAGACAATACTTGGGACGAGTATGAGTAGGTGTGAAAGGTAGTAGAGGCCTATACTACCGGAAGCACAAGACTCGCACTTGGATCAGGGAAAGTCACAAGGTTACCAAGGAACTAGTAATTGATTTTGTTTTGTTCATGTCTGTCGTTACCATCGTTTCGGTAATGACGAAGAAGATGATTGTTAATCAGACCCTAGTGGTCATATCAAATCGAGTTCGACTAAGATGAGTATGTTACGTGGTTCAGAGAACCAAGTTTGATGTAGCATCCGACTTAAGCCAGAAGATTGAAGTGAAAGATAGTCAAAGCGATTGTGATCGTTGTTAAAGTAAGAAACTTATAGTTAGAAGTGCTACGTACTAGAATGTGATTACATCACATTAGAACATGAAGGAAGGTATATTTCGTTCTGGATTTTTTGACTCTAAAAGACCTGAGTCTAAGCGTTGCATCATACGATGATATGTCATTAGAACATGTCCCAACGTTCTGTTACGGTAATCGAAGTAAAGACTGTTGCCAAAGAAGCAGGAGTCTCCAATAAGGATCGAGATTGTGACTTGAAGGTCACGATTGAAAGTCTAACATGAGATAGAGAGCATGTGCGAGATCGAGCACTACTTGCAGTCAAGAAGACCAGGAGTTAGATACTCATTCAAAGGAACACAGAAGTTACGATTATTACCTAGGATGAGGAGATAACGTATGGAGTCATTATACAGCCCTGTTTCGTTGATGATTCCGGGACGTAATCATCCTAAGGGGGAGATAATTGTAACGCCCGAAGATTCGGGCTAGTCAATTTAGAGACAATAAGCGTCAAAAATGACTTTTTAATAGAAGATTATTATCCAAGTCATAGTATATGTCACAAGGGTTCCGTACATATAAAGAACGCCGAAATCCGAGTTATAACGAAAAAGTTATGACCTGTCGAAGTTTTACGGAAAAACCGGCACGGCACCGGGAATCGTAAAAAGTGATTTTTTTTATAAACTACTTTTTAGCCTTAGATATCTAAATGAAATTTGTATAATACGTTAAACCGAGAGTGTGCATGAAAAGAACGCCCAAATCTGACTTCGTATGAGGAAGTTATGATTTTTCAAAGTTTCTGCTTAGCAGTGTGCAGCCCGAAGTTCGAATATTAGATCGAGCGGTTTTTAGCCGACACAACCTAAATCAGAATCGAAGATCTCGTTAATAGTAGTGTAACGATAAAAAGACAGACGAAAAAGGACTTCGGATGAAGAGGTTATGAATTTTTAACAGACCAATCCTGTCCCGGCCTGTTAAAAATATAACTTTAAAAATAAAGTCAAAATTAGCCGACGGAGTCTAAACGAAAGTTGTATAGTACGTTCCCACCTACGCTTGGATATAAATAACGTCAAAAACGGAGCTCGTATACGAAAGTTATGAATTTTTGAAGTCAGGACTCGGAATTGCGAGACTTGGTGACGTGGCCAAATCAGGAGCGTTGCTTGTTGCCTACGGCCTCGTTTCGGATGGTGACAGCTGGTGCGAGGACTACGGCCAGCGTAATCTGAGAACTCCCCGCGTAGTCCGAAGAATTCCTTGCATACGAGGTACGCCCTGCGTCGGAAGAAGTTACGCCCAACGGTTTATCTTTCCTCGGTCCGGAGCTTGCCACGATGACCCACCGAAGCACTGACGCTTGTTCGCGAGTACGCCCAACGTACTTCGGACTACGCCCAGCGTAGTGCAAGGAGCTCCTCCTATAAATAAGGTGCGAGGGATTCCAAGTTCTTCACACCTCCCACTTCTACTTTCTCTCTCTAGACTCTCTCTCTAGCCCCTAAACCCCCCCCCCCTAACGTCTAGGAAAACCACCTAGCACCCGAAGGAAGCCCTGGAGCTCCCGAAGGCTCCGAGAAAAAGAGTTTTTCGGCTCGGAAACGCTGCTCCAGCGAAGCCCGGTTTTTAATAAAAACCCGCTGTAAGTGACCTACGCCTACACCATTTTAAATATAGCTTATATTTAAATATAATATCGTTATTATGAACCTATAAATAATATTTATCAGCGATTCAAAATCGTAATACTGATTGATCTACTTATGGGAATGATGTCTAGGCTGTGATTTAGTGAGGTGTTTAAAGTGAGATTTCCAAACAGTATACTTCGTATACCAAACGGACCCTACCTCCGATATGATCCTACCTGGTTGTTCCTTACTTGATAGATCATGAAGTAGACTTTGAGTTAATGATGAATCTAGACTAATAATTAGTAGCAATAAAGATTAGACTAAAACTTAGCGATAATAATGCTAGGTTTCGTCGAAGGAAAATAGAATCGTTAGAAGCGAAGCGCTGCCCGAGTTTGGAATCGTCACTTTAACAAGTGAGTGCATAGTTACTTTCATCTTACACATATATATAAAGTATTTAATATAAATTACGTGTTATGTGTGCATATTATCTGTGTTCTAGAGATCTATGAGGGATGAACAATTTATACATGTTTTAAATGATTTAAACTGTATATGTATTTTATATCTACGAAAATGTTGGGTAAAACATGGGTAGATGAAATAGTTGATGTGTGATAAAATGATGAGAGGCTTCAATGTTTAATATGATCTAGCCATCTAGTGGAGTATAGATGACGACCACAGACTATTCTAGACAGTCCAGTGGAACACTATCAGGCTCGTAACTTGTAGGTGTTTTTGAACTACGTATTCACTAGGTATTTTTGAACTAAGTGTTCACGATATGTTTTGAAGTAAGTGTTCCCCATATGTTTCGAACTAAGTATTCACCAAATGTTTTGAACTAAGTGTTCACCAGATGTTTTGAACTGCGTGTTCACCAGATGTACCCTGTTGTATAAACTCAGGAAACTATACGACTTAGTGCATGTTGTATAAACCCTGGCGACTATGCGACTTAGTGCCTGTTGAGTAAACCCTGGCAACGATGGATTTCATGTCGATTCCTTAGGATGATCCTTAGGAATGAATGAACGAGGAATAGCTAATTCTTAGGGTAGATCCTTAAGAGTAAAGAATAAAATGGGGATGGGTAATCGGGTTGATTGTTTGATGTTTAAACATAATAATTATATTATTGTGGGTTGAAAACCCTATGTACTCACCAGGTTTCCCAACCTGACCCACTCAAGCTTATTTGTATCACAAGTATCGATATGAAGCTACTTTACACTGAAAGATTTAAAAGAGATGTAGATCACTAGTGTAAATGAATGTAAGTTCTGTTTATGCTTATGTTTATGTATTGACGATGACATCCCAAGGTTTTGAAAATGAATACATTTCTTCGGAAATGCTTTGATAACGTATTTATCATGTTTTTCTGGCAACAAATTCTGCAACATTTTTATTAAAAGAGGTACTCTGATTTTTATAAAGCATAAACAAAATCGGTATTTTTTGGCCGTGAAAATGGGGATGTCACAGCATGATGCCTTGGTGGATTGATTTTTTTTCTTCATACCTCGGTCTTGTAAATGATGACTTGGTAGATTGATTTGTTCTTTCTACCTTGGTCTTGGAAATCGTAATGGAAAAGAATTTAATTAATGACAAGATAAGAAATGACACTTACGATGTGAAATGTTATGTCATGTATGAAAATAATTGAAAATGATTTATGATATGAAAAAAGATTGAAATTCTTTATGGTATGAATGAAAGGATTTTTCATGTAAAATGTGATAAATGTTTTTGGGTCACAAACCCATGTAGCTCACGAGACATTATTGTCTTATGTGTATTTTTTAATGGCATGTATCCATGGTTGTATTCAAGAAGAAAGATGATAGATTGAAGTAGAAGTTATGGGATAGAGAACATAGTGGAACTTGTTAAGTTCCTTTATTATTGTATGGATGTAATTCTTATTTGCTTGCTATGGTTTGTATGATGAATAATTGTAACACGTAACTTTTTATTGTAAATGTTTTTATGGGAATGGTTTTTAGTAAATGAGGGTTAATAATCGTAATGATTTTGTTTAAACCATAGCATTTTGAAGTTTGAAAAAGTTTGAAAAATTCGGTGTGCTACACTTTTTGTAGTACAAGCCTCTAGTACCTTTCACACCTACTCCTACTTGTCCCAAGAATTGGCTCGCATTGCCAATTCACCGTACGAGAAAAGAATCACACAACAACTTAACACGTGGAATATACATAAATAGGGATTTTATAATTTTTGAAAAACGATTATAATAATTTTCAAGTACTCCATACTCCACGTCTCTTACATCATACTACATAACATAATACTATATATATATATGATGACTACTTCATATCTGGAATTATGGATAACTAGCTTACTCCTCTGGTCTGCTTCATCTTCTGCTGCCTCCAGGGTCATTTGAAATTCTTGTGCCTTTGTCTTTTGTGGCACATTTGGATTTGCTGTTTATTTCTTCTTTGGGTAATCCTTCATTAAGTTCTTTTCTTCCCTACACTCAAAACATACTCTCCCATTGTCCCTACATTCATCAGAATAGTAACCAGGCCTTCCACACTTGTAGCAGGTTACCTCTTCCTTGCATTGCCCCAAATGCTTCCTTCTGCATTTTTCACACCACTTAGCTTCTTTGTTACTTCCAGACTTATTGTCGTTGGGGCCAAACTTCGATAATCTACTCTTTTTATCGGATTTTGAGAATTCTTCACCTTTTCTTTTCTCCCCAACTTCATCTTCTTTGGCGACTCTTTCCTTGATCATGTCTTCAACATGTTTGAAATCCAGATGGCTGCCTCAAGAGTAGGTTTGTGACATATTGGTATAGTGGACTCCCATGATAGTCCCTTTACGTACTTATCAAGTTTTGTAAGCTCATCGGGTATGAGGCACAAGGTGAAATCCATTTTTTCTTAGAAGGCATTGATGTATTCATCAACGGAGATGATATGCTTCTTTAATGTTAGAAATTGGTTTTCCATTTCTAGCATGTTTTGGGCTGAGCAGAATTTGCATTGAAGTGTACCAAGAACTCTGCCCATGCCAGTTGTAGTGACTTGATAGGGATTATCGACTTTCCTAGAATGTTCCACCAAAGAACATCCCCACACCTAAACTAACGAACAACATAAGTGGGCTGCAACTTACCTTTGCAACCACATGTTATGAAGGCTAGTTGCATCTCAGAACTCCAATCCATAACTCAAATTGGATCTTCCTTTCCATTAAATGTCCACGGTTTGCAAGTCGTGAAGTCCTTATACTTGCATTTGTTCCTTTAGACGCATAATCCTCCTTATCATTCCGAAATTATATGTCAGCTCTTATACCTTAATTTATACGCTTAGAATCATGATCACATAAACTTTCTAAATCAAGTTCGGCAACAGACCTTAGATTCTTTAAAATAATACTAATCTAGGTAGGTAACCTAAATCATGCTATTACACAAATCATTTAGCACATAGTATCAATTTTGGCACATTCCCTAAAGTATTTTAGTGTTTTTATTAATTCAGATATTTAACCTAAAATAGAATACACCTCATAATCATTTCATAGCATTCTATATTTTAGTCTAGAAATCCCAAAAATTCCTAGTTCGCTTAAAATAATGCTCTGATACCAATTGTGACATCCCCATTTTTACGGACCGAAAAAACCTCTTTCTTTATGCTTATTTTAAAACATAGTATTCTTTATATTGCCGAATTTGTCCGACAAAAGTATTTCCAAAGAAATATTTTCATTGATTATTAAAAACTTGGGATGTCAAAACTGATACAAGAATTATAAGCATAAACATAGTCATTATCGACCTTACAACATATATTTTACTATGGTCGGCACCTCCTCGAATCTCTCATCAGATCCAAACATCACTATCTGTGTACCTTTGTACCACTACCTGTGATACAAAGAAATTAATTTGGTCAGACTTGGGAGCCTGGTGAGCACATAGTGTTTTCAACCCACAATATTTTCATCTTTAGTTATATATATATATATATATATATATATATATATATATATATATATATATATATATATATATATATATATATATATATATATATATATATATATATATCAATAATCAAATAACCCAGTTACCCATTCCTATTAACCTTACTTCCAAATCCAAAAACAATGATCTTGAGGGATCTCTCCTAAAGGATATTTATCAACAGTGGTCGTCATTTGTACTTCCTTAAATAACTAGGCACAACAGTACGATAGAACCTTGGATGAGCATAGCAGTATGATAGTTGATAAGTAGCAACCAGGTAAGATCATATCAAAGGTAAGGTCTGTTTGGTTACAGAGTATACTGTTTGGAAATCTCACTTTAAACATCTCACTAAATCTAGCCCAGACATCACCCAGGTAAGTATATCAATCATTATTATGACATGGAATCACTGATAAATCTTATTTATAGATTCATAATAACGACTATGAATATAAATATAAGTTACAGTTGAATTAAGATAAGTGTAGCTTAACTTACAGTGATTTTTCTAGCAAAAAATCAAAAAATTGCACTTGCAGAACTTCGACTCGAGAGCTCCTAGTTACCGGGTTCTTCGATATCCCGGGGTTGCACTAAAACTTCTAAAATATAGAGAAATTTCAGTTTTTGAAGAATGGAAATCCAGAGAAGAGTTTTGGATGTGTGAAGAAGTGAATGAGGGCTGGAAGCAATTTAATAGGAAAAATTTCGACTAGGCGCGGTGCGCCTTTAGAGGTGTGTGTCGCGCCCTTCAGACATGTTCCTCTCGCCATATGACACATGCCGAAAACCCCGTGGGCCACGTTGTGCCTTCTTGAACCGCGCACGACACCTCGCATACCTGCAAATTATTAAATTCTCAAAAATCCATAACTTATTCATACGAGCTCCATTTTCAACATTTTGTATATCCACACATAGCCATCGACGATTACTACATCTTTTATTTAGAGTTTGTCGACTAATTCTCACTTTATCATTAAAATTATATTTTTAATAGGCTTAGATTGTTAAAGTCCGTATAAAAATCATAAATTCATACGACATCCGTTATTAACCGTTTTTATATCGACAAAATCCTATTCATAAAATATTCAACTCCCCTTTTGATTGTTTTGCGTTGACATTTCGAAAAATCATAACTTTCTGATAAAAAGTCAGATTTAGGCGTTCTCTATATGCAAACTCTTGGTTTAACGATTACTATGAATTTTGTTTAGATTACTTAGGCTAATAGGCAACCTATCTCCGATTCACTTTTTATGAAGCGCATAACCGTATTGGTTTAATTCCGAAACTTCGAAAAAGCATAACTTCTTCATACAAAGTTGGATTTAAGCACTCTTTATATCCTTGAGATAGTCATTGCGAAACATCTTTAACTATGATTATCTTAAATGTCTAGCACAAATCTGTAAGCGTAATATTTTGTGTCTATATATTATTGCACAAGACATGAAAATTTTGAGGCCTCTTAAAGGAAGGGCCATAGACCATCGTCTATGTTTTTTTGGAAACGGCAAATGATTAAACGGAAGCCTACTCGCATATTTCAACGACCATCGTCTATGTTACCCACCATTTAAGAGAGTCATGTCTAAATAGTTTATAGAAGTTCAATACAATATGTTTTGACATATATTTGACTTTTAAAAGATTGTATAAAATTACCTTGCTTCTAAAATCCATGCTAGTTTAGTCGCATATATCCACTTTAGTCATTATCGTTTCGCCATCAAACATTATAAATAGCGTAGGCTCCTCCACTATTTTTGGCTAACATTTTCTTGTATGATATCATAACTAGCATCAATATATTTGCCACCAAAATTTGTAGCTTTATACACCTTTTACGGTATATCTTTTCTTTTCTTCAGTTGATTTCGAATCATTTGGAGTTTCATCCAATCAATATTTTTGTTTCTTGTAAACGTAAATGAATCCATTTTTGAAAAAAAAAAAAAAAGTTTGTTGCACATAAATCAAAATAAATGAAAAAATAAAATAATTTCAATAATCCCTGCTAGAACTTTAATTTTCCTAATGTAACCCCCTTTTGTTAATTAGTTGTACCGCATCACCCTTAAAACAAACATGTGCCAACAACATATTTTTCCCATTGGGGTGATTTTGATAAGCTGCTCACCATATATAAATTAAAAGAAAATCAAAACTAAAAGATATCTCGTGACCTAGGCCACATGCACAACCCAACATCACTAAAGCTCACCTCTTTTTAATAATATTATTTAGTGGTGGAGTTAAATTACTTTTGTAATTAAAACTAATTTTGTTAGTAACTACTTTTTTATTTTGAGTAAATAAATAAATAAAATATATCGAAGTACGTGATTAATTTGTCTCTAGGATACGATACCAATATTGATATATATTTTTTTAATATAGAATTGGATTGGGTTGGATTGCTAATGGGAGTAAAAGATTAGGGTTAATTGAGTTGAAGATGTGGAAGAGAACGAAATTAATTTTTTAATATATGATTGGGTTGAATTGGGTTGTGAATGGGGATAGTCTTACACCTCACCATTCACTTGTTATCTTAACAAAATAGTATATTTTATCTGTAGAGAATTAAAAATCTTAAATTTTAATATATATATATATATATATATATATAATAAAAATACAAATTTTGGCCAGCAACCAATCACAACAGGAGAAAGAGCGGTGAAGGGTGTGTAGTATAGTAGGATACGGTTACCTTCCACTCACCATCTTTAGGCACCATACCTTCCGGCCTTTTAATTTATAATTGACATTACTTTGCAAATATGTCTCGTTTCGTTTAGTTCTTATTAATTTTGTAAAAAAGTTACATATATATATATATATATATATATATATATATATATATATATATATATATATATATATATATATATATATATATATATATATATATATATGTTCTGGGGAAATGAATACAAGAAGTGCAACTTTAATCAAGAGAAGTTGTGTCCTACATAATGGGGGCAAATGACTTTACAAACTGATCCTAGTAATGGGACAATTCTGCCAGTTACGTCTCACCATTCATTGGTTACAATATCTAAATTATCAAAGTATTATGACTTGAAAACTAATAATCAAAAGTTATTATTCCTAAATAATAATTTCGAAAAGTAAACGATGACATAAGATTTTGTCTTTTTTCTTTCTTTTATTTCTCACTATGGTTTATTATATACTTTCTTCGTCTTTTAGATATATAAATTTCTAGTACACGTTAAAAATTCGTATATACACATTGATCATAACATAGGCGAATCCACTATTGAGTTTCATGTCTAGCGACAGAGCAAATGTGTCGAGCCGCCTCCTCCACGTTTGGAGATTAACGGAGCTATTAAAAGATCTTAAAAGTATTTATGCAACTATGGTAACCGAATCTAGAATATTCTAATATTCTAGGTATTCTAGGTTGGCCACAAGTTCACGGTGTGTTTGAGATTTATTGCAAGGGGAGTTAGTTTTTAACTTGTAACTGCTACATATTCTAACCTAATAAATGAAAATCAATTTTGCCAAATATCATGTTTTTATTGAATTTGACACATGTCATTTTTTAACAGTTTTTGAATTATTATTTTTTCCACTTGTCATTTTCTTGTATTTTTAATTTTCTTAAATTTAAAATCCACATTTTAGTTAGATTTATATATGTAAAGTAGATCATTCTATTAAATTTCGTAATAAATATTCTACAACCTTTCAAATATCTTAC
The DNA here is from genome assembly GCF_052849685.1 of Lactuca virosa. NCBI lineage: Eukaryota > Viridiplantae > Streptophyta > Magnoliopsida > Asterales > Asteraceae > Lactuca > Lactuca virosa. The sequence continues at coordinate 169,380,078 of NC_136429.1, forward strand.
ATTATATATTATATATTAATATACTTAATTTATTTATTATATTCTTATGTAAAATTATTACTTTAAAAAATATGTAATGCTTATAATTTAATATTAAATTTTTTTTATAAACCCGTGTAATACACGGGTCTCAGACCTAGTAAACATATAAAGGAAATCAATTTTTTTTTATAAACCCGTGTAATACATGGTGTCAAAATGTTTTCTTGGTGTTATGTTCCTTGTTCCTTTTACCTCAAATTCTTATGGGTAATTTTATGTAGAAAGACCATGTTTTGAACCATCAAAAAGGTTTTCAAAATAGTCCCTTAAGGTCTTTATATTAGGCTTAATGGTGGAGGAAACTCAAGCCCTAGTGGTGTTTCTCTTTTAGCAATGAACTTCGTTTTTCCCATAAAAGCAATGTACTTTGAATCATGGCTTGAGATTGAAATTGTTATTTTAACTTCTTGACATTTTGCTACTGTTAAGAACTCAATTTCCATCTTTTTAGTTAATTTTGGTTATTGCTTAATGGGTTAAGTTGTCCATTAACCCTTAAAATGTAATGATGGAAAATTCTGAAAAATTACAAATTTGTTCCTGTTTTGGAAAATATATAGAAAAATCATCAGGAGTCGGATTGGGGATCCGCAAACTCTAAAAGTTTTAATTTTGGGTCTAGTTTGTCCATACGTTTTCTCAAGACCTGATATTGTCCCTAAACAAGGTGAAAATCGTCGTTTTCAAAGAGTGGTAAGAAATTAGCTGCACGGACATGCTGTCTTCTAAAATTCATAAAAAGTTCTAGAAAAATCATATGGAATTGTACGAGCACTTTCTGAAAAGATAAAAATTTAATGTATTGGAATATAAAAAAAAGATTGAAATTTACTAAGGTATAAGTGGGGCTAAAGTGGCCTTGAACAGGCTGCTATTTCAGGTCAAAATCTGGGAATTTGACCTAAAAACTAATTTGCATGTTTGGGTAGTAGATTTCTATTATTTGTTCATGTAAAATTCTAGTAATCCAATTATTTGTGCTTTACTAGGGGATGGTTTGATACCTTAGTACTTACAAGAGCTAAGGTGTAGAGAGGACACACTTTTGATAAAGGTCAGTCATTTATTGTGGTTAATTAGCACTTGAATAAGGGGTAGCATGCTTGTACACTTGTTTGGTTGATGTGATGATTGTTTGATGCTATTTCTTGCTTTGTATGAGATATATGGAAGTCTGATTCTGTGATGCATGTGCAGTAATAATGAATGTAGGATTCTTGATATGCTACAAATTATTATATGAATTAAATGGTGATAATTTGTGAGTTTAAGTTCATGCTAATGGTGAGTGTGTGCATGCTTGTTTGAAAAATGATATTGGTATGCTAATTGTTGTTTTGTCACATTTGTATGAAACTAAGTATTGCATTTTAGAAAGTTGATTGCTAAAAGGTGTAATTCTCTATTTTGATGATATATGCTAAGTGTGAGAAAATGCCTTCATTATTGTAATGAGTTGTAGTTGTAATATGCATTAGATAATTCACATTAATTTACATACATGATTACAAGATAATGGTGAGGTGTGTGTTACCCGTGTGAGTGAAGTAATTAATTATTAATTAATTAACAATAATGGGAACACAAGTGCACATAATAAAAGGGTAGAAACCTAACTTTAGGTGAGCGCCTTTTTGGGATATCGCGACGGAAGTATATCGAGGAGAAAGAACTTAACCCGAGACGATGTCGAGTGGTTTTCTAGACAACCATCTCGAGGCATCATTCGAGTGCACTAAGGTGCACGGGACTGGAGTGATGTTGGTGATCATGGATGCCATGTACAAATATCACATTTTGGTGTAGACATGCTCGTGGAGGTGTTGATACCTCCCTCAAACGACAACACATTGGTTACGTCTGTGCAAAGTCAGAGTAGTGAAGATGGAGAACCACTGACATTGTTATGGGTGAGAGCCGCACCCCATTCGGTGCACTGCGTTGCCAAGTCACATTAGTAGCGAACGAGGTCTTACTTCGGGGGGTAGTTAGCGGTTTGTAGACCCATTAAGCGAGGGACATTAATAGTAATTTTATTAATGGAAATAAATAAGTAATTACTACGATGAAAGCATGTCCAAGTTAATATATACATTATATATTAATATTTATAAGTGATGGAAGATCGGGAACATTAAGAAGTAATTACATCAATGATCAAAAACAAATAATTACTGCGATAAAAGAATGTCCAGATTAATATATAAATAATATATTAATAATTCTATCGATGTTTGATATTTGTTTGGCATGGATTGTTTTTGTGTTTGAACATGTTAAATGATCTATGTTGCTTTCTTATCCATGTGTTTTGGGTACGTCTTTTGTAATTTGTAACTGATTGTTTATATTGTTGCAAAATGCATATGTAAGACATTTACACCACTATGTGGGTTTGATTAGTCATTATGATTTTGAGTCATGATTAGTATTTTTCTAAGTGTACCAACACCGAGCCTCTATGCTATAATTGCAAGTAGATGGGACATATAATCCGGCAGTTCCCGAATCCAAAAGTTATTGTGGGTAGTTTAGATATGAAAACGAAGAAAGGAAAAGCTCCAACACGCACATTTCAGATGACAGATGAGGAGGTCGGACACGATGAAGAGGTACTCTCATAACTTTTTCATCTAAGTGTCTTGTTTTCTATGTGTAATTATGTTTGATACTAGAGGTGGTAGATCATTTGTATTTACTACTTTTTGTCCTTATTTGTATTAGTTCTAAGTTTTTATAAAGTTTTTTTTGTTGGACATTGTGCTAGCGGTAGGGAATCCTATTTTTATGTTTGGGGAAATGTTCGATGAGTGTTCTAATGTGATGATTGGACACACTTTTTCCCTTTTGACTTGGAATCTGATCAGGATCATGTCTTGTGATGTCGTCATTGATATGTTGTGGCTGTCTTCCAGTCAGACTAAGATTCTATGCGCTAAACGCGTGTGCGAGTTCTGCGTTTTGTGTGAGGGTATATCCGTTTTGTGATGATAGAACTCTAGGGTTCGTTTCCATCATTTACGCTTTGTTCGCATCAGTATCTGATTCCAACGACGAAATCATTTTAAGGAGGGGAGAATTGTAACGACCCGAAAATCCTTCCGTTAACGACATTAGCTTTCCGTTACTCGAATAATTATTGATACGATGATTTTAGATTTATGATGTTAAAATGAAATAAATTAAATAAAAATAGTATTATTTAATGACTAAAAGAATTATCAATAATTAAAAGGAATATAATCCAATTAAATTGATTTTTGTGGAAAATGGGTTATAGATAATTCATTTAAATGGTGTAATTGATGTTGAGGGGCTAAAGTGTGATTAAAAAGAAACTTAAATTGATAACTGATCTTGGGTTACGGTATTTAGGGTGCAAGTCTGAAAAAGAGGGCTTATATTGAAAATTTTGTCCAATACCTCCCCATATGTTGTGTCCGATCGGGTTTAATGCTTATTGGCCCATTTCTTTTCCTTCCTTCGGCTTTTGAATCCATATTAGAGGCTCATTCTAACTTCTTAGGGATGTTTTACAGTGACGACATGAATATAGGCGAGTGGGAGAGATAGCGAGGTGAGGAAGAGAGCAGTTAACGATAGAGAAAGAGATAGACGAAAGGGAGGCGTGTGGTGGTCGACTGTCTCTTGGGAGGACAATATTGAAGCTTGTAAGGTCAATTTTCCGACTTTGTAAGTTCTTGGTGTTTCTTTCTCAATTATTTCGCTTCAATTGGTGAGATTTGGTTGAATTCATGGGTTAATTGCCTTCTACTTGATGTCCTTAATCATACTTTCTTCCCAGTCTAAACTCAAGATTTTATGTATGGTCAAATTATAGCCACATTGAGTTTGTTTCTTGATGAATTATTGTTGTGAAAATCCTTGTAAAACACTCCCTTGTATGTTAGTATTGGTGCTAAAAAGAAATTGGTTGGAATGATGGTGTCAAAATGTTTTTTTTGGTGTTATGTTCCTTGTTCCTTTTACCTCAAATTCTTCTGGGTAATTTTTTGTAGAAAGACCATGTATTGAACCATAAAAAAGGTTCTCAAAATAGTCCCTTAAGGTCTTTAAATGATGCTTAATGGCGGAGGAAACTCAAGCCCTAGTGGTATTTTCTCTTTTAGCAATGAACTTTGTTTTTCCCATAAAAGCAATGTACTTTGAATCATGGCTTGATGTTGAAATTTTTATCTTAACTTCTTAACATGTTGCTACTGTTAAGAACTCCATTCCCATATTTTTATTTGATTTTGGTTATGGCTTAATGGGTTAAGTTTTCAATTAACCCTTAAAATACAATGCTGGGAAATTCTGAAAAATTACAAATCTGTCCCTGTTTTGGAAAAACTATAGGAAAATCATCAGTAGTCAGATTACGGATCCATAAACTCTCAAAGTTTTCATATGAGTCTAGTTTTTCCATCATTTTTCTTAGGATCTGATATTGTCCCTAATCAAGGTGAAATTTGTCTTTTTCACTGACTGGTCAGAAATTAGCTGCACAAACATGTTGTCTTGAAAAATCAGAGAAAATTCTAGAAAAATTGTATGGACTTTTGCGAAGACTTTCTAAAAGGCTAAACGTCTAGCCTACTAGAATAAGAAAAAAATATTGAACTTATTTTGGTATAAGTGGGGCTAAAGTGTCCTTGAGCAGGTTGCTGTTTCAGGTCAAAATATGGGAATTTGACCTAAAAACTAATTTGCATGTTTGGGTAGTAGCTTACTAATATTTGTTCATGTAAACTTCTAGTAATCCAGTTATTTTTGCTTTACTATGGGATGGTTTGATACCTTAGTTACTATAATAGTTGAAGTGTAGAGAGGACACGTTTTTTACAAATATGAGTCATTTCTTGTGGTTAATTAACACTTGAATAAGGGGTAGCATGCTTGTACACTTGTTTGGTTGATGTGATGATTGTTTGATGCTATTTCTTGCTTTTTATGAGATGTATGGAAGTTTGATCATGTGATGCATATGTAGTAATAATGAACATAGGATTCTTGGTATGGTAGAAATTATTATATGAATTAAATGGTGCTAATTTGTGAGTTTAGGTTCATGCTAGTGGTGAGTGTGTGCATGTTGGTATGAAAAATGATATTGGTATGCTACTTGCGGTTTTGTCACATTTGAATGAAACTAAGTATTGCATGCTCGAAAGTCGACTGCTAAAAGGTGTAATTCTCTATTTTGATGATATATGCTAAGTGTGAGAAAATGCCTTGATTATTGTGATCAGTTGTAATTGTAACATGCCTTAGATAATACATCTTAATCTACATGCATGATTACAAGATAATGGTGAGGTGTGTGTTACCCGTAGGAGTGAAGTAATTAATTAATAATAATAGGAAAACAAGTGCGTATAATAAAAGGGTAAACACCTAACTTTAGGTGAGCGCCTTTTTAGGATATCGCGACGGAAGGATATCGAGGAAAAAGAGCTCAAGCCGAGACGACATCGGGTGATTTTCTAGAGAACCATCTCGAGGCATGGTTCGAGTGCACTAAGGTGCATGGGACTGGAGTGATGTCGGTGATCTTGGATGCCATGTAAAAACATCAAGTTTGGGTGTATACATGCTCGTGGAGGTGTTGATACCACCCTCAAACGATAACACATTGGTGCACTGGGTCGCCACGTCATGTTAGTAGCGAATGGGGTCTTACTTCGGGGGGAAGTTAGCGGTGGGTAGACCCATTTAGCGAGGAACATTAATAGTAATTTTATTGATGGAAATAAATAAATAATTATTGTGATGAAAGAATGTCCAGGTTAATATATACATTATATAATAATATTTATAAGCGATGGAAGATGAAGGAAATTAAAAAGTAATTACACCGATGATCAAAAATAAATAATTACTGCGATGAAAGAATGTCTAGATTAATATATAAATAATATATTAATAATTCTATCGATGTTTGATGTTTGTTTGGCATGGATTGTTTTTGTGTTTGAACATGTTGAATGATGTATGTTGCTTTCTTATCCATGTGCTTGAAGTGACTCACCGTGCTGATGCTAACACTTGTTCTTCGTTGTTGTTATGGCTGCATTGGTACATGTAGCATGATCTTTGATGGATTGGTGAGGATAGGAATCTTTGGGGTAGTTGCTATTAAATGTTTTTAAATGATACCATTTTGAGACTCATGTGATGTTTTCATTTTTCACTTGGTTTGGAGTGTTATGGTTTGAAATTATAATACTTGATTGTTGAAGGAAATGTTTTGAAAATAAACAAAACATTGGTGATGTTTTCTTTTAAATTTAAATAAGACCTCCACTAATGTTTTCTGATATAAAAATGGTTAAAAATAAAAGAAAAATTTTGGTTGAAAAATCACGGTGTTACATATAGGGACCTTCCCAAAGGATCATTGCAAGCAAAAGGTACACAATATAGCTTTGTGAATTAATCTAGCAATATATTTTAATAAGGCAACCATGGGGGGATAGAGTACGTCGCATGAACATGAAGTTCATCACCTAAAGGTTGTTAGTCTGTAAGTGTTCCACTAGGCTGTCTAGAATAGTTTGTGGTTGTCATCTATACTCTATTAGATGTCTACATTGCTACATCGCTAGTCTGATTGTACCATAAAATTCATGGCATCTCTTCATCATTTTTATCACCCTTCGCTACCCAATAATATATGTATGAAAATATATATGCAATAAACTCAAGTAAAGCATTATTTCACCTAACATAGATACATGTAATGAGCATATATGCCATTTATTTATCTAAATACTTCATATCTATATGTAAGAAGAAAGTGGCTATGCACTCACTTGTTAAAAGTGGATGACTTCTGATTTGGGAAGAGCTTCGCATGACACCTTAGCTTTTACTTTGATAAGACTTTGGTATAATTATCACTAAGTTTTTGTCTTATATTAGTCATGACTATAATAACGATAGTTTAGATTCCTCAACAATTCCAATAAATACTAATCTATAGCTGTTAAGGACTAACTAGGTAAGATCATATCAGAGATAGGGTATGTTTGGTATACAAAGTATACTGTTTGGAAATCTCACTTTAAACACGTCACTAAATCTAGCCTAGACATTACCCCTGTAAGTAGATGAATCAATATTATGACATGGAATCATTGATAAATCTTATTTATAGATTCATAATAACGACTATGAATATAAATATAAGTTACACTTGAAATAAAATAAGTGCAACTTAACTTACATAGTTTACTGAGAGAAATTCCAGAAAATTCACAGGCAGAACTTTCACCCGAAAGCTTCGTCAGGGTTTTTGATGCCCAAGGCTTCACCAAATACTTCAAATCTAAAGGAAATTAGGACCAAAGAAAGAGAATATCATGAGAAGTGGTTATGGAGGTGTGAGAAGTGGTATAAAGAGGTTGCTCTATTTATGAGACGATTTTGACCAGGCGTACCGTGCCTATAGAGGGGCGCGCCGCACCCTCCTTCCACGCTGATCATTCTATTTTGTGACACATATCGAAAAAGTGGTGGTCCATGTTCCATTTTCTATAAGCGCGTGTCGCGTTTACGTTGTACATATGAGGATTTTAATTTTTTTTTTCTAAAAATCGTATCTTTCTCGTACGATCTCCGTTCTTAACGTTCTTTATATCCACACGCAACTATCGACGAGTACCACATATTTCATTTAGACTCCGTCATATATGTTTCAATTTATTATTAGTTGCATATTATTAAAGAGATTAGACTGTTGATACCCATATAAAAATCATAACTCTTTCATACGAATTCCGTTCTCGACTGTCTTTATACTGATAGAAACCTATTCGCGAGATCTTCAACTCTCATTTAGATTGTTTTGACTAACAATAAATCAATTTGAATTTTTATTTTTGTTCCCGCACTAATACGTTGAAACTATGAAAAATCGTAACTTCGTCATATGAAGTCAAAATTAAATGATCTCTATGTGCACGCTCTTGCTTTTATGATTTCTATGAGTTTTGTTTAGATCACTTAGACTAATAGGAAACATATCTCTGATTCGTATTTTACGACGTACTTTGCCGAATAGGACTGAACACAAAAACTTCTAAGACGTATAACTTCTTCATACAAAGTCAGATTTAAATGTTACTTATATCCCTAGAATCATCATCGCGACTACTACAACTCACATTAACATTATTTACCCGAAATAGTCTTCTATTAAAAATATATTTTAATCACTCGTAAAGCGTAAAACGAATAATTATTGCTTATTATATTTTAAATGTCTAGCCCGAATTTGCGGGCATTACAGTTACCTCCCCCTAGGATGATTACGTCCTAGAATCATCAACAAAACAACATTGGATAATGATCCTGCAGGGGACCTTTCCATCCTAAGCAATATCTGTAACTTCTATGTCTTTGCAAACGTGTATCAAACTCTTGGGCTTCTTAGCTATTGGTGGTTCTCGACCTTGCACCCTCTCTTCATTCTTTGTTGGACCTTCGGTCCTAACTTTTGAGTTACAAACTTGACCTTCACAAGAGATTCCTTCTCCTTCTCAAACATGCTCAACCCATGATAAGGTGTTTGCTTTTTCTACCATAACAAATCAAATGATAATGCTCTAATGAGCTTCCATCGGATGATGCAATGGCTAGACTTAGGTATCTATGAGTCAAACTTTAGTGTGAAAGATACCTTCCTTCGTGTTCTAATTTCATACGACCACATCATAGTAGGTATCATTTCTTCCTACAGGTTTCTTAATACTAACGATAGTTGTAATTCTTTTGTTGATCACTTATATCATCCCCTTCTCTAATCTTTGACCAACGGCGGTCTCTACGCTTAAGGTTCTCTGAACCAGGTAGCTTGCTTTACAAATTTATGTTAATCATACTCAATTTGTTATGACCACTAGGGTCGGAACAAAGATTATTCTTCCTAGACATCACCGAAACCGAAATGAAGGTAATGACAGGAATTGAAATAAAAAATGAACTCATCTACTAGTGCCTTAGTAACCTTGTGAGGATTCCTGATTCAAGTACGAATCATGTATTAGCGTTAGTATAGGCTCCTACTACCTTTCATACTTATGCATACTCAACACAAGAATTGTCCTGTAGTCTTTAAGTCACCATACAAGAAATAACAACTTAACACATTGAAAAGTACAACATAATTAGGGATTTATATAACTTCTAAAAATGAATACAATATTATTAAAGTTCACCATACTCCATGTCTACTACATTAGGCTACATAACATAATACTATCTGTATGGGATGACTATTTCATATTTAGAAATCTGGATAAGTAGTTTCCTCCTCTAATTTGCTTCATCTTTTACTACTTCCAATGTCATTTGAAATGCTTGTTCCTCTGGTTTTTGTGGCACATTTGGATTTTCAACTTCCTTTTTCTTTGGGCAATCCTCAAAATATGCCCATTACTTCCACATTCGTAACATCTCTTGTCACTGAACATACAATCTTATTCATAGTGGCCAGTCCTTCCACATTTTTAACAGGTCACTTCTCCGTTGCATCTCTCATAGTGCTTCTTCTGACATTTCTCACACCACGTGGCTTCATTTTTACCCATAGACTTCTTGTCGTTGGGGTCAGACTTCGAGAATATACTCTTCTTATTTTATTTTTAGAATCCTCTACTCTTTCTCGTCTTGCTAACCTCTACTCTTTCCAAACCGTTTTCCCTATCTTGGTCTCTACATTGCTAACCGCCTAGGTGGCCGCTTTCAGAGTGGATTCTAGCTTCACCGTTAGACTAAAATCCGATGGTAGTCCACTAGCAAACTTACTTACTTTGGGAAGTTTGGTTGGAACTAAGTGAGGAACTAGTTTCATGTTCTTAGTAAAAGTTGCAGTGTACTCCCTGCCATTTATATTTCCTTTCTTCAGGTTCTGGAATTCATTGTTCACTTCTAAGAGATCTATTTATGAGCAGTATTGCATTTTCAACTACTCAAGGAAGTTTTCCCATGACATCTTCCTTGCTTCTCCCTTTGGCATGGAATCGGCCAAAAAATTCCACCGGATTAACACTCCAGGTTTCTATTGTCTGGCCGTTAAGATGGTTTTTTATCGGTCATTACAGTCAAAACTATCAAACACCATCTCCATTTCAGAGATCTAGTCCAGAATTTCCACTGGTGTCAGGCTCCCAGAGAGACTTGGTGGTTTTAGAATCCTTGAAGTCCTTGTACTTGCATCTATTTCTTTCAATCCCATCTTCAGGGTTATTCCTCTAATCTTTCGTTGTTCAGCTTGGTCAACATTCCTACTAGAGCTTCCTTCTTCGGACTGTACCTCATTTAACACCGGTTTATCAACCGGTGTAGTGGGTTCATCCTTATTTTTCCATAGTAGTCGTCTTGTTTCTTCCATTTGTCGGACTAGCATGACTTGTGTCATCTCCTGAACTCCTGCCATCGTGATTAGTTTTGGCCCAGGTATTGCCTCTTGTGCGCCCTCAACAATACAAGGCATAAGCTACTGATTTCTGTTACCATTTCCTAATCTGGTATGTGTTATGACCATGGCGCTCTGTACACCAAAAAATCGTTTAGTGTACCAGAATCTTAAGTATATTATTATAGAGAAGGTTTTAGTTATGTTTAGATACATAATGCTCCTTATCACCCCCAAAAAGTTATATGCCGGTTCTAATACATTAATTTGTATGTTTAGAATCCTGAACATGTAAAGTTTCCAAATCTTTAAATCTAGTCAATTAATAGCAATTTAGGTAGGCAACTTAAGGCATGCTATAATATAAATCATTTAGCACATAAAAAAAATTAGGCATCTTATCCTAAAGTAAGCTAGTGCTTGTCTCAATTCAGGTATACATCCCCATTTTCATGGCTCGAAAAAAACTTCTTCTTTATGTTTATTTAATTTAGAGTATTCTTTTATTGCAGAATTTGTTCCCAAAACATTTGTATTATGATATAATATCAATATTAAAGCATTTCCGAAGAAATGGTTTTGATTAATATATAAAAACTTGGGATGTCATAACTGATACAAAACATAAGAAAAAACTTGTCATAACAGGACTTACAACACCTTATTATACTAGTGGCCTAAATCTCCAAGAATCTCTCATAAAATCCAAGTATCACTGTCCCTATACCTTTGTACCACTACATGTGATACAAAGATACTGAGTGGGTCAGGCTGGGAGGCTTGGTGAGTACGTAGGGTTTTCAACCCACAATACTATAATTAATTTAATATTATGTTTCACATCAACCAATTAACCTGATTATCAATTCAGGAAATCCTGTAGCCATATATGTCAGTAAGGCAACCATGGGGGGGGGGGGGAGTACATCGCAAGAACATGATTTTCATCACCAACGGGTTGTGAGACTGTTAGTGTTGCACTGGGCTGTCTAGAATAGTCTGTGGTTGTCATCTAAACTATGTTAGATAACTACATCGCTACATCGCTAGTATAATAGTACTATAAAATTCATGGCCTCACCTCATCATTTTTCATCACCCTTCGCTCCCCAATATAATATAAGTATGAAAATATATATACACGATAAACTCAAGTAATACATTATTTCACCTCACATATATACATGTAATGAGAACATATGTCATTTAATCATCTAAATACTTCATATCTATGTGTAAGATGAAAGTAACTATGCACTCATGATGAAACAATGAATCGAGTATAAAATGAATCAGAGTATAAAATCAAGTAAGAATGCGAGATTGAACAACGGATGTAAATATGATCTTGTTTCAGCTCTATTACACTTTCGAATGTTTACAGAGTACAAAGACAGGTCTGTAAAAACTCTTCTCTAACTCTAGTAAATATCCCTATTTATAGGGAACAGAAAGCGTACAAAAAATATACTAAGGCATAGACACTTAAGCTTCGAATAAAAGCGCCTTAGTAAAATAGATTACAAAACATTCGAAGAGTACAAAATACACTTCGACTAATTACAACATTTAGACCCTTACAATCTCCCCCTTTGTAATTATAGTCGACCTTCTTAATTTGTAAGAAGCTGGATGGAATACAGCATCACTCTTCGAATTTCCGTGTACCAGGAAATTATCTTCTTTAGCTCTTTCTTATCTCCTTCATTGGTCTTCTTACAATGATTCATACGAACAATTAAGTTCGTATATTAAGACGTTGAATATCTTTCCACTTCGCATGCCTGGAATAAGAAACGTTTTGCTTTTCCAGCCTTGTCTTTTCCTGCGAAGACCATCCCAAAAGGCTTCAAGCAGATTTCACCATCAGCATAGTTTTTCAATTCTGCTTGAGTCTTCGTAGGTGCCATTGGAGCTTTTATTTCCATACCTTTAGCTGTAGCTAACTCCACATCTGTTAGAGCCAAGAATTCATAATAATTTTCGATGAAAATCTTGATGTGAGCAACCCCAAGCTTAAATTCATCAGGTTCAGTTTTTTGAAGATATGAAAATGATTTATCTTTCAGAATCAATGCAACTTGTATAAGATCATACAAGTTCATTAATGGAAAATCTGCAATTGTAAATTCGCCAATATTTCCATTTGCCCTGGCAACCACATACTTGATATTTTGGACTGTGTTTTCGAACACCACATCCTTTTTCATACTGATTACTTTCTTGATCTTCATCAAAGACCAAACTTCCTCAGGGGCTTTTGGAAGAACAGCATGAAATCTAATTTTCATGTGAGTACCATCATCCTTTTCTTTGAAATTTCCTTCTGCTTTAAATTGTGGCATGATGAACATCATTTCATTCATTGGGAAGTCAAGCTGACTTGTATCAGTATTCGTAACCATATAACTCTGCTTTGGTTTCTTCTCGAATGAATACATATGATTATATGCAACCTTGGCTTCGGTTGTTTCATACTTGTAGTGTTTGGACGGATCACCTTTGTCCATACCCTTAGGATCACTCGCACGTTGAGTCATTATGCTTTGAATCAACCCAAGCTTTTCAATTTCAGCTTCTGCTTCAGCTTTCTTTTCTTCTTTCGACTTTTCCACAACTATCGTTTTCCCTTTATCTTTCAAAGCTGAATTATCTATTACGTCTTTTGTTTTTGAACCACTCCCACCAGTATCAGCAGATTTACCAATCACAATTCCTTTTGAAATTGGTCTTGTAATTGGCATAGTTGTTACAATTGTTGAAGTAACCGGCCCAGCGGATGCAACAATTGGCTTTGTTGATGGGATCTTCGAAGAGAACACCTTTCCCACAACCTTCGCATCTTCACCACCAGCCTTCGTATCTTCAACTTTTCTTTCTCCCCCTTGCACCCCTGTAAAAACAGGTGGGGCATCGGTTGTTGGTAGAAGGCTTGATATACGAGAAAGAGGGGCCAGTTGCTTGTGTAAACTAGCTTCGAATTGGGTGAACTTCTGTGATAAGAATTCTGGAGTAATCAAAGAAGACGAAACTGGCTTGACAGATAGATCTTTTAACTCCTTCAACAATGTAAGCACTTCTGCAAAGTTGTTATTTTCCATGGTAGAAAGTTGAGTAAGTTGAGGACTCATACTTTCGTATAATTTGACAAACTTCGTGACAACATCACAAATAATGTCAATCTTCTGACTCAGAGATGCAAAATCCTGTTGGACACTAGCAACCTCATTTTGCATATCTTCGTGAAGTTCACGAATCTGCAAATTAACATCCTCCCTGACTTTATTAACATCTTGAACAAAGAGAACATGTCGTTCCTTTGCAACTGTCTTCAAGTCTTTTAAATCTCCAGCAAACTTTGAATTTTGAGAATTTATCCGTAGCTCATTGTTTTGATCAATATGATCAACCTTCTCCAAAATTCTTGACTCAGAGTCTCTAACCATCCCAGAGACTTTACCCACTATCTTGGCTTCGAACATTTGCAACATAGTATCAACTTCCAAACTTGAGACTGACGAACCACCCCCCAAATCAGCTTTAGATTGAATTATGGAATTCAACTTCATATTCAAAATTTTAAACTGTTTCATCGTCATCAACATATGATCTGGAAAATCTTCTTCTTCTTCATCAAACTTTAATTCATCAAACGTGCCTCCAAAACCTTCATTGTCAGTGTCGGTTTCCATAAGAACAGTTTCTTGAACAGGCGAATTAAGTTTGGGTGTATCTGTGGATTGAGAAGAAAAAATGGAAGTAAAGGGTTGATTGATGATAGTTTCGAATGTAGGGGAATCAGTGGTTGAAGTAATTGGAGTGATTGGTGGAGGTAAAGAAACAATATTTTCGAAGGCTATAGAAGTAGGATGACCTTGATCTTCTTTCTTCGAATCTCCTTCACCCATATTGACATTTGCATCCGTATCAGATACGTTTGCAGGGATGCCTGAAGTTCGTACCTCCTCAGAAACTGATTTGGCAACCAAATCTTCGGGTGGTATGACTATTGTCTGCTCAGGAATTGAACTTTCTGCGTGAAGAGGTACTTCTGGTGTTTCAGGAATTCTTTCATCGTCATCTTCTGTAGACTCAGTGGAAAGCATAAGCTTTTGTGTCTTCTTCTTCTTCTTCATTGACAGATGTTTGGCCATATCCTCAGCCCTTCATTTCTTTGACAATGGAGAAACAGGTGCTGACACTTCACGAATTAAAACACCTTGATGAGTAACTTGAGGCTTTCAGACCACTTTATGTGTTGGAGACTTGCTTTTATGTGTAGACTTCATTTTGATTCTTCGAAACATACCGATCTTCGAAGGAATGACCACTTGCTCTTGAGTATCTTCAACAACAGGCTCAATCAATTTTGTCTCAGCAACAGACACTTCAATTGTAATAGGCTTCTTCTTTGGAGATTTCGTAGATTTCAATTATGTGACTTTGTGTTTAGAAGAACTACTTTCATTCTTCTTCGACCTCTTGGATTTCTTATCTTCCCTTTCCAATAATATTCCAGTTTCTACAGTAGAATCAATAGTTTTCAAATAATCCACCAAGACATAATTCGAAGGATCAACTCGTTTTAGCATAGCATCAGGAATACGAGCCACAAATGGAAAATCTTCTACATTATCTGTGACATCCTTCGGACTGTGAAATGTCTGGAAAACAGCTTTTTCTTCATCACTGGGTACCAAAAATCTCTCATTGTTGTAAAAATATTGGAGAATCAAGCTCCAGTACCTCGCACATGAAATTCCATGAAGAGCATCCGTGTGTTCTACACTCTTTTGAAACTCCTTCCACAACTGTGTAGAATAGACACTTGAAGATCATAGTATAGCCCTGCAACCATGGCATATACCTCCATTCGTCCTTTATCGAGACCCACAGTTCTACCAGTTAAACACCTCAGAAAAATACCAAATAGAAAATTCCAGATACTAGGAAGACCAGATTTCTTAAAATCACTGATCTTAGTTAGTGGTGGTTGATAACCCATCTCATTGAACATATGAACAATTTGAGGGAAAGTGAAATCAACATATGGTGGTGAATTTGGAATTTCAAGAATTTGGCAAAAAAGTTTCTTTGACAATCTGACCTTTTTGTCATTAACCAGATTAAAAGTAATAGCATCAAAAGCTTTGTTGTATGTAGCCGTTGATCCTGCTTGAGAAATCCATGACATCGGAACTGAAAACGAACTGAACATAGCCTTTGATAGAACATAACTCTTTAAAGAAACAATTAACATCTTCAATTCTTCAGGGTATTGAGAAGCATCAGCATCCAATTGATAATTAGTCCCTTGAATCTTCATAATAGGTAATGAAGTCACATCTTCAGTGGTGTGAGAAGGATCAGCATCGACATGAACAGAAGTCGCCATTGTTAAAGTTTGAAAGCTTTGATGATCAGAGAGAATTGGGAATTTTTCACTTTGAACGCGTAAACTGATAAGAGACCTTGGAATCCCCTTTTATATGTAACCCTAGAATTTGAATTTGAAGCGGGATGTGCAATTAATGATATCCGACGTGGCACCTTAAAAGTCGCATCAGTCTGCCAAAAAAATGTCCAGGTGTCAAAAAGTAACTGTCACATCGCCTTGAAACAAGGAAACGACTCCTCCCACAGTCTGTTCGTGTCTCGTCAAGGAATAGTAACCGTCAGCATCCTTCGGATGGAGGAAAGGCTCTTTCACTTTTGGGATGAAAAGCGAAGACATATGCCAGATGTTTGAAATCATCAGCCTAAGTTGGTATTACTCAGAACCTCAAGGATTTCGTGAGTATAGTGTTCCAAAAAAATTTAGACGAGAAGCAATAATTTTTTTTTGGAATACTTGTGATGTCAAAATATCAATTTGACACGAAGCATGATATAACCCCGGGCAAAGATTGCTTCGTTAATCACCAAGAGAGATGATCAACAGCTTGTGTGTGTTCCCGTGAAATACAATCGAATACTTGAAGAGAAGTATCGAAGGGCTTCTTTTATAAGGTTTGATGGGTAGCTATAAAAATGTCGTTACATATCATCCTAAACATAAGGTGATAAATTGTAACATAAATTACTTGTTTGACCATTGTAATCAGTGACAAGTTTGCTTTGAAAAATTTGAAGTGACTTTGGATTTCGAATGAAACTCACACGGAAAGCATATTCAAAAAAAAAAAATTCGTGCTGGATCTTGTTGTGTAACAAACATCATGGGTTTCGAATGTTTGATCAAGACCACTCATATGAACAGAATATGATTTTGAGTTTCGAATGTGGGTACTGAAACAAAGGTTTCGTGAAAATCTGGAACATAGTTCCCCGTCAATTCCTTAAAAGTTTAGATTATTGGGTTTCACCTTCATCACGGTCTCATGATGTCAGATCATGAACACAGATTTTTGATATGTCTAAGTCTTGATTGGTGTGTTCAGAGACCTCTCGAACATATGTCTTCGTGTGTGATCGTGTAAGAACTTTTTGGATGAAAAAGATGGATAAAAGACACGAAATGTACCTCTGTTATATTTGGACAAAACAGTAAACTCTTAACTCATTGTGAGAAGAGTCAGGTAGCTCAGGAGACTAATGTGAATACAAGCCTGATTTGGAAGAAATTTTCATATGAAATATTTCATTAAGGCTTTCGTACACACACATTGAGTCATTGGAGGCTTTGGACAACATGCAGCAGCATGCTTTTAGGGACAACATAACTAGTTCAAAAATTTAAAGATTCGTAAGATAAATTTACCTGACCCTAGTACTGCAAGCATTATCCACTGTTTATCATCATGAATATCTGCAACAAAGTACTAAAAAGAAATAAGAGACAAAATATTTTTGTTGTTTTGATTTTTCGAAAATAAAAAACTAAATAAAGAGAAAATATTTTTGATGTTTTTGATTTTTAGAATGTAAGACAAAATAAACGAAAATCTTTTTGGATTTTTAATTTTTCGAAAATTAAATGACAAACAAACGAAAATCTTTTTGTGTTTTTTTTTAATTTTTCGAAAATTAAATGACAAAACAAACGATAAGCTTTTTGTGTTTTTTTTTTAATTTTTCGAAAATTAAATGACAAACAAACGAAAATCTTTTTGTATTTTTAATTTTTCGAAAATAAAATGACAAAACAAACGAAAATCTTTTTGAATTTTTAATTTTTCGAAAATAAAATGACAAAACAAACGAAAATCTTTTTGGATTTTTAATTTTTCGAAAATAAAATGACAAACGAAATGTACTTGTTGCAAATACACGAAATTTTATCAACCCTTGAAAAATGATAAATCTACGAATTCGAAGGGGTCGAAGGGTTGACTATGAACAGTAACCTCTGAACGCTGAATGACGTTGCATTGTCTTTTATTCAGCGCCTCTGAACCATTCCTGGTCAACCATCATTCTCCTTTTTCGCATGGAACAGAATTTCCATCGATCACTCCAAGTCCTTATAAAATTTTTACAAAGGATTTTTCATCTAAAGGTTTCGTGAAAATATCAGCTAACTGATAAGTTGTTTTCACGAAATGCACTTCAATATTTCCATCCTCCACGTGATCGTTGATGAAATGATAACGAAGAGCTATATGTTTAGTCTTCGAATGCTGCACAGGATTATGACAAATTCTTATTGCACTTTGAGAATCACAATATAATGGAATCTTTTTCATATTAATTGCATAATCACGCAATTGACTTTGAATCCATATAATTTGTGATGTGCAAGCAGCATCAGCCACATATTCTGCTTCAGCTGTTGAAATTGATACACATGTTTTCTTTTTCGACTGCCAGCTCACCAATTTGCCATCGAGAAATTGACATCCGCCACTTGTGTTTTTTCTATCAAGATTACAACCACCTAAGTCTGCATCTAAATAAGCTTGTACAAAGAACCCAGTTTTCGAAGGATACCACAATCCTAACGAAATTGTTCCTTTAAGATAACGAAAGATATTCTTCACAGCAGTGAGATGTGGTTCTCGTGGATTTGACTGATACCTAGCACAATTACACACAGAGAACATGATATCAGGTCTACTTGCTGTAAGATAAAGTAATGAACCAATCATGCTCCTGTAAAGAGTTAGGTCAACTGCAGGTTTATCTAACGAAGGTGTCAACTTTATGCCAGTTGCCATAGGAACTCGTAACTTTGTGCTATTCGTCAATCCAAACTTATCTAGCAGATTCCTCGTATATTTTTCTTGATTAATAAAAATTCCTTCTCTGCTTTGACGAATATTCAGTCCAAGAAAATTATTGATTTTTCCCATCATGCTCATTTCGAACTTACTTTTCATCAGATCTTCGAATTCTCTAGATAAGGCAGGGTCAGTTGAGCCAAAAATAATATCATTAACATAAATTTGAACAAGCATTAGATGATTCCCAACTTTCTTTCGAAATAATGTGGGGTCAACAGATCCTTTTTTAAATTTAGATTGTTTCAAAAATGAAGTAAGAGTTGCATACCATGCTCGTGGTGCTTATTTTAAACCATAAATTGCCTTATCTAAAATATAAACATGATCAGGATGATCTTCGTTAATAAAACCTGGGGGTTGTTCCACGTAAACTGTTTCTTCAAGCTCTCCATTTAAAAATGCACACTTCACGTCCATTTGATAAACATCAAAGTCTTTGTGAGCTGCATAAGCCAGAAATATACGAATAGCCTCGAGTCTTGCGACAGGGGCAAAAGTTTCTTCATAGTCGATTCCTTCTTGTTGTGAATATCCTTTAACAAAAAGTCTGGCTTTGTTTTGAAAAATATTTCCATCTTTGTCGGTTTTGTTTTTGAAAATCCATTTTAACCCGACAATCGAAACATTTTCTTGTTTAGGAATTAATCTCCAAACCTTGTTTCGTTCACATTCAGACAATTCAGATTGCATCGCAACAACCCAATCTGAGTGTTCCATTGCAACCTTAACTGTGTTTGGTTCAATTTTAGAGATGAAAACATTGAACATGCAAAATTCTTGATGAATATTCAATACCTCATTCTTTGCACGAATTTGAGCTCTTGTTAAAACACCCTCTTGTGGATTCCCAATTACTTGTTCCTTTGGATGATCTTTTGTCCACTTTTCCATTGGCGGATAAGCTGGATCAAATTCCAAAGGTGCATCTTCGTATAAATCATCATTCTCTGAACCTGCAATCGAACAAACATCATCAAAATCATTATTATTCTCAATGTTTTCTAAATGCTCCCCCTCAACATTATGCTCCCCCTCGAAATCAGCATTCAATCTCTCATTCTCCCCTGGAAAGAATGCCCCCCCTCAACTAGAGTGTTCGAATCCAAGTGCTCCCCCTCCACTGGATTATTTGGCATACTTTCGCCTATCGCTTGAGAAGTGGATGTTGAATCATCAGTAAACTTCGTTAATTCAGAGAGATGATTATCCTTTGCATTAATTTCAGCATCAACAACATGATCTGAAATACCAAAAATTAAATCATAATCAATATCTAATGTTTGTGAGGGTTCAGATTCATCTTGTATTTCTTTTAGAATAGGATGATTGTCAAAATGCGTTTCAGTTTGTTTAATATAGTAATCATAAAATGTAAGATTAAGAGTTTCTTCAACTTTTCGTGTTCTTTTGTTCAACACACGATATGCGACTGAATTATGCGAATATCCCAAGAAAATCCCTTCATCTGCTTTAGCTTGAAATTTTGTAAGATTATCCTTGAGATTCATAATAAAACACCTGCATCCGAAAATATGGAAAAATTTGACATTAGGTTTTCGATTGTTGAGAATTTCATATGGAGTGATGTTAAAACGACGATGGATGAAAGATATGTTTTAACTAAAACATGCGGTGGATACTGCTTCAGCCCAAAGGTATTGTGGAAGATTCGCATACACCAGCATGGTCCTTGCTGCTTCGCATAGAGATCTATTTCTTCGTTGAACGACACCATTTTGTTGTGGTGTGTATGGTGATGAAAAATTATGCGAAATCCCTTTGTCCACCAAAAATGAATCAAGAACATTGTTCTTAAATTCAGTTCCATGATCACTCTTAATTTTTCGAACAATCTTCTTCAATGTTGTTTCCATCTTTTTGATAAAGTCAATCATGATTTGTGCAACTTCGGATTTAAGCCTAAGAAAATAAACCCACGTAAATCTTGAAAAGTCCTCAACAATTACTAAAATGTACCGTTTCTTGTTGAGTGTTGAAACTGTTGATGGACCACACAAATCAATATGTAAGAGCTCCAGAGGTGCAACAATTTTCGAATCTATCGTAATCGGATGACCTATGTTGCTTGCCAACTTCACAAGCTGCACATAAATAATCATTATCAAATTTAAGTACAGGTAAACCTCTTACCAGATCTTGTACAAAAAGTTTGTTGATGTTTCGAAAGTTGAGATGAGAAAGTCGTCGATGCCAAAGCCAACTTAAGTCTGATGAAGCTTTCGAAAGAAGACATATAGCAGGTTTGCCTACTATCAGATTGATGTCCAAAGTGAACATGTCACCTTTCCTTTTTTATTTAATGAAAACTTCTTTAGTGTTGACATTCGAAATAATGCTTCCTTCTTCATTAAAAAGAACTTGATTGTCAGTGCCCACAACAAGTTGTGAAACACTTATCAAGTTATGTTGAAGACCTTCAACATAAGCAACACGATTCACTATGAATTGTCCGTTCGTGATCTTCCCATATCCTTTGACTTGACATTTTTTATTGTTACCAAACTTCACTACTCCAGCATTCTTTATGCTTCGAAAATCACGTAAATTCTCCTTCTTCCCAGTCATGTGATGAGAGCAACCACTATCAATGTACCATTTATTATCATATTGCTCGTCACATAGTACCTACAATCAGTGGGAGAATTTAGGTACCCCAGGCTTTTTGGGTCCTTGGAAATTAGATTTCAATTTCGAATGTAATGAAGAACTTTTAACCCAATCACAAACTTTGGTTTTGAGACTATCAATTAAGTTCACATCATCATTTATAGGAACCGAAACATAAGATTTTGATGGTTTCGGATTTTCACTGACATTACCCTTCGTATTCTGAGTTTGTGAGTGTACATTCTTTGCTTTCATTACTGGTTTCCATGCTTTGAATGATATGTTCGAATCCTTAGAAGATGAACTGCCGTTTGATGAAGTATTCACATACTTCTCATAGGCTTCGTGAATTTGCTCCTTTGAAAATGTATTCGACTGATACATTTTTCATTTGCCTTCAAGCTAATGATCAATGTTCTTCCTTGAAGTTATCCCTTTTTCATGTGAAATTTTCAAAGTTTGTTTCTTCGTATGATTAGGAAAATTTGGCTTTTGAGGAACAAAATCAACTTTTGGATTGATTAGAAAAGATTGAGCATAAGATGTATCAACAGTCGATTTAAAATGTTGACGTTGAGAGAATTTTTGTGTTGGATTTGATTTATTTGAAAATTTTCTTGTTGAAAAAGAGGAATTTTTAGCTTTGAAAACATTTTTGGGTGATTGTGATTCATACAAGTATTTATTTGTTTGAGCGGGATTTTTATTTTTGTTTGAAAAAGTTGTTGAATCTATTTTTGTCATTTCATCTGACATCTTTTGAGACTCAATAATCTGCCAAAATATTTTCTTCCGAGCTTGTCTTTTTGAAATGTTATTTTCCTTCAAAAATTTGTCAATTTGATCTTTGAATTCCTTGGAGTTTAGTTTGACAACATTTTCATTTTTCATTACAAATGGTTTTGAAATCTCTTTTTCAATTTTTGATTTTTCAACCCATTTTCTTTGTGGTTTTTGATGTTGAAAAACGTATGAATTCTTTGTTAGGTTGTTTTCAACTGTGCTTTGATTTGCGAAGAAACCTTCATCAGTTGTTTTCAAATTATCTTCTTCAACTAACTATTTTAATTATGGTTTGATATTCTCAACATTTCCAGTAGTTACGAATACTTGATTTGGAAAAATGACATCATATGTACACTTGAAATTTGGATAAACCACAGTATTCGTTTCAAGATATTGAGCACCTTGTTCATTCATCACTTTTTCGAACTTTTGTGTATCACCATACACTTGATCAACCACAATTCAAGGAATTTCTTCTTCCTTTGAAGATTTCTTTTTCTTTGAAATTTTCTCTTCATTTTCATCATCGCTATCATCAGTTTGACTATCTCTGATATCCACGAAGTCCAAATCACAAACTTTCGAAGTTGAGGGAATATCAGTTTCTTTCTTAACCATCAAGTCCTTAACTTTTTCTTTCCCTTTAAATGTTGATGCAACATTAACAATAGACAACTGGGAACAATCAACATCCTCAAGATCACTAATTTCACTAATATTGTCAGAATTATCTTCAATATCGGAAAAATTAGATTGAGAATCAGATGTTGAATTCTCAGTCTTTTTCAGAATTTGGATTTGTTCAGATTTAGTCAAAGTATCATTCACTATGTTAACTAATTCATTCGCATCAAGACATTCATCAATTTTGACAATTCCATATTTATATCTATCATCAGGAACTTTGTCAAAATTCACCTATTATCTTCTCACAATCATACGAAATATTATATACCTTAGCTCTTTCGTATGCTAGAAAAGGCAATAATTTTCTATGTTGCTCTTTACTTATTTCACATGAATGATGTAAATCAGTTAATTTGCCATATAGTCTCTTAGCAGAATTACAGTATATGTTTCTTTGTGCTAGCAAAAGTTTGACTTCACTTGATAAAGTATCCCTATCACACATAATATTCGTTATTTGTAATTCTAAACAATCAACTTTACTTATTTTCATGTCTAATCGCTTTTTGGTTTCCAATAACTCCATGGACAACTTGTTGGCCTCATTGCTAGCAGACACAACAACTGAATCAAAATAAGTAACAGTCTCATCAAAAGATATTAGTTCAGAATCATAAGCATGTGTAGGAATATTAAAAGATTCGAGAATATTACGTACCTTTGTTGTCATTGGAGATTTGTCGGCTGCCTTGGATACGAAGCATCTTCCTTTCACTTCGAATTCCTCTTCATCTGAATCCTCCTCCATCTTCGCATACATTGCTCCATGTGTTGGATTCCTCATTTCTTCATCGTCTGATCCGGATGACCAGATTTGATAAGTTCCATCCTCCTCATGTTCACCCTTTGCGACCAGTGACAAATTCTTAGCTTTTGCACGAACCTCCTCAAGCCTCTCTGCATAATAAGCCTCATCTTTTACTTTATTCTTCCTCTCATCCTTCTTCCGAAGCATACAATCATTCGCAAGATGATTAGATCCATTGCAAAAATTACAATCTATTCCTGCATCACCTTTCAGCTTCTTCTCACTCTTTCCTTCAGACACTTTCGGATCTTTCTTCTCAAGCTTCTTTTTCTCCTCAACAACAGTTTTACTCACATCACTTCCTTTTACCTCAGCAAGCTTAGCCTTCAGATTGAACTACTTTTTGAAAAACTTCCTAACACGATTATTCGAGTAAAATGCTATTGCCTCATCATCCGAATTCATGATGAATCCCTCTTCTTCCTATGAATCACCATTTTCAGGTTCTTTCTCAGATATCTTGGACACGAGTGCCAATGGACCTCCCAAATTCAGCTTCGATTCCTCAGCTATTTCATTAACCTCAATTTTGTGTGTCTTCAACTGATTGTACAAATCATTGAGAGTTGATGTATCAAAACTTTGTTGATTCTTCACTATCATAATCACACTTCTCCATTATTTTCGAAGACCCATCACAAAGATGAGATTGAATTCCATTGAAGTCCTGGTAATTCCATAGCGATTGCAACGATAGATTAACTCGTTCAGACGATCATAGTAAACTTCAATTGTTTCTCCTTCTTTTTGTCTGAAATCTTTCAGTTCGACCAAACATTGTTTGACTGAATTGATTTTCGTCTTCTCACTTCCTTGAAACTTATCTTTCAGATTGTTCCAGATCTCCTTAGCAGTTGTACAGCTCCTTACATAATTGTACACAACTGGAGGTAAAGCTCCTCACAATTCCCTCATACATCTCTTCTCCAGTTTCTTTAGACGATCAGTTTGATTTTCAACACCAGAACTTGCAGAAGATGATCCAATTGCTTGAACATTCACTGGAACATTGACATTTCCAGTGATACATGACCATAATTCTTCATCAAGACCATTCAGATAATCCTGCATACGATCAGCCCACTGATCATAATATTCAGGGATTACCATTAGAATTTTGGTCGATGATCCTAACAGATGAGAAAACGAGGTCATCGAATTGAGATTGAAGCTCGCCATGGTTGTACGGAAGATGATTTTGAAAATTTTGAAGAAAATTTGTAAATTTGAAAACAGACTAGTTAAATCAAATCGGAATTACAAGAAGAACACTCGATTCAACAATTCAAATGCAAAATCGAATCACAAACTAAAATCTAAACAAATTTTTCACTATCAAAAAGTGCGGAAACTTTTGAACCAAAAAGTTGATTCAAAAACTTTTTGAATAGGTGAAAATCAGATCACATATGTGATTCCTGCTCTGATACCAATTGATGAAACAATGAATCGAGTATAAAATGAATCAGAGTATAAAATCAAGTAAGAATGCGAGATTGAACAACGGATGTAAATATGATCTTGTTTCAGCTCTATTACGCTTTCGAATGTTTACAGAGTACAAAGACAGGTCTGTAAAAACTCTTCTCTAACTCTAGTAAATATCCCTATTTATAGGGAACAGAAAGCGTACAAAAAATATACTAAGGCATAGACACTTAAGCTTCGAATAAAAGCGCCTTAGTAAAATAGATTACAAAACATTCGAAGAGTACAAAATACACTTCGACTAATTACAACATTTAGACCCTTACAACTCACTTGTTAAAAGTGGTTGACTTGTTATTTGGGCAGAGCTTCGCCTAACACCTTAACTTTTCCTTAATGTGATGTAGGTATAACTATAACTAAATCATAGTCTTATATTTTTCATGACTATAATAACGATAGTCTTGATTCTTCAACAATCCAAATTAATATTGATATGTAGCTAATAAGGAATAACTAGTTAAGATCATATCGACGGTAGGGTCCGTTTAGTATACAAAGTACACTGCTTGGAAATCTCACTTTAAACACCTCATTAAATATAGCCTACACATTACCCCAAAAGTAGATAAATCAGTATTATTAGATGGAATCACTGATAAATCTTATTTATAGATTCATAATAATTACTATGAATAAAAATATAAGTTACACTTGAAACAAAGTAAGTGCAACTTAACTTATAGAGTTTCTTGAAAAATGTCCAAAAAATTCGTAGGCAGAACTTTGACCCGAAAGCTTCTATTTTCTGGGCTCTCTGATGCACCAGGGCTACACCATGTACATAAAATGTAAAGGGAATTCGGACCAAAGAAGCATAAATTCCAGAGAAGTGGTTCTGGATGTGTGAGGAGTGGAATGAGGTGGTTGCTCCTTCCGTTTTGTGACATGTTTCAAAAAGGTGGTGGCCCACGCCCCACCTTCAAGAAGCACGCGTCGCGTCTCCCCGCCGTGAGTACAATAATTTAATTTTTTTTCTAAAAATAATAGTTTTCTCATACAATCTCTGTTTTTGATGTTCTTTATATCCACACAAAGCTATCGACGATTACTAGAACTTCCATTTTGACTCCATTGACTAATTATGATTTTATTTTTAATTTGATATTTTTAAAGGGCGTAGACTGTTAAAACCCGTATAAAAATAATAATTCTTTCATATGAATTTCGTTGTTGACTGTCTTTATATCGACAAAATCCTATTCACGATATGTACAACTCTCATTTAGATTGTTTTGGCTAATAATCAACTGATTTGAATTTCGATTTCTATTCCCTCACTGCTACACTGAAACACTGGATAATCGTAACTTCCTCATATAACGTCAGATTTAGGCGTTATCTATATGCACGCTCGTTCTTTTATGATTTCTAGAACTTTTATTTAGATCACTTAGACTAATACGCAACCTATCTCCGATTTGTATTTTACGACGTACGTTGTCGTCTATGGTTGAACGCAAAAACTTCGACGAAGCATAACTTCTTCATACGAAGTCAGATTCAAGCGTTCCTTATATCCCCGAAATCATCATCGCGACTACTACAACTCTCATCAATATTATTTATCCAAAATAATATTCTCTTAAAAATATCTATTTAGCGCTCGTAAAGCGTACGCCGAATAATTATTACTTATTATATCTTAAATGCCTAGCCCAAATTTGTGGGCGTTACAGATAATATTTCTTGTGATGAAGTACTTCCATTTTTCATTTCTCACCAATAATTTTCATAATCATCCTTTATTTGTTGTTGTGAATATAACATTGACCGATACATTTTTCCTTTATTTTCCAACCAATGATTGGAATTTTCAATCTCCTTTTTACCTTTAGAAAAGGAAACCTTCGAATTTTTCTTTGAATTAGGATTTGGACAATTAGGATTATTTGGTGCAAAATTCACATTTTTATTTACAACATTTGTTATAAATTTTGTTGGATTTGTTTGTTGCAAATATTTTTGAGATCTTTGTTGAAAACGATTTTGATAATTTTGTCGAAAATGATTTTGAGAACCTTGTTGAAATCGATATTGAGAATTATTTTGAAAACCATTTTGAATAAGGCTGACAATTCTCGACACGACCCACGATACGACCCGCGACACGACACGAAATAAATGGGTTTGGGTTGAGTTTTTCAACCCGCCAGCTCGTTTATTAAACGGATCATATATGGGTTTCTCAAAAAATAAACGGGTTGACCCGCCAACCCGTTTATAGTCTTAATAAAAAAAATTATTTTATTTTTAAATGTATTTATGTATCAAGTATTAATATTTAATAAATATTATATAATATATACCATTGATTCATAGACTATTTGATTGTTTTGACATTTTGACTCGTGGTGGATGGCCTAAGGTCGTAAGTCGTAACCTATAAGGCTAAGTCTGTAACATGTTTCTATAAATGTTTTTAATTTTCATTTGGATGTTTAAGACTTAAAGGTCTAAAATTCGGATATGTTTGCATCAACCATCAAGAATTTATTCATGTTTAATTGTCAATTTTATTTATGTAATCTGACCCACGAACCCGCCAACCTGTGAACCCGTATAAATAAATGGGTTGACGGGTCATATATAGGTTTATGTTCCAAACCCGTCAACCCGTGACCCGCCAACCCGTGACCTGTATATTTAAATGGGTCGTGTTTGGGTTGGCATATTTTGACCCGCTAGCCCGCCAACCCGCGACACGCCAACCCGAACACGACACGATTGTCAGGCCTAATTTTGAAAACCTTGTTAAAATCGATTTTGAGAATTATTTTGAAATCCATTGTGAGAACCATGTTGAAATCGATTTAGTTTCTAAAGATTACGCCTATTCTTCCACTAAGAATTATATCGAAAATATCTATTGGTTTAAGGCTTTTTCACAAATGATTTGTGTGAATTTTGTTTTGAACTTTTAACTTTGAACTCCTGTGGAATAGACACATCAACCGGATTTGAGATGTCTTTATCAGGAGATTTAGTTCCTTTCAAAATCCAAACACATGCTTTGTCTTTCTTGTTGAGTCTAAAACTCAAATTTTTATTTTTCTTACTTTGAAATGTCTTTGATCTTTGATTTAAATTACTTTCCATAACATTTTGATTTGGATAAAAACCATCAGCGGTTACTTTCATATTATCATTTTCCAACAAATTCTTCAACTTCAAATTAACATTCTCTCAGATTCCTAATGTCACAAAAACTTGATTTGAAAAATATTTGAATTGTGGATATAACTCATCATTTTGTTCAATATTAGCCTTTGATGTTGAACCAATATTTTCTTCATTTCTAGTAAATGAATTAATTTTCATGAATGATAAAGTTGAACAACCAACACACTCTTCTTTTTCAATTTCACTGATATTGTCAGAATCATCTTCGATATCAACAAAATTTTCTTGAGAACATTCAGTTGAGGATTCAGTTTTATTCAAAATTTTCACTTGTTAATTTTTGCTCAAATTATCATTAACAATATTCACTAAATCATTAGCAAATATTCTTCGCTATTATCAATTCCATAAGCATTTGAATCATTTGGTACCTGATCAAACATGGAAACTCTATTTTCACATTTAAAAGATATTGCATCAACTAATTCCTTTTTAAATGTGATAAATGGTAATAGTTTCCTATGTTGTTCTTTGCAAATCTCAGACGAATGATATAATAATGTAAGTTTCCCATATAATGTCTTAGTGATATTACAATAGATATTACTCTGTTTGATTAACAAGATATTGTCCATTCTAACAGAATCTCTATCTATTGTGACATTATTCAGCTTCAAATTTAAACTCTCTATCTTAGATTTTTTTCTTTGACTCTATTCTTAACAACATACAACTCTGCCTCTATTTTCTCCAAATTACTACTCAAGGAAATCAAAAAATCATTTAAGTAAGCACAAGCATTATTTATATTAGATAAGATTGAATTATCTGACTTCGAATAAATATTGAGTGAGATCAAAAGATCACATACCTTACTAGTCATTGGTGAACATGAAGATTATGTCGTCAAACAACTTCCTTCGACAGTCCATCCTTCGCTATCACTCTCAACTTCTTCTCTCATCACTTCCTCATCATTATCTTAACCAGCATGCTTTACATACATAACACCATGTGTTGAATGGCGTATTTCCTCATCTTTAGACCCTGAAGACCATATCTGATATGTTCAATCATTCTCTTCCATCCCTTTTGCTACTAGTGGCAAGTTCTTTGACTTCGCTCTTAATTACTTAATCTTCGTTGCATCGTATGATTTGTCCTTGAATTTATCTTTTTTTTCCTATTTAGTTTTCTACATGCAATATCTTGCTAGATGATTTTTCCCATTGTCGTAGTTCCAATCGTATTCTGAATCACCCACAAGCTTCTTCTCATACTTCTTTTCGCCTTTATTTTCATCATTCTTGTTTTGAATGCTCGAGTTTGATGTTGAATACGCTTTCTTGAATGAATTTTTCTAGAATTTCCCTTTCATCGGATTTTTGTAGAATTTCCTGACATTATTATTTGAATAATAAGCCATCGCTTCATCATTTGAGTTTACAATTAAACCCTTTTCACTATCACCATCTTCATCATCTGAATTAGCATCTTTGACATTTGTCTTCGAAACAAGGGCTAATGGACTTCCAAAACTTGTTTTATGCCTTTATTCTGCAATTTCCTTGTTTTCAGGCTCATGTGCTTTAAGAATATTATACAAGTTTCACAAAGAGTATGAATCAAAATTCTCATGAGTTTTGATCATCAAACAAATATTCTTCCATTCCTTCTTTAACCCTTGTATGAAGGTTATGCTGAACTCCAAAATAGTTCAAACAACATTATACCTCGAACACTTATAGATAAAATCATTAAATCGATCATAATAAGTCTCAATGGAATCAATCTCTTTTTGCTTAAATTTAGCCAACTCATACAAACACTAAGTTACATAACTCTTTTTCTTTTCTTTCGTTACTCGAAACTTTTCTTTCAAAGTATTCCAGATTTATTCCATAGTTTTACAACCACGAATATAGTTGTAAACCACTGGTGGTAATTCACCTCTCAATTCTCTGATGCATCTTTTATCATTTGCTTCTTGCTTGAGTCCAGTTGCAGTCGTACTTTCAATTTGAGCAGCAGTTCCAAAAACTTCAACAACATTTGCACGATATAGAATATTCTTAATTGCAAGCCACAAATATTCATCGATTCCATGCAAATAATCATCCATACATTCCTCCCATTGATCGTATTACTCTGGAAGAAACATTGGAGTCTTTGTTGACGTTCTGAGCAAATTCGCGTAATTCATCATCGTGTTCACATTCATGT
Source organism: Lactuca virosa (assembly GCF_052849685.1). Classification (NCBI taxonomy): domain Eukaryota; kingdom Viridiplantae; phylum Streptophyta; class Magnoliopsida; order Asterales; family Asteraceae; genus Lactuca; species Lactuca virosa. The sequence goes on from NC_136429.1 coordinate 169,410,505, forward strand.
TTGACAATGAATTGTTTAGGAAAGAAAGAAGATAAAATCGAATTGAAATCAGAAGAAATTGATTGAAATTTGATTGCAAAATCCTACCATCTCAAACAGTGTGCGAAGAAAAAATAATCAAATACCAAATTACTGAATTTAGAAGTGATTGAATCAACAGATGAAATCGAAAAAGAATTCTCCAAACATTTTGATGATTCCTGCTCTGATACCACTTGATTAGTTATGAATTCAATCAAGTAATGATTTCAATAAAAGAAATATAACACAAGAAGTAAATAAATCTATTTAAGCTCTGATTAATCTTGAAGCATTCAAGGTTATAGTGATAGAAATGAGTTCTGGAAAAAGCGCTCCACATAAGCTTGACCACCACACTATTTATAGTGCCCTCAAGAGACTACAAAATGTATAGAGAGACTTCGACATCAAAGTGTTATTACATAAATTCTCCTTGAAATACATAGATATATGGAAGGCGTGTCACCTTCGATATGGATTACAAAATAACTATTTGATACTGACACTTAGACAATAACACTTCAACAGTGAATATCTTCACAACAAAATATTAAAATGTAAATTATAAGTATTTTTTAAAATAACATTTTAAAATAAGGAATGAAGAAACATATTAATTTGAATTTAGTATAACATTTATTACATTTGATAGTTTACATATATAACTATAAGTATTATGTGGCTTTTTAATATTAAAAATTAGAAAAAACCATAAATTGACATGTGGATATTATTTATTTAAAAATTATCACAAAATGACAAGTGTCAAAAATCATTAGAGATTGGCAAAATTATATTCATTTATTATAGGAGATATGATTTTAATAAATAATCAACTATTGTAATAATTTGGGAATAATTATTATTTTGTGAAAATAATATTTTTAGAGAGAATAAATAGATATTTAATCATACTCTATGATTTAAATGTTGTGTACAAGTATTTGGACATTTAAGAGTCCATAATATATATATATATATATATATATATATATATATATATATATATATATGCACACACACATAATGTGTACAAGTTGTGTACTAAATGTGTACACTTAATAGATAATGCTTCATGAGTTAGACACATCAAATCTCACATTTCTCCTCATAAAGTCGTAGGTTTGAAGGCAAGACCAAGAGGTTGCTAGTAAGTCTTCTTCTTACACATAACATACCTCTTTGGTGCCATACCTTTGACTTGTGTAAGGGTATGGATCTTGGATCTCATTTGTGGGTATACAAGAGAGTGTAACACTTGCATTTGTGCTAATTTTTTCTCCCTTCTCATATTCTTCTTTTATTTTGAGGCTAGTTGAAGATTTGGGGATTAAAAGTTCTTCTCCTTTGAAAGCACTTAAAGGCTTAAAGAGTACTTCATACAAGATGAGAACTAGCATTCTTTGTGGAATATACTTGTTGGTGGATACATTATAGAGAAACTCTATCTTGAGTGTTTGTCATCTTCATCAACTCCCCAAAACCAAGTGGGATCAAAGTCTTCAAAGGTTGTATTCTTAACACCCTGTGGTTGTTATAATCTCTCTAGGTCATGGAATTGGATCCTCTTGATAGTTTTGTTTAATTGATCTAAAAAAACTAGCTATTTTGAAGTCTTATGTGTGTCGTATAAAATTGATTTATAAAAAGATCATTTGTTAGCTTTACAAAACGCATTAGTGGTATCAGAGCCTCTTTTACATGCTAGAAATGTTTATTTTAGTGTTTGATAACCTTCACTTTTGGAAAATGTGTTTGGTATTTCTTTTGGAAAATGCGTATTTTTTATGCAACCAATATTTTCATGCATTTGGTTGTATAGAGTTACCTTAGAAAAACAAAGTGATTGTTTTTATATTTCATATGACATTGTTGTGTATAAAAAAGCCATTAAGACCATTGTGTTGTGTTTTTTTTATATTTATTTATTCCTGAGATGTAATAGATAAATGCGTATTTTTTTATTTTTTTGTTTGTATATTATAGATTAGTTAGACTAGTTGTATTCTTGTTTTTCCCAAATGTAAACAATGAATACCTTCAAACATGGTACAAAGGCAAGCTTAAAAAAGATCTCATTACTTGGTCCATTTGAAACATTTTTACAACCTGTCCTTTTTAAAGAGGAAGAGGCATTCTCTTGTTTACTCTCACCATCGATGTGAGATGAAGACATTTTAATCAGCCTCTTCAATTTATTGAATAAGTTTATGTTAAATCAAAAAATTATAAAATCGGTAAAGTTGTGTAATGTAGAAATTTTGTTTATATGTATGTTTATGATTCAAAAATTAATTATAAAATCAATCAATTTATAAAATATAATCGAGTATATATTTCGTTCTTATGAATCAAACAGATTTTTCAAAAAAAATATAATTTATGTTTAGGTAGATTTTTTTTTTGTATTTTATAACATTATTTAACTTATTTATAATATTACTAGAAAGAAATTGAAAATTCATGAGACTTTCAAAAATCATGATCAAAATTAATAAAAAATAATAGATAAGTAATTTATAAATTATTCAATCATAACGTTAAATTCTAGTACTAAATTGAAAATCATATTTAGTTTTATTTAAATGAAAGCAATGGGTAGATGGTACTGAATGATATAATTATGATAAATTTATATTTTGTAATACGATTCAGCATAATTATAGTTTGAATCATATCATATAGTACCATCTACCTACGATTTGGATTTAAATAAAATTAAACATGATTTTGGATTTAGTATTACAATTTAATATTATGATTGATTAATTTATAAATCACTTATCTGTTGATTTCTTTTAATTTCGATTATGATGGTTAATTGATATACAAACCATTGTTTTGTAAATTAGATTAATGTAATTATTTACGTTAAATAATTAAAAACCACTTATTTGGAAAAAATGAATTATAATAAAAATAGTTGTTGATGGTTTTTATATAATCCAACTTGTCATTCTACATTTAAAATATTTAAACCTTTTTGTGTTATTGGCATGAAAACCCTACGAAGTTTCGCTTTTGTCCTTAATTGGTTATCCAAGTTTTTTTTTACCCTTTTAGGTCATTTAGGTAGCTAAATTATGTTAATTATCTTGATTTAATCTTTAGAATGAGCTGACATGGAAAATAATATTAGATATTCGTTCCATGTCAGTAATTCCATGTGTAATGTGTATCAACTTTGTTTCAAAAAAAAATGAAAAAAAGGCTTTTTGTCAAGTGTAGTAAAGGGGCTTCCACCTTTAGATTGTGAGCATATATCAAGGAGAGTGAAGAACACTCATTTCAGATTAAGTCATTGAAGAGTGATCATCAATGTTCTAGAAACTACAAGCTAGTTTCCATTTTAACCTACAAGTGTCCATTTTCATATTAAACCAAGGTGATCTTATATAGACAAAAACTGACTGTGAGACAACTTAGACTAGAAGACATTAAAAAATTTGGAATTCATTTAAGTTTAGGGCAATGTAGGAGCACCATGAAGCATGCATTGACCATTATTAAATATAATCTTATTGAACCTTGTGTTAAGGTGTGGTCCTATGGGGAAGAGATAAGAAGGACAAATCGTAGTTCTATTGTGAAAATTGGTGTAATCAAACTCCCTTCTTTACTTGTAAATAATTCCATTGTATTAAATAACATATTAGGTAAATAAAATAAATAAATAAACATTATCCAAAGTTTTTATTGTTCGATAACTCCATTTTTTAGTAATCCAATACATCTATGAAATATAGAAAGTTTGTTTATATGTATTTTCATGATTTAAAAAATAATTATAAAATTAATTCATTCATAAAATATAATCGAGTATATATTTCGGGCTTATGAATCAAAGAGATTTCTCAAACAATTATAATTTTATGTTTTTGTAGATGTTTGTTTGTGTAATTTTATTTTTCAATAATCCCGTAAGCTCTTATCCAAAAAAGTAAGTTTTTATTGAATAACTTTTTGTTAAGTCCCAAAATCATAAATCCAATAAAGTTATGTAATATAGAAAATTTGTTTATATATATTTCAAAGATTCAAAAATTTATTATAAAACAAATTCATTTATAAAATATAATCAAGTATACATTTCTTGCTTATGAATCAAAATGATTTTTCAAACAATTATAATTTTATTTTTAGGTAGATATTACTTTGTATTTATATAATATTATTTAACATATTTATAATATTATTAGAAAGATACTAAAAAGTCATGGTATTCTCAAATTAATGTGGTGAACAGAAAAATACTTCATATATAGTATAGTATGATATGATATGATAAACGATTCAATGAAAAATCCATATTTGCCTTTAATCAAGTGAATGTATATACTTATTTTGATTATTATTACATAGAATCCACAACGGATAGGCTTTGAGGTATTCAATATATCGTGTCAACTATTAATTCTAAGTAACAGACACAGTCACTCTAACTACCATCATACCATGATATCTTTGATCTACTAGTATTAAGGCTATGTAGACTACTAATATTTATCATCATAATACATGTAGAAAATTTCAGCCACCAAGGCTACTATTCACTAGTAAATCTACAGTAATCATATTATGACCACCAAGGCTACCATTATGGTTTTGTTGTATGAAAGTATATTATTATTGAAAATAGTGCCTATAGTCGTAAAAGTTGATAGTCCTTTTAGGTTACACGCAAGTGTATATATATATATATATATATATATATATATATATATATATATATATATATATATATATATATATATATATATGAGCCAGAAATGTTATGAGCGATTTATCTGGGTCTAGTCTGTTAATTAGTTAAGTACTTAATTAATTAATAGAAATTTATAGATAAAGGGGATTAAAGTGTAAGTTTTAAGTATCCTTACTTAGGGATAATTACTTACTAACCAGAAAATTATCCAAGTGGAAACCCTAATCCTCCCCTTTAAATAAAGAGGCATATGGACACTTTTTCTAGGTGTTCCAAATGCTAATATTCGACTGCCTTCTCACCCTTTCTCTATATCTCGAAACCAACCCCTCGGACTACTACGAAAAACACCATCGGATTTCAAAGTAGCACGATCTAATTCAAAAATTCCCCCAATTGAGCGCATCTAGCATATGTTTTCACAGTAACAGGATCACTATAACTGACTCCTTTGAGTTCACCACCATAGAACTCAACATTTACACCTACTTGTTCGAAACTATACTTAGATTCTGCCATTCGAAAAGGAACATCGGCTCTAACAATCCCATCTTCGTCTACCAAAACGACCAGATCTGTTTCAAAAAAGGTAGGCATACGACGTACAAAAAGTTCACGCCCTTCTTTATCTCTTAAAATAGGATGTGCTAACCATCCAACCGCTATTCCATCCTCATTATCCATTGAGCCCGCCCTGAATAATCCCCTTTTGCCGTATTATATCCGATGTAATCATAAAAGGCTATTTTTTCAGGAATTTTAGACCAAGATTCTGATAAACTTTGATTTTCGGCTAACACAACACTAACTCTTATATATATTTATTGTTGGAAGTACCCTTCATCTCATTGATAAAGAGTAGGCCCGAATAATTCGATGGGGGTAGTCGCTGAACCATACCACATAGTTCCGGCAACAACAAAAGATGCAAAAAAGACAACATCGATACTACTGGAAAGAACAGTTTCAGTATTGCCCATACGCAATCCTTTGTATAAACGTTGGGGCGGGCGGACACTAAGATGGAATAGGCCTTCTAATATGCTCAAAGTCCCTACCGCAATATGATGAGAGGTGATTCCTCCCGGAACAAAAGGATCAAAACCCTCCACACCCCACGATGGATTTACAGCTTGTACTTTTCCTGTTAGTCCATAAGGATCGGACACCCATATGCGAGGAAAAAAATGTATTCTAAAGATCTTAGGAAAATCCAAAGAAGGTTTTCCTGTACGTTCATCAGAAAATATTTCTAGATCCCAATACAGCCAATGCTAGATAGCTGCGAAAAAGCACAACCTAGAAAACACAATATGCATTCCGGCCACACCTTCGTAACTCCAAATACCCTGATTGGTTATAGTCACCCCCCTGTGATACTCCAACCACCCCATGAATTGGTTATTCCTAAACGAGTCATGAAGGGTATAACGAACATACCCTGTCTCCACATTGGATCAAGAACAGGGTCAGAAGGATCAAAAACTGCTAATTCATACAGGGCCATAGAACCAGCCCAACCATCAACCAAAGCTGTATGCATTATATGAACATAAAGCAACTGTTTGGGATCATTCAATACAACGGTATGACCACGATACCAAGGAAACCCATGGAAATACCCCTTTTATGAAAGAAAAAAGACCCTACGCAACTTTATTGCATTGGAAATACCAGTTTTCTAAAAATCGCCCTACTCGGCCGAGTACTCGGAATCGGCCCTCCACCGAGGCGAGTTTTGTGAAATCGGCAAAAAAACTTGGATTAAGTCAAACTCGGTCAAAAATTGGTCAACCTCGGTCAAAAATCGGTCAATATCTCTCTAACTCGGGCCTACTCGGTCTTACTCAGGCCAACTCGGTTAAACTCGGCCAACTCGGTCAAACTCGGTCAAACTTGGTCAAAAGGTCAAAATTATCATAAAAAGAGAAAAAAAATCAAGAATTTCAAGATTAATATGTATAATACACTTAGTGATTTATTATTTAACACACACATGTGATTATTACTATATATATATATATATATATATATATATATATATATATATATATATATATATATATATATATCTTCAATTTTCAGCTTTTATTCACGAATTGAGACAATTTTGTGTATTTCAGGTTTTATGTATTCACATGTATCTAATTTTGTTATATATTTCAATCAAATTATGATTTTATCTTATGATTTTGACATATAAAATTTTATTAAAAAGATTTCTACACGAATTACCGAATCCGAGTACTCCCGAGTACTCGTTACTCGGTAGTCGGCCGAGCAGGTACCGAGTAGCGAGTTTTGCAACCTTGGGAAATATACTATGACTATGTTATGGACCCCCTCTTTAGTGGATTATTTCAATGCAAGGGTTCATATTTTTCTATTCTGTTGGTAATAATGGAACAATTTTGTTCGTAGGAACAAAGAGAAGCATATTTATTCTATTCTCGATAAGTACCAATACACAATGGGGAGGTTTATGCCATTTTATATGAGCGAATGTGCCCATACTTGTTCATCATTAAAGGACACTATTGGTAATAATTTCCCTTGTTTTTTCTGATTTTTTTTAAAAAATTTTCTAATTTATGAATAAAATATGATAATAAAATATGATTAGGATAAAGTACAATATTATAAAGATAATTATAAAGTTAATAAAGGCTTTGTTACGTTTCCACATCAAAGTAAAATCTAGTACTAAGTTCTTTTTTCTTTCATTTAATGCCTATTGACGTTCCAAAAGTACCTTTTCGAAGTCCCGGAGAGGAAGATGCATGTTGGGTTGACATATAGTGCGACTTGTCAGATATATTGGGCCATATGGGATTTCCCCGTTTTCTCCCCAATCGAGATAACCTCTGTTTCGCCCACGAAAGATTAATTGAATCATCAAAAATTTGAAGCGTGAAGTGCAATTAGATCCATTTTTAATGTAGTAGTCCAATTAAGCCAACCATAAATTCTTCTAATTGATAATAGTAATTTGAATTAAAAAAAAACAAGTGATAATATATCTATTTTATATAATAAAGGATTCCTATTTTTATTTGATTTAAAAGAAATCCTTTTCTGTAAGTAGAAGTTATTTCAAACTCTTATGTTAATCAATCGAGTAATATGCATGAAGCCGTCAACTATTTTTGTGTGTGGACCCTTCAGATCCACCAAAAGGGATGCTAATCGATTTTATGTGACATTTACAAATGATTATAGCAGATATGGTTATATCTACTTAATCAAACATAAATCAGAAACCTTTGAAAAATTCAAAGAGTTTAAACATGAAGTCAAGAATCAATTAGGCAAGAAGATAAAGATGCTCCGATCTTATAGACGCGGAGAGTATCGTATATAGAGTTCCACGACTATCTCAATGAATGTGGAATAGATTCACAATTAACTCTTCTTAGGACACCACAACATAATGGTGTGTTTGAGAGGCATAATCGGACCTTGTTAGACAGGGTTCGTTCCATGAGTCGAGCTTATCTTCCTATTTCTTTCTGGGGTATGCTTTAGAGACAGCCACCCGTATTAGGGATGAGCATTTAGACCGGGGAACCATCCAGAACCGATACTGGAACCGGAAGCGGTACCAGAACCAGAACCGGTACCGGAACCGGAACCGAATAGAACCGATCGGGCAAGGACTGGGAAGATATTCTTGTGGATTTTTGGAACCGGGAACCGGTAGGAACCGGAATCGGTAGAACCAGCAAGAACCGGTAGAACCGACAAAAACCGGAACCGTATGTTGCTATTTCTCGAGTACCGGTTCCAACATTGAGGACACAACAAGAACCGGTAGGAACCGGAACTGGTAGAACCGGCAGTCCAATTTGATTCATATTTTCCACCAAGTTCGGTTCCCTGGCCGGTTCCGGTTGGGGCCGGTTCCAACCAGGCCGGTTTCGATGCTCATCCCTATCCCATATCCTCAATCTTGTCCCTACCAAGAAAGTTGCAAAAATACTTCACGATATGTGGGAAGGGAAATTTCCCTCGTTAGCACATATCAAGCTCTGGGGTTGTGAAGCTTTACTTAGTCGAGAGACTCATGACAAGCTAGAACCTAGAAGTGAGAAGTGTATTTTGATTTGCTACCCAAAAAAGTCTTTTGGATATTTGTTCTACAAACCTAGTGAGAACGTTTTCTTTGTAGCATGAAGGGGAGTCTTTCGCGAGAGAGAGCTCATATGCAAAGAGGACAGTGGGAGTACAATTGACCTTGAATAGATTCAAGAGTCAACCAATGATGGAAACTTAGAAGAAATTAACACTCAACTATAGGATAAGACTCCTATTGAGCCCATTGACAATTCATTTCCTCTTCGTCGGTCCAGTAGACTTAGTGTACCACCTGAGTTCTATGGTTTTCAAATAACAATAGATGGTGACACATTTGTCACAGATCATACACTGGTAAATTTGGATGAGCCAGCCAACTACAAGGAAGTGATGGCAGGCCCTGAGGCTGCCAAGTGGAAAACGGCAATGGACAACGAAATCAAGTCCATGTATGATAAACAAGTTTAGAATTTGGTTGATCATGTATTAGGTCGAAAGACAGTTGGGTGCAAATGGATCTTCAAGAAGAAGACTGACATGGATGGAAAGGTACACACTTTCAAGGCACGAATTATTGCGTAGGGATTTACTCAAACCCCAGGAATTGACTATCAGAGACCTTCTCACTAGTGGCCAAGAGAAAGTCAATCAGAATAATGCTTGGCATAACTGCCTTTCATGATTATGAAATATGGTAGATGGATGTCAAAACTTATTTTCTTATTGGGAAGTTGGCTAAAGATGTTTACATGAGTCGGCCAGAGGGTGTTGTAGATGCAAAGTTTCCTAATAGAGTGTGTAAGCTTGAGAAATCCATTTATGGGTTAAAATAAGCATATCGCAGCTGGAATCTTTTCTTCCATGAGAAAGTCAAAGAATTTGGTTTCTCTAGGAGTAAGGATGAGTCACATGTGTATGTCAAGGCTAGTGGTGGTATAATGACCTTTCTAGTATTGCATATTGATGACATACTTCTCATAGGAAATGACATTCCAGGTCTGCAAGAAGTAAAGTCTAGGCTTAGAAAGTGTTTTTCTATGAAGGATCTGGGAGAGGAAACATATATTATTGGGATAAGAATTTTAAAGGATAGAAAGAAAATACTAATTGATCTTAGTCAGAGTACATACTTGGATAAGATACTACAACGTTTTAGTATGAAAAAATCAAAGAAAGGAGAGTTACCTATTGAAAGCAATGCCAAGTTGAGTAAGACTCAAACCCTAGTACATATAAAGAGATAGCAGAAATCAGTCGAGTCCCATATGGTGCTTTGGGATGGAGAAAACATTTTGGAAAGTTTGAGTGCTTGGCTTGAAGGATTAAGAGCTTAAATCATTAAGTTATCCAAAGAGATCCACACAGTGTGACAGGTTGATTGTCACGACGTGACGATGGATAACTTTGCAACTGTGTTATCCTAACGTTGTCATGCCATGACCAATGGGTGGCCACAACGTGACGATCAGATGGGGCTGACTTTGACCGTTGAATTTGAACATGGTTGACTTTTGGTCAAATTAAGGGTTTTAGGGTGTAGACTGAGAGGCTACTTATATATTGTCATTAGGTGTCTCACTATACTTGTCTTCTCTGTGTGAGAGATGTTGTGTCAAGCTACGATCTGTGAGGTGAGTCTTCTCACTATATTACTGTAACGCCTGTGTTTCCAGGCTAATCATTATTATAACGATGTAATAGTTAGGGTCAACAATTGTAACCTATTTTGAAGTAATGAAGATGAATTATTTGAGTATTATGTGAATTATGTGATTTTATGTGCATTATACTTGCTATTAACGATGTAATAAAATAATCATAGAAATAAGCGTCAAAAATAAAATAATAGATAGACCCAATATCTATGAAGAAAGTTGAAGTAGTCGTAACAAGGATTTCGGGGATATAAGGAACGCTGAAATCCGACTTATAACTAAATATATGGGTAGATGAAATAGATGATGAGTGATGAAATAAAATGATGAGGGGCCTCGATGTTTAAGTTGATTTAGTCATCTAATGGAGTATAGATTACAACCACAGATTATTCTAGACAGTCCAGTGGAACGCTAGCAGGCTCGCAACCTGTAGGTGTTTGTGAACAATGTGTTCATCGGTGTACTCTATCCCCCTCATGGTTTCCTTACTGACACATATTGTTGAGGAATCCCTAAGAAGTATTGTCTTCCCGATGATGATCCTTAGGCTAGGTCCCTTGAATTAGATGCTCTAGGGACATAAAGTGACAATAACAGGAATAGGTAATCGGGTTAGATGATTTGATGAAATTAATAAACTTAATTATTGTGGGTTGAAAACCCTATGTGCTCACCAGGCTCCCAAGCCTGACCCACTCAGTTTCTTGCATTACAGGTAGTGGGAAAAGAGTACATGAGTGTTGTTCTGATGAGAGATCTAAGGATTATAGGCCATTAGAATAATAGATGTTGTAAGGCCTGTACTATTTATGTTTATGCTTATGTACTGTATTGACAATGACATCCTAGTGTTTTTAATATGATCAAAATCCATTCCTTCGGGAATGCTTTGAGAATTTACTGATCATATTTTTGGGAACAAATTCCGCAACATATTTCTTCAAAAGTATACTCTGATTTTCAAATAAAGCATAAACAAATCGGTCTTTTCTGACCATGAAATTGGGGATGTCACAGTTGGTATCAAAGCATTAGTTTAAGCGAACTAGGAATTTGTAGGATTTCTAGACATAATCTTAGAATGATAAGCGATGATTGTGAGATGAGTGTCTGCTATATTTTAGACACGAGCACTAGCTTATTTTAGGAAAGATGCCTAAAAAGCTTATATGTGCTAAATAATTTATTTTATAGCTATAAAGATGCCTTATATGCTATTATTTGATCGGATCTATGGTCTGTTGTCGACCGGATCTGGAAAGTTTATGTGTTCATAATTCTAAATGTATAATTACGGTATTAGAACTAGCTTGTAACTTTTTGGAGTGACAAGGAGGATTAAACGTCAATCGTAAACAAAGATCTAAATTCGCCTACATTGGTGTATAGATCGTCATGGTGTTAACTCGAAGCGAATTAGGAAACACTAATGGAAACGCTAATAGAAACCATCAGCCGAGCCACGAGTAATTGAGCGTGCACCAGTGATAGCAGCTGCACCCGAGCAAATCACGATGGTAGGAGTGCAATCAATCATTCAAATGATGTTGGATCGCCAAATGGAAGAGACAAGGCATCTACTTTAACAAAATAGGGATGAACCTACTGTGCTTGTTGAACAACCTGAACTGAATGAGGGACAGTCAGAAGAAGGAAATTATAGTAGAACTGTCGGCCAAGCTGAACTGCGAGTGGTTGGAAGGAATAACCAAGATGGACAGGGATAGGCGTATGTATAAAAACTTCTTTGGTGCCAAACCATCGAGTCTTTCGGGAAGCCTAAATCCAGTTGAGATTATGGACTGGATCTCCGAGATGGAAATGGTATGTGAAAGTTGCAACTGCAGTAACAAGCAGAATATCGTCTTTGCAGTCAGACAACTGAAGACCGGGGTTTTCAGCTGGTGGACGTTATTGGCGGATACAATGCCACGAGGAGAAGCCCTGAGGATGTCTTGGGGAGAATTGATGCAGTAGTTGAAAATGTTTTACTGCTCGGAAATATATCTGATAGACGTAAACAACGAGTTTCAAAACCTGAAGAAAGGGAAGATGAGTGTAGATGACTATGCCACTGCATTCACCAAGAGGATGAAGTTATTTCCCTACTTGGTGCCTACCGAACTCGCCAAGATAGAGAAGCTTTCTAACGGATTGCCATCAGACTTTGGCCCAACAGTCAAAATGGCAAGAACTTTGAAGGCAGACGTTAGAGCAGCTAAGAATGTTGAGACCCAGTTAAGGGAAAAGGGTCTGGAGAGAGCTGATGTAGGAGAGAAAAGGAATTTTGAAGGATCTTCAAGGTAGAACAAGAAGAGAAAGTTCTCGAAGTCTGGTTAAAGGAAGTCCGGAGGAGGAGGAAGAGGCGAAGCAAGATGGTGTGAGAAGTGCAAAAAGAAGCACTTTGGAAAGTGTGGCAAGGAAGTAACTTGTTTCAAATGTGGAAAGTCTGGGAATTACGCCAATGAGTGAACATTCAACATGAAGGTGTGCTTCGGATGTAATCAATAAGGGCGTATTTCTAAGGACTGCCAGAAGAAGAAGGAGGCAGCGAGGCCTAATGTTCGGCCGAGGCTAAAGGTAAGAGCTTTCCAGATGACCCTGGAAGTAGCAAAAGATGCAGGAGATGTTGCTTCAGGTACCTTTCTTGTAAATGGATTGCCTGCTAATATATTGTTTGATTCGGGAGCAAATTACTCCTTTATATCACACAAAGTTGGTGGAAGACTAGCATTGCCTGTAGATAAACTTGATAATGCTCTAGTTGTAGAAGTTGATAGTGGCAAATTGATATCTGTTAGCGATTGCGTTAAAAACATCGTTATCGACTTGAATGAGAATAAATTCCACGAGGATTTATTGCCCATTGAGTTGAACGGTTTTGACATCGTACTGGGAATGGACTGGCTTAGTGCAAATGATTTCAAAATACTATGCAAGAAGAATATGGCGAGAGTAAACCCACCTGGAAAAGTGTCATTTGTGGTGTACAGGGACACACGTAGAGTAAATTATAGAATCATTTCCCTGATGAAAGCCAGAAAATGTTTGTCCAAAGGATGCACATCATACTTGGCATTTGTAATTGATGCAAATAAGGAGAAGAAAGAGTTACAAAGAATACCAATGGTGTGTGACTATCCGGAAGTATTTCCTAAAGATCTTCTTGGAATGCCCCTTTATAGACAAGTGGAGTTTCAGATAGACTTGTTGCCAGAATCGACACCAATAGCGAAAGCACCATACCGGTTAGAACTGACAGAGATGATGGAGATTATGATGGAACTTCATGAGTTGTTTGACAACGGTTTCAGTAGATCTACTTCATCACCCTGGGGAGCTCCGATGTTATTCGTAAAGAAGAAGGATGGCAACATGAGGATGTGCATAGACTATAGAGAGCTGAACAAGGCAACGGTAAAGAACAAGTATCCATTGCCAAGGATTGATTACATGTTCGATCATCTGCAAGGTTCTAGCTATTTCTCAAAGATTGATCTCAGGTCAGGATATCATCAGTTGAAGGTAAGAGAACAAGATATTGAGAAGACCGTATTCAGAACGAGATACGGACACTATGAGTTCTTGGTTATGTCATTTGGACTAAACAATGCTCCAACATCATTTATGGATTTGATGAACATGGTTTGTAAACCATTCCTTGATAAATCTGTGATAGTGTTCATATATGACATTCTGGTTTACTCAAATAACCAACAAGAGCATGGAAAGCACTTACGAGAAGTACTAGAAGTTTTGAAGAAGAAGAAGATGTACACAAAGTTCTTCAAATGTGATTTTTGGATTCGAGAAGTCCAATTCTTGGGGCACATGGTTAACCAAGAGGGAATAATGGTTGACCCAACAAAGATTCTAGTTGTGATGAAAGGGGAACGAACAAAAAGTCCCACTGAGATTCGAGGCTTTCTGGGATTAACTGGATATTACTGAAGGTTTATCCAAGGCTTTTCTTCAATAGCTGCTCCATTAACAACTTTGACCCATAAAGGAGCTACATATGCATGGAGTGAGAAACATTAAGAAGCATTCGGGAAATTAAAGAAGAAGTTATGTGAAGCACCAATTATTTCTTTACCTGAAGGAGTTGAAGACTTAGCAGTCTATAGCGATGCATCTGGAGTTGGGTTAGTTGTGTTCTGACCCAAAGAGATAAAGTGATAGCATATGCATCTCGACAATTGAAAGAGCACGAGAAGAACTACCCCACACATGATATTGATTTGGCAGCGGTAGTATTCGCATTAATGATATGGAGTCATTATCTTTATGGCACAAAGTGCAAGCTCTTCACTGATCAAAAACGTCTCCAATATCTCTTTGATCAAAAAGAATTGATATGAGGCAACTGTAACATCCCAAGTTCGGAAGGAAGAAGTTGGAGGGTGCTAAGTGTAAATTAAGGAAGCTACTCGACGATTAGGTATGCTACTCTTCGAGTCGGAGCGGGATTGATCGCGGGTTAAGTGGCCAACTCGCCGAGTCGGAAGACGTACTCGACGAGTTGGTGCTGGAATGAGAAAACCATAATCCCGAGGGTTGCACCCTATTTAAAGGACTGTATGTCCTTCTCCCAACCTCCTATCCCCCCAGAGAGTTCCAGAAAACCCTAGATTCGAGTGAGTCTCCATTAATAGAGAGAATAGAGCCTTGGAGGAGAAAATCTTGGAAAGGGGCTTGAAGATCAAGAGACTTGCTGCAAAGGAGTGGTGTAGATCCGTGATCTACTTCAGTAGGAGCATATATTGGAGGTATTAATCTGTTGTTTGGGCTCTTTTGTATCTAGATCTTTTATCATTTGAGATTTTGGGCATTTTTGGTATGATTGAGAGCTATTTCGAGTTAGAGGCTTAGATCTGAGGTTGCTACTTCAGATCTAGGCTTGTGATGGTCCATAATGTCATAAAGCTCCTGTCTAAGAGTTATTGGTGAAGACCCTTTGTCATAAACCCTAGCCCTAGAGTGTTTGGGGCTTATATCTCCTTGGTTTCATGTAAAGTTTGCAACTTTATGTGAAGGTTAGGCTGTAGAAGAGTGGATCTATGGATTGGAGCCCCTGCATGGCTCGAAAAGCCTCTGTATGGATTGAGAACTGAAGAGACTCGGCGAGTCACATGGGTGTACTCGACGAGTTGTATGAACATGTGCATGGACTCGGCGAGTTGGAAGAACAACTCGACGAGTCTGTTGAAGATTGCCTTGGACTCGGCGAGTCTGTTCTTGGACTCGGCGAGTCAGGTCGCAGAACCCCTAACCTCTTCTGGTTAAGACGCAGATCAGTGAGTCGATGGGTGACTCAGTGAGTTGGACAGGATGGGACTCGGAGATCGTTGGACTCGATGAGTCTTGGGGTGACTCGGCGAGTTGAGTCGTGTTCTAAGAGTTTTCAGAGTATAAGGACTCGACGAGTCAACGGGTTGACTCGGCGAGTAGGGTCAGTCAGGAAGTTTGACTTTGGCTTTGACTTTGACTTTGACCTTCAAGGGTGTTATGGTAATTGGTTATTTATGTCAATGGTCCATTGATGGCAATAGGTGTTGGAGTTTGGAGCAGTGCTTCGGGTGTGTGCTTCCGTGGTTCAGTTCTTCATTTCAGGTGAGTTATCCTCACTATATGAACAGGGTCTACGGCACCAAGGCCGACCCTTTAACGGATGGAAATCCGGGTATTGTTTGTTATGTTATTGCTTTGCTAGATCTGCATCCTGGTATTTAGGATGGTGTTATGTTAGTGACCCGGTTAAGGTCGGTACCCGGTATATAGGGTAATGTTATGCTAGTGACCGGTTAGGTCGGAATCCTGGTTAGGATGTTGATATGCTATGTGATCCATTAGACTGTTTGTGTGGTTAAGGATTTGTTATGTGATTAATTGTTTTATGTGCACATGGTTGTTTGACTGGGGTTGGGTTGAGGCGGGTCCAGCTTTGTGCTGTAGGCCAACATACCCAGGGCGGACCGGATAGACCGAAGGCCCAACGAGCGGTCCGGATAGGCTGAAGGCCCCAAGAGGGCGGTCCAGACGTGCCGAGGCTCGGCGAGTGGACCAGGCCGACTGCAGGCCCGGTGCGGGTGGACCAGTCATACTGTAGACTCAGAGAGTGGACCAGGTGGATTGAAGGCCCGGTGCGGGCGGACCAATCACACTGTAGACTCGATATACATGGCTAGACTCGGAGAGTGGACCAGATGGACTGAAGGCCCGGTGCGGGCGGACCAGTCATACTGTAGACTCGATGTGCATGGTTGTTCTGTTTTGAGATACGATATGAGTATGGTTATATGTGGTTGGTATTTTGGGGGAACTCACTAAGCTTTCGGGCTTACAGTTGTAGTTTATTGTTTCAGGTACTTCAGGAGATCGTGGCAAGGCGAAGGCGTGATCGTACCGCTCCTCATGTTTTATGATTTATGTGATATGGTTCTGAGGGATACTCTGATGTTTAAACTATTTTGAAAACGAGATATATGAACTTAATGGTTTTGAATGAATTAAAATGTTTTAATTTGGTTGAAATTTTTGGTCGTTACAGCAACGAAGCTGGCTAGATTTGCTTAAGGATTACGAGTGTGAGATACTTTACCACCCTGGTAAAGCAAATGTCGTAGTTGATGCTCTAAGACGAAAAGTAAACTTGGAAAGAAAAAGGCCAAGAGCGTTAATAGAAGTTGTCTCAACGATTGTGGAAAGCATCAAGAAATCTCAGGAAGAAGCTTTGGAGAAAAATGACCGAAAGGAAGAACATTTAGGCAAAATGTTGGTATTCGATACAAATAATCAAGGATTGAAGGTATTCCAAGATAGGATTGGGGTACCTAAGATGGGAGGAATGAGAGTTCTTCTGATGGAAGAAGCTCACAAAACCATGTACTTGATTCATCTCGACAGCACTAAGATGTATATGTTGAATTAGATGTCTATGCCATAACTATATTTGGTATGTACTTGAACCGGTTGTAGCATGGTCCTTTTGGGTTGCCTTCACCAGAGCAACGTGACTGGATGAATAATGGAGAAAGAGGTTATTATGGTTTATTAATATATTATTTGAATAATATATTAAAAGAGAAATCATATTTGTTTAATTAATATTGGTCACGAATTAATTAAGAATTAATTTTATGGTGAAAAGGATATTAATTGAATTAAGGGGTCTACAATTGTAATTATAAGATAATTGGAATTTGGGTTGTGGATCCCTTAAGCAAGGAATGGACGAAATCTTATGGGAGCCCATAAGGATTTCGTCCAAGGGCATGATTCTGGAAGATTTCTATGGGCTGCTTAGGGCTTAAGAAACCAGGTTAGGGATTCGACTGCAACCCTAATTCTGCAGCTATATAAGGACCCCTTGGGATAGTGAAATCGGACACTTGAAACCCTAGAAGAGTTCCAGCCGATTTTGAGCCTCCATTCCTCTCTCTCCATCATTATCCAACTTGCTTTGGTGTTTGTGATCTATTAGAGGCACAACATTTGAGGTGCTAAGGTTCTCCAAATGAAAGGACCCCTTTCTATACTTTCATATTTCTGAAAGACCCAAACTTTCATACTTGACAATATAGTTACTCCAAAACATGCTACATGCATATTTATAAAACAAAATCTTACATTGATAAAGTGATTACAAAAGATTGGATACAAACCGACTATGTTTTAATATTTTACATAACTACCCAGGATATTGTAATTTTATATTTTGGTTTATGTTTGTATAAAATTACAATATCATGTGTAACAAAGGCATATGTGAATCATGTGACCAACTTTCCATATCAATCAATGATTTGATTCAAAGATGTACGATCAAGGAGACATAACAATTTCCATACTTGATAATCATCAATAACACTTTGGCCCAAATGGCACAGAAGACATACACTTTCTGATTTAAACATTTCGGTAGATTACAGGTTTTCACGCCCTGTCTAACCATCTGCTAATGCCATAGAATAGAATTCATTCTCTTACGGAGACATTCTCTACATGGCCAGAGGCTACGTACGCCCTGTCTAACCTTATGCCAATGCCATAGAATAGAGTCATTCACTTACTGGGGGACATGCTTTACATGGCCAGAGGCTACATACCAGTACCACCGTGAATCTGAGTTCTTACACTGATCACATGGTCAAAGGTATAGCTTTGCTATCATAAATAGCAGAAATAAAAATAACACGGGAAAATAACCCGGAATAATAACACTAAAAGGCACATAACACATATAACACATAACATACAATTGTTCCAATATATTAAACTCACCGTGAAATAACCGGGGGTTAAATTAGTAATTTGGGCAGCACTTCGGCTCTAAATATGACCTCCTTCGTTGAAAACCGGGCCCTGCGAGGGTTGGGCTTTGAACCCGAAAAGATAAATTTTTCGGGCTTCTCGGGAATCTCGGGGCGTGTTTCGGGCTTTGGAATTAGTATCGGGGCTTCGGGGGAAGTCGGAATGTAAGAAAATATGGAAAAAGGGTGAAAAAGGGCAAATTTCAAACACTTACCCGGGAGGTCTCGCACCCATTATATAGGTGCGAGCCTCGGATCCGAAGCGAGGGGGTGAGGGCACGTGCATGCGAGGTTCGGACCAGGTGGCAGCAGGGCGAGGCTCGGTTCGGACAGCTACGAGCCTCGGATTGGTCGGGTGACGCGTCTACAGCTTCGGATCGGGTCAGCAGCCTTGGTCGAATCAGGAGGCTACACGCGGGTCGGATCACGTGGGGCCCATGCGAGATCACGTGGCTTTGGACACCTGTGTGACACGCGTCGCCTCTCGGACGTGCCACGCATCAGCTTCGGACAGGTGGCCAGCTCCGAGTGAGGGTGACGTGGCAGCACTATTCATGCGAAATTTCTCAAAAAATGTGCCCAATCTTGTAAAATCTGTAACGTTCTCATACGGGCTCCGTTTTTGAGTTCTTTATATACACGCGTAAAGAAAATTATGCTCTACAACTTTCGTTTAGACTTCGTCGGAAAATTTTGACTTTATTTTTATATTATTATTTTTAACAGATCGGGACTGGTAAATCCGTTAAAAATTCATAACTTCTTCATCCGACGTCCGTTTTCGTCAGACTTATTACCGTTGTACTGCTAATGACGAGACCTTCGATTCTCGTTTAGGTTGTGTCGGCTAAAAATCACTCGATCTAAAATTCGAGTTTTTAGCTGTCTACTTCTAAGCTGAAACTTAGAAAAATCATAACTTCCTCATACGAAGTCAGATTTTGGCGTTCTTTTTATCGAACTTCTCTGTTTAACGAATTCTAAGACTTTCATTTAGATCACTAAGGCTAAAAAATAGTTTATCAAAAACTCACTTTTTACGTAATTCGGCGCCGAGCCGGTTTTGTCGCGGATCTTCGATTGGTCATAAGTTCTTCGTTATAACTCGGATTTCGACGAGGTTTTCGCCTACATGTTTCTAACGAGATTATCTACAACTTTTAATAATAAAATTTTACTTATTTAAAATTTTATATTTTCGCTAAATTTCACTATTTGGCTTTTAATTGGAATCTCATAAGACGTCCAATATTTTATGAGTGATTCTAAACATAGTTTTACTTCATTTCTAGTAAAAACTATATGTTAGAACTCAACACTCAATTTCACATAATATTTCATAATATTATTAACTTTTCTAATTACATAACACGATTTCAAAACGTGTATGTTACAAATACCTCCTCCTTTTGAGGATTTCGTCCCCGAAATCACAACGATTTAGACAAATGAGGATATTTCGCTCTTATCTCATTCTTATTTTCCCTAAGTATAGTTTAGGCCTCGATGGTGTTTCTACTTGACAAGCACCAACTTCACTTCAAGACATATGTACAAAGCATATCTTCTATTGTTCGGATCTTTCTCTCCATCTGACCATCTCATTCTTAAATTCTCTGACTGAAGTTTCGCCACTATACGAGACATGGTTCTCTGAACCAATCACCTCACTTCGCATATCTATTTTAGTTGGACTCAATTCTTTACGACCATTAAGGTCTGAACGAAAATCATCTTCTTAGTCATCACGGAAACGAGGGTAATGACATACTCGAACAAAACAGAATCGATTACTAGCTTCTTGGTAATCTTGTGACTTTCCCTGATTCAAGTGTGAGTCCTGTGCTTCCAGTAGTATAGGCCTCTACTACTATTCACACCTACTCATACTCGTCCCAAGTATTGTCTCGCAGTTCCCAAGTCACCATTCATAAGTTTTCACAAAGAAACTTTTCACGCCTGAGTGTGTTCTTTAACAACCATTCCATGCCGGGAATATTATCAAAGTTGGGCAAGAAGATGGGAATCAGGTTAACAAGAATGGTTATAACTTTTAATTCCTATGACACTATCTCTATAGACTTTATCAGCAAGTAATGATATATTTCCTATGTTATCTACATGAAACGATTGGACAATTGCGTAACAAGCAATTTGAAAAGAATATGCGAATTTATAAGGCACGAAAGAATCTGAGGCATCACAATCAAATAAGATGTGAGTAGATCTAAAGTTTACGAGAAATGTACCCGTCACAACATTCGGGTCCTCGCGTGCCTCCTCTGTGGTAATCTGGAATGCACGACCCTTAGCTTTTGGCACCTCCTCCTTTGGAGTATTCTTTGGTTGTTGAACGGAAGCTTGACTCCCCACCATTTGACTTGTAAGAGTGGGGCAAAAACGCTTCTTGTGGCCAGTAATACCGCATGCATAACAAGTAACATCCTTCCTTGGGCAAGCTGGCTTTATGTGACCCATTTCTCCACATCCATAACAGACAACAGATTCCTTGTCTATTTTGCATTGGCCCGGATGATTCCTTCCACAAATGTGACATGATGGCGATTGAATACAAAAAGATTAGGATCTAACGCGACCACGAACGGCGTTCTGAGATTGCTCTCTTGTATTAGAATCAGATTGAACAGATCGAGCTGGTGGAATAGAGGAAACAGGAACAGTTTGATCGATACGTGGATGCTTTGGAACAGAAAAAATGGCACCACGTATTTCTAAGTCATGCTCACGCTTTCGAGCATACTCAACAGCTTTGTCAAAGGACAGAACATCCCGATTAGCTACAAAATCACGGATCTCATACCGCAGTCCATCCAAGAATAACTGAATTTTATCGTCTTCAGTGGGGATATACTTTGCGGCAAACCGTGCTCTTTGATTAAATTGAGTTTCATACTCATTCACGGTCATTCCTTCTTGCTTAAGCTCCAGAAACTCTTTCTCCAATCTCCTCCTCATGGCTAGAGGACAATACTTCTCTAGCAAACGAGTTTTAAAGATCTCCCAGGATAAATTCTCTTGGTCATACTCGTTGAGAGCTTCATATGTTGCTTCCCACCAGACCAAGGCTTCTCCGACGAGCATAGCAGAAGCATAATTAGCTTTGTCTTCATTATCCACGTGAGAAATACGAAACACTTTCTCTGTGTTCTGGATCCAGGTAAGAACGAAAATGGGATTAAGAACACCTGAAAACTTCGTAGCACCACTATTCTTGAAATCTTTGAACGAGGGACGCTTCACCTCTCCTTTTGAAGATTCTCCAGTGGCTTTCTCTTTTCCTTTATCACCACTCTTTTTGTGTTCTTCGAGAGTCTGTCGAATAACACCGGTAAGTTTACCCAAGAGTCGCTCCTCACGAGGAGATACTGGAGTATTCACTTCCTCAGGTTGAGGACCTCCACCAACCTCAGGGGTATGGCTACTAACCTGATCAACCATTGCTCTGCAATATGGAGTAACTTTGTATTTTAGAATATTAGGGTTTATTATTATCTAATACTTTTACTTAAATGTTTCCTATGGTTTGTATCCCTATACTTACAATGATTAAGTTCATATATTGAACTTCCAATAGTTTAAGTCTAAATACCAATCCGTGGAATTTAGTTCACTTAAACCACTGCTCTGATACCTTTATTGAATGTACCCTTTCTATACTTTCATATTTCTGAAAGACCCAAACTTTCATACTTGACAATATAGTTACTCCAAAACATGCTACATGCATATTTATAAAACAATATCTTACATTGATAAAGTGATTACAAAAGATTGGATACAAACCGACTATGTTTTAATATTTTACATAACTACCCAGGATATTGTAATTTTATACAAACATAAACCAAAATACAAAAGTAATAGTAAATACTATTCTACATCTTTCGACAGTATATAACCATACTGGTTACTTATCTCCTGCAATTGTTAAACACTGAGAGGGGTAAGCGGTGACGCTTAGTGAGTTCAATAATAGATACAATATACTGTTATGCCATATATATACTTCAACATGGCAGAAGCAAAAGGAACAAGGAACAACAAAGGCATATGTGAATCATGTGACCAACTTTCCATATCAATCAATGATTTAATTCAAAGATGTACAATCAAGGAGACATAACAATTTCCATACTTGATAATCATCAATAACACTTTGGCCCAAATGGCACAGAAGACATACACTTTCTGATTTAAACATTTCGGTAGATTACAGGTTTTCACGCCCTGTCTAACCATCTGCCAATGCCATAGAATAGAATTCATTCTCTTACGGAGACATGCTCTACATGGCCAGAGGCTACGTACGCCCTGTCTAACCTTATGCCAATGCCATAGAATAGAGTCATTCACTTACTGGGGGACATGCTCTACATGGCCAGAGGCTACATACCAGTACCACCGTGAATTTGAGTTCTTAAACTGATCACATGGTCAAAGGTATAGCTTTGCTATCATAAATAGCAGAAATAAAAACAACACAGGAAAATAACCCGGAATAATAACACTGAAAAGCACATAGCACATATAACACATAACATACAATTGTTCCTATATATTAAACTCACCGTGAAATAACCGAGGGTTAAATTAGTAATTTGGGCAGCACTTCGGCTCTAAATATGACTTCCTTCGTTGAAAACCGGGCCCTGCGAGGGTTGGGCTTTGAAACCGAAAAGATAAATTTTTCGGGCTTCTCGGGAATCTCGGGGCGTGTTTCGGGCTTTGGAATTAGTACCGGGGCTTCGGGGGAAGTCGGAATGTAAGAAAATATGGAAAAAGGGTGAAAAAGGGCAAATTTCAAACACTTGCCCGGGATGTCTCGCACCCCTTATATAGGTGCGAGCCTCGGATCCGAAACGAGGGGGTGAGGGCACGTGCATGCGAGGTTCGGACCAGGTGGCAGCAGGGCGAGGCTCAGTTCGGACAGCTACGAGCCTCGGATTGGTCGGGTGACGCGTCTACAGCTTCGGATCGGGTCAGCAGCCTTGGTCGAATCAGGAGGCTACACACGCGGGTCGGATCACGTGGGGCGCATGCGAGATCACGTGGCTTTGGACACCTGTGTGACACGCGTCGCTTCTCGGACGTGCCATGCAGCAGCTTCGGACAGGTGGCCAGCTCCGAGTGAGGGTGACGTGGCAGCACTATTCATGCGAAATTTCTCGAAAAATGTGCCCAATCTTGTAAAATCCGTAACTTTCTCATACGGGCTCCGTTTTTGACGTTCTTTATATGCACACGTAGAGAAAATTATGCTCTACAACTTTCGCTTAGACTTTGTCGGAATATTTTGACTTTATTTTTATATTATTATTTTTAATAGACCGGGACTGGTAAATCCGTTAAAAATTCATAACTTCTTCATCCGACGTCCGTTTTCGTCAGACTTATTACCGTTGTACTGCTAATGACGAGACATTCGATTCTCGTTTAGGTTGTGTCGGCTAAAAATCACTCGATCTAAAAATCGAGTTTTTAGCTATCTACTACTAAGCTGAAACTTACAAAAATCATAACTTCCTCATACGAAGTCAGATTTTGGCGTTCTTTTTATCGAACTTCTCGGTTTAACAAATACTACGACTTTCATTTAGATGACTAAGGCTAAAAAGTAGTTTATCACAAACTCACTTTTTACGTCATTCGGCGCCGAGCCGGTTTTTGTCGCGGATCTTCGACTGGTCATAACTTCTTCGTTATAACTCGGATTTCGACGAGGTTTTCGCCTACATGTTTCTAACGAGATTATCTACAAATTTTAATAATAAAATTTTACTTATTTCAAGTTTTATATTTTCGCTAAATTTCACTATTTGGCTTTTAATTGGAATCTCATAAGACTTCCAATATTTTATGAGTGATTCTAAACATAGTTTTACTTCATTTCTAGTAAAAACTATATGTTAGAACTCAACACTCAATTTCACATAATATTTCATAATATTATTAACTTTTCTAATTACATAACACGATTTCAAAACGTGTATGTTACACCAAAGCTCAAGATCTTCAAGCAACAATCAAAGGTAACATTCTTACTAGTTTATTTATGTTTATTTAGTTTTTGTTGTAAGCTAGATTAGGGTTTGAAAGTCTTGGACAAATATTGCATGTACAATTAGAAAAACTAGGTCCAAGCATTAGGGTTTGCATGAACACCATAGGAATGTTGTTTTGCTCATAACCCAATATTGGTATCAGAGCCTAGATCGTTTCTCTTTTGTATTTGATGCATAGCTAATTTGTTCAAGCTCAAAATTCGAAAAATCAAGCCTCTGACTGATGGACTAGTCGAGTCACCAGATGAACTCGACGAGTCAGGGCTACTCGACGACTCCAGTTCTGTGACTCGGCGAGTCGGCTCGTTTGGTAGCTGATTTTTCGGGATTTTGACTAAAATTGAATTGGGATGATTACCAAAAACGATTTTGACTGATAAAACTCGATTTTTTCAATATGGTATTGATTATCCTAATTAAATTGAAGGATAATTGTCATAAATAAGATAATTACTTGTTTTATAAGATAAAATTAATTATTTGTATTTTTGATTTGAGTTATCTAGTAAGGAAAATAGATTAGGTCAAATTATGTGATAAATATTAATAATATGATTAATTAGTTATTTTTAAATTTTGATCTAATAGATGTTTTGAAAAGTTTCAAAACTTGCCTTCAAGTTTTCGAATTAAATTTTTTGATTAATAGTTTTAATTTTGAAATATTTAAATTATAAACCCTAGAGTTTAAAAGTTAAAATTCAACCATTATACTATTATAATATTAAAAGATTAATAATATATATATATATATATATATATATATATATATATATATATATATATATATATATATATATATGTATAAGATAAATATGGTCTTACCGTTAGTAGGCCTCATTCACGAAGCCGATCTATAAGGGGGGTATAAGGTTGCTGCCTATAAAATGGCAGTTTAATGGGTGTCCACTCTCACCAACCGCTTCCTTGATTGGTGGAGGGTCGTTAGCTGATCTTATTTAATAAGTATAATGATTATATAAAATAACTAAATGTTTTTTATAAATTCCCAATCTTATTTACTTTAGGAAAAGTGTGAAAATGTATGCTATTCCATGAAATTACACTTTGCACCTTGCCACGCCGTTAGTGGAGCGTGTGTGGTTAACTGATACACTAATTTGGGACTAACACAAGTGGCAAAGGGTAACTTGATGTTTATCATAGATCAATGGAGCGTGTGTGGCTAGCCGGCACATTGATTAGGTGGTAAATGACATCGAGAGTACCAAGTATATTTGCTTGGTTATTCACACCTTGTTTGTGATCTCCAGTATCCTAGTCACAAACTTGAAGGGAATAATCGAGATTTAAACATTCCATTGAAAAGTTCAATGAATCTCAAAAGAATCTAGGAATTTCAATTCAATTTAAAACTTAAATCGTTTTTCGTTTTTCATGGTGGAAATTGGTAAATCGTCATTTACCTACCTTCATATTATTTGCAATTAGATTACGGCATCCCTCTTCTGAATTGTAAATAATCATGTTGGGTCCTAGCCCTAATTTATCATTTGGGTGTTTAATTGCGGATTATTATCTAATATAAACTTTGTTCCTTTTCTATTTCAGATGTCTACTCAAAACAACAACAACGCTTCAGGCTCGACCCCTTCTGGCTCATTGTCACTCATGAACTTGTGTGGGAGGGTGATATTTGATGGGACCAATTTCAATGATTGGATCCACAACATTCGCATGGTCAGCCGCTACGAGGACAAAGAGTATGCTCTCTATAAGGAGCTGAAAGAGGTCAACGTTAACACTGCTACTCCTGAAGAAATTGTTGCTTACGAAACTCATGAGCGAGATGCTACGAAGGTTCATTGCATCATGCTTGCAACAATGACGACTGAACTCCAAAAGTCCTACGCGGACTACTATCCCTAGGAGATGCACCAAGATTGGATGGAACATTACCATCAAAGGATCAGGCAGGAGAGGTATGAGATCATCGCCTCGATGATCACTACCAAAATGAAGGATGGAGAGTCCATCACGACCCACTTGCAGAAAATGCAGAGATTCGTGGACCGCTTGCTGAAGTTGAATGTCAACTTCGATGAGGAGCTGGCCATAGATATCATTCTTCACTCGTTGCCTCCTTGTTACGACCAGTTTCGTATGACCTATCATATGAACAAGGAGGAGGTCACTTTGAGCAAGCTTCAAGGCTTGCTAAGTACTGCAGAGAGTAGTCTGAAAGGGAAATCTACTGCACCTACTCCTACTGCTGTTTCCCCTGTCATGGCTATTGGACAAGGGAAAAGAAAGAAGAGGAAGGCTCCTTCTAAGAGCCACAAGGGTAAACCCCATGATGGATCCTCTTCTAGTGGGACCAAAGCTGGTTCTGCTACCCCCTATTCTAACCCACAAGAAGCAGAGTGCTTCTACTGTCACGACAAAGGGCATTGGAAACGAACCTGCCCGAAGTGTCTGCAGGACATCAAGGATGGGAAGATAAAGGCATCCTTCACAGGTATTTACACTATTCAATCTAATAACTCATCACATTCTATTTCTTGGGTCCTTGACACAAGATGTGGGTTTCACATTTTTTCTGAGTTGCACAGTCTAAGAAGAAGTAGGGATGTGGAGCATGGGAAGATAAACCTGATCACGGGGAATAGGAAAGCGTCGCCTGTCACCAAGATTGGAGTTTACTCTTTAGTGCTTAGTAGTGGGTTACGATTAGATTTAAATGATTGTTTCTACTCGTCATAAATGGTGAGAAACATTATTTCTTTTCATGGTTTGTACAGACAAGGTACTTTCTATTAATGCTTTCTTGAATGGTACTTTCTATTTTGAAGCATTGCCTTGTAATGGAGTATACGAAACTGTGAATGTTGTAGACAACTTAGGAAATAATGTATTGCACATTGATTCGTCCAATGGTTTGGACAAAGCATGCTTGTGGCATTGTCGTCTTGGACATGTCAACAAGAAGCGCATAGCCCAAGTCCAAAAGGATGGAGGGTTGGAGTCATTCGACCTCAAGTCGGATGACACGTGCGAATCTTGTTTACTTAGAAAGATGACCAAGTCACCCTTCACTGGTTCTTGTGAAAGGGGTGAGGGTTTATTGGATCTCATACATATGGATGTGTGTGGACCCTTTAGATCCACCACAATGGATGCAAGTCGCTTCTATGTGACTTTTACTGATGATTATAGCGGATATGGGTATATCTACTTAATCAAGCACAAGTTAGAAACCTTTGAAAAGTTCAAAGAGTTTAAGCAAGAAATGGAGAATCAGTTGGGCAGGAAGATTAAGATGCTCCGATCCGATCGAGGAGGTGAGTACCTTAGTATTGAATTCTACGACTACCTCAAGGAATGCGAAATCGTTTCGCAATTGACGCCACCTAGGACAACGCAGTTGAATGGTGTGGCTGAGAGGCTCAATCGAACCTTGTTGGACATGGTTCGTTCCATGATGAGTCAAGCTTTGTTACCTATCTCATTCCGGGGGTATGCCTTAGAGACTGTCGCCCATATCCTTAATCTAGTCCCAACTAAGAAGGTTGCCAAAACACCTCACGAGATGTGGACAGGAAAAGTTCCCTCGTTGGCACATATCAAGGTTTGGGGTTGCGAGGCTTTCGTAAGACGAGAGACTCACGACAAACTCGAACCTCATAGTGAGCGGTGTATTTTCATCAGCTATCCATAGAAGTACTTTGGATATCTCTTCTATAGACTGAGTGACAATGGCGTCTTCGTTGTGAGGAGAGGGGTTTTCCGAGAGCGAGAACTCATATGCCAAGAGGACAGTGGGAGGCAAATTGATCTTGAAGAGCTTCAAGAATCAAACGATGAAGGAACCTCTAACACTGGCGCTCAACCCGAGGAGGAAACTACTGTTGAACCAATTGACGAGTCCCTGCCTCTTAGACGTTCCAGTAGAGTTAGTGTTCTACCTGAGTTTTATGGTTTCCATATTACTATTGAAGGTGATACGTTTATCAGTGATAGCACACTAATAAATTTTGATGAACCTAACAACTACAAGGAAGCCATGGCCGGCCCGAAGTCTGCGAAATGGAAAGAGGCTATGGACAACAAGATTCAGTCCATATATGACAATCAAGCATGGAACTTGGTTGACAATGTGTCAGGTCGTAAAATGGTCGGGTGCATATGGATCTTCAAGAAGAAGACCGACATGGATGGGAAAGTGGACACATATAAGTCGCGATTGGTTGCGAAGGGCTTTACTCAAACTCCTGGAGTTAACTATGACGAGACCTTCTCACCAGTAGCGAAGATTAAGTCTATGAGGGTTATGCTAGTCATAGCTGCGTTTCATGATTATGAAATATGGCAGATGGATGTCAAAA
Source organism: Lactuca virosa (assembly GCF_052849685.1). Lineage (NCBI taxonomy): Eukaryota > Viridiplantae > Streptophyta > Magnoliopsida > Asterales > Asteraceae > Lactuca > Lactuca virosa. The sequence goes on from NC_136429.1 coordinate 169,439,704, forward strand.
CTGCTTTCCTTAATTGGAAGTTGGCTGAAGGTGTTTACATGAGTCAGCCAGAGGGTTTTGTCGATGCGAAGCACCCTAATAGAGTGTGTAACCTTGAGAAATCCATCTATGGATTGAAACAAACATCTCGCAGATGGAATCTTTGTTTTGATGAGAAGGTAAAAGAGTTTGGCTTCTCGAGAAGCGAGGATGAGTCATGTGTATATGTCAAAGCCAGTGGGAGTATATTTAGCTTTCTCATTTTGTATGTGGATGACATACTACTCGTAGGAAATGACGTCCCAACCTTGCAGGAAGTTAAGTCCTGGCTTGGGAAGTGCTTCGCTATGAAGGACCTCGGAGAAGCTGCCTATATTCTAGGGATAAGGATTTTGAGAAATAGGAGTAAGAGGATAATAGAACTTAGTCAAAGTACTTACTTGGATAAAGTGCTGAAACGTTTTAGCATAGAGAATTCCAAGAAAGGGGAGTTACCAATCCAAAGCAATACCAAGTTGAGTAAGACTCAGAGTCCGAGTACTGATGTCGAGATAGCAGAGATGAGCCGAGTACCTTATGTTTCTGCAGTTGGCTCAATCATGTATGCTATGACATGTACTCGCCCTGATGTGGCCTTCGCCTTGAGCATGGTCAGCAGATATCAAGGGAACCCTGGTAGAGCACATTGGATCGCAGTAAAGAATATTCTTAAGTACCTTCGAAGGACTAAGGAATGGTTTCTTGTCCTCGATGGGAGCGATGACTTGAGAGTGCGAGGGTATAGTGACGCTAGTTTGCAGACTGATCGGGATAATTTCCAATCTCAGTCAGGCTGGCTCTTTACCCTAAATGGAGGAGCAGTAACATGGAAAAGTTCCAAGCAGGAGACCGTAGCTGATTCAACGTGCGAATCAGAGTACATAGCAGCGAGCGAAGCGTCGGAGGAGGCAATATGGCTAAAGAACTTCATTGGAGATCTTGGAGTTGTACCTGCCATAAAGGAACCTATGGAGATTTTCTGCGATAACGAAGGTGCGGTTGCCTTAACCAAGGAACCGAGGGATCATGGCAGATCCATGCATATCGACAGGAAATATCATTTCATTAGGCATCGGGTAGAAGAGGGACTCCTCGTAGTAAAGAGGGTATCGTCAGAGGATAACCCATCAGATCCTCTTATGAAGGGACTGAGTAGGGTTAAGCACTGGCAGCATGCTAGGAGCATTGGGCTGAAGGACAATATTAGTGATTAGATAGATTTTAGAAACTTGTAATAGATAAATTGTAATTAACATTTGATGATTAAATAAAAGTGTATTATTTATAAGCAATGTTACTGTCTTATGTTAATTATTTACTATTGTTTCAATTTGCATGTTTTGACTTCCTAAATAATAAGATTATTTAAACTATTCACAGTCGATCATACGTTGCTAGTAATTATGAATCAAGACTGTCATGAATTAGCTTGTAGATTGTCTAAGCGTTTAGACATAGCAAAGATTTGTTGCAACGTTCATGAGTGCTTATGAAATATTATTTGAGTATTGGATTAAACCCACGCTCACATGAATCACTTCATGGAATTAATCACGAGTGATTGTTAGACGATAATATCATATAGTCTTTAAATCCAGATATATGAGTTGTTGTTTACGAGTCGGTTGTGCATTGATAATGTGTAAACGTATCAGTAACTTGATGTTATAAAACGCATTGTTGTGTACAATTTGATGAGTAAATAGTACAAGCATATAAGTCGAAGTTTATCTGTTCCTTTTATCCTACGAGGCTAAAAGCAATATCTTGGGCCCCTCGATGATTTTGTTTTGACTTATGTGTCGGGCCCGGTCAGGACTGAATTGATGTGTTCAATTAAGTTCTATGTCAGACGACTCAAAGATCGAGAAACAAACTGCTAGACAATAAGTATGATTATGTTCCATGTGATTGTCCACACAATATCTTGAGAACGGAGGACTATACAATCCCTTATCTATAGGACGTGTCAGAGTTCGACAACAACTTTTGAGAGCTACGAGTGATAATCAGATTTTGAATTCATACTTGCATTTATAGTTATTAGACTTATCCAAGTGGGAGATTGTTGGATTAGGTGTCTAAGCCATAACTATATTTGGTATGTACTTGACCCGGTTGTAACATGGTTCTTTTGGGTTGCCTTCACCAGAGCAACTTGACTGGATGTATAATGGAGAAAGAGGTTATTATGGTTTATTAATATATTATTTGAATAATATATTAAAAGAGAAATCATATTTGTTTATTTAGTATTGGTCAATAATTAATTTTGTGGTGAAAAGGATATTAATTGAATTAAGGGGTCTAGAATTGTAATAATAAGATAATTGGAATTTGGGTTGTGGATCCCTTAAGCAAGAAATGGACGAAATCTTATGGGAGCCCATAAGGATTTCATCCAAGGGCATGATTCTGGAAGATTCCTATGGGCTGCTTAGGGCTTAAGAAACCAGGTTAGGGATTCGACTGAAACCCTAATTCTGCAGCTATATAAGGACCCCTTAGGATAGTGAAATCGGACACTTGAAACCCTAGAAGAGTTCCAGCCGACTTTGAGCCTCTATTCCTCTCTCTCCATCATTCTCCAACTTGCTTTGGTGTTTGTGATCTATTAGAGGGACAACATTTGAGGTGCTAAGGTTCTCAAAAGCTCAAGATCTTCAGGCAACAATCAAAGGTAACATCCTTACTAGTTTATTTATGTTGATTTAGTTTTTTTTGTACGCTAGATTAGGGTTTGCTAGTCTTGGACAAATATTGCATGTACAATTAGAAAGACTAGATCCAAGCATTAGGGTTTTCATGAACACCATAGGAATGTTGTTTTGCTCATAACCCAACAATATAGAGATCTGAAACCTTACTACAGGTGGCCGACGATAAAGCTTGATGTTGCAAAGTATGTGGCCGAATGTGTAACATGTGCGAGAGTTAAAGCACAACATTAGAAACCGTATGAGAGTTTAGAACCTTTACCTGTACCCATGGGTAAATGGGAAGACATCACCATGGATTTTGTGACTAAACTGCCCAGGACGAAGAACGGTCACGACATGATTTGGGTAGTCATGGATCAATTCACAAAGAGTGCACACTTCATAGCAACCAATGAGACATGGTCTATGTATAAGCATGCAAATGCTTACGTGAAGGAGGTAGTAATACTTCATGATCTTCCTTTAACGATTGTATCAGATCGTGATAGTCGTTTCACATCAAGGTTTTGGAGGAGTCTACAAGAGGAAATGGGTAAAAAGTTGTGTTTAAGTACAACCTACCATCCGCAGACTGATGGCCATAGCCAAAGAACGATTCAAACACTGGAAGATATCTTAAGAGCTTGTACCGTAGAATTTTAAGGTAACTGGGATTAGCGTTTACCCCGAGAAGAGTTTTCCTACAACAATAGTTACCATTTGAGCATTAAGATGGCACCTTATCAAGCTTTGTACGGTCAGAAGTGTCGTACGCCGTCTTGTTGGCTTGAGGCCGGAGAAAAGCAGTTTATGGGCCCTGAAATAGTCCATCAGACTGCTGAAAAGTTAAAATTGATTAGAGAAAGGATGTTAGCGGCTCAAGATCGCCAAAAGAGTTATGCTGACAAGAAGCGACGACTAATGACATTCGAAGTTGGAGATTCGGTATTGCTCAAAGTCTCACCGTGGAAGGGACTTATAAGATTTGGAAAGAGAGGAAAGTTGAGTCCAAGGTTTATTGGACCATTCAAGTTTCTTAAGAGGATTGGGAACCAAGATTGCAAGCTAGAATTACCGGAAGAATTGGATGGTATTCATAACACTTTCGATGTGTGTTATTTGAGGAAGTTTACGGGAGAAGTTCCCGATATGATTCCACTTTTAGAGTTAAGGATTCATGAAGAAAAGAGGTTAGTCGAAAAGCCTGAAGCAATTGTTGACCGTAAGACAAAGAAGTTGCGACGAAAGATGGTCGAATTAGTGCTTGTGCGATGGAAACATATGAATGGGCTGAATCTGACCTGGGAAATAGAGAGAGACATGATGTGTCGCTATCCACATCTGTTTGCTGATGCATTATTCCGGGATGGAATGATCCTAAGGAGGAGATAAATGTAACGCCCGTGTTTCCAGGCTAAGCATTATTATAACTATGTAATAGTTAGGGTCAACAATTGTAACCTATTTTGAAGTAATGAAGAGGAATTATTTGAGTATTATATGAATTATGTGATTTTATATGCATTATACTTTCTATTAACGATGTAATAAAATAATAATAAAAATAAGCATCAAAAATAAAATAGTACATAGACCCAATATCTATGAAGAAAATTGAAGTAGTCGTAACAAGGATTTTGGGGATATAAGGAACGTTGAAATCCGACTTATAACGAAGAAGTTATGACCCGACGAAGATTTGTGACAAAACCGGCACGACGCTGTGTGTCGTAAAAAGTGAATTTTTAATAAAATACTTTTTAGCCTTAGCGATCTAAACGAAAGTCTTCGTATACGTTAAACCGAGAACAATCAAAAAAAGAATGTTCAAATCTGACTTCGTGTGAGGAAGTTATGATTTTTCTAAAATTTAGCATAGCAGTGCATAGCCCGAAATTCGAATTTTAGATCGATCGAGTTCTAGCCGACACAACTTAAATGAGAATTGAAGATCCCATTAATAAGAACCTAACGATATAAAGACTGACGAAAACGGACGTCGGATGACATAGTTATGAATTTTTAACTGACTTTATCTGTCTAAGCCTGTTAAAATATAACTTTAAAAATAAAATCAAAATTAGCCGACAAATTCTAAACGAAAGTTGTAGATCCCGTTGATACCTATGTGTGGATATAAAGAACGTCAAAAATGGAGCTCGTATGCGAAAGTTATGGATTTTAGAAAATAATTAGTTTTTTGAGTAATATGCGACTGACACGTGGCACAATCCTGACCATTGCTTCCTCCCGACGTCTTGCCACCATATGGTGACATGTGGCACACCAACACGTCGTGTAGGTCTCTAAAACACACCGTGTTGAGCCAATTTCCAGCTTATAAATAGCATGCAAGGTTCTACCTTTTTTTACACCTTAGCATTTCTCTCTCTCTCTCTCTCTCTCTCTCTCTCTCTCTCTATCTATCTATCTATCTATCTATCTATCTTCTCTGTAAACGCATCCCAACCCTTAGAACTTCCCAAGTGCTAAGAGGCGAGTCCCGAAGCGCCATAAGGCTCCGAGAAGAAGAGCATTCGGCTCGGAAGTTCTGCCCCCGCAGAGCCCGGTTCCTAGCCAAACCTCCTGGTAAGTGAGTTATGTTCACGCTACTTTAAGTTTAACTTATGTTTAAGCTTGTTATCGTTATTATGAACTTATAAACAATATATATTATAAATATAATATAAAAATATTATTATAATATCTTTTAACTACTCGCGGTACGGGGGATTCTGGTTTGGAGGGCCGCATAGGTTTTTTGGATTTCAGAAGTGATATAATGCCAAAATGTTCCTGCCATCTAGTGTTTCTTGTCTGGCCCCTATCTGTACATAGTGGTTGAAAAGTATTGCTTAACACTTATAAAACAATATCGCTCGTAAATAGTCGCAATAAATATTAGACTAAAATCTAGTGGTAATGATACTAGGTTTCGTCGAAGGAAAATAGAATTGTTAGAAGCGAAACGCTGCCCGAGTTTGGAATTATCACTTTAACAAGTTAGTGCATAGTTAATTTCAACTTACACATAGATATGAAGTATTTAATATAAATTACGTGCTATGTATGCATATTATCTGTGTTCTTGATATCTATGCTGGATGAACAAAATATACATGTTTTATTTGATTTAAAATGTATATGTATTTTATACCTATCGTTATGTTGGGAAAGATGGGTAGATGAAATAGATGATGAGCGATGAAATAAAATGATGAGAGGCCTCGCTGTTTAAGTTGATTTAGTCATCTAGCCGAGTATAGATGACGACCACAGACTATTCTAGACAGTCCAGTGGAACGCTAGCAGGATCGCAACCTGTAGGTGTTTGTTAACGATGTGTTCACCGGTGTACTCCATCCCCCTCATGGTTGCCTTACTGACACATATTGTTGAGGAATCCCCTAAGCAGCATTGACTTTCCGATGATGATCCTTAGGCTAGGTCCCATGAATTAGATGATTTAGGGACATAAAGTGAGGATAACGGGAATGGGTAATCGGGTTAGATGATTTGATGAAATCAATAAACTTAATTATTGTGGGTTGAAAACCCTTTGTGCTCACCAGGCTCCCAAGCCTGACCACTCAGTTTTTTGCATTACATGTAGTGGAAAAAGAGCACAGGAGTGTTGATCTTATGAGAGATCTAAGGATTATAGGCCATTAGGATAATAGATGTTGTAAGGCTTGTACTATTTCTGTTTATGCTTATATACTGTGTTGACAATGACATCTTAGTGCTTTTAATATAATGAAAACCCATTCCTTCGGGAATGATTTGATAATTTACTTATCATATTTTTGGGAACTAATTCCGCAACATATTTCTTCAAAAGTATACTCTGATTTTCAAATAAAGCATAAAGAAATAAGTCTTTTCTGGCCGTGAAATTGGGGATGTCATAATTACTTATGCCATAGTGTGTGCATGCTGACGAGCTGGGTTTTATTTGCTCAATGTTGTTATGTGTTACTGAGTTGTTCTTAGCACTAGGGTGTGCTATTAGTCCAATGGGATTGCTGATAGTCCCCAGGGTTGCTGATAACCCACTGGGTGTGTTGTTAGCCCACATGGCATGTTGTTAGCCCATTGCGACTACTGATAGTCCCCAGGGTTGCTGATAAACCATAATTGTTTATTAACGTTGCGTTGTATGTGATACTTTGGATAACTCACTATGTTTTGTGCTTATAGTTGTGGATTTAAATGTTTTTTCAGGTACTTTAGATGATTGCGGGAAGACGAAGGCTTGATTGTACACTCTCCTCTGCAGTTTTTCATGATTCTGCATTTTGTGATAATCTGATTTTGGGATGATTGTATTTTGATACTTGTCATATATGCTGACCTGGTTTTCCTATAAACTATATTTTATATAACTTAAAAATGAAAATTTTAGTTGTAATTTTCAGGGCGCTACATTTTTTCGAAAAATTATGCTGTTTTTTTTCCTAACTAAAGTTGTTTTTCAACAAAATGAAATATGTTTTACAACAAGAATAATATAAGTACCGGTTTGTAGCAAAATGAAAGTTGTTATTCAACAAAATCTATTGTATATGTTGTTTTCATGAAAAACTAAAGCAAATTTTCAGCATTTGATGTTGTTTTTATATTAAAAAACTATAAAATTGATAACACAAGACTGTTTTTCATATAACAATGTTGTTTTTATCAAAACAAATCTGTTTTGAAGCTGTTTTAGAATAAAATTAATCTGTTGTATCAAAACCGACCGAGGAAAACTAAAAAAAATGTTTTTTCCCTATTTTCTTCGTGAATATCACACCACATCAAAAACAATGAAAATAAATTGTTTTCGATTTCTAGTTCGTTTCATACAAATGGATTTTGTTTTAAGATTGTAGGAATAATATTACAGAAATATATGAAAACAAACAACAAAATTGAAAACACTAAGGCTCGTGTTTAAATTAATTGTTTTAAACACTGGAAATCAAACCAGGTTTTTGAAGCATTGCATCTGTTTGCGGCACGTCTACATAAATCTTTTTATTATCAGAATTGAGTACCTTTGGTAGCTAAAACATTTACTTAATAAATTATTATGCAAATCCGAAGGTTTTACAAATGTTGGTTATGACCTTGCCGATTATTTTAATTATTTTGATTCTAATAAGTAATAAAGATAAATTCTATAGATTAACGTTTATATGATCTCTTGCATGTGAGATCATCAAAATAAAGGTATATTTACTTGCTTTCAACTTTATGGTTATTTAATTAATCTAAAAGTTGTAATCTACGTTCAAATAATATTTTGTTTTCAATTGTATAGATCTCGATTACCGAACCATGACTTGACATATGGGTTGTATGAATGGTTGTACTTTTTGTCTATATGACGTTCATGTCATTTGTGTTTTTTTTTTCTACAATACTGTGACATCCCCAAATTTCTCGGCCAGAAAAGACCGATTTATTTTATGCTTTTTAAAATAAAATCATAGTAATCATTTAAAAAGATGTTGTGGAATTTGTTCGCAAAACAAAACATGATAAAAGTTTATCAAAACCTTTCTTTAAGAAATGTATATTTTCATTTCATATCAAACCTCGGGATGTCATGTTCCGATACAGATCAAAAGCATAAACAAGACATTATAAGCCTTACAACAGTTATTTACAAATACTGGCCTATAATCCAAATATCACTCATCATCATCCGACTATGCTCGGGGTCCACTACCTGTAATATAAAAAGCTGAGTGGGTCAGGCTTGGGATCCTGGTGAGCGTATAGGGTTTTCAACCCACAATAAATAATAAACTTATTAAGTTCTCAATCAACAATAAATTTATTAATTTCATCAACCAAAATAACCCTAATTACCCATTCCCATTATCCTCACTTTACGTCCCTAAAACAACTATCACAAGGGACCAAGCCTAAGGATTTTCACTAGGGGTGACAACATTGCTTTCCTCAGCAATTTATGTCAAACAAGACATCATAACATAAAACAACCAATAAGGTGACAACATTGCTTTCCTCTGCAATTTATGTCAAATAAGACAAACATCGGGGTGACAACATTGCTTTCCTTCAACAATTTATGTCAAATAGGCACGAAGTCACATCGTCGCAATGTGCTAAGTCCATAGCTCTTATTTATCGACAGTATTTCCCACAGGAGTCCCCCCCCGCAATACATGTCAATGGGTTTTCCATGTGCTAAGTCCATAGCTCTTATTTATCGACTGTATTTCCCACGGGAGTTCCCCCCCGCAATACATGTCAAGGGGTTTTCTTTGTGCTAAGTCCATAGCTCTTATTTATCGACAGTATTTCCCACGGGAGTTCCCCCCCGCAATACATGACAATGGTTTTTCCATGTGCTAAGTCCATAGCTCTTATTTATCGACAGTATTTCCCACGAGAGTTCCCCCCGCAATACATGTCAATGGGTTTTCCATGTGCTAAGTCCATAACTCTTATTTATCGACAGTATTTCCCACGGGAGTTCCACCCCCCCCTCCCCCGCAATACATGTCAATGGGTTTTTAGAGTACAGCTGATGAACATATAGTTCACACAATTACAGGTTGCAAGCCTGCTAGTGTTCCACAGACCGTCTAGAATAGTCCATGGTTGTCATCCATACTCTGCTGAATGACGGGGGCCAACGTTTAGGTAAGGGCTTTTCTCATATTGCACCACTCACGCCAACGTTTGGGTAAGGCTTTTCTCATATTTCACCACTCACTCTCAACTCATGATCTATATCACTGATCATCTCATCTATCCAACTCACCTTTCATCACACACCCACTATTTAACTCATGATCTATATCACTGATCATCTCATCTATCCAACTCACCTTTCATCACACACCCACTATTTCATCTACCCATATTTTACCCAACATTTTTGTAGATAAAATACATATACCGTTTAAAATTATTTAAAAACATGTATAAATCATTCCTTCAATATCCATCTCAAATAAACAAACAATATATATTCACAGAACACGTCCTTTATATAAAATACTTCATATCTATGTGTAAGGTGAAAGTAACTACACACTCACTTGATTTAATGATAATCGGGCAGCAATTCGTTGCCTAAAACGATCGTTTCCAATAAAACCGAGAGTTTTATTGAGAACCCGGGCTCTGCAAAGGTCGGACTTCGAAACCGAAAAGATAAATTTTTCCGGGCTTCTCGGGCACTTTGTGGCGTATTTTGGGGGTTATACTTCATACCGGGGCTTTGGGGGTTGTTAGAATGAAGGAAATATGGAAAAAGGGGTGAAAGATGGTGATTTTCCAAAAGTATCCGAGAAGGCTCGCAAGCCTTCTATTTATAGGGGGTCCGAAGTCGGCTAAGGAATGGGGAGTCAGCAGCGAGGACACGCGGCAGCAGCTGGGCGAGGGTGCGCAAGTGGCTCGCACGTGGGCTGCGCATGCGAGGGGTTCGGTGGCAGCCTCTGATTGGACCGAGGTCTAGTCCGAGGCTTCGGACGTGGCACCATATGCGAGACTCGGACATGTCACAAGTGGGTACGAGGCAGCTCATGATTGGCCGAGCCTCCGGTCCGAAGAGAATGCGACACACATCGACAGGTGGCCTCGGATGACTCACGAGATCGGAAACGCGTCAGATGCGAGGCGAGGACACGTGGCCGAAGTCCACGTATGCGTAATTTCTCGGTTTTGACAATATATCTCGATTTTCGCGCCAAAACTTCTAAAATCCATAACTTTCGCATACGAGCTCCGTTTTTTACGTTCTTTATATGCACGCGTAGGTAAAATTACACTCTACAACTTTCGTTTAGACTTCATCGGCTAATTTTGACTTTAGTTTTTATATTATTATTTTTAACAGATCGGGATAGGAAATCCGTTAAAAAATTCATAACTTCTTCATCCGACGTCCGTTTTCGTCTGTCTTATTACCGTTGTGCTACTATTGACGAGACCTTCGATTCTAGTTTAGGTCGTGTCGGCTAAAAATCACTCGATCTAAAATTCGAGTTTTAGCTGTCTACTGCTAAGCTGAAACTTAGAAAAATCATAACTTCCTCATACGAAGTCAGATTTGGGCGTTCTTTTTATACCTACTCTCGGTTTAACGAACAGTACAACTTTCATTTAGATCACTAAGGGTAAAAAGTAGTTTATCAAAAACTCACTTTTTACGACATTCGGCACCCTGCCGGTTTTGTCGTGAAAGTTCGACAGGTCATAACTTCTTTGTTATAACTCGGATTTCGGCATTCTTTATATATCCGTAATCCTTGTCACGACAACTTTCTTAATAGATATCAGCTTTATCTAATATTTATTTTTGACGCTCATTTTTATTGTTAATTAATTAAACCCTAATAATTAAACATAAAACACATAATTTTCACATAATTCCTTTTCATTTCTTCTAAATGACTTACAAAGGTTAACCTAGACCATTATGTCAATATTAATGCCTAGCCTAGAAACACGGGCGTTACAAATACAAAATGTTTCTTTTAAATTGTAATTTTTTAGTTAGGAAAAATTGTAATATTATGACGACCGATGGCCAAGAGAACGATCTAGGAGTTTATAATCCCATGGAGTTTGAGTGGGAGCTTTGAAGTGTTCATTTATCCTTAGTACGAATTGTCTCTCATCTGATGGCTGATAAGGGATATGAATAGGATCGATACTGGTGATATCGTTACATGCATCATTATGTATGTTTGTCTGATTGTGTGGTTGTTTTATTTTGCATGTTTGTTAACATAAATCAGAATTACACATTGTTAAAAGTTAACGAAGAAAACTAGCTTTGATAAAAAAAAATTATAAAATTGACTAAAAATAAATTGCTTCAAAAGAACTAGTTAAATTGTTTTAATCAAAAAAGAAAACAAAAAACCATGTTTTACAAAAACGTAAATCACATGTAACCAATGAAAAACATACACCTCTTTATAATTTATTGATATGGGTTAGTGCATGGAGCCAACATGTTAGTTACATTATATTTAAGATAAAGGGATACTCCTGATTCTCAAGTGTTACTTGAGCTAGGGATCACATGATTATTGCATGGTTGATTTACCATCTTGATTGCTGATCCACGACAACCTATCATGAATTTGGATGAGCATAGAAGGTATTATCATTGTATTAATATTAGACACTAAATCCCTACATATCTAGGAGTTTCATAAAGACTGAAACTGGCAACAGCAGGCCTTCGTGAATAGCTCCTTGATGTGATTACGGAAACCTTCTTCACATCTTGTAGTGAAATATGGATCTTAGGCTTAACTAAATAATTTGGATATGGTAATTATTTTTTAAGGATTAATGAAACCAACAAGAATGGAACTTTATATTGAATGATTTCTACAAATGTAAAATCGTCAACTAACTACTTTAATGTTGTAAATCCTCTAAAGTGATAAGTTGATTAGGTTGATCAATCTAAACTGGATTCTTAGCTTCAAAATAGTTTTGATGAATGAAAAGAAAGATCATCCCCTAGAAAAAGCTCTTTCCGGGGTTCCTCCAACTATAGCATTATTGGCTATAGGAAGGAGCAAATATCAAGTTTACTTTATACATTGATAAAATAAAGCAACATGGAATTCCATTACGTTGGGAGTTGACTATGGGTATCATGATCAACTAGCTAATAAGTTCATATAATCTATTCACTTTGATTATGATATGAACAACATGGAAAGGTTCATTAAAGAGTTACATTGCATGACGACGACTACAAATACTCACAAGGTTAAGCATAGAAACTCTATCTTCGCTACTCTTATATCTGCTATAAAAACTAGAAGTGTCAAAAAGAAGAAAGCCCAAAATGTAACATCCTGAATTTTCACCTATTTTTTTCTTTTATTTTAACCAAGTATTAATCAGAAAAATACTAGTGGAAGTCTTATAAAAACGTCGTCAATAGTTATTTAGAAAATATTTCAAATACAACCCATCAAAATCAATAGTTGCAAAATCTAACCAAAACAAACACCAAAAAAGACCAATTGAAAATGAAACATCAAAATAAGTCTCAAACTCGTATCATATATATATTCTTTAAAGGATTATAACTACCCAAAGGAACCTAACCTCACCAGGCCATCAATAATCAAACTACTTGTACCAATGCAAAGCCACAACAACAGCCAAGAAACAAGTATCAACATCAGCATATTGAGTAAATCTCAAGCACATAAGAATGGAAACAAAACATACACATATATCATGTTAAGTTATGTAACAGATCGATCCATGCATTGTTCATCGATAAATCTTAACATATACATATATACATTAATCTTGACATTCTTTCATCATAACAACTAATTATTTATTTGTTTTGATTTAATTAGTATTAATGTCCCTCACTAACTAGGGTCTATTTATTGCTAACACTCCCCAAATAAAGACCTCGTTCGCTACTAGAGTGACCTGGCAACCCGGTACACCAAATAGGACGGGACTCCCGCATGTAAGACTGTCCCTAGTTCGACGTCTTCTTGGATCTGACCTTGTACGTACATTACAACGCATTGTCGTTTGAGGGTGTTTTAGTAGAACATCGATTCCATGCCTACACCCAAACGTGATGCTTGATTCAGCCTCATCAATGGCCAACTTCACTCCAGTCCCGGTACACGATTGTAATAGTACCATGTCTCGATATGTTCATCTAGAAAACCATTCGACGTCGACTTGGCTTAAGCTCTATTTCTCCATCAATAATCTTCCGTTGCCGAAACTCATCATGGAACGTACCTACGTTAGGTTACTACCCTTTAATCCGACTATGTTTATTTCCCCTTTAATTTAATTAATTAGGTAATTAATTAACTTTCTCTCACATGGGAAAAACACGCAACTTGCTAATATAATAATGTAATCATGCAAGTGAATTAATAATATTAATCCATGGCATAGTACATATATCCAAAACACAAACCAAGGCATCTCAAACACAAGGTATATATAACAATATATCATGGCATATAATAACATGCACCTTTCAATCACACAAAAATTAGAATGCATTTCCTAGTTTCATTCAAGAGTGAAAAAAGAGAAAATATAACATGAATAACATCACAATACAACCATACAAAACTCCTCACTTTTAGCATGGACCTAACACTCACATGTTGCATCAATTGAATAGTTCATAGATTATAGCATGCATCAATTACTTAGTCCATTTGCACCATCAAAACATTATATGTCCACGTTCTATTCTACCCGTGACATTTAGTTTCTAACATCACATAACATCAAAAGACAAGAACATAATTTATGTATATGATATCCTTCCAAACTAGTGTTAAAACCACAAAGAAATAACTCACCTGTTGTCCAAGTTTTAGGAAACTAAGAGCAGAGGATAAAAACTGAATTGATTCTGTCCAGACGAGTCTCGCGTCGTGACCATGGGTGTGACACATCGTTAACTCAAGCCTCATCGCAATTCAAGCCCGATCAGTTCCTTCTTCGCGCCGTGAAACTCAAGGGGCGTCACGTCGTGACTTCAAATGTCCGTTAGGGTTTGACTAGTCAACGCCACGCCATCAAGTCGTGACAAAGGTTGCTTAAAGTCGCGAACTCTATCGTTCCAGATTTAATCTCGTGACATGACATGGGAGTGCTCATGTTTTGTGAACATGCAATTATAGATTCTTGGTCATCTTTTGATCCCTTCATTCTGCTCCATTTGGGTTCGACCAAAGCCTCCATTGGGTTGTTCTTAACCCTTATGTACCCTTATTAGATGACCTCAATGTTAGGGACATTAGTGAGACAATCAAACATACCAAAACCAATAATTTTCCATCATTTTCGGCTTCTTCTTGTGTGTAGCTTGAAGAACAATAAAAAATGAATGTAAGATAGATGTATTACCTTCGAGAAATCCATAAATGAACCACAAAAAGAATGGAAAGAAGAAGCTCTATGATCCCCACCACAAGTCCACCAAGTGCACCAAAAATTTCACTTTTCCTCTTCCCTTTAACACAAATACAATGGTAAGAACCCTAGATCACTCTCTCAAGAAGATGGAGGCTTGGAGGAAGTTTTGTTGGCTGGAAATGGGAGTTTAATCCCAGATTAGGGTTTAGTGTGGCATAAATATGAGCCAATCTTTCATGTAGGGCCCTCAAAGTGTGTAAAAACGAGCATATGAACTATGTACATAATCAAGGAATCATTTTCTACACTTTAGCCCCCTTAAGTTAACTTTAAAACAATAGAAAAGGTAACTTAACTTGAGAATATAACGGAACTAACCTCGAAATTGAAGTAGGAAAATTCGGGCCGTTACAATCCTCCCCTCCATAAGAGGATTTTGTCTCCGAATTAGGAACTGAAACGAACATGCAAGGGTAACAAGCCCTTATATCATCCTCGAGATCCCATGTCATGTAGCCTCCATGCTTTTTTTCCATAGTACCTTCACAAGCTTTACATACTTCTTCCATAACTTCTTGGTTTCTCGCTCCAAAATTGCTTTGGGTTCTTCCACTAGTCGTTTAGACTCATCAACCTAAAGCCCGCCCAATGTTAAGATACTAGGTTCCTATGCAATGCACTTCCACAAATAGCACACATGGAACACATCGTGAGTCCCCTCCAGCTCTGGTGGTACCTGGAACCTATATGTATGATCACCAATATGGTCCAATACAACAAGTGGAAAAATGTATCGAGGTCCTAACTTGTATCGTTTCCCGAAGCGAATAATCCCCTTCCGATGTAATACTTTCAACATCACCTTCTCGCCCACCTCAAGAGTCTTCGGTCTATCCTTATGGTTTGAGTACTTCTATTGACTCTTCGAAGCTACCCGCAAACGATCACAAACTATTCTCACCTTATCCTCAGTAATTTTCACAATTTCCAAACTTGCAAACTGTTTCTCGCCTGGCTCCAACAAACATGTGCGAATACGACATTTTATCCTATTGTGCATCTCAAAAGGTGCCATAACTAGAATGACAAGTGTTATTGTAGGAAAAATACACCAATGGTAAGTGAGTATCCTAACTCCCACCATTCTCAATAACAAAGACTTGTAGCATATCTTCCAGAGTCTGTACAATCCTCTGATACTGCCCATCAGTCTGGGAATGATAGGTTGTGCTCAAATTCAGTCTCGTACCTAGTTCCTCCAAAAGCTTCTGCCAAAATCTTGAAGCAAACCGACTATCATGATATGAGATAATAGACAATGGTACCCCCATGACGTACAACGATCTCCTCCACTTAAATCATGGCCAACTCTTTTAACTTCTCATTTTCCCTGGTGGCCGAAGAGTGGGCACTTTTCATTAACTAGTCTACTATTACCGAAAACAGGTCATTACCCCATGCAGTCTTGGGTAATTTTGTGACAAAATCCATCATAATCTTATCCCACTTCCACTCAGGAATCTCTGGGTTCTACAATTCACCAAAGGGTTGCTGGTGATCAGCTTTGACTAGCGCACAAGTCACATATTCTTCCACATATTTTGCTATCTCCCACTTCATACCGACCACCAATAATTGTCTTTCAGGTCTCGATACATTTTCTTCATACATGGGTGGATAAATTACTTCATTCTATGTGTTTCATGGAACAAAGTGTCACAAACACCACCTACCTGTGGTACCCATAACCGATCCTAAAAAGTAATAAGTCCCCGCTCGTCCTCAACCAAGAGTTCCTTTTGTTTAACCATTACACCCTCTTTCATATTGTCTTCTTTCAAACCCTCAGACCAGGCAGCTGGTAATAGTGAAAATATGTCAGACATCACAATCAATGTTAGGTTATAAGATACCCTCGATTCCTTACGAGCATTAGCTACCACAGTTTCTTTTCCCGGATGATAACTTATCTTACAGTCGTAATTTGCTAACAACTCCACCCATCACCGATGTCTCATATTCAAATCCTTCTGGTTCTTAATATGTTGCAAGCTCCTATGATCAATACGTAGTGTGCATTTCTTCCCATACAGATAATGTCGCCATAAGATGAGCACAAATACTACGACTGCCAACTCTAAATCATGTATTGAGTAATTTCGCTCAACAACCTTTAGCATCCGGGAATCATATGACATCACCTTCCCCCGTTGCATCAGTACACAACCTAATCTTGAATATGACGCGTCATTGAAAACCACAAAATCCGCATTCCCCTTGGGAAGAGATAGAATAGGAGTTTCACATAAAAGCTTCTTCAACGTCTGAAATGCATCCTCCTACTTATCTGTCCGAACAAACAGCTCTGAATTCTTCTTCGTTTAGTCAGTAACCCAACTACCTTGGAGAAATCTTCGATGAATCTGCTATAGTACTCTGCTAAACCGAAGAAACTATGAATGTATGTATGAGTCTTCGGCTTTCGCCACTCCTTGACTGCCACTATTGTGACAACCGTAAAAATTTGAGTCGGTTCTACATTTAAATAAGCTCAGTTGCACGTGTAGGCACGACACATTCTAGAATTAGTGACTAGTGGCTTGGAAAAATTATAAACAAGGGATAGTGTACTTACATTTCACATTGATATGTGACTTCTATAACTACTTTAAATATAACAACTGTTAAATTCAGGTCATTCCTTGACTTGAACATCCTTTCATGAATCATGCAGACACATCATACACATGACCTAGCAGTACAAATTAGGTCGAGTCTCATAGGAACTTAAGTCAAAGTTGAAAACAATGACTAGTATATTCGATTCTTCAATTTCACTTGAATCTCGGAATAACTACATAGAAATGCCAATAAACCGACAAAAACAAATATCAAGCATTTTTGTAACTGGAAAATAGTTATCAAACTGTAAAATAATTTTAAGTCTAAAAAATTCAATTCATTTTGATATCCAAAGATAAACAAAATTCCAAAACCCTAAAAGCCCTAAAAACCTAAATTTTTATAAGTTTAGCATCCAAAGTTCTATAGAAATGGTTATGAACCTTATAATAATATCTTAAAATTATTAAAATTTGGAAAATAAAATCAAGGAAATAAAATTTAGGTCATTAATATTTAACATTGTTTTATAAGCCAAAAATAAAATGTTCTAAATAAATTTATATTTAAAATGCATATTTTATAAAAATTTGGAAAATGGTTTATTAAAAATAAGAGGAAAATGATTTAAATGAATAAAATAAGAGAGAATCTCCCTCATCTCTCCTAAAATTAACCATAGAGCCCTTCCCCGAAATGATAAGCATTTTCACTCTTTGACACACTCCACCTCCGACTTCTCTCTCTAAAATTTTCTATCTTCCTTCTCTTTAGAAAAGACGAACCTAGAAGCAAAATCAGTTGGAGAGATTTTCCTATTAGATTATCCATGATTTTGCATACATTTCTATATTCTGGTGAGCAATTTGGGTGGAGAGAAATCCCAAAGAGATGGCGAGAGATATTGGGTATCCAGAGAGACAAAATCTCTCTTTTCTTCTCTCTAAAACCCCCCCATTCTTTCTCTTCCTCTCACTCATGAAATTCCAGCCAAAAGAACACCATTTGTTTTCCAAAAATCATCATCATTGAAGTTGTTCATAAAGGTAAACTCGAATACCCATACATCTCCTTCATTTTCTATCAAAAATCTCAAGTTTTCTTGTATTTTCTTCTTCTTCTACACCATTCTTTATGAACATTCATATGCATGTTCATGTATGTCGAATTTCATGATGATGGTGGTAGGATTTCAAGCAAAAGTAACATGCATGTTGCTTGATGGTGAAATCCAATGACCAAAACCTCTGTCAAACCCAAAAATATGAGTTTTTACAAGTCTTAACGTTCATCAACTACATGTATTCGAGTTTGTCTCTTAAAAACATCATTTTGAACTAAATAAGTCCATGCATGGGCTTCAAACCATGATGCATGTGATGAACATCAACCTTAAAGGCTTGATGATCAAAGTACATTGTTAAGAATGTTCATAAATGATTTATTCACAAACAAATATCTAAAACTCCTTTTCTGATCAAATTTGATTTTTTCTAGAATCCCAACAACCAAATAAGACGATTTGGAAAATTTTAGAAAATCAACATGTCCCATGAAGTTTCACAAATTGTTGTTACTGTTTTCTTTGATTTTTAATTTTCTTTCGGTTTAACTCAAATAAATCATAAAACCAAGTTTTGAGATATGCAATGAACATATAAGAATTTTCACAGCTTCTAGACATTGTATAACACTCAGATAAATATTTTGAGAATTTTTCATAACCTATTTCTAGTTTTCCTTAGTTTTTGTGTGTTTACTGGACCAAATCGGGGAAAAATAGTTACACTTTTCCATAAATTATGAAATTTACGAGGACCACTTTAATTACAGTAAGGTACTAAATAAAACGTTTAGTGATTTTTCCCTAATGTTTACTATTTTTCACGATTTAAATGCTTATCTAATGGAATAAATGAGGAAAAATGTCTAAACCATTCCAGAAATCATATAAACTGACCAAAACTCCACTAATTATATTTTAACCAAAAATGAAAATTTTGAGGATTTATTTCAACTGTTTGTTATTTATTTCCATTTTTCTAAGATTAAAAACCCATAAATCCAAAAATCGGACTCCACTATTTAAAAATTTCTTTTGATATTTTTCCCATCTTATATACATTATAAAATAGTTGTACAAAACTTTTTAGGAATTATCTTAGTTGTTTACTATTTATTCTATGTTTCTTACAATAAGTACACTTAAATAATGAAAACCTGACTCCACTATATAAAATCAATTTTCGACATTTTTCCCAGCTCATATACATTGTATACCAGTTGTACAAAATATTGGAAATTTTTCTTAATAGGTTGCTATTTTTCTTGAATTTGTGATTTCTAATTACTATTTGCTATTTAATTAGAATTTCTTGGTGCAAGACACATTTACCTTATAAAAAACTGCTTTTATTGATAAAAAGTGGCATTTGATAATTTTCCCAATTTAGGGACATTGTGAGTGAGTTACACAAAAAATTTTAAGAATATTTCATGATCATTTAATATTTTTCAATGATCTTGTGATTATTCAAGGAATTAAAATGGTGAAAAATAGTTAGACAAATCAAATATTTAAGAAAATTTCTCCTAAGGCCTTTGACTCCAGTTAAAACTGAAATATAAAGTTTGGGAAATTTTAGAACTAATTTGATTTATTTTTTGAAAATTTAGTCTTTGAAACACCTCCTAAAATGCTAAATTTTAACAATTCAAAAATGAGAATTTTTCCAATTAAATTGTTATTTAACAAATTGATTCATGGGAATCTAAATTTCACAGAAAAATGTTTGTAACTTAACAATATCAAAATTTTGACACAATATTGGTATTTCTTTATTATAGAAGTTAAGTATACTAGTCTTAGACTTAAACTAGAGACTCACTAGTGTGTAACATCATTGTAGGAATCGGTAGTGGTACAAGTGGAACTTAGTTCAAGGCATCGTTAGCATCATCGCGAAATAAGTTGTGAGTATTCATGACCCCTATTTTTGGTTTTTACGTTTTGGGATGAAAAGTATGTCCATAAACTATCTATTGTTCGTTGTATATAATTTTATTGGATTAAGTGTCTAAGCCCATAACTAAAATTGGTATATACTTGAATTGATAGTAGCACAGACCTTTTGGGTTGCCCTTAAACCTAGGAATTGGACAGGATGATTTTTAGAGAGAAAGAGATTAATTTATTATGTGAAAAATAAATTAAATAGATGGTTTATTAATTTGTTATGAAAATAATATATTAATTATAAATCATATTATTTTATTACCAATTAATCAGAAATTAATTGGAATTAAGTTTGGGATAAATTGGATTAATTAAAGGTACATTGACTGTTTGGTTATTTATTGATACTTGACAAAGGGAGGCTCTAGAACATCATGGAATGAGGCGGATGAAAATCTTTAGGGCAAGTCTAGAAGATTTTGTCCAAGGCCCCTTGGATAAGGGGTTAGACTGCTTGGTCACCAAGAAAAGGAATCTAGGGCTTATCCCTTAAACCCTAGCTTTGGCACCAAGTTTCCTCAACTATATAGGGAACTCCTAGCTCTTGTTTTCGTCCATCCCTTCCCTATACAATCCTTGGATGAAAATTGCTTCTCCCGTCTCCTCTCTCTTTTATATTATACTCTTGCTAGCTTGGGTGGGGTTCCATTAGAGGCACGACACTTGTGGCGCTTGTTTCCAAGAGATCAACAAAGGATAATTCTAGTTTTCTGCGATAACAACTAAAAGGTTTGTAATCCTAAAACCCTCTCCTCCAAATTTCGAAAATATCCTAGGGTTTCTAGAGTTCTTTTTGATGTTCTTAGTTATAGGTTCAAAAGAGAAAATATAGATCCTATTTAGGTTGCATGCAAACTTAAGAGTTTTATTTTTGTTTCTTTACCTAAATCACATAAGTGATATCAAAGCATTTGGTTAGTTTTCTATTGACTATCTATAATATAAGAATAGATCAATTAGGGTTTATATAAAATAAACAATAAAAGGCCATAATTTTGACTAGGGATAGGGTTTTAGAAACCCTAGCCTCCACCCCTTGGATTTCGAAATTAAGTACTAGGGTTTTGAAAACCTATCCTTCCTCCCCAAGTATATTCGAAAATGGTACGTTATATATTAGGGTTTCTATTGAATATCTATAGCCTAATTTTTGAAAATTAGAGGGTAAGGATTAGGATTAAATTATTTGATTAATTTAATTAGATAATCCTTAAATGATTTAATTGATTTAATTAATTGTTAATTAAAAGATAATAATTAAATCATTATTAATTTATTTTAAATTTAATTAATTGAATATTAATTTCGAAATTTAAAATATAAACCCTAGTATTTTGAATATTTTAAAATACACCTTATGCTATATGTAATATTAAAAGCTTAATTATTATTATATGTATAAGACTAAAGTCAGTCAAATCGCTAGTACGCCTCATTCATGAAGTCATACTATAAGGGGAGTTTAACTAAACGGCCTATAAAATGACTGCCATTAGGTATATACACTTACCCACGGCTCCCTTGTATGGTGCATGGTCGTTAGCCGAATGGATTTAATAGGACTCTAATTCTCATTAAAAGTATAATGCTATTAAAAGTAACTAAACCTTTTATTAAGAATCCGAATCTTAGTTACTTTAGGAAAAATGTAAATTTGCATGCTAACCCACGAAATTGCACATTACACTTTATAAGTCCTTAGTGGAGAGTGTGTGGTTAACTAGCACACTAATAGGGACTAATAAAGAGTTGTAATGGGTATCTCATAAATTATCATTATTGATGGAGCGTGTGTGGTTTACCAGCACATCAATTGAGATGATAAACGAAATTGAGGTTACCTAGCACATTTTCATGGTTATTCACTTAATTTCGATTATTTTTTGGTGGAATTGGTAAATCGTTATTTACCTACCTTTATAAAATTTACAATTAGATTATGGCATCCATTTTCTAAGTTGTGATTATATAGTTGGATCCTAGCCTTAATATTTTATTTTGGGTTTCTATATTAAGGATTATTGTTAACCAACTAAAACTACTTTCTTTTATAGATGTCTACCAAGGTTCATGTTTCTGCTTCCTCATCCTCCTCCCATCATAACTTCTCCTTGCTATCGATCTTCTCCAAAGTCATATTGGATGGTTCCAATTATAATGACTGGATGCGAAACATCAAAATGGCACTTCGCTTCGAGAACAAATAGTATGTGCTCGAAAAAGAACTCATTGAAGTCGAAGAGGCCAATATCACTCCTGAAGAATATGCCTCCTATCAAAAACAATACGACGATGCAACAAAAATTAATTGCATCATGATTTCCACAATGACCCCTGAGTTGCAGAGATTCTATGAGGATTACTGGCATTAGGAGATGAACAAGGACCTTATAAAAAAGTACATATGCAAGCTCGTCAAGAAAAGTACGAGGTGGTATAGTCCCTCATGGCGTGCAAAATGAACGAGGGAGAATTTGTCTGTAGCCACGTGCAGAGACTGCAACGTTACGTGGAGCGCCTTGTTAGGCTTAATGTGCACTTTGATGAGAAGTTGGCTATTGACATAGCCTTGAACTCCTTACCAAGTTGTTATGATCAGTTTATTCTAACTTATAATTTGAACAACAATGAGACCACCTTGGCTCAATTGCACAATCTACTACAAACAGCTGAGGTAGGAATGAGGGGTAAGAACTCAAACTCTAATCCTGCTAGTGCTCCGTTCTGGCTATTGGTTAAGGAAATGGGAGAATGGGAAAGGTCCTCCAAAACAAAACTGGAAGGGAAAGTCTCATGATAGGTCATCAAGTAATGGACCCAAAGGAAAATCCAGTTCTAACGCTCCTCTAGTTTCTAATCCCAAAGAGATCACATGCTTTTACTACAACGAAAAAGGGCATTGGAAACGTAGTTGCCCAATGTATCTGCAAGTATATACACTATTTCATCTAATAACTCATCATCTTATCGTCCTTGGGTCCTCGATACAGGATGTGGTTTTCACATATGTTCTGATCTGCAGGGGCTAAGAGAAAGTGAGGAGGTGGAGCATGGAATAATGAACCTAATCATGGGGAATAGGAGATCTTCACTTGTCACCAATATTGGAGTTTATAGTCTACTTCTTAGTAGTGGTGTTTGTTTAGATTTAATAAATTGTTGCTACTCATTAGAAATGACACATAACATTATTTCCTTTCATGCATTGTTCAGACAAGGTTTCAGAGATTCTTTTAATGATTTGAATGGTTCTATTTCAGTTTATAAAAATGGTGTTTTTATATATGAAGCTTTACCTTGTAATGGTGTGTATGAAACGGTGACGTGTATAGACAATTTAGGGAATTATGTATTTCAAATTGACTCGTCTAATGGTGTAGACAAAGCATGCTTATGGCATTGTCGTCTTGGAGATATGAACATCAAACGCATCACCCAACTCCAAAAGGATAGAGTGTTGGAATCATTTGACCTAAGGTCAGATGATGCATGAAAATATTGTCTTTTGGGTAAGATGACATAATCACCTTTCACTGGATCTTATGAAAGAGGTGAAGGTTTGTTGGACCTCATACACACAGATGTGTGTGGGCCCTTCAAATCCACCACAAGGGATGCAAATCGATTTTATGTAACATTTATAGATGATTATAGTAGATATGGTTATATTTACATAATCAAACATATAACAGAAACCTTTGAAAAGTTCAAAGAGTATAAACATGAAGTCGAGAATTAATTGGGTAAGAAAATAAAGATGCTTCGATCAGATAGAGGAGAAGAGTATATTAGTATCGAGTTCCACGACTACCTCAATGAATGTGGAATTGTTTCACAATTGACCCCTCCTAGGACACCAAAACTTAATGGTGTGGTTAAGAGGTGTAATTGAACATTGATGGACATGGTTCGTTCCATGATGATTCAGGCTACTCTTCCAAATTCATTCAGGGGGTATGCCTTAGATACTACCGCCCATATTCTTAATCTTGTCCCAACTAAGAAGGTTGAAAAAACACCTTACGAGATATGGACATGGAAAGTTCCCTCGTTAGCACATGTCAAGGTTTGGGGTTGTGAAGCTTTTGTTAGATGAGAGACTCACGAAAAGCTTGAACCTCGAAGTGAGAGATGTATTTTCATCAGCTACCCACAGAAGTCCTTTGGATATTTATTATATAGACCTAGTGTGGTCTTTGTAGCACAAAGAGGAGTCTTTCACGAGAGAGAGCTCATATGCAAAGAGAACAATCGGAGCACCATTGAGCTTGAAAGGATTCAAGAGTCAACCGATGAAGGAACCTCTGAAGACCCTAGGGTTCAACCAGAGGAAGAGATTCCAGTTGAACCAATTGACAATTCATTACCTCTTCGTCGGTCTAGTAGAGTGAGCATTCCACCGGAGTTCTATGGTTTCCATATAACTACAGATGGTGATACGTTTATCAGTGATAGTACACTGGTAAATTTGGATAAACCAAATAACTAAAGGAAGCAATGGCAGGCTCTGAGGTAGCTAAATGGAAAGAGTAAATGGATAGCGAGATCAAGTCCATGTATGACAACCAAGTTTGGAATTTGGTTTATCAACAACCTGGTCAGAAGACATTTGGTTGCAAATGGATCTTCAATAAGAAGACCAACATGGATGGTAATGTGCACACGTTCAAAACACGATTGGTTGCAAAGAGCTTTACTCAAACCCAGGGGTTGACTATGATGAGACCTTCTCACCAGTCACTAAGATAAAATCTACTAGGATAATGCTAGCCATAGCTACTTTTCATGACTATGAAATTTGGTAGATGGATGTCAAAACCTCGTTACTTAATGGGAAGTTGGCTGAGGATGTTTACATGAGTCAGCCAGAGGATTTTGTTCATGCACACATTCCTAATAGAGCGTGTAATCTTGAGAAATCAATCTATGGATTGAAACAAGCATCTCGCATACAGAATCTTTGCTTCGATGAGAAAGTCAAGGAGTTTGGTTTCTCTAGAAGTATAAATGAGTCATGTGTATATGTCAAAGCTAGTGGGAGTATAGTACCCTTCCTAGTATTGTATGTTGATGACAGACTTGTTATAGGAAATGACATTCCAACTTTGCAAGAGGTTAAGTCTTGTCTTGGAAATTGTTCCGCTATGAAGGACCTAGGTGAGGCTGCCTATATTCTGGGGATAAGAATTCTAAGGGATAGGAGTAAAAGACTAATTGAACTTATTCAAAGTACATACTTGGAAAAGGTTCTAAAACGTTTTAGTATGGAAAATTCCAAGAAAAGAACTGCCCATTCAGAGTAATACTAAACTGAGTAAGACTCATAGTCCGAGTATCGATGCAGAGATAGCAGAAATAAGTCGGATTCCATACGATTCCGCCGTTGGATGACATGTACTCACCCTGACGTGTCCTTTGCTTTGATCATTGTCATTCATTACCAGGGAAATCCATGTAAAGCTCATTGGATAGCAGTTAAGAATATTGTCAAGTATCAGCGAAGGACTAAGGACTGGGTCTTAGTACTTGGTGCCAGTGATACATTGAGAGCAACTGGGTATAGTGAACCCCATTTTCAAATAGATAGAGATAACTTCCGTTCTCAATATGGTTGGGTGTTTAATTTAAATGGAGGAGCAGTTACTTGGAAAAGTTCCAAGCAAGAGATAGTTCCTGATTCTACCTATGATTCAGAGTTCATAGCGGCAAGTGAAGCATCGAAGGAAGCAATTTGGTTGAATAACTTCAATGGATATCTTGGAGTTGTTCCAACCATTAAGGAGCCGATGGAACTTTTATATGATAATGAAGGAACAGTTGCTTTGACAAAGGAGCCAAGAGATCATAGAAGATCAAGACATATCGACAGAAAGTACCATTTCATCAAACATAGAGTAGAAAAGGTCACCTCATTATGAAGAGAATATCATCTGAAGAGAATCCTGCAGATCCACTCACAAAGGGTCTAAGTAGGGTTAAACACATTCAGCATGCAAGGAGCATAGGTCTGAGAGATGATATTAGTTTTAGTCAATGTTGCACAAATCGGCCTAGGCGCTAGGCGGAGCTCTACCGATGAGGTTTATGGCTAATCTGCCATTGTAATCGGTTTGGTCAACATCGGTCAAAGACGAAACTAATCGGAGCTAGGCGCTTTAAACGTTCAAAAGCGGTCAATAAAAATTCAAAAACAATTAGGGGCAAAAATGTCAATTTGAAAACTTTTATAGGGTTGGTTCCAAATTTACTCATTCGAAGTATTGGGAAAATGTATTCTCCTCTCGTCTCAACCATGAACAGACTGAGAAATTGAACCACCGACATCCTCTTCTTCTGATCACGTTGTCGCCTTTTTCTCCGGTACGACCCTGCTCAACTTCGATCTTCGTCATCGCATTCTCGAGTTAGAGAAGCCCGCCATCTCATTCTCAACTTCGAAGCTCGCGTCAGGTATCTCATGTTTGAGTCCACCCCTGCTCCTCCGACGCCGTGTACTACACCGGAATTCCTCTGACACCAACTCTTATTATCGAAGAAGGTTAGTTCTTCTGGATGACTCAATATTCGCTTTATTATTGCTTGATTTCACCAGTTCTTGTTCATTCTTTGGGCTACTGATTTCCATGCGAGCCAGATTCAGAGTAACGTTACTTTCGTTTGTTCTTTCGTTGCTTGATTTCACCAGATTCCATGTCAATATTAGGTCTATTGTTGCTTGATTTAACTATGAAGCTGTTAAGCAATTGAAGGTAATTGTGAATTGTTATTTGTTAGTGAACATGTGATCGTGCATAATCTATCTTCTTCTGCATCTGTACATGATGTGAAACGATTAGAACCTGGAGTTCTTAACTCACTTTCCGATATGTCTAATTCTCTTTGCAAATGCTTCTCTAAAGCTTTATCTGAAATTACATATTTACCTAGGCATTTGTACTTACTTCCTTTGTACAGCTTGCAAATAAAAGTGTGTTTCTTGATTGTTCAACATGAATTATTGTAGGGCTCATAGTACAGATGATTGTTTTTCTTGAGCTACCTCATTAAGATGATTGCAGAATGCTAGTTAGATTTGTTCAAAATGGATGTTGTACTTGTATAAAATCCATATCAGTGATCAAACTCAAATTTTTTTACATACCATTGTCGAAGCAATGACATTTATTTTTGTTAATTCATATCAGTGATCAAAAACATTACATCTATCAAGAATTTCTAAGCTGTTAATTCATTTTAAATGTGTTAATGTGATGTTTTTTTATAACAGTTGACAGTCAATGACATATAATGCTTCTACTACACCATCTGTTGGATCCACTGCCACCGGTGCATATAAACGTAATTCGGATGATGTTGGTTGGGAATATGTTTTTGTCCCAGATAAAAGCAACATGGATAGATTGAAATGTACCTTGTGTGGAAAAACATTTAGCGGGGAGATTTCTAGAATGAAACAACATATTGCTCATGTGACGGGTAATGTGTCTACATGTCCAAACTCTACAAAAGATGATCAATTGAAATGTAAGAATTATCTTAATGAAGGGAAGTTAAAAAAGAGAGCTAAACAAGTGCATAATGAAGGATTAAGGGTGGAGGCAAGACAATAATTTCATGAAGTATAAAATTCGTTGGTGTCGAAGGAACCAAATGTTATAGGCCCCATGGATAACTTTGCAAACATAATAAACCCCAAAGGAGCTTTGTAGGCGGGAAAGGGAAAAAATGTTGATCTTAACGGTCCATAAATTCATTAGTAGGTGGACATATGAGAGTATGATTCCTTTTCATGCCTTTGAAAGGGATAGCTTCAAAATGATGTTGGAGGTTATTGGCAAATTTGGAACCGGGCTTCCTTATCCTAATAGATATATTCTACAGCATGAGGTTGAATGAAAAAAAAAATTGTTGAAAAAAAAAAGAAAATGAATGGAAAGAGGATGGATGCTCGATTATGACAGATGCTTGGTCCGATCGAAAGAGGAAAAACATTATCAATTTATGTGTTAATTCGAAGATGGGTACCATTTTTTATCTTCAAAAAAATGTTCCAGTGAAACACATACAAGACAACACATATATGAGTATGTGGAATCTTGTATACAACAAGTTGGTCCCGAGAATGTTGTTCAAGTTGTGACCGATAATGCCACGAATACCATGGGGGCGGCGAAGTTGCTAAAAGAGAAAAGACCATCTATTTTTTGGACATCATGTGCGACACATACCATTAACCTTATGCTTGAAGGTATTTACATTATTTTGTTTATTTATTGTATTTATTATTTTATTTGTTTATTACTTTATTTAGTTTAAAGATGTTTAATTGTATTTAAAAAATTGTTATTTAATCGTGTTTATTTTTTCAAGGTATCGGAGCACTCCCAAGGTTTAAGAAAATCCTAGATCAAGCAAAGAAACTAACCATATTTATTTATGCTCACCAAAAAACTTTGGTGATGATGAGAAGTTACACCAACAAAAGGGAAATTATCCGACCGGGAGTCACAAGATTTTCTTCCGCCTTTCTAACATTACAAAGTTTGTCCGAAAAAAAGAACAACTAAGACATATGTTCTCTAGCAATGAATGGGAGGAATGTAAATTTTCTGGTAAGCCTAAAGGGGTCGCCTCATATAAAACAGTGACAAGTGTCCAAATTTGGTCTGGTGTGACACAATGATTAAAGGTGTTCTCCCCTTTGGTGAAAGTCATTCGAATGGTTGATGCGGATTGGAAGCCCTCAATGGGTTTTGTTTACGGGGAGATTAAAGTTACAAAAGAAGAAATTATCAAATCTTTGGGTGGTAACGAGAAACATTACAAGCGAATTATAGATTTCATAAACACAAAGATGAAAATTCGGCTAGATTCAAACTTACATTTAACATCTTATCTTTCGAATCCATATCATCATTATAAGGATCCACAACTCCAATATGATCCCGATGTAATGGATGCGGTTTTTGATTTTTTTGATAAATTACTTCGTGGAGATTTAGTGATGCAAAGGCAAGTCGTAACTATTGACTTGCCAAAGTACAAGAAAAAAGTTGATAGATTTAGTTGCGATTTTGTAATTAAACATTGTAAGGTGAACGATGCCGACTTCGATCCGGGTAACTCGTTTTCCTTTTAGTTATCTACTTATCCGTTTTATACAAATTTGATATTTATCGATTAATAATGTGTTTTTGTTTCAACACCATAGCTAGTTGGTGGGGACTATTTGGTGGCACAATTCCACATTTGACAAAGATTGCAATGAGGATTCTTTCTTTAACTACTAGTTCATCGGGTTGTGAAAGGAATTGGAGCACGTTTGAAGGGGTTAGTAATATAAAGAATTAAATATATATTTTATAAAATTTAAATATTAAGCATGTTTAAAGTCTTTGTTGTGTTTAAATTTGTAGGTACATACGAAGAAACGAAATAGATTGGAGACAAGGAAATTTAACAATCTTGTTTATGTTCAATTCAATGCTAATTTAATGGAAAAAAAACAAAAAGAGAAAAGATAGAAACATGGAAGTGCTATTAGCAAATCATTCTCTCTCGGCTCAAGAATGGATTGTTGATTGTGATGATTGTGATGTAGATGAAGTAGACCCCAAAACAGTTGTTGAAGCCATAGCAAACGATGTTAGTCAAGCACCTCAAGAAAGTCCAAGAACGAGGGAACTTTTAGATGAAGATTTCGAGTCCGAGAGTGAGTCGCAAGTGTTAGAAGAAGAGGAATACGAGTGGGATAGGGTTCAAATAATGGAAGTATGCGGAGAAGATTAGAAGAAAATGTGCATTTATTTTTGAGCTATTTAAACTGATTAATGGACTTGTTGGATGATGATTTTGTGTGTTTCTTAAACTTATTATTAAACTTTTATGCTTATTTTGGATGATGATTTGTTGTGCTTGTTAAACTTAATAAGTTATTATTAAAATTTTATCCTCATTTACTTATATTCTTAAGATTAAACATAGATTAATAAATTTTTGAATAATTTTCTTAATAATTAATGGTCTCCGATTAATCCCCCGATTAATCCCCGTCTAGCCGATTAATTCTTAACCCCAGTCCACCAACTAGCTAACGTCTAGCGTTTTCTACAACCATGGTTTAAGTAGTTAGTTACATTTTCTTTGAAACTTGTAACAAAGTAAATGTAATTGACATTTTGTTTGAAACTAGCTAATGACATAGCAATGGTATTGCTACAATGTTCATGAGTACTTAGAAATGGAGACTTAAGTAGTGGATAAACCCACGCTCTACTAGAATTACTTCATGGAATTTTCACGAGTAATTATGATACGATAATATCTTATAATCTTAAAACGGAGATATATGAGTTGTAGTTTATAATTCGGTTGTGCATTGATAATACGTAAACATATCAGTAATTTGATGTTATAAAACGTATTGTCATGCATGATTTGATGAGTAAATAGTGCAACCATATAAGTAAAAAATTATTCGTTCTTTTTGCCCTAACGGGAAACACAATATCTTTGGGCCCCTCGGTGATTTGTTGTTGACTTATAGTGTCGGGTCCGTCCAAGACTAAATTGATGTGTTCAATTAGAAGTTCTATGTCATTACAAATCAGAAATCGGGAAACAAAGTCTTGGACAATGAGATTGATTCTATTCCGTGTCTCGTGTTCGAATGGTATCTTGCAGAACAGAGAATTATATGATCACTTATGCTAGGACATGTAACTGATTGGGTCAGGGTTCGACAAGGGCTTTTGGAGGCTACAACTTGTTGATCGATTCAGAAGTTAAACTGGCAATTATAGTTATAGACTTATCCAAGTGGGAGACTGTTGGATTTGGTGTCTAAGCCCATAACTAGAATTGGTATATACTTGAATTAATAGTAGCACAGTCCTTTTGGGTTGCCCTCAAACCTAGCAATTAGACATGATGATTTTTAGAGAGAGAGAGAGAGAGATTAATTTATTATGTGAATAATAAATTAAATAAATGATTTATTAATGTGTTATGAGAATAATATATTAATTAGAAATCATATTATTTAATTAATAATTAATAAGAAATTAATTAGAAGTAGTTTTAGGATTAATTGGATTAATTGAAGGTATAGGGATTGTTTGGTTATTTATTGATAGTTAAGAAAGGAAGGTTCTAGAACCTCACGGAATGAGGTGGATGAAAATCTCCAGGGAAAGCGTAGAAGATTTCATCCAAGGCCCCTTGGATAAGGGGATTGGGCTGCTTAGTCACCAAGAAAGGGAATCTAGGGCTTATCCCTTAAACCCTAGTTTTGACACCAAGTTTCCTCAACTATATAAGGAACTCCTAGCCCTTGTTTTCATCTATCATTTCCTTCTACAATCCTTGGAAGAAAATTGCTTCTCCCCTCTCCTCTCTCTTATATTATCCTCTTGCTAGCTTGGGTATGATTCCATTAAAGGCACGACACTTGTGGTTCTTGTTTCTAGGAGATCAACAAAGGATAATTCTAGTTGTTTTCGATAACAACTAAAAGGTATGTAATACTAAAACCCTCTCTTCTAAATTTAGAAATATCCTTGGGTTTCTAAGGTTCTATTTGATGTTCTTAATTATAGGTTCAATAGAGAAACAATAGATCCAATTTAGGTTGCATGCAAACTTAAGAGTTTTATTTTTGTTTGTTTACCTAAACCCATCAAATTTAACTTGTATCAGTTTGGTTGCTAAATCTTGATCTATGTGTATGCACTTTTGAAACATGAGGCCTTATCGTCTAAGTCACTTACACTTTACTTCAACCATTAACTCTTTGAGCCAATGGTCATTATGGATAGAACTATTAGGAACTTGACAATTACTCACTCACCGGATTTTGGAGTGCATTTTACCATCTCTATTTATGGAATGATAAGCATAGATCTTGATAGGGCATCCGTCGTAGGCTTGATTGAAAAATCATTGTTTCTTCTTTATACATATACACACTCATTATACATATATACACTCGTTTACTCATTTTTGCAACGAACGATTGTTTATGCAACCTTGTTTTCTCATTTTACAACGAAATACTATTTATGCAACCTTGTTTACTCATTTTAGTAAGAAACTAATGTTTATGAAAACTTGTTTACTCATTTTAGCAACGAAATTTCATTTATGGAGACTGTAACGCCCGTGTTTCTAGGCTAAGCATTAGTATATTGATGTAATAGTCAGGTCAACCATTGTAACCTATTTTGAAGTAATAAAGATGAATTATTTGAGTAATACATGAATTATGTGAATTTATGTTCTTATTACTTGTTTATAATGATATAATAAATAAAGGATAAAAATAAGCGTCAAAAATAAAGTGTTAGATAAACCTAATATCGATGAAGAAAGTTGTAGTGGTCGTGACAAGGATTCCGGACAGATAAATAACGCCAAAATCCGAGTTATAACGAAGAAGTTATGACATGTCGAAGTTTCACGACAAAACTGGCATGACGCTGTGTGACGTAAATAGTGAATTTATGATAGATGACTTTTTATCCTTAGTAATCTAAACAAAAGTCGTAGTATACATTAAACCGAGAGCGTGCATCAAAAGAACGCCCAAATCTGACTTCGTATGAGGAAGTTATGATTTTTGTAAGATTTGGCATAACAGTGCACAACCCGGAATTCGAATTTTAGATCGGTAGATTTTTAACCAAAAAAGTCTAAACGAGAAATGAAGATATCGTCAATAGGAGTTCAACGATAAAAAGACAGTCGAAAACGGAGCTCGTATGCGAAAGATATGGAGGAAACTTAGTCCCTACTCTTCGAGCGCGGCGAATTCGATACCATTTTGTAAATCTGAGACAGAGTGAGAATTAGCGGACGGTATCTAAATGAAAGTTGTATTACTTGTAAATACCAACGCGTGGATCTAAAGAAAGTAGATAATAGAGCTCGTATGCGAAAGATATGGACGAAACTTAGTCCCTACTCTTCGAGCGCGATAAATTCGATACACTTTTGCAAATCGGAGATAGAATGAGAATTAGCCGACGAGGTCTAAATGAAAGTTGTAGTACTCGTAAATACCAACGCGTGGATATAATGAACGTAGAAAACGGAGCTCGTACACGGAAGATACGGACGAAACTTGAGGCCTACTCTACGAGAAAACCCCTATAAATAAGAGATGAACTCTTCATATTTTCTTCACACCATAAACTTTTGTTTCTCTCTCTAACTTCTCTCTAGACTCCCTAAACCCCCCTAAAGCCTAGGAAACTTCCCTAGCACTAGAAGAAAGCCCTGGAGCGCTCGACGGCTCCGAGAAGACGAGCTTTTCGGCTCGGAAACGTTGCTCCAGCGAAGCCTGGTTTTTAATAAAAACCCGCTGTAAGTGAGATACGCCTACCATACTTTAAATATAGCTTATATATAAATATAATATCGTTATTATGAACCTATAAATAAGATTTATCAGTGATTCAAAGTCGTTATACTGATTGATCTACTTACGGGAATGATGTCTAGGCTGTGATTTAGTGAGGTGTTTAAAGTGGGATTTCCAAACAGTATACTTCGTATACCAAACGGACCCTACCTCCGATATGATCCTACCTGGTTGTTCCTTACTTGATAGATCATGAAAGTAGACTTTGAGTTAATGATGAATCTAGACTAATAATTAGTCGCAATGAATATTAGACTAAAATCTAGTGGTAATGATACTAGGTTTCGTCGAAAGAAAATAAATTAATAGAAGCGAAGCAATGTCTGAGTTCGGAATCACCACCTTAACAGGTGAGTGCATATTTACTTTCATATTACACATAGATATGAAGTATTTTATATAATTTACGTGCTATGTGTGCATATTATCTGTATACTTGCTATCTATGTTGGATGAACGATTTTATACATGTTTTAAATGATTTAAACTGTATATGTATTTTATATCTACAAAATGTGTTGGGTAAAACTGTTGGATTAATGTCTAAGTCCATAACTATATTTGGTATGTACTTGACCCGACCTGGCATGGTCCATTTGGGTTGCTCTGATTTACGTGCTATGTGTGCATATTATCCGCAACACATTTCTTAAAAATGTTGCTCTGATTTTCAAACAAAGCATAAACAAAATCGGTCTTTTCTGGCCGTGAAAATGGGGATGTCACAGTTGGTATCAGAGCATTAGTTTAAGCGAACTAGGAATTTGTAGGATTTCTAGACTTAAACTTAGAATGTTAGGCGATGATTGTGAGATGTGAGCACTAGATTATATAGGAAAGTATGCCTAATATGCTTTATGTGCTAAATGATTTATGACTTATATGCTATTATTTGTTCGGATCTATGGTCTGTTGCCGAACGGATCTGGAAACCTTATGTGTTCAGGATTCTAAACGGACGACTACGATATTAGAACTAACATATAAACGTTTTGGAGTGATAAGGACGATTTAAACGTCTATCCTAAAATAAAGATCTTAATTCACCTTATTCAGCGTATAGATCAAAATGGCAAGAACCCGCTGTGGAGTCGGGAATGCAAATGGGAACAGAAATCAACCCCCAGTGATACAGCAAATACTTGTTGTAGTAGAAGCGGCACCTGACCCAATCACCATGGCTAGAGTACATGCCATGATTCGGGCTATGTTAACTGAACAAAGGGAAGAAATGAGGCAGATGTTGCATAGGGACGAACCTACCATGCCCATTGAGCAACCTGAGCTGATTCCTGAGCAATCAGAGGAAGGGAAC
Source organism: Lactuca virosa (assembly GCF_052849685.1). Taxonomy (NCBI): domain Eukaryota; kingdom Viridiplantae; phylum Streptophyta; class Magnoliopsida; order Asterales; family Asteraceae; genus Lactuca; species Lactuca virosa. The sequence continues at coordinate 169,474,707 of NC_136429.1, forward strand.
TATAGCCGCCATTTGAGTCTAGTTGGGACTCAGGGAGAACAAAGGAATGGCCCGGAGAGGGGAAATGACAAGGATGGGCGGATGTACAAGAATTTCTTGGGTGCAAAACCACTTAGTCTCTCAGGAAGCCTAAAGCCTGTAGAGATTACGGACTGGATCTCCGAAATGGAGATGGTGTTTGAGAGCTGCAGTTGTAGCGAGAAACAGAAGACTGTCTTTGCAGTTAGGCAACTAAAGACCGGAGTCTTGAGCTGGTGGAAGTTATTGGCAGATACGATGCCACGAGGAGAAGCCCTGAAGATGTCATGGGAAGAGTTATTGGAACAACTAAAGATGCAGTACTGTTCAGAGATAAATCTGATTGATTTGAACAATGAGTTCCAAAACTTGAAGAAGGGGAGAATGAGCATTGACGACTATGCTACTGCATTCACTGAGAAGATGAAGTTATTTCCATACCTGGTGCCAACCGAACTCTCCAAAATTGAGAGGTTCGCAAATGGACTGCCCGTCGACTTTGGTCCGACGGTCAAGATGGAAACCACTCTGAAGGCAGCTGTTCGAGCAGCTAAGAATGTAGAGACCCAGCTAAGGGAAATGGGTCTAGAGAGGGCCGAGCTTGGTGAGAAAATGAAATTTCATGGATCCTCGAGGTCCAGCAAGAAGAGTAAATTCTCGAAGTCTGGTTCGAGAGGAGGAGGAGCTGAAGCAAAATGGTGCGACAAATGCAAGAAGAAGCACCAAGGAAAATGTGACGGAGGGGTCACCTGTTTCAAGTGTGGAAAGCCCGGGCACTATACCAACGAGTGCACGTTCACTAAGAAGGTCTATTATGAGTGCAACGAGGAAGGGCACATTTCGAGGGACTGCCCGAAGAAGAAGGAGGCAGGAAGACCCAACATTCCACCGAAGCCGAAGGCAAGAGCCTTCCAGATGACGCTCGAGGCTGCAAAGGAGGCAGCAGATGTCGCTTCAGGTACCTTTCTTGTAAATGGTTTGCCTGCCAATATACTGTTTGATTCCAGAGCAAATTACTCCTTTGTATCGCATAGATTTGGTGGGAAACTTGCATTATCTGTAGAAAAACTTGATAATGCCCTAATTGTGGAAGTTGCCAGTGGCAAATTCGTACCTGTTAGTGATCGTATTAGGAAAATCGACATCGACCTAAATGGAAATGAATTCCACGAAGAGTTGTTGCCCATAGAGTTGAACGGTTTTGACATCGTTTTGGGAATGGATTGGTTTAGCGCCAATGATGCTGAGATTCTTTGCGGGAAGAAGATAGTAAGGGTGAACCCACCCGGAAAAGAGTCATTTATGGTATACGGGGACAAACACAATGTAAATTCTGGAATCATCTCCCTGATGAAAGCCATAAAATATTTTTCCAGGGGATGTGCATCATACTTGGCATTTGTTATCGATGCTAAGAAGGAAAAGAAGGAGGTGTAGAATATACCGGTGGTGTGTGATTATCCGGAGGTCTTTCCCGAAGATCTTCCTGGATTATCACATGATAGACAAGTAGAGTTCAGAATAGACTTGTTACCAAGAACAACGCCGATAGCAAAAGCACCATACCGATTAGCACCGACAGAGATGAAGGAGCTCATGACGCAACTTCAGGAGTTGTTGGACAATGGTTTCGTTAGGCCTAGTTCATCACCCTGGGGAGCTCCGGTTCTGTTTGTGAAGAAGAAAGATGGAAGCATGCGAATATGCATAGATTACAGAGAGTTGAATAACGCAACGGTGAAAAAACAGTACCCATTGACGAGGATTGATGACCTATTCGATCAGCTGCAAGGTTCGAGCTATATCTCAAAGATTGATATTAGGTCAGGATATCATCAGCTGAAGGTGAGAGAGCAGGATATCGAGAAGACTGCATTCAGAACAAGATATGGACACTATGAGTTTTTGGTTATGTTGTTTGGACTAACCAATGCTCCAGCAGCGTTCATGGATTTGATGAACAGGTTTTGTAAACCATTCCTTGATAAATCTGTGATAGTGTTCATAGATGACATTCTGATTTACTCGAAAAACCAGAAGGAGCACGACAGGCATCTGCGACAAGTATTAGAAGTCCTGAAGAAGGTGAAGTTGTATGCAAAGTTCTCCAAATTCGATTTTTGGATTCGAGAAGTCCAATTCTTGGGTCATGTGGTTAACCAAGAAGGGATAATGGTTGACCCAGCAAATATCGAAGTTGTGATGAAGTGGAAACGACCAAAAAGTCCCACGGAAATTCGAAGCGTTTTGGGATTAGCCGGATTTTATCGAAGGTTTATCCAAGGCTTATCTTCGATAGTTGCTCCATTGACAGCTTTGACCCACAAAGGAGCTACATATACATGGAGTGAGAAGCTCAAAGAGGCATTCGAGAAGCTAAAGAAGAAGTAATGTGAAGCACCGATTCTTTCTCAACCCGATGGAGTTGAAGACTTTGCAGTGTATAGTGATGCGTCGGGAGTCGGGTTAGGATATGTTTTAACTCAAAGAGAAAAGGAGATAGCATATGCATCTCGACAATTGAAAGAGCATGAAAAGAACTACCCCACTCATGATCTGGACTTGGCAGCGGTAGTTTTCGCTCTAAAGATATGGAGACATTATCTCCATGGCACGAAATGCAAACTTTTCACTGATCATAAGAGTCTCCAGTATCTCTTTAATAAGAAGTAATTGAATATGAGGCAACGATTCTGGCTAGAGTTACTCAAGGACTACGACTGTGAGATACTTTACTGCCCTGGTAAAGCCAATGTTGTCGCTGACGCTCTCAGTAGAAAAGTAAATCTTGAAAGTAAAAGTCCAAGAGCGTTAAGAATCGAAGTTGTCTCGACGATTGTGGAAAGCATCAAGAAAGCTCAAGAAGAAGCTTCCGAGAAAAATGACCGAAAGGAAGAACGTTTGGGAAAAACGTTAGTGTTCGGTACAAACAGTCAAGGACAGAAGGTATTCCAAGATAGAATTTGGGTACCTAAGATGGGAGGAATAAGAGATCTTCTGATGGAAGAAGCGCACAAGACCATGTACTCGATTCATCTCGGTAGCACTAAAATATATAGGGACCTAAAACCCTACTACGGGTGGCCGACGATGAAGCTCGATGTTGCGAAGTATGTGGCCGAGTGTGTGACATGTACGAGAGTTAAGGCACAACATCAGAAACCTAATGGGAGTTTAGAACCTTTACATGTACCCATGGGTAAATGGGAAGACATCACCATGGATTTTGTGACTAAACTGCCGAGGACGAAGAACGGTCACGATCTGATTTGGGTGGTCATGGATCGTTTCACTAAGAGTGCACACTTCATAGCAGCCAACGAGAGGTGGTCTATGGATAAGCTCGCAAATGATTACATGAAGGAGGTGTAAGACTTCACGGTGTTCCTCTTACGATTGTATCAGATCGTGATAGTCGTTTCACGTCAAGGTTCTGGAGAAGTCTACAAGAGGAATTAGGTACGAAGTTGTGATTAAGTACAGCTTACCATCCGCAGCCTGATGGCCAGAGCGAAAGAACGATTCAAGCACTGGAAGATATGCTGAGAGCATGTACCCCGGATTTCCAAGGTAACTGGGATGAGCACTTACCTCTGGTAGAGTTTTCCTACAACAATAGTTTCCACTCAAGCATCAAGATGGCACCCTATCAAGCGTTGTACGGACAGAAGTGTCGTACGCCGTCTTGTTGGCTTGAGGCTGGGGAAAAGCAGTTTATGGGCCCCGAGATAGTCCATGATACTGTTGAGAAGTTAAAGGTGATCAGGGAAAGGATGTTAGCAGATCAGGATCGTCAGAAGAGCTATGCTGATAAGAAAAGACGACCGATGACATTCGAAGTTGGAGATTATGTTCTGCTTAAAGTCTCACCGTGGAAGGGACTTATAAGATTCGGGAAACGAGGAAAGTTGAGCCCAAGGTTTATTGGACCGTTCAAAGTTCTTCAGAAGATTGGGAACCAAGCTTACAAGCTCGAATTAACCGAATAACTAGATGGTATTCATAACACCTTCCATGTGTGTTATTTGAGGAAATTCACGGGAGAAGTTCCCGACATAATTCTAATCTCAGAATTAAGAATGGATGAGAATAATAGGCTAATCGAAGAGCCCAAGGCAATCGTTGACCGTAAGACTAAGAAGTTACGAAGCAAGATGGTCGATTTAGTGCTAGTTCGTTGGAAACATTCGAATGGGCCGAATCTCACCTGGGAAACAGAGAGTGACATGATGAGTTGCTACCCACATTTGTTTGCTGATGCATGATTCCGAGACGGAATCATCCTAAGGGGGAGAGAATTATAACGCCCTTGTTTCTGGGCTAAGCATTAGTATAGCGATTTAATAGTCAGGTCAACCATTGTAACCTATTTTGAAGTAATAAAGATGAATTATTTGAGTAATACATGAATTATGTGAATTTATGTGCTTATTACTTGTTTATAATGATATAATAAATAAAGGATAAAAATAAGCGTCAAAAATAAAGTGTTAGATAAACCCAATATCGATGAAAAAAATTGTAGTGGTCGTGACAAGGATTCCGGACATATAAAGAACGCCGAAATCCGAGTTATAACGAAGAAGTTATGACTTGTCGAAGTTTCACGACAAAACCGGCACGACGCTGTGTGACGTAAATATTGAATTTATGATATAGGACTTTTTAGCCTTAGTAATCTAAACAAAAGTCGTAGTATACATTAAACCGAGAGTGTGCATAAAAAGAACGCCCAAATCTGACTTCGTATGAGGAAGTTATGATTTTTGTAAGATTTGGCATAAGAGTGCACAGCCCGGAATTCGAATTTTAGATCGGTCGATTTTTAACCAAAGAAGTCTAAACGAGAAATGAAGATATCATTAATAGGAGTTCAACGATAAAAAGACAGTCGAAAACGGAGCTCGTATGCGAAAGATATGGACAAAACTTAGTCCCTACTCTTCGAGCGCGGCGAATTCGATACAGTTTTCTAAATCTGAGATTGAGTGAGAATTAGCCGACGGGATCTAAATGAAAGTTGTAGTACTCGTAAATACCAACGCGTGGATATAAATAACGTAGATAATAGAGCTCGTATGCGAAAGATATGGACGAAACTTAGTCCCTACTCTTCGAGCGCGATAAATTCGATACAGATTTGCAAATCGGAGATAGAATGAGAATTAGCCGACGAGGTCTAAATGAAAGTTGTAGTACCCGTAAATACCAACGCGTGGATATAAAGAACATAGAAAACGGAGCTCGTACATGGAAGATATGGACGAAACTTAGGGCCTATAAATAAGAGATGAACTCTTCATATTTTCTTCACACCATAAGTCTTTCTTTCTCTCTCTAACTTCTCTCTAGACTCCCTAAACCCCCCTAAAGCCTAGAAAACTTCCTTAGTGCTAGAAGAAATCCCCGGAGCACTCGAGGACTCTGAGAAGAGGAGCTTTTCGGCTCGGAAACGCTGCTCCAGCGAAGCCCGATTTTTAATAAAAACCCGCTGTAAGTGAGATACGCCTACCATACTTTAAATATAGCTTATATATAAATATACTATCGTTATTATGAACCTATAAATAAGATTTATCAGTGATTCAAAGTCGTTATACTGATTGATCTACTTACGGGAATGATGTCTAGGCTGTGATTTAGTGAGGTGTTTAAAGTGGGATTTCCAAACAGTATACTTCGTATACCAAACGGACCCTACCTCCGATATGATCCTACCTGGTTGTTCCTTACTTGATAGATCATGAAAGTAGACTTTGAGTTAATGATGAATCTAGACTAATAATTAGTCGCAATGAATATTAGACTAAAATCTAGTGGTAATGATACTAGGTTTCGTCGAAAGAAAATAAATTAATAGAAGCGAAGCAATGTCTGAGTTCGGAATCACCACCTTAACAGGTGAGTGCATAGTTACTTTCATATTACACATAGATATGAAGTATTTTATATAATTTACGTGCTATGTGTGCATATTATCTGTATACTTGCTATCTATGTTGGATGAACGATTTTATACATGTTTTAAATGATTTAAACTGTATATGTATTTTATATCTACAAAATGTGTTGGGTAAAACTGTTGGATTAATGTCTAAGTCCATAACTATATTTGGTATGTACTTGACCCGACCCGGCATGGTCCATTTGGGTTGCACTTCACCGGCACAATTTATATAGATAGTCTTTTGAGAATAGTATATTTATGATTTATATTAATATATTATAAGTTCTAATATATTAATATAGAATCATATTATTTAATTAGTATTGATCAAGAATTAATTTAGAATTAATTAAGTGATCAAAAAGAACTAATTAAATATGGACTCTTATATATATGGAATGGGCCAAGTTCATTTAGGTTGGGCTAAGCTTTCATGGATGGTCCATGGAGCTTTTAACCCACGGATCCTATGTAAATGAAAGGTCATGGGTATTAGGGTTTACATGGATGTAACCCTAATCCTCCATAATATATAAAGGGGTCCTTGGCTCACAAAATTGGCACAAGTGTGTGAAAATAAGAGTGGGCCGATTTTAGTGTGCATACATATTCTCTCAAGTTCTTCCAAGGTGTTTTGGTGATTTGTGATTCCATTTGAGGCTTCCACACTATTGGGGCTAAGCTCTTAAAGCTTGAAGACATCAAGCTACATCAAAAGGTATGTCATCTAACTAGAACTTTGTAGTATAGGTGCTTCATAAAATGCTAGTTAGGATGAAACCTTGGAATAGTTAATATTTGCATGTATAATAGAGAAAACATAGATCCAAGGTTTATAAGCTTGCATGTACACCATAGGAGTGTTAGAATGCTCAAAACCCAACAGTGGTATCAGAGCCATGGGTTGTTTTCTGTTATATTGATGCAAATGTTTTATTTTCAAGTTGAAAAAAAAGGAAAAAAAAACATGACGTTTGTCAAATTTTAAGATAATTACTTGTTTTGTGAAAAACGAATTATTTGTAAAATTTGAATCATTTGTTATATGAGTTGAATTAGGTAAAATTTAGTAAAAGATAAAATGATATGATTATTTTATTAGTTTTAAAAGTTTGATCTAAATGTTTTAAGGAGTTACATATTTTGTCATAAAATTTTGGAGCTCAAAAGTTTTTTTTAAAGTTGTGATCTTAAGGGTTTTTGAAACTTCCATAAGTTATGGATATGTTTTTTTTTTAAAAAAAATTTGATTCAAAGTTTTTATGGAGTTACAAAATTTGGTGTTAATGTTTTAAAGAATTCCATAACTTGTTCTTAAGTTATGGAACATGGAAAGTTTCATCATAAAACACCATTAATTCCATAAGTTATGGAATCCAAAGGTTTTCAAGAATTACAAAACTTGCCCTCAAGTTTTGGAATTTGAGAAAAGTTTTTTATGAAAAAAAAAAGAATTGAATTCTAAAACTCTTGGGTTCATAACTTAAATAATTAATTAAATGGTTTTAATTTTGAGTTTAATAATTGGAATTATGATGTTTTGTTGAATAGTTCAAATTAACTCTTATGGACTTTATTAATAGTTAATTAAAGCGTTTAACTAAAAGAGTATTATTAATCCATAAATATATGGTTTGAGTTTAATTAAATTAAAAGTCTAGTTTAATTAATAGATTAAACCACCAAGTATTTTAAATGTCTAAAATACACCCTTATACTATTATAATATTAAAAGTTTAGTATATTATATGTATAAGAGCAAGTCGTCTTACCATTAGTAGGCCTCATTCACGAAGTCGGTCTATAAGGGGAGTATAAGGTTACTGCCTATAAAATGGCAGTTTAATGGGTGTCCACTCTCACTCACTGCTTCCTTGACCGGTGGAGGGTCGTTAGCCGAACAGGTAGGACAAGGACTATAATTCTCCCTTCATTATAAGTATAATGATAAATACTAAGTAACTAAACACTTATAAATTCCCAATCTTAGTTACTTAGGAAAATGTGAATAAGGTGCTAATCCATGAAATTACACTTTGCACTTTGTTTAAGCTGTTAGTGGAGCGTGTGTGGTTAACTGGCACACTAACCTGGACTTAACAAGGTAGGCAAAGGGTAACTTAATGTTTATCATAGTATCGTTGGAGCGTGTGTGGTTAACCGGCACATCGATTGAGGGGTAAATATTAAGGGTACCTTGTTTTGTGATCCTCGGCATCCCAGTCACAAAACCTGAAGGGGATACTCGAGATTGAAACATGCCATTGAAAAGTTCAATGAATCTCAAAAGAATCTAGGAGTTTCAAAACCAATTAAAACCTAATAATACATTTCGTTTATCTTGGTGGAAATTGGTGAATCGTCATTCACCTACCTTCAAATATTTTATAGCTTGGATTACGGCATCCCTCTTCCAAGTTATAAAATAGTTTGTTGGGTCCTAGCCTTAATATATCATATTGGGTGTTATATTAAGGACTTAAATCAACTTTACGTGAATTTCTCCCATTGTTGATGTCTGGTTTACACAACAATGATCTTCCCAAACCAAGCTTTCCTAATGAATATGACTTCCCGAGTTTGGCTCATGGAAGTCATACTTCTCTTCCTCCACCTCCTCCAATTATTCTCCCTAACCCACAAGTTCAAGGTCACTCAAGCCCTAATGGCAAGCAAGGTCTATGTGTGATCACATCTTAGAGATGAAGTCACATATTGACAAGCCGGGAGAGTTGGGTGTCAAAGTCTTCAGAAAGTTGGATGTTCAATCACTTTCTAAGTCACATAGTGAGTTCCTTTGGGACTACTATGAAACAGACTATGACATGAACCTTAATGATCATATCTATTTGCTTGGTGCTGCTGAATCAGCAATGATTTGGAACGATAGTAAAGCAAATTTGATTAGAAGATCAACTTCCCAAAAACTTTATGGACAGTGACAATGGTGACACTGGAAATCCAGAAAAAGCATTCTCTTCCCAATGGAAAGGGATTGGCCATAGTCAACCCGGTTGACCAAATGGTAAAGAGAAAGGCTAAGTCTGAGATAGTCCCATTACCAAAGGGTCCATATGTTTATTTTGCCAAAGGAAGGGGCGTTGATTGGAAAGCTGCCAAATTTACCTAAGGATGTTAAAGTCAATAAGTTTGACTCTACATCAGGTAGAGCCCATTATCTAACTCTGTTAAGTTCTATTCTGAGATCCTCATTACATGATGTGACTGGGTCACATGTTGATGTTTTAAGAATCAAAGAATAGAGAGAAATCTTAAAGGAAGTATATGCTGATTCTGATCGCGAAGGTGGATTTCGATCGCATCAGAATTTTGAGCAGTTGCTTAAGAAGTTATGATATATTGCTAAGGAATAGATAACAACAATTTTCCATGTGGATTGTAAGGATAAGTTTTTCCGCAAAGTTTTAAAATAAAAGAAAATTGTTTAATTTTATTTATTTGAAGTATCCTTACAATGGCATTTGTGGAAAATTGTTGCTTATATGATTCCACTGACAGCAATATTGGAAAATGGATTTGATTCTTTCATTTGTGGTAGTGTCTAAATTTACCAAATCAGGAAAGTTCCTCATCGCCCAAGTTTCAATTGGACCGAAACTTGGAATCATGCAAGTTGAATAGTATGATGAATGAGAACTTTCAAGCATTGGAAAATCAAGACTAGTTACTTGTTCACATGGATGTGTGAGTCGAGTGAAGGACTAAAGGGATCGAGTACACATTCTTGTGCACTGGTCATGTCCACCACAAAGCTCGTTAAGACTATTTGATTTACTAAACTTTAGTAAATATGGTTATACTTACAAGTTTAAGTATAATTCTGAAACATTGGAAAAGTCTCAATGTATGGCAGAACGAATGGGAAGAATCAAATTAGGCAGAAAGATAAAAGTTTCTCAAATCTGAAAAGATGGGAGAGTACTTTAGTATCATGTTTGTGATCATCTTAATGATTTAGAAATCATATCACAATTAGTCCTCTAAAGGTCATCTTAGTGCATTCTTATGACTAAGAAGAGGAGTCATGAATTGTTGAAATGGTTAGATCAGGAAGATGAGTCATACTTCGTTCCAAAACAATTCTTAGAGTCATACTCCAAGATTGTAACTTGAGTGACATATCTTAAAGAAAGGTTTAAAACACTTGTCAAATGTAAGAGTAAAAATGTCGTACTCTTGTACATTTGAAATTGGTAAGTTGTGATGTTTTGGATAAAACAAAGACCAACTAAGGCCAATTGTGTGAAGTGTTTGTCTTGATAAAGAATCTGCACTATCTCTTGAATATTTGGCAAGATAGTCTTATATGTCAAGAGGATAGTGGGAGTCTTAAAGATCCTAAAAAGAATTTCAAGAACTAATCAAGAATAAAACCTGAGGTTCTTCACTTGCACACGACTTGAGGTTTATAACCTATCGTGTTGACATATTCTGTGCCCATTCCAGCTAAAGTTGGCTTTGCATAGGAGTTCTGAAAGTTCTCAATTGGTTGCATAACAACTTGGAAGCAATGGCAGGCCCTGTACTGCCAGGTGGCAAGAAGTTAAGATTGCATAAGTTCAGTCCATATGAGTTTGGATTTGTCATTATCCTTGTCTTGTGACTATGGTTTTAACGATTCACATGGATAAGAACACATACACCATAAAATCTAAGGGTCATAAGGTTTCTCTCCGATTCATGAAAATGATGGTGAGGAAACACTTCCACCAAGTAGATTTGAAGCAGATGGCAAAAGGTCTAAACAATTGAGACTATGATTACGGCATCCCTTTTCATAGTTCTGAAATTGTTTAGACACACATGCATGCTATCTAAGGAAAGGTGTATGATTTTGATAAAGTTTTATCAAAGCATCTCGTATCAGAAATCTGAACTTTGGTAAAAAAGTCAAGTATTGATTTCTAGAAGTCCAGCTGATTTCTGAGTACATGTCAAAGCTAGTGGGAGCATAAGTGTTATGCTAATAATCATCATGTTAGTGGGAGCATGATAATTATTTTTAGTGTTGCAAGTTAGCAATGTTAATTATAGAAAACAAAAGTTTCAATTCGTGAGGCTGCAGGGATTGAAAAAGTTGTTTTGCTATAATTAATGGAGAGGATATACTTCATTTTAGTTCTAAAGGCTTAGATTGAGACCTTAATCATCTTTAGTCAAGAATATATATATGAATTTCATGTTGGATTGGTTCAACTTAAGGAAATTCTATATATTGCGTTCTCAAAATTCGATTATGATTACGGCATCCCTCTTCATAGTCAAATTTTGAAAACATGGCAAATAAAAATATTATAGCAAAAGACTGGTCTAGAATCATGTCTTTATGTGAGACATCATGAATCGTGTACCATTTGCTTTGGGTACAGGATCGATTCCATGTGCTATAATATTTGTCATTTCTAAATTTTTCCAAATGCCCAGAGGCATTAAAAAGGGAAAAGGTCTAGAATTGGATATGACTAAAATGATTAAGCAATTGTCGAGGACAATCTGAGGTTTACCAAAGATTGGTTGCTCAGGGACAGTTGGAAGTATAGTGCTAATTTTGGAAGGACCATATTGACATATTCTAAAAAGAGGCATCTCTTATTCAGAAGTGATAGTCAAAATGAGAATATGGAGTTGTCTCCATAGGTGGAAGTTATCTGTGTAAGATTAGAAAACTTAATGCAAGAAGCATGGCCAAAGCAATGTACTTTGAATATGAGACTTAGTTTCCATGGAGTTGATCTCCATTGGAATACCTTATAATGACTGTTGACAAGTCTTTATGACTTTGTACATATTCATTACAGGAGGGTCAGTGCATATAATTTTAAAATCTAAACAGATTTCGATAAATGATAGGAATTTGAAATTCTCACATTTTTCGATAAGGATTTGGGAGTGTGAAATTAGAATCATTGAAATTATGTTCAATTGGTTTATTTCACAAAGTAAGGATCATAGACAAACATAGAGTGCATACTTGGTGTATGGCAAAGCTATTGTTTAAGAAAAACATAGTGTACATGCTTGGAGCATGGGACAACTAGTGTTTTTAATTCAAGTATAAAGTTGATAAAACCGAAACAATGAATAATGAGTAATCAGTATGGTGATAAATAAAAGTGTTTATTTATATTCATAGGGTTTGATACCATATTTGATTCATTTATTCTTGTGTTTCACTTTGCATGTTTTGACTTCCAGAATAACTAAGTCGCTCTTCCTGAATGATTAAGTTATTCAAACCATCCACAGTCGGTCATATGTTGGAAGTAGATATGAATCAAGACTGTCATGGGTTGGTTTGTAGAGGTCCAAGTTGGTGGACAAAGTGGTGCTACAACACTCATCAGTGCTCATAAGTTCTGAGTATTGGATTCAACCCGCGCTCATTTGAATCACTTCATAGATTTTATCACGAGTGATCATGAGACGATAATATCTTATATTCTTCAAACCTAGAGATATGAGTTGTTACTATGAGTTGGTTATACATTGATTGCACGAAAACGTATTTGGTAACTCGATGTTATAAAACGTGCCTTTGTGTATGATTCAACAAGTAGTAGAACAAGCCATATGAGTCGAAGTTTATCCATTCTTTTTACCTTCGGGATAAAAGCGATATCTGTGGGCCCCTCGATGATTTAGCGATGACACATGTGAGTGCTTGGCCAAGCCAGGACTGATTTGATTTGTTCAATCAGTCAGTCATCATAAATCGAAAATCGGGAAACAACAAATGGACAGAGAGAATGATTATAATCCATGTCTCAGTCCATATGATATCTAGAATGGAGGAATATATGATCCCTTATCTAATGGACAAGTCATTGACAAGGTCAGAGTTCGACAGCGGCTTTAAGAGTTACGATTGCCAGTTAGGTTTTGAAGTCATACTCAATAATAGTTTTAGACTTATCCAAGTGGGAGATTGTTGGATTAATGTCTAAGTCCATAACTATATTTGGTATGTACTTGACCCGACCCGGCATGGTCCATTTGGGTTGCACTTCACCGGCACAATTTATATGGATAGTCTTTTGAGAATAGTATATTTATGATTTATATTAATATATTATAAGTTCTAATATATTAATATGGAATCATATTATTTAATTAGTATTGATCAAGAATTAATTTAGAATTAATTAAGTGATCAAAAAGAACTAATTAAATATGGACTCTTATATATATGGAATGGGCCAAGTTCATTTAGGTTGGGCTAAGCTTTCATGGATGGTCCATGGAGCTTTTAACCCATGGATCCTATGTAAATGAAAGGTCATGGGTATTAGGGTTTACATGGATGTAACCCTAATCCTCCATAATATATAAAGGGGTCCTTGGCTCACAAAATTGGCACAAGTGTGTGAAAATAAGAGTGGGTCGATTTTAGTGTGCATACATATTCTCTCAAGTTCTTCCAAGGTGTTTTGGTGATTTGTGATTCCATTTGAGGCTTCCACGCTATTGGGGCTAAGCTCTTAAAGCTTGAAGACATCAAGCTACATCAAAAGGTATGTCATCTAACTAGAACTTTGTAGTATAGGTGCTTCATAATATGCTAGTTAGGATGAAACCTTGGAAGAGTTAATATTTGCATGTATAATAGAAAAAACATAGATCCAAGGTTTATAGGGTTGCATGTACACCATAGGAGTGTTAGAATGCTCAAAACCCAACAAAAACATGGGTAGATGTAATAGTTGGGTGTGATGAAATAAAATGATGAGATGCCTCGATCTTGATGATGTTTCCAGTCATCTAGCGGAGTATAGATGACGACCACAGACTTTTCTAGACAGTCCAGTGGAACAGTAGCAGGCTCGCAACCTGTAGGTGTTTGTGAACGATGTGTTCACCGGTGTACTCCATCCCCCTCATGGTTGCCTTTAGGACATTTATTGCTGAGTAACCCCCTTAGCAGTAGTGTCCATCCCGATGATGATCCTTAGGCTAGGTCCCTTATGATAGGTGTTTAGGGACGTAAAGTGAGGATAACGGGAACGGGTAATCGGGTTATAGTTGGTTGATGAAATTAAATAACTTATTTATTGTGGGTTGAAAACCCTATGTGCTCACCAGGCTCCCAAGCCTGCCCCACTTAGTTTCTTGTATTACAGGTAGTGGAACTCGAGCATAGATTTGATGTTTGGATGAGGGATTACGGATTATAGGCCTGTAAATATGAATAAATGTTGTAAGGCTTATCTTGTACTGTTTATGCTTTTGATCTGTATCGAACATGACATCCCGTGGTTTTTAACGAAATACATTTTTTTCGGAAATGCTTTGATAAATCTTTATTATATTTTATTTTGGGAACAAATTCCACAATACTTTTCTTAAAAATGTTACTCTGATTTTCAAACAAAGCATAAACAAAATCGGTCTTTTCTGGCCGTGAAAATGGGTATGTCACAGAAACTCTTATCAATATTTTGATTTTCATGATTTGAAACTATGTTATGATATAAACCTCTGAAGTCACCAACTATGTCGATACTTGACTGCTCATTTTACATGCTTTTTCAGGGATCATCTAGTAAATGGCACATAGAGACACAACACTTGTAGAAGTATTACACATGTGTTATTTTTCAAATGTATTGTAACTTCTTTAAAAGCTGTTCAAAAGTTATTTTAAATTGTAATACTTTTTAATACTATGGTTGGTGTTCTCTTTTACCTTATGCTATGAGACCCTTTGTATTGTTGCACCTTGTGTTTCCGCTTTAGCGGGGTGTGGCAGAAAATGGTATCAGAGCTGAAGGTTATAGAGAATAGCGGTTTTCCTTTGGAGAACCCAAACTATAGCCAAAAAATTTCAAAATGGCTTTCAAAATACTCAACATACTACTAGTGTAACTAAGTCGAGTACGCACTACAGGACCTTAATTAAGTATATCCTGGCCAACTATGCTTAATTATGGAAAATTAATGCGAGATTGGTGTGCGTATAGGCATTGCATATTATAGGCATTCATCTAGGTACACTAAGAAACAAAGTGCACTTTTATCTCAATGTATTTATTTAGAAATATTCTTATCCCTTATCAAATACAAGGCTTTCCAGTTAGATTATATCACTAGCTGCTCTAGGAACAATCCACTTAGTACTGAGAAAGAGTATTCCTCGATAGCTATTGACTCTAGACATAAGGTTAGCAGATAGAGAACCACTAGTGGCAATCATAAGTCGACACTAATATTAATTTTACCTCAATACCCCTATATCGTCTGCGTACTATAGTTACGACTAGGAAAAGCGTTTCGATGCCGACACGGGTGACAATTGGAGCATCGTGTTAGGAGGTAGATGAGTCGCCACAAGTAATCACTTGGATACCATTGGCGAGCATCCCCGATGTGACTCTCGAGTATACACGATGGTTTAACCCATTGTTATCGATATGTGAGAGCTTCCTTCTGTGCTACGATTTTAGCATTAGGTTGTTTCCACCTTAAGCTTAAAATTTTAACCTAGGATATCTCTTTGACCCAAAACCTTTTCTTTAAGTAGTTCTTACCCTACCATCTTTACTGTGTATATCTGAATTCAAGCACAAACTCTCCTCTTTATGACAAAAACTTACAAGTCTTATTTCGAGGCCCCCAGATGAGGTAGTGATCATCTCAAGTATACCATTATCTTACACTTCCAAATTACTAACATGTTTCATGCCCAATCTTCAACCTTAAATTTTCTTGCCCGATCAAACATCGCACTACTTCATTGTATGAATACTTCATATAATTTTGAATCCTCTTTCGAACCTTATCGTTTTCATACATTTTTTTGAGTTCTTATCGTCATTACTGACATTCCTATCGTTATCAAGGATTACATCCTCTTACGTCCTGTTCCACACGCCAAACCTATAACTTAACCTTTTACTCCTATAAAAGGCGCGAAAGTGGATCTACACCATAAAACGTTTTACAAACAGTTATTCATGTCCTCTATTTTGGAGGAAAGTCATTAGTACTTGTCACACCCCAAACCGGAATGGCGGAAACGTTCGGGGGTGGATGACGTCATGTACAGTATCACAACAATTGCATAATAGTAATCAAAGTACAACAACCATGTATTGATAAAGTTTAAGTTATTACATATGTGTTCGATTCATTGTATATTGACACCAAAAATGTATAGCAAAAGTTAAAAGACAAGAGTCTATGAAGCTCCGTCTTCTAAAAAACTCGTGGATGTACCTGTTTACTAAATTCCTGAGAATACAAGTAGTTTTGAAAAGAGTGTCAATAATTAAGTTGGTGAGTTCATAAGCATGTTTGTAACTGAAATTTGTTTTCTGTTCCTTGATAATGTAAGTATGTTTTTCCCAGAAAATCGTATATTTTATGTTGTAGTATGTTGAAAACAAAATGTGTGAATGTTATTGTACTCTGAAATAGTAAAAATGTAGTTTAGTTGTCATAAAACCATGAGAAGTACGTTTTCTCTGTACTGAAATAGTATTTTGTATTTGTACCTGTATGAAAACCGTGTGTTTGTAATTGTCTGGTTTTACCAGCTGTACTTGTAAAATACTGTATTATAGTTTTATTATTAAATAAAAGTATGTGAAATTGTTTACTTTTTGATACACTAATCGTATTATTCAATACCAAATTGTGAGTTATTAAAACCATGCTTGATGACCTAAGATGGCCTGAACACGACGTTCTTCAGGCGTCGCAATCGGTACAACATTTGTCACCACAGGCCTGCCGGCCTAGCTGTTGCAAGCAGCTCTGGTACGGGATTGTCAGTCCCGTATAGATCTATACACAAGTGTCACGCTCTCCCCTCAGGAGACTCTTGTTATAATTTCAGCACTTGGTTGGTACTCAAATATATACTTGAAGTTTGTCTCACAAATGCTATATTGATGATTATGTATACAATAATGAAAAGTTACTTTGAAATGAATAAACTGTAAGTATATCTCATCAACTATATTTATTATAGTTTATATGTTGTTTTCCATCATGTTTTCTGAGTATGTAAAGTAGTGCATATGATTCATATTGTATTCTGAGCTTTGAAAAGTAATATGTAAGTTCCATAAACCATACCTATTATAGTTTATATGTTTGTGTTTTACTGAAATGAAAACCTTTGTTTAATTTGTAAAACTTGTAATACGATTGTTCCGTGAAATTCAACATTTAAGTCCAAATGGTAATAAAACAATTTGCAAAATTTATAATTTTTGTTTAACGAGTTTGAAATCATTTTATACTTATATAAATGTAATATTTATATAATTATGATTAAATAGACAGCCGGATAAATAATTCTACCTCAAGCCCACAACCAAACAAGGAACAGGAAATGGAGTCAAATTATCAATTCTAAGCCCGTTGAACCCTAATTATATAATTTATACATATATAAATATATATTTTTAATAACGGTAACCGTTAATAAAATATTGAAAACATTTAGATATTAACACAAACTTTATTGTGTTACACTTGTATTCAACCCCCCCCCCCCTAAAACAGTGAAAAATTATGAAAATGTAGGGGTATGAATTCACCTTTTGTGTGATAATGGTAACGGTTAGAAAATAGTGATTTCGAGCTAGGACACGGGAAAGATATCGTATCCTAATAATTTTAATCACATAATAGAGAGTGATTAAAATGATACAAATAATATATATGTTTGTATAACATAAGTTTTATAATTAAAACTTACCAAAACTTGTAATAGAAATGAAGCAAAATACTTCTTGAGGTTGTTTTTGTTCTTGGAAGTGAAAGAGAATTTCAGAAAGAATGGGAACTATTTTCGGTCTGAGGCTTAGTAGTTCTATGCGAGACTTCTCGATTTTGAGGCATTTTGATTTCTTTATTTAATAAAGGTTCTATACAAATTAAAATTATTAATTTAAATTTAATAAATTAACATTTCAACAAATTTGACTTTTATTTGACATGTTTGACTTTTGTTGACCTTGGTTGACTTTTGTTGACTTTTACAGATTGGAAAAATAACGGGTTGTTACATTATCCCCCCCCCCCCGCCCCTGTTAGAGGGAATTTCGTCCTGAAATTGTTTCTAAAGTACTACTCATGTACTAGGGAAAAGATGTGGATACTTTTGTTTCGTTTGATCTTCCCGTTCCCAAGTGAATTCAGGTCCCCACTTGCCATTCCAGCGAACCTTCACTATTGGTATACGACTTTGTTTTGTTCTTTTGATTTCCCTATCCATGATTTTGCACTGGTTCATCTACGAAGTGTAGACTCTCGTTTAACTCAATTTCGTCTAGTGGGATTACAAGAGTTTCGTCAGACAGGCACTTCTTGAGATTAGAGACGTGAAAAATGGGATGAATGTTACTGAGTTCAAGCGGTAGTTTGATTTTATAAGCAACCGGACCAATTCTACCAAGAATCTCGAATGGTCCGATATACCTTGGACTTAGTTTCCCATGTTTTCAGAAACGTATCATTCCTTTCCAGGGTGAAACCTTTAATAAGATACGGTCACCAACCTGGAATTCCAAGGGTTTTCGTCGTTTCTCCGCATAACTCTTTTCTCTTTCTCTAGAATCTTTTAGTCGTTCCCGAATTTGGACAATCTTTTCTGTGGTTTCACGAATGATCTCGGGACCGGTTAGAGTACTGTCGGGTACTTGGTTCATGGCTAGTTGCGTGTGACCCACTTCAGCCCAACACAGAGGAGATCTGCACTTGCGGCCATATAGAGCTTCAAATGGCCAACCTTGATGCTAGTGTGATAGCTGTTGTTGTACGAGAATTCGACGAGTAGTAAATGGGTATCCCAAGCTTTACCAAAATCTATCACACAGGCTCTTAACATGTTTTCCAGCATTTGTATGGTTCTCTCGCTTTGTCCAGCAGTCTGAGGATGGTACGCTGTACTCATGTCAAGATTGGTTCCCAAGGACTTTTGCAGTGATTGCTAAAACCGCGAGGTAAATCTACTATCTCGGTAAAAGATAATAGATATTGGCACACCATGAAATCGTACTATGTACTTAATCTATGTCCTTGTTAACTTCTCCATTTTGTCAGTTTCTTTGAAGTGCAGGAAGTGTGCGGATTTGGTTCATCTGTCGACGATTACCCAAATGGTGTCATGGCCACCCGTTCTCTTGGGTAACTTGGTTATGAAATCCATTGTAATCCGCTCCCACTTCCACTCAGGTATTTCTGGTTGTTGTAGTAACCCTGAGGACTTTTGATATTCTACCTTAAATTTGGCGCAAGTCAGACACTTTCCCACATAGGTAGCAATCTCAGCTTTCATGTTCGGCCACCAATAGAGTTTCTTAAGGTCCAAATACATCTTGTCTGAACCTGGATGAACGGAGTATCGAGTTTTATGGGCTTCATTCATAACAACATCTATGTAGCCACCAAACTTCGGTGTCCAGATCCGATTCATGAGATAACGAACTCCATCACCCTTGACTTCTAAGTTCTTTTACATTCCTCTTAGGGCTTCACCTGTCATGTTCTCTGGTTTCAAGGCTTCCAACTGATCCTCCTTGATCTGTGTAGCCAGGTGGGAATAGATAGTCATAGTTAGAGACTTTACTCGGCGGACTGAGTACTCTTTACGACTAAGGGCATCTGCTACTACATTAGCCTTGCTGGGATGATAGAAAATTTCACATTCATAATCATTGAGTAGTTCTACCCATCGTCGTTGTCTCATTTTAAGCTCCTTCTGATCGAATATGTGCTGGAGGCTTTTGTGATCTGTAAAGATTGTGCATTTCGTACCGTACAGGTAATGCCTCCAGATCTTTAGAGCAAAAACCACTGCTCCTAATTCAAAGTCGTGTGTGGTATAGTTGATTTTGTGGTTCTTAAGATGTCTCGAGGCATAGGATATAACCTTTCCTCGCTGCATAAGATGCCAGCCTAGCCCTTGCTTGGACGCATCGCAGTAGACTACGAAATCTTCCGTCCCTTCTGGGAGGGACAAGATCGGTGCGCTGTAGAGGGCTTGCTTTAATGTCTGGAAAGTAGTTTCTTGTTTTTCCTCCCAGTTGAAAGTTACACCCTTTTGAGTCAGGGTGGTGAGTGGCTTTGCGATCTTTGAGAAATTTTCGATGAACCTCCGGTAGTAGCCAGTTAGACCTAGAAACTAACGAATCTCTGTTGGGGTTCGTGGGGTTGCCCAGTTTTCGATAGCCTTGATCTTGGAGGGATCAATATGTATCCCTTCCTTGCTGACTACATGACCTAGGAATTCTACTTTTCGAATCTAAAATTCGCACTTCGAGAACTTCGCGTACAACTTATTTGCCCTTAAGGTTTCCAAGATTTGTCATAAATGTTAGCTGTGTTCTTCCTTACTTTGGGAATAGACTAGTATATCGTCGATGAAAACAATAGCGAACTTGTCTAAGTGAGGTAGATACACACGGTTCATCAGGTCCATGAATACTGCGGGCGCATTCGTTAGACCAAAGGGCATCACCACAAACTCATAGTGACCGTAGCGAGTTCTAAAAGCGGTCTTTGGAATATCATTCTCCTAGACTCGTAGCTGATGGTATCCTGATATCAGGTCAATCTTGTAGAAGAAACTTGCCCCTTGAAGTTGATCGAAGAGGTCGTCTATCCGTGGTAGAGGGTATCAGTTTGTAATAGTAAGCTTGTTTAGTTCACGATAGTTTATGCACATTCGGAACGATCCATCCTTCTTCTTCACGAACAAGACTGGTGCTCCCCAGGGTGAGAAGCTTGGTCTAATGAAGCCTTTACTGAGAAGTTCGTTCAGTTGGGTGGATAGTTCTTGCATCTCTGATGGTGCAAGACGATACGGGGATTTAGCTACGGGGGTAGCTTCGGGAATCAAGTCGATTTGGAATTCAACTTGGCGTTCAGGAGGAACTCCTGAGAGATCTTCGGGGAAAACATCAGGGA
The DNA here is from genome assembly GCF_052849685.1 of Lactuca virosa. Lineage (NCBI taxonomy): Eukaryota > Viridiplantae > Streptophyta > Magnoliopsida > Asterales > Asteraceae > Lactuca > Lactuca virosa. The sequence goes on from NC_136429.1 coordinate 169,495,609, forward strand.
AATTACAGACTTCGGGGATATCCTTGATGCTTTTTACTTCTTGTGTCTTATCTACCACATGGGCTAAGAAGGCACAGTAATCTTTGCGAAGATACTTCTTGGCCTTGACGCAAGAAATGATTTGAAGATTTGCATCGGATTTGTCGCCATAGATAACGAGAGATTCGTTACTTGGCAGATTAAGATGAATGGTTCTATCAAAACATAGGATATCATCACGATGAAGACATAGCCAATCCATGCCGATTATAATGTCAAAGCTTTTAATTGAGATCGACATAAGGTCAATTTGAAAAGAATGGTTATTTAGAGTAAGTGTGCATCTTATGTATATGTCGTTTGTACTCTCGGTCTTTCTGTTTGCCATCTCTACGATAAACGTGTCTTTTAATGTTTGGGAATTTTTTTTAGTAGATGTTTGAATTTATGGCTCACGAAGCTTTTCTCCGCATCACTATCGAAAAGAATGCATGCGTAAGAATTGTTGAGAAGAAACGTACCGGTAACCACGTTAGGATCTGCCATCGTTTCTTTATGGCCAATTGCCAAAATTCTTCAACACCGCCAGCATTCTTTGTCTTTGGGCAGTTTGTCTTGAAATGCCCGATTTCACCATACTCATAGCAAGCTTGACTTACTCCCGCGGCGGGGACTTGATAAATGGGTTGTGTTGGCGCTTTACAAAAACGGGCGGTATGCCCCTTCCTTTTGCAGTTTCTACAGTACATTTCCTTGCTAGATCCCGTGTGATGGAAGTTGCATTTATTGTACTGTGGCAAAGTTCCAGCACATCGACTTGGGGTTGCTGGAGTAGTAGAAATAGTGGTAGGTGTAGAAGCAGGAGCAACAGCAGGAACAATAGTCGTGTGTACTGCCACAGTTTGTTGCTTTTTAAAAGGCTCTTGCGATGATTTCCCTTTCGTTTATTCCAAAATTTCTTTTTGCTGCTTCCTTCTTTGGGCTTTTCAGGTACGGCTGGCATGGAGCCTTGACGAACTCCATGATCTACAAGTGTCTGACCCAGACGCTTGGTGCTATCAAATGTAAGTGGCTTAGCGGCAATAACGTTTCCTTGAGTCGGGGGAGTTAACCCCTAGATGTATCTTTCTACTTTCTTACTCTCCGAGGTGACCATCCAGGGACACAGTAGAGCCAGGTCTTTGAATCTGGCAGTATATGCAGCAATATCGGAGTCCTTCATCGTCAGACTCAAGAGTTCCTGCTCTAACTTTTGAATTTCACCACTGGAACAATATTCTGCCAGCATCAGAACCTTTAAGTCTTCCCAGATCATGGCATTCGCGACTGGGAGAGATAACGACTTGACATAGTTGCTCCACCAAGAGAGGGCTCTTTCTAAGAAGGTGCATGTTGCAAACTTTACTTTTCTTGCTTCAGGACAAGCACAGATTTCAAACACTGATTCGGTTTTCTCGAACCAGCGAGTCAGAGCAATGACACCTCTAGTGCCATCGAAATATTTGGGTTTAGCATTTGAGAAATCTTTATAATAACATTCCCTTGGGTGTCCAAGACTATCCCCATGATTACAGTTATGAGCACCACTGCCGCCTACACTAGTACCATTGGCGTTTATTTGCGTCATGGCGGTAGCCACGACGACGGTTACTGCTTCTTGGAAGACAACAAGATCATACTGTGGAGGTGGTGGTGGTGGTGGAATAGGTGGATTATTATTGAAACGCCTATTTGATTTACGTGGCGACATCTTTTTCTACAAAATTTAAAGAGGAAAAAAAGATGTTAAGTTTCTCTATAGTAGTTACAAGTCAGGTGGTATTGAACAAGATATATCTTAGTTCTAAACATATCATATCTTGACTTTCATAGTGTTCTGCGATTTACAATAGAAGTCTACTAATATAAGTAAACAATCGTTGATGCTATTATAACAATACTTGTAGTAAATTTGTATAGTGTGTTCCATACCATGTCTCTCTGAAATTAAAATAAATAATAATAGATTACCATATGTAAGTAAATTGAAATCACGAAGTCATGAAATGAGTGTTAACAAAAATGCTTGTCAATTTCTTTGATATATTTGATGCATAGTGTTTTGGAAAACTTGACCTTGGTACAGGTCTATAATACATCAAAGTTCTAAAGGAAAATCTTGACAACATTAGGATTCCCTGAATAGTATAAACACCTAGACACACGGTTAAGTTTATATGTACATAAGATAGTATCTAACGCATATCCTTAGTCCTAGTTTATATAAAAAAATGTGAGTAGTGTAAACACTACTCGTAGCGGGCACTGCCCTGAGTACTAGACTCTGCCACATGGCGCTCTGCTTCCATCAAACGCCTCTTTAATGTAGTCTGATGCTCCCAAAGTGCTCTTATTTTGGTTCGGGAAGCAATCATCTCTTCTAGAAGAGCTTCAGTGTGGTTCCTAGTCTGATTATGGTCTTCGTTTAGGTAGTGAATACAAATCGTGTTGACTTCGTTGGTAGCACCAACCTCGACGCCTCGGTCGATGGCCGCTATCGTTTGCTCATCATGGCGAGAAACACGACGTACTAATACAGGGAGGGCTCTGTCTGTTGAGCCTCCCCCATCAAGGTTATAGAAGCCTCTTTCCATTCCGAAAGGAGGGCGTTGGCCTTGTTCTTGACTCCAGCTATGTAAATCTACGGCCCATCTTGGTGTTGGTCCTTGAAAATCCTGTCTGACTACGGGGTGTTGATCCACCTGCGGTGGATTGTAGACTTCAGGATCCGTGTCGGAGCCTTCCGAATTTTTTTCATCTTCAACTTCCATTATTTCTTCAGGATCCTCCTTCGGATCCTCTACAATCCAACTACTGTTGCCTTGATTTGGAAAATAGGGGTCTCCATGTAAGTGAAATCCTGCCATTGCGTCTGTGCGAGAATAGAGATACATGAAAACTCAAGAGTATGATACATGTTAAAGCCTACATATTATAGTTACGGTTCTTATAGTATCTTAAAATACTCCTATAGTATTTTAACTTTATGTTTGTTTCTAGAGTTCTTCTAGTATATAGGTTTGGTAAGTTTTAGACTTGCTGCAACACCACGATTACTCCCAAACACATGTTGGTCGTATCTCAAATAAATATAGTTGATCAGGCTATATTTATTCTAGATATGATTACATAACTGTCGAGGTTTAACTGCAGTGTCCAACATCTAAATGCTTTTATGTAGTTCTCACTGTGATATTGTTTCTTGTATGTATGCATGTTAGTATACTTCTTATAAAATACTTAAATTTTAAAAGTATACTTTTAGTCAGAGCGCTTCAGCCCCATTGTATTTATAGTTGTATATCTTTTGTGGTTCGATATACTTAGTTCACTATAAACAATGCTCTGATACCAATCTGTCACACCCCAAACCGGAACGGTGGAAACGTTCGAGGGTGGATGACGTCATGTACAGTATCACAACATTTGCATAATAGTAATCAAAGTACAACAACCATGTATTGATAAAGTGTAAGTTATTACATATGTGTTCAATTCATTGTATATTGACACCAAAAATGTATAGCAAAAGTTAAAAGACATAAGTTTATGAAGCTCCGTCTTCTCAAAAACTCCTGGATGTACCTGTTTACTGATTTCCTGAGAATACAAGTAGTTTTGAAAAGAGTGTCAACAATTAAGGTGGTGAGTTCATAAGCATATTTGTTACTGAAATCTGTTTTCAGTTCCTTGATAATGTAAGTATGTTTTTCCTAGAAAATCCTATATTTCCTATTGTAGTATGTTGAAAACAAAACGTGTGAATGTTATTGTACTCTGAAATAGTAAAATTTTTCATAAAACCATGAGAAGTACGTTTTCTCTGTAATGAAATAGTATTCTGTATTTGTACCTGTATGAAAACCGTGTGTTTGTAATTGTCTGGTTTTACCAGTTGTACTTCTAAAATATTGTATTGTAGTTTTATTATTAAATAAAACTATGTGAAATTGTTTACTTATTCATACACTAATCGTATTATTCAATACCAAATTGTGAGTTATTATAACCATGCTTGATGACCTAAGATGGCCTGAACACGACGTTCTTCAGGCGTCACAATCGGTACAACATTTGTCACCACAGGCCTGCCGGCCTAGCTGTTGCAAGCAGCTCTCGTGCGAGATTGTCACTCCCGTATAGATCTATACACAAGTGTCACGCTCTCCCTCCAGGAGACTCTGGTTATAATTTCAGCACTTGGTTGGTACTCAAATAAGTACTTGAAGTGTGTCTCACAAATGTTATATTGATGATTATGTATAGAGTAATGAAAAGTTACTTTGAAATGAATAAACTGAAAGTATATCTCATAAACTATATTTATTATAGTATATATGTTTCTTTTCCATCATGTTTTCTGAGTATGTAAAGTAGTGCATATGATTCATATTGTATTCTGAGCTTTGAAAAGTAATATGTAAGTTCCAGAAACTATACCTACTATAGTTTATATGTTTGTGTTTTACTGAAATGAAAACCTTTGTTTAATTTGTAAAGCTTGTAATATAATTGTTCCGTGAAATTCAACATTTAAGTCCAAATGGTAATAAAACAGTTTGCAAAATTTATAATTTTTGTTTAACGAGTTTGAAATCATTTTATACTTATATAAATATAATATTTATATAATTATGATTAAATAGACAGTCGAATAAATAATTCTACCCTAAGCCTACAACCAAACAAGGAACAGTAAATGGAGTTAAATTATCAATTCTAAGCCTATTGAACCCTAATTATATAATTTATACATATATAAATATATATTTTTAATAACGGTAACAGTTAATAAAATATTGAAAACATTTAGATATTAACACAAATTTTATTGTGTTACACTTGTATTCCCGCCCCCCCCCCCCCCCCTAAAACAGTGAAAAATTATGAAAATATAGGGGTATGAACTCACCTTTTGTGTGATAATGGTTTTGCTAACGGTTAGAAAATAGTGACTTCGAGCTAGGACACGGGAAAGATATCGTATCCTAATAATTTTAATCACATAATAGAGTGTGATTAAAATGATACAAATAATATATATGTTTGTATAACATAAGTTTTATAATTAAAACTTTCCAAAACTTGTAATAGAAATGAAGCAAAATACTTCTTGAGGTTGTTTTTGTTCTTGGAAGTGAAAGAGAATTTGAGAGAGAATGGGAGTGATTTTTGGTTAAAGTGTATGAAATGGTTGATATGTGTCTTAAATATGAAGAAAAGAGTGGCGGTTTGAAAGATTTCAGTCAAGAACAAATTCCGTGGAAAGTAGGTGTTTTCAGCCGAAAAGGGAAAAACCACCGAGGAGGGTTTGCTGTTTGAAGGGTTTTCGGCCGAGAATTCGTTTTCGGTCCGAAGGGGATAAGACTTCGCATGTTTGCGGCCGAAAATAGGGTTTGCGGTCCGAGGTTTGCTGTCCGAGGGGTTTTCGGTTGGAACTATTTTCAGTCGGAGGCTTAGTAGTTCTATGCCAGACTTCTCGATTTTGAGGCATTTTGATTTCTTAATTTAATAAAGGTTCTATACAAATTAAAATTATTAATTTAACTTTAATAAATTAATAATTCAACAAATTTGACTTTTATTTCACATGTTTGACTTTTGTTGACCTTGGTTGACTTTTTACAGATTTGAAAATAACGGGTTGTTACAGTACTCGCCTTAGTATTTATGTACGACTAGCTACGCTTATCAACTTATTATTTACTTCTTTACCTTCCATCAAAAACCTATTTCACTCCATCGGTTTTATTTAGCATCGGTAATATACTTTATAACTACTTCATATAGTTTAGACATTTCCAACCACGTAAGCCTTATTTCTCGCTAAAAACAACCGAATTTACTTTTGCTAAATTTCTTTAACTTAGAAATTTTCTTCAAACTTAATTTACCCAAAGTTGATTTTAACCATGTCATTTCAAATATGTTTCAGAACTATCTCAATAGCCAGATGTGCTTTTTAAGGGCATATAAACCATTTTAAACCTTCTTACCATTTTGGCACATTTCGAAAAACTTATAAACATTTTCTTTTATAAAATCGTTTAAACTCTATGATATAAAATTAAACATATGACATTGATGTTCATGTTATGTGTAAAATCTTCATTAGGATTTTTACACTACTTTTGTTTTTACTCTTTTGACCACTTTCTCATTTAGACATTGTACTTTACTTTAATGTGTTTTCTCGAAACCAATATGATATTTCTTCAACTTTCTACTTCAAACATGTTTATAAGACATCTGTAATGCTTACATTTCAAAACATACCTCATTTGTGTATTTTGTTTCAAATTAGTTTTATAACTTATAAAGTTTCTAAAATTTACAGCATTGCAGAACTTAGTGTTCACTTTTAAATTTACAATGACACACTTTAAACAATGTATAATTATCCGTCTAGATATATTGAGTCTTTAACTTATCTGTTTTAACCATTGTTGGACTCCAGTCGAAAACGTCAAAACTGTCATTTTCAATTGCTAGTTTTAGTGCTTCTTCTTTTTCACAAATGGAGTTTAATTGATAAATAACTCCTGAAATTTTAGAAAACACTTTAAAACCTCCACATGTCTGTGTAACCACCAACATACATCAAGGATTGAAGTTGAAAATGTATCTCAACCTAGTTTTAAATATACCTACAGATATTGTTCTTACAATTTTAACAATAACAATCATTGTTGTTGCTACCTTCCTTTTCTTTCCCCCACATTTTATTTCTTACTCTCTATCTGATTTGAGATCTCACACACCCATAATAATAACACAATACATGGTCTAACTTTGTTTTTTACATTACTTCCCTTGGTAACGTATTTGTATGCCTACACACTATAAGTCTACCTTTTCGTTCTGAGCGAATAATACGTGTATAGCCATGAGGCATAATTTTTACATGGAAACCTTGATATATTCAAATACACCTCTTATCATACACATCTTGTTTTTATTATGAATTCTACCGTAAGCGATTAATCCTTATTTTAATTGTTCTTTTTTTCTAAATTTAGAAATTTGATTAAAAATGCAAATTTCATTGTATTTTCTTTACAATTAATACACAAGATGAATACCCTTGTGCTTATCATTTTTCTGAATTCGAAAAATATATGTGAAGAATATATTTTCATACGTTTCTTCTTTTCTTTAAAAATATAAAATTTTTTGAATGTTATACTTACATATCCTCCAAAAGAATGTTGTCTTAGAATCACTAAATTAAGAATGCACCGTTCTTGATGATCAATATTTTACACGTTCTTAAAATAGCATTCTACTTTTCAACCTTGAGTGAGTTCCTAAACTCCCAATGTTGTTTGCATAAATATTCTGACTCCTCGAAAACTTGGATTTGTCTTGACCTAAACAATTGGACAATTTTTCAAAAGAGTAATCTAAATATTTCTATATAAATTCCCTCATTGACGACTTAAACTTTTAACCTTAATAAATATCTTTATTATTTTACTACTTCGTTCGATCGCCACACATTTTTCTTCATTCTCTTGGAATTATTACACATTTTGATAACAGTGAGATTATTTATCATTTCTAAAAACTATTAATGCTATCTAGATAATGTGATTTAATTTATCATAAACTTTGATCGCCTCCATTAGCAACAATGACTCTCTAAATATATATATTCTTCGAATATGATTATATTGTAGTAAGAGTAACCATAGTAGTAAATATAGCTTCGAAAATCCTTGATCAAATCATAATTTATTTTGTAGACGACACTTAAATTGTCTTTACATTTGAGATGTACCAAAACTTCGTTGCGTACCCTTAATACGTATCTTTAGGAACTTACCCACGATTGCTTCTCCTTAATTCATGCTACCTCATCCCATTTTAGAATATATCTTTTACAGATTTATGATCCAACCCGGAAGTGAGCAAATTGTTCCTAATTTCTTCTTTATTAGGTGGTGAATTTTCACTTAGTGCTAATTTAGAACACGAATTAAGGATCAATGCAGACTTAGCATTCAATGGAGTTGGTGCTTCAGCAAAATTTATAACGCTCTCTTAATTAAAAAAATATGTAACTAGATAATATTTTTCAACTAGGTCACCATGGCTAGATCATGATTTCCATGATTCTAATTCCCCTCAATCTAGACGGTAGAACGCAAATGATGGAAGCAATAATCTGATTATAGCAAAACGATTTGACTCTCCCTTGTGGAGTTAATCTAATATTAATCAAAAGGTTTTCAAGTCACAATCTCTCCAACTAGATACTTGTATTCGAGTAAGTTCTAATTGAATACATCACCAAATTGAATTTCAAGACGAAATTCTTTCAACTGGGGCAGACTGTGACAACCGTCAAAATTCGAGTTAGTTCTAGATTTGAATAAAATCAGTTGCATGTGTAGGCATGAAACAATCTAGACTTAGTTACTAGAAACTAAGTTATAACCTATTAGAGGCATGAAATGAGGGATAGTGTACTTAGATTCCAGATTGATACGTGACTTCTATAACTACTTTAACAATAATAACTGTCAAAGTCGGGTCATTCCTTGACTTGAACATCCTTGCATGAATCATGTACATACATCATACACATGATCTAGCAATAGAAATTAGGTCAGAGTCTCATAGGAACTTAAGTCAAAGTTGAAAACTATGATTAGTATACTTGATTCTTCAATTTCACTTGAATCTCAGAATCACTACATAGAAATGTCAATGAACAGACAAAAACAAATTTCAAGCATTTATTTAACTAGAATAAAAGTTATGAAACTCTAAAATAATTTGAAGTCTCAAAAATTCAATTTATTTTGACATGCAAAGATAAACAAAAATTCCAAAACCCCAAAAGCCGTAAAAACTTATATTTTTATAAGTTTAGCATCCAAATTTCTATAGAAATGGTTATGAACCTTATAATAACATCTTAGAATAATTAAAACTTGGAAAATATAATCAAGGAAATAAAATTTGGGTCATTAATACTTAACATTATTTTCTAAGCCAAAAATCCAATTTTTATAAAAAAAATTTATTTAAAATGCATATTTTATAAAAATTTGGAAAAGGTTTATAAAAAAATAAGAGGGAAATGATTTAAATGAATAAAAGAAGAGAGAATCTGCCTCCCCTCTCTCCTAAAATGTCCATAGAGCCATTCCTCAAAATCATAATCATTTTCACTCTCTGACGTACTGCATCTCCCACTTGTCTCTCTAAAATTTTCTCTCTTCCTTCTCTCAAGAAAAGATGAACTTAGATGCAAAATAAGTAAGAGAGATTTTTTCCATTCGATTACTCGTGAGTCTACATACATTTTTGTATTTTGGTGAGTGATTTTGGTGGAGAGAAACACCAAAGAGATAACAAGAGATATTGGGTATCTAAAGAGACACAATCTCTCTTTTCTTCTCTCTAACCCCCCCACCCCGTTCTTTCTCTTCCTCTCACTCAAAAAATACCAGCCAAAGGAACATCATTTTTCTACAAAATCTTCATCATTGAAGTTGTTCATAAAGGTAAACTCGAAATCCCTTACATCTCCTTCATTTTCTATCAAAAATCTCAACTTTTCTTGCATTTTCTTCTTCTTCCAGGCCATTCTTTATGAACATGCATATGCATTTTCATGTGTGTCGAATTTAATGATGATGGTGATAGGATTTCACCCAAAAGCAACATGCATGTTACTTTATGGAGAAATCTAAGGACCAAAACTTATGTCAAACCCAAAAATATGAGTTTTTACAAGTCTTAATGTTCATCAACCACATGAGATCGAGTGTTTCTTTTAAAAACGTCATTTTGAACTAAACAACTTCATGCATGGTCTTCAAACCATGATGCATATGATGAACATCAAGCTTAAAGGCTTGATGATCAAAGTACATTGTTAAGAATGTTCATAAAGGACATGGTCTTCAAACCATGATGCATGTGATATAAACTGGACATCTAAGAGTTTTCGCAACCTCTAGACCTTGTATAACACTCAGCTCAATAGTTTGTGAATTTTTTTATAACATATTTTTATTTTTCCATGAATTTTGTGTGTGTAATGGACTAAATCAGGGAAAATAGTTACGCTTTTACACAAATCATGAAAATCTATCAGGATCTCTTTAATTATAGAAGGGTACTAAATAAAAAGTTTAGTGATTTTTCCCCTATTGTTTACTATTTTTAACAATTTAAATGCATATTTAGTGGAATAAATGGGGAAAATTGTCTAAAACATTTTAGAAATCATATAAACTGACCAATACTCCCTTGATTATATTTTAACTAAAACATAAAATTTTGAGGATTTATTTCAACTGTTTTCTATTTATTTCCATTTTCCTAAGATTAAACACCCATAAATCCAAAAATCGGACTCCTCTATTTGAAAATCATTTTTAATATTTTTCCCATATTATATGCATTATAGAAAAGTTGTACCAAAGTTTGAGAAATTATCTAAGCTGTTTACTATTTATTCTATTTTTCTTACATTAAATACACTTAAATCATGAAAACCGGACTCCACTATATGAAAACAACTTTCGACATTTTTCCCAGCTTATATAGATTGCATGTCAACTGTACAAAAATCTTGGCAATTTTTTCTTAATAGGTTGCTAATTTTTATTGACTTTGTGTTGATTCAAGTAGTTAGATAAAGGAAAAATAGCTATACAAATATAAAATTCATGAAACATTTTCTGGAAGTCTTTGACTGCACTTGAAAGACAAATAAAAACTTTTGTGATTTTTAATTATTGTTTGCTATTTAATTAGAATTTCTTGGTGCAAGACACATTTAAATTATAAAAACCAGGTTTTATTGATCAAAACTGGCATTTGATAATTTTTCCAGCTTAAGGACATTGTGAGTCAGTTACGAAAAAATTCCAAGAATTTTTCATGATAATTTCATATTTTTCCGTGATTTTGTGATTATTCAAGGAATTAAAATGGTGAAAAATGGTTAGACAAATCAAATATTCAAGAAAATTGATCTTAAGGTCTTTGACTCTAGTTAAATCTGAAATACAAAGTTTGGGAAATTGTAGAACTAATTTGATTTAGTTTTTGAAAATATAGTCTTTGAAACATCTACTAAAATGCTAAATTTTAACATTTCAAAAATGAGAATTTTTCCATTGAAATTTTTACATAACAAATTGACTAGTGGGAATCTAAATTTCACAAAAATAAATGTTTGTAACTTAACAATATCAAAAATTTAACACAATATTGACATTTCTCTATTGTAGAAGTTAAGTATACTAGTGTTAAAGTTAAACTAGAGACTCACTAGCATGTTACATTATTGTAGGAATCGGTAGTGGTATAAGTGGAACTTAGTTCAAGGCATCGTTAGCATCATCGCGAAATAAGTCGTGAGTATTCACGACCCCTATTTTCGATTTTTATGTTTTGTGGTGGAAAAGCATGTTCAAAAACTATTTATTGTTAGTTGTATGTAGTTTAACTTTTGTCAATTTGGTTGCTAATCTTCATGTATGTGTATGCGCTTGTGAAACATGAGGCCTTATCGTCTAAGTCCCTTACAATTTACTTCAACCATTAACTCTTTGAGCTAATGGTCATTATAGCGCATTTAGGAACATGACAACTCCTTACTCATCCGATTGTGGAGTGCATTTTACCATGTCCATCTATGGAACGATAAGCATAGATCTTGATAGGGCTTTTGTCATAGGATTGGTTGAAAACTCATTGTTTGTTATTCATACATATACACACTTATTATACACATATACACTCGTTTACTCATTTTAGCAACGGACTATTGTTTATGCAACCTTGTTTGCTCATTTTAGAAATGAACTACTGCTTGTGCAACCTTTTTTTTACAAATTTTAGCAAGAAACTACTGTTTATGCACACTTGTTTTACTCATTTTAGCAACGAAATTTCATTTATGGAAACTCTTATCAATATTCTGATTTTCATGATTTGAAACAATGTTATGCTATAAACCTATGAACTCACCAACTATTTCGATAGTTGAGCACTCATTTTACATGTTTTTTTAGGGATCGTCTAGTAAGTGGCACATAGAGACACAACACTTGTAAAAGCATTATGCACGTGTAATTTTTCAAATGTATTGTAACTTATTTAAATGTTGTTCAAAAGTTATTGTAAATTGTAATGCTTTTTAATACTATGGTTGGTGTTGTCTTTTAGCTTATGTTATGGGACCCTTTCTACTGTTGCACCTCGTGTTTCCGCTTTAGTGGGGTGTGATAGAAAATGGTATCAGAGCCGAAGTTTATAAAGAATAGCGGTTTTCCTTTGGAAAACCCAAACTAAATCCAAATATTTTCAAAATGGATTTCAAAATACTGAACATACTACTGTTGTAACTAAGTCGAGTACGCACTATTGGACCTTAATTAAGTAGAGGCTGGCCAACTATGCATAATTTAGGAAAAGTAATGTGAGATTGAAACGGTTATAGTAGATCTATGCTCAAAAAAATTTCAACTTAAACTTTTGAAAAATAGATTTTTTGGTGTGCGTATATGCATTGCATATAATAGGAATTCATCTAGGTAAACTTAGAAACTAAGTGCACTTTTATCTCAATGTCTTTATTTAGAAATATTATTATCTCTTATCAAATACTAGGCTAACCAGTTAGGTTATATCACTAGCCGCTCTAGGAAAAATTCACTTAGTACTGAGAAAGAGTATTCCTCGGTAGCTATTGACTTTACACATAAGGGTAGCAGGTAGAGAACCACTAGTGACCAACATAAGTCGACACTAATATCAATTTTACCTAAATACCCCAATATCGTCTGCGTACTAGAGTTACGACTGGGAAAAGCATTCCAGTACCGACACGGGTGACAATTGGAGCATCGTGTTAGGAGGTAGATGAGTCACCACAAGTAATTACTTGGATACCATTGGCGGGCATCCCTGATATGACTCGCGAGGATACACAATGGTTTAACCCATTGTTACCAATATCTGAGACCTTCCTTCTACGCTACAATTTTAGCTTCAGGTTGTTTCCACCTTGAGCTTAAAACTTAACCTAATATATCTCTTTGACCAAAAACCTTTTCTTTAGGTAGTTCTTACCATACCATCTTTACTTCACATATTTGAATTCAAGCACAAACCATCCTCTTTATGACAAAAATTTACAAGTCTTAGTTTGAGGCAACCAGATGTGTTATTGATCATCTTAAGTATACCATCATCTTACACTTCCAAATTACTAACATGTTTCATGCCCAACCTTCAACCTTTAATTTTAATGCCCTATCAAATATTGCACTACTTCATTGTATGAATCCTTCCTATAATCATGAATCCTCCTTCGACCTTTATCGTTTCCATACATTTGTTTGAGTTCCTAACGTCAGTACTGACATTCCGGTCGTTATCAAGGATTACATCCTTTTATGTCTGCACCACACACCAAACCTATAACTCAACCATTTACCCCTATAAAATGCGCAAAAATGCTTCTACACTATAAAATGTTTTTCAAATATTTTTTCATGTCCTCTATTTTAGAGGAAAGTTGTTGGTACTCGCCTTGTACTCGCCTTAGTATTAGGGTACAACTAGCTATGCTACTACACCTATTTCTTACTTCTTTAACTTCCATCTAAAACTATTTCACTCAATCGGTTTTATTTAGCATCGATACAATACTTTATAACCACTTCATATAGTTTACTAGACATTTCCCAACCATGTAAGCCATATTTCTTGCTAAAAACAACCGACTTTACTTTTTCTAAATTGCTTTAACTTAGAACTTTTCATCAAACTTAATTTAACTAAATTTGATTTTAACCTTGTCATTTCAAATTTGTTTTGAAAACTATTTCAATAGCCAGATGTACTTTTTAAGGGCATATAAGCCATTTTCAACCTTGTTACCATTTTAGCACATTACTAAAAACTTATAAACATTTTATATTATAAAAGTGTTTAAACCCTATGCTATAAAACTTAAACATATGGCATTGATTCTCATGTTATGTGTAAAAGCTTCATTGGGCCTTTCAAACCATTTTTTGTTTTTACTTTTTTGACCACTTTCTCATTTAGACATTATACTTGACTTTAATGTGTTTTCATGAAACCCAACATGATATTTTGCAACTTTCTATTTCAAATATGTTCATAAGAAATTTCTAATTCTTACATTTCAAAACATACTTCATTTGTGTATTTTTTTTCAAATTAGTATTATAATCTATAAAGTTTCTAAAATTTATAGCATTGCGGAATTTAGTGTTCACTTTTAAATTTCTAGTGACGCACTTTCAACAATGTATATTTATTCTTCTGGATATACTGAGTCTTTACCTTATCCGTTTTAATCATTGTTGGACTCCAGTCTAAAAAGTCAAAACTGTCAGATTTTCAGTTGCCAGTTTTAGTGATTCTTATTTTTCACAAATGGAGTTTAACTTAATAGATAACTCATAAATTTTTAGCAAACCTTATCAAACACTTTAAAACCTCCACATGTCTATGTAACCATCAACATACATCAAGGATTCAAGTTCGAAATATATATATCAACCTAGTTTTAAATCTACCTATAGATATTATCCTTAAAATTTTAACAATATCAATCATTGTTGTTGTTGCCTTCCTTTTCTTTCCCCCACACTTGATTTCTTACTCTTTATCTGATTTGAGATCTCACACACCTATACTAATAACACAATACATGTTCTAACCTTTGTTTTTTTCTACATTTCTTCCCTTGGTAACATATTCGTACGCATACAGACTAGAAGTCTACCTTTTCGTTATGTGAGATTAATACGTGTATAGTCATGAGGCATAATTTTGACATAGCCAACGTTGATATATTCAACTACACCTCTTATCATATATATTTTGTTTTTATTATGAAATCTACCGTAAATGAGTAAACCTTATTTTCATTGTTCTTTTGTTCCAAATTTAGAAATTTGATTAAAAAGGCAATTTTCGTTGTATTTCCCTTACAATTAATACAAAAGATGAATACCCTTGTATTTATCATTTTTCTAAATTCGGAAAATATTTGTGAAGAATATATTTCTTATGTTTCTTCTTTTAAAAATATAAAAAGTTTTGAATGTTACGATTACCTATCCTCCGAAAGAATGTTGTCTTAGAATCACTAAATTAAAAATGTACCGTTCTCGATGATCAATATTTTTAGACCTTTCTTAAAATAGCATTTTACTCTTTAATTTCCAGTGAGTTCCTAAACTTCCAAAATAGTTTGCATAAATATTTTGACTCCTCGTAAACTTGTATTTGTCTTGACCTAAACAATTGAAAAAATATTCAAAAGAGTAATCTAAATATTTATGTATAAATTCCCTCATTAACAACTTACGCCTTTAACCTCAATAAATCTCTTTATTATTTTACTACATCGTTTGATCGCCACAATTGTATCTTCATTCTCTTCGTATTATTACATATTTTGATAACGGTGAGATTATTTATCATTTCTAAACACCCCTAATGTTATCTAGATAATGTGATTTAATTTATCATAAACTTCCATTGCCCTCAGTAGCAACAATGAGTCTCTAAATATATGTATTCTTCCAATATGGTTCTATTGTAGTAAGATTAACCGTATTAGTAAATATAGCTTAAAAAATCCTCGATCTTTTCATAATTTATTTTCTAGACGGCACTTAAATAGTCTATACATTTGAGATGTACAAAAACTTCGTTGCCTACCCTTAGTATTTATCTTTAGGAACTTATCCTCGATTGTTTCTCCTTCATTCGTGCTACCTCTTCCCATTTCGGAATATATGTTTTCTAGATTTAGTATCCAACCCATAAGTGAACAAATTATCCCTATTATTTTCTTTATTACGCGGCGAATTTACACTTATTGTTGATTTAGAAGGCGACTTAACGATCAATGCGGACTTAGCACTCAATGCAGTTGGTGCTTCAGCAGAAGTTATAACGCTCTCTTAATTCAAAAAATATTTAACTAGATAATCTTTTTCAACTAGGTCGCCATGGCTAGATCATGATTTCCATGATTCTAATTCCCCTCAATCTATACGGTAGAACTTGAATTGGGGAAACACTAAACTGATTATAGCTAAAGGATTTGTCTCTCCTTTGAGGAGTTAATAAAATATGAATAGAAAGGTTTTCATGTCACCATCTATCCGACTACATACTTGTATTTGACTAACTTCTAATTGAATACATCTCAAAATTGAATTTCAGGATCAAATTATTTCAACTAGGGGAGACTATGACAACCGTCAAGATTAGAGTCAGTTTTAGATTTGAATGAACTCAGCTGCATGTGTAGGCACGACAAATTCTAGACTTAGTGACTAGAAACTAAGTTATAAAATACTAGAGGCTTGGAAACAATTAGAAACGAGGAATAGTGTACTTAGATTTCACATTGATACGTGACTTCTATAACTACTTTAACTATAACAACTGTCAAAGTCGGGTCATTCCTTGACTTGAACATCCTTGCATGAATCATGTAGACACATCATACATGTGACTTATTAGTAGAAATTAGGTTAGAGTGTCATAGGAACTTAATTCAAATTTGAAAACTATGACTAGTATACTCGATTCTTCAATTTCACTTGAATCTCGGAATCACTACATAGAAATACCAGTGATGTTCAGTGATGTTCTTCAATAAATGATGATCTTGTTGATATATTTTATGAGTATAAGGGTGCAATCATCTTAACTAAGGATCCCATAAATCACATAGAAGCACAAGACATATACTCATTAAGTACCATCACATTTGATAGTAATTCAAATGAGAACACATTCATAAAGTGACATTGGAAAGAGATTCCTTTCGATCCATTTAATAAGCCAATTTCATTGACCATCTATGAATGTCACAAGTCTCTATCGAGAAACATAATCTTAAATGTTTAAGAACATATGGATATCAACGATTAAAGGAATATTTGATCATGCATCTAATGGTTGTATCACAACTAAGAGTTGTGACTATGGCAATGTTTATTAGATATCACACTCTAATGGTTGTATCACAACTAAGAGTCGTGCCTACAATCACAAAAATTTCTATTAATAGTAGGGTCCTTTTAGGTTACACACAATGACGAATATTAGCTACAAGTGAGATGAGAGTTTTATTGGGGTCTAGTTTGTTAATTAAATAAGTGTTTAATTAGCTAATAGACACTTGTAGACTTAAGGGGATTAAAGTGTAAGTTTTAAGTTTCCTTACCTAGGGATAATTACTTAGTGACCAAGTAATTATCCAAGTAGAAACCCTAATCCTCTCCTGTAAATAGAGACACAAAGGACCGGTTTTTCTAGG